>NC_137522.1:4897500-6097500 GCF_041902795.1 Electrophorus electricus
ACTCATCTCACGCAACTCACTAGCAGACTCCAATCACTCAGCATGCTGGGATTTCCTTAGTAATTCTCATACACAGCCTTAATATCATGGAGTCAAAAGTTTGTTACTCTGGTGTAATTCTAATTTGCTATTTTATTAGCTTTTATGTTTGTTTTTTATTGAGGTTTTTTTTTTCCCCATCTTGACCTATGACATTTTAAGTGTCACCTCTTTTGTTTCATATATTGGGTTATTCTGAGTATCAGATGTTGAGCAGGGTGCAGAATTTGTATGATGTGCACGATCTGATTCACGGTTGTGCTGTTCCTCCAACCTGCTATACAGGAACATGTCACTGCTCTCCGCAGGGGTTGGAGCTCTGTCAGGTCATGTAGCCGACTAGCACTCCACCAGCAGCTTGATTTATAAAGCAGACCGGTGCTTGGATCTGGTGCCTCAGCTCCACCAGCCCTGGAAATCTCCTCACTTGCCCCCTTGTGGACTGAGATAGTTTAATAGTTGTCAAGGCATTCTCAAATCTGCAGGCTGGTTTTCATGTATATACAGTATATGACAGTATGAAGATCAGTATTGTGGGATGCATGTTCTTGTGTTCATTAGGTTTAAAATGCTAGGTTTTTGGATAAGCCACTCCCAGAAGAATTGGGCATTGTCATGGAGGTTTAGAACCTGACTGAGCTGGGTTAGGGTGTTTTTGATGTCTCCCATTGCAATTATGGGGTGCTTTTAAAAGCACATGTAGTTAAGTCTCTGCTATATGTAGGCAAACGTAGCACACAACTGAATAAGTATGCATCATACATTTTTCTTTGTCTTACATGTTGTAAAGCATGTACATTTGTACATACATGTGCTTCTGTTTTATTTGCTATAAGTATTTCTTAAATAAGAAATAGTGGTACTTGAAATATTAATAAGCTTGTCATTTTGTTGTTTTGAGCTGGTTTTTATTAAATACTCTGCACTTCATAAGTATATGTTTAATGAGATTTCTAAAATGATGATGATAATTATATTCACTGCAGATGTTTTTTGAACATGAAACTATTTTCTGTATGATTTTTATAAAGCATTCTATCATGTTGGCATTATTGATCCAAAGGTTTTTTTTTTGTGTCCTGACTTTCTGCAAAACCTTTCTTATGCTGAGCTTCTAGTTTATTGAATTACCCAACTTGAATTACATTGTCTATACACACTGTCCCGAACTTTACTCCACTGTAAATATTATCAATTCAGATTTTAATCTTCATTCATCTAGCATGCGGGAAATTGCCCACGTGTCTACACGGTGTAATGCAAAACATATTTTCTGATACAGCGTAAACAAAACGGTGCCTCTATGGTTGTCCTGGCATGCGGTCACTCTGGAGGAGAGACCTCACAGCAACAGCCTCCCCACAGTGCATCCCAGCGACGTCTCCATCTTGCAGCCCTAAGGAATGGTTTTAACAGCATACTCGCCTTTTTGCGGGGGTTCGTGAATATCTCTTGCCGTTGCTCCATTAGGTGTTGGAACTAAATTGCCATGTACAAATGCTGTATGAATATCACCCATATTAATCTATACTGCTTCAGTTTCCAAAGCATGTCGCAATTCATGGGAGAGGTGAAGTCGCTCTCTGACTCGCGCTGCACTTGTGGCTAAAGCTACGTTTGTGTTAAGTCAGTCTAGAATCGCAGCTGTGTGAAATGATGTCTGAGGGCATAATTTAGTAACATGCCCAGTTTGGAGCTACGATGGTAGGCTGTAGGAATATACATATTATGTAATGTTTTTATTATAAATGGACATGAAAACTGCACTTGGGTCTCTAAAGATGTTTTCACAGAGACCACATGAACAGGTAACGGCACTCAAACAATCTTCAAACATTTACAGATATGTTTTCTATATAAAGAGTAACCGCATAAGTTGTGTGTGTGTGTTATTTTCATGGTCAATGGCCTAACTATACGAATAATAGATTTACAGTCGACTACTACTGTGATTGCTCGCATTCTCTCATCGCTATTGTCGTGTCATAGTTTCCTCGAAGAAGTCGGCTAGCGTGCCGCAGTACGCTTGCTGTGGCCAGGCCCGGTTCTGCCTCCGTCTGCCGTGTAACTGGTCCTGGAAAGGCAATGCAAGGGAAGTCTGTGGTCAGTTCCCCGCTGAGCGGCGGAGAGCCACCGCTGGAGCTCTTTTCCGTCCATAAAACATAAATGTGCACAAGAGCAAGGAGTCCAAGCTCCATTGATGTCATTCGCCCGAAGTTGCCAGAGGAGTTATGCTACGTTAGTCTGCACGCCAGCCAGTCCTCTCCAATGTCCATGTTAGTTGAAATGCTGCCACAGGTCCCACAGGGGACCTAGGCTTGTTATGGTCTAGTCAGTGTGTATAGATGCTCGTTTGAAACTGTATTAAACCTATGTTGTGTCTGAAGAAAATAAATCAATTTTCATCAGTAAGGTTTAAATGTGTTGACAATAAATGCAAGTGGAGCCAGGCTCCGTTTTTGGCCACTCCTGACTTCCAAAACCTGACAAAAATCTAGACAGTGACTGAACAACTATAAAACATTTTTATGTCCTGTCTTTCTTCAACCCCTCAGCCTAATGAGGTCTTACTGCAGTGTACCGAAGTGCTCTGTATACTCCCCCGTACAGAACTGTCTGAACTATTCTCAGAAATGACGATTTGGAATAGCAGAACACTCATTAGTTCACTGTAAAAGAATGACTGGCATTTTAATATTATGGAACTGTCAGCCACAAGGAAGCTAATTGGTCCTCTTTGTATTTTCTAAATGGTGATGAATGAACGTAGCATGAATAGGTGCTGTACCTGCCGAATTCTTTCACACCGCAACTCTCCATTTCTTCAACTAAGGGGAAGAAATTATGAACTTGTGTCACACTGAACCATCTACCAAGCTCTCTCCTTTTTTCTTTCTTTTCCTTGTTCTCTGTCCTGATCCATGCCGACTGTTTATTTCTGTAGTCCTGCTTCCCAGAATGGGTTGGCCTCCGTGTTGTGCCTCTCCAGGCACTTTTAAGAGCGGGGTCCCTTGGGACTCGTCCTCTACACCCCTGCACATGACCAGCAGGACACGGCGTCTGGAAAATCTGCCGCACTTCTGACTGAATCTGGTATCCAGCTGTGAGCTGTAACCTGCCAGCACAGGTTAGCCCAGACCAAGAAAGGCTAGTACATATCTTTGTGTTTCTCCTTCTCAAAACCCAATGATCTGATTCGATTCGTCTGGTCATTAAAGGTCATCAGGTGTTTTAGATATGGGAAAAAAAAATGCAGGGAATGAATGGAGCTGCTGCTATGTTGTGCAGTTTAGGCCTTTTTATCGTCAACACCCACAACCAATAGTTCAGCTTGCCATGGTCCATTGGCTATGTTTATTTCATCTAAGCAACACTGGATGCACAAGCTAAACTTTAAAATGCATTACGTAAGCTATCCAGTGACTGGTTTAATCATAGCTGGCTTTATCCTTTCAGCTTTATTTTTCATGGTCTGCATTGAACAGTAGTTCTTAGAAGAGGAAGTTTTAACACCTACTAATCTTAACACGTATGATTGCCTGAAAAGCCACTGAGGGACATTTAAAAATGGCCTGAGAGGATCTAACTGTGTCATCTGTTTGTATTATTGGTTCCAAAAATGTACTCCATGTAGATGCAGTGTAATGAAATAGGATTCAGAATGGGGGTGTGGAATGCCTCTGGCTTGATGTATGCCTGGGTCTGTTATTGACTGTTCTGAACAGATTTCGGCCACCTGCAAAAACAGTGCACTGTTCTATGGGCACTGAGAGAATCCTATCAACATGGCTAATCCTTTAGATAAACTCAGAACGTTTCCCGGGTTTTCTCTTACACTCTTATGCAATTCTTGCTCAAGCCTGGCGCTGAGGCCTGGACTGCACTCCTCATCCCTCGATCATCCTTTGAAAAATGTAAGTGATAATATCGAAAGCAGCATGGTTATCATAATAGCTAAGTCAAACATACAATGTGGATGTGTAAAAGTCATAAGCAGAGTTGTCTGAAATTAATGACCCTCTGGTTTGAACCCAAATTCCCAGTTTCTCAAAGCAAATGCTGTCATTTGCTGGTGTCATGCCACATGTCCCAGTAAATGCAGTTCCCATAGATAGGGCTATGACACTTGGCCACACATAGCCGTAATAACACCTTATTTATAATATACCCACAAGCCCAGCCAAGATTCACAAACCACCCTGTTCCTTTGCTCTTGAAGGGTCATAAAAAGTGATTCCAGTCCAAAGGGCCGCCTTTTCATCAATCACCGCATCCAGCAAGTACAACAAACAGAAGGCTCCTGACCAAGGCCTGCACGCCTTCTCCCTAGTCTGCCTCACTTGGACCGGGCTGCTGATTGACCCAGTGGGAAGCTTGCTCATCGTAGGTTCCTCACTGCAGCTGCAGCAGACTGTGACTCCACGGAAGAGAGCGAGGCAGGTATGTGGGCCAGCAGCCTGACAGATAGGAGGCACCATTCCTCAGCTCTCTTCAACGGCCCTCAGGGTTGCCAGGGTGGCATAATGCAGACCCATCACCATCTATGGGCTTATCTTCATACAAGGACAACAATTTTTTTTAAGGAAGACCAATTCTTCCTGAAAATGGCTGAACACAAAGACAGCCTTCCAAGATAGTCATTAATTCAGCATTGCTGACTGCTGACTGTTGATAACCCAAATAAAATAACCTTCTTAGCCCCGCTTTGAACCGGCCACAACAGAACTGCTAGAAGTGCCTGTGTTTTTTTCCTTACCTGAATACTATTACAAGAGTGAGCTGATCCAGAACTCACTCTGGCAAAATATGATTAGATGGACAGGAGTCAGAAGACCCTGTTACTCTTCAACTTCACCATTTCTGATCAAAATAGACCTTCATGTCTTCTGTGTTACTCAAAGCAATTGCTGTGCAAATTTGCTCACGTTCTTGCCCAGAAGGGAACATGATGTTGGTGTCTCGCTTTTCTAATTAGAGAATGAGTTTCATGAATGGACAGATGCCTAAGAAAGGCTCTGGTTGCATATGCTGTTTCATGTTGGGCAGCAAACAAAACAACTCACAACGAATAACTCCCACAAGCTGACAAGTTTATTACACTACTGTTGAAGTGAAAGAAAAAACTTTTAAATCTCAGAACTGTTAATTGTGTTTCCAAAAAAAAAGCATGAAGCTGTGAAGAATCAAAGGATACTCAAAATAGCAAGAGATAAGAGAAGGACAGATAGATAAATGGTGGGTGGAATGTTTTTAAAACATGGGAAATCAATACACTAGCACAACCTGGTCCTTTTATGGGTAACAGTTAACAGTGTGTTAAATGTGTGACTAAATGCTTCTGTGCATCTGACTAAAACCCGTCAGGTTAAAGAATGCATGATGGTGCAGGAATACACCCAGATGTTTTTGTTTAAAAAAAAAAAAAAAAGAAAAGAAAAAAAAGTAACAATCACAGCACGCTGACATACAAAATCAAGATCCACTGTAAGTTAATTTGACACTTAAAATGACTTTCTATATGATCCATACCTTTGGTTAATTTAAGATCATACACTATCTGATCTGAACTGTATGTACATTCTGGAATAATTTCATGTGGTTTTATTTTTCTTGGATAATGAGATGTGCCTGGATTTACAATGACTGTTGAAATTACACTAATAACTCATACTAACTGGTTCTTGGAAACATTAAGGTTAATCTTAATCTCCTTTTAACATGACCAGTGAAGAAAATAAATGGAATGTATGTTTTTGCTTGTGGGAGTGGGAGTATGACAGAGACAGTAGCAAGGTAAATCAACTAAGCAAGTTCTTTTGATCATAATGGCCATAACTTACTGGGGCTTTAATTTACACACAAGACTGACACTTTAAACGAAATATGCTGTCCCATCTAAATGTAAGATATAAAACAATTTCAAATCATTAATTGTCCATTGGGAAGCTACTGAATTAATGAGTGAACCCTACCCTCAAAACCCATGCTTGTTTACTGAACAAATTTTAAGGAAAAATGAATAATTTTCACTTCTTAAATTTTTATTTCAGCAACATTCTAACTCAATTCCCCAAGCAGCCAAGACAGTGGTTTGGAGAAGCATACTGAAGAGCGTACAGAACACACTGACAGAAGCCCAGAATGAACTCAAACCATTCTGGAGGGCTATATACACACTGTATGTGCTAACTAGCATGGAGGAAAAACACAAACACATTTGTCCAGCAGTTTGTTTTTGTTTTTTTAACTTTTTTTTTATTGTAATAACAGAAAATGATAATGTAAAACATTGGCTATGAGGCCAGTTTGAGGAAGTAAACTGAAATAAGGCCTTGGGGGGGAGGACAGAACACAGAAGGGTGCTTGCTTGGATCCTAATGGATTCACCACCTGTGAGAGCAAAGGAAATCAGACACGGATTAATTTCTCTACACATCACAGAAATGCATCATTTTCTCAGAGTAAAATGAAGCTTACATTAAAACTGAAAAAAAGAAAAGATGGGGATTTAGAATGAGTTTTAACTAAAGATGGCACTGATCCCATAACACGCATTGGAATTGGTTCAATATCTAGGAAAAAAATCCTAGCGAATATTTGAAGAAAAATATTTAAGGAAACCGCCCGGATACCATGACATAAGTAGGCCTGAAAATATTACAGCAGCACACCACAGGTCAAGCCAGGTTAGTTTCAGCTGGTTACACAACAGATTGGGTGCAATTTATACACAGCTGCAGAGATTTAAACAATTAAAACTATTAGGTAAACAATTAAAACTGTTAATCAAATGCATATATCCATGTACTCCATGTGTGAATACTTGCATTGCATCATGTAGTTTTGATAACAGTTTGTGGAACAGGTCTATGATATTAAATTTATACATGATCCAACTGCATGAAAAGTGAAAAAACTGCTGAATTTTGGCTACGCTTAGGTTACAAACAATATCTTGTAATTGTCATTAGATTTACCACTGCAAATCATGAGAAGAAGAATGATGTCATTATTAAATTGTTGTAGAATTACAAGTGCATTCAGTACTGAGAAAAAGAAATGCAGACAACCTATATAGGCCTAGTGTAAATTTCAGGAGTCGGTGAGTGATACTACCATGCAGAGCAGAGACAAAAATCTGTTTTTTTTTCCAACAATCAACCAAACCAAACCACAGTGGTTTTTCATGAAAAAAATATCGGCTTGGTATCCATATAGGGTGGCAATCAAATGCAAAGTCAGTGCAGAAAAATTTGTATTAATGCCATCTTTAGTATTAACCCTTAAAGTTGTGTACGTCTGTGTATGGCTAGAATGCAGACATAAAAGAAAGCACTAGAATCTGACTGATCCTTTGTTGGCTGGTCTGTTTTTCTTTCTTTATTATCTATCTAGCAAAAAACAAAACAAACCCCCCCCCCCCCAAAAGATTAAGCAAAAGGTCCCAACAACATTCACTGTTAATGTTACTGGGAGTCCATTTTGGTAGGAGTGTGACGATAGTGAATAGGAGTGAAGCTGTGGGGCAGACAGCAGCTCTATGTGCACAACCAGGCCAGGGGAGGGAAGGGGAAAGAGAGGATCCAGAGAGCAAGAGGCCTCTCGTTCAGGTCCAGTGCTGATGACTCAGAGCTGCTGCCATTGCTTTCATTCCACAGGCAATGAAGGGTTCAGCCAGCTCAAAGGCCTTATGCTACTCTGCTAAACCTATCTCTGGACAATCTAAAGCAAACATCACCCATCTTCCAGAGAACAATGGCTGGGGAAATTACTGAACATACATGAATCACACCATTGGGTACTGGGTGACATGGGTGTAGGGAAACTTCAAAACAGAGATACTACTCTTGGCTTCATAGAATGAGTTCCAGTAGAAGAAACTCAGAATTCAGAAGAAACTGAATTCACATTGGTGTTAAAGAAGGTTTTGGGGAAGAGGTAATGAGCTCTGCTTTGATGGTACTGTGGAGTTCTGCATACCTATGGGAGAACATTCACTCGTCTATGTACTCAAATGGCTCTGGGGCTTCTGGCTCCTGCTCCTCCTCTTCGATTTTGGGCCCGTGGGCGGAGACTGGTTCCACAAGCTCCTCCTCCTCTTCACTGGTGTCCTTTAGGATAATGATGCCACCCGTGTGCAACTAAAGGAGGACAGATTGAATCAGATCACTGTCTCCATTTTGTACAGAAAGGTAAGCGCTAGTCCCACTGGCCCAGCTCTGACCTGTGGGCTGGTGCCAGACTTTAGAGAGTCAGAGGAAGAAAAGGAGAAAGGGAGACACGGGGGAGGAAGAGAGGTGGGGGGCACGTATCCTCATGTTGCCTCCTGCAACCTCGCTCTCCTTTGCTGACACTTAGCTGTGTTACCATGGAGATAAGTACCCAGTCTCCACTCCAAAATGGTTGGAGCCCCGGTCCCATTATGCAGTGTTTAGCCTTGAGTTGGTGTTCTGAACAACCCCTATACCGCAGTGCTCAGCCCCTAGTACAGAGGCAGAGCCTTACGCAAGTCCACCACACTGTGTTCTAAAGGCCTTCTCAAAAATCTACACTAAAACAGTTATAAATGGTCAGTAAGTAAGGCCGTCTAACTGCTGACCTGTTTTTGTTTATCTACGCGGTATTTCTAAAAACCATGGAAGAGAAAGGCCTTCTAATGAAAGAGTGGAGCAGGGCCAGCGGGTATCTTTGTCAGACAGCTGACCTCCATGGCTTAAACCTTTACTCTGCTCTCATTTCTGTTTATTTGAGACCATTAGTGGAGTGTTGTCATCATCTCTGGAGGAGTCAGGTTGCATGTGGGGGATGACCCAAGTCATTATTTAGGGTGGAAAACTGTCAAACATTTACAACTGGCTAGAATCCAAGCAAGGCTTTATGGGCCAGAAATGAGAAGAGTCAATTGTATTTTTCTCCCCATTTAGTAAGAAAGGTTTGCATGCCCATTTGTGTGTTGGGTGGAGCAGGGCCAGGACAGACTCACTCACTGGTTTAAAGGGCTGGTAGCGGCAGTTGTCAGGCATAGCAAGTACACGGAGCTGGGCTGGCATAACCCGCGCAGGGTTCTCCAGCATCTGGAAGTTAGGCTCCTGTTCCTTCTTCTTCTCCTTTTCTTTCTCCTTCTCTTCATCTTTCTTCTCTTTCTCAGCCTCTTGGGTTTCCTGCTTCAAATACAGTGTGACAGAACTGCACATTAAAACAATGTGATCGGTAGGAGCTCTTCAATTAAATAACTTTTCACCAATTCATGCAGCTGTAATGGACCGGGGTCATGACAAACCGTCTGTGCTACATTAGTTTTGTTTAAATCTAATGAATCCAGCTTAGTTTCTGCAGTGTTCATGTAGCGTTTCAGTGAGGCTGCTAGAGTACTTGGAGGCCTTTGAAGTGCAGCAGTGTGTCAGAACCCTCAAACCTCTCCAGGGCTCGAGCGGGCAAAAGCATGTCTGACCAATGAGCCATGGCCCCCACACAGGCCCATGTGTGCGGGCGTGAACAAGTCAGTAAAGTCTCAAAGGAAAACGGGAAAGTGAAAACAGTGAAACATGATGAACGTCTGTTACGGGCAATTATAAAGCTGGATCGTTCAGATAAGAGATAGCCAATGACAAGATTATATAGAAGCTTAGACCTAATTCACTCAACTCAACTCAACTCAGCCAGACCCTGTGAGGCCAGCTTCAGTTTCCCCAGCTTGTCTCTGTAGGGGCCTTGAAAGCCTGCAGGCACAATTAGGTGCATGTGCACTTCCCCCGTGGCCAGGAGAACTCAACAGTGCTGACAGCAAATAAAGCCAATATTCTCAAATCTATCACTGAGAGCAATGGGTGGCCAGTTGGCAGTTTTGAGAGGGAAATGATGAAGCCATGGACTTGCCCTTTGACCTCTCGTTACACGCCACCGTCCAACAGCAGCAGCCTCTGCAAGCCATTAGCAAATCAAAGCCATTCTTCACCAGCAGAGCCCCACCCGTGGGCCTCCACTACTTTTCCATTTCATGAGAAGCTGTGCTTGAGGTGCAGACTCTTTTCTGCTTCAGAGCGTTCTCAAAACGTTCTCGCTCTCACACGCACGCACACATCAGCTGCAATGTGTGAGAGAGGGACAGAGCACAATCCACTGAAGGTAAGTACTGTGTGAGGCACAGTGAGGAACAGCTGTAGCCTCATGCAGAATTAAACATACCACTTCCATCTTCTCCTCTTCTTTCTCCTTCTTCTCTTTTTCTTTCTCTTTCTTCTTGGCTTTCGCGGTGATGGACAGAACAGCAGTGGAAACCTGCCAAAAAATAAAAGAACACAATGAGCACCAATCAAGGGAAGAACGTGAACTGACTTTAAACTCTAGCAGACCAGTAGACTTCATTCCATTTCATGTCTACGGGACTAAACAAGTCAGTAAACACATTGCCAGCAAAACTCCCAACTGTGGCTTTCAAGCACTTTGCACAAACATGTGGCAAACATGGGCTCAGCCCTGCAAAACCCTATACTCTTCACACACTGGTGTTTCCCTGATGCAATGCACCTGGCTGAACACTTCAGAAAATTTGCATTATTGGGGCTAGGCTAGAAAGCCCTACACTGCAGTCCTCACCTTCTCCTTCTCCTTCTCTTTGGGCACCTCCAGGGCAGGGGGATAGGCGAAGGTAGAGGGTTTGCAATTGGACCGGTACTGCACCTTGGGCATCTGGACAGACATATAGCACAATAAAACCCATCTTTCAGATGACATCATGCGAGTTCTACAGTGGCTACTGGGCATGACCTTAAGGCTAGCGCAGTGGAGAGAGAGCATTGTTGGTATATTGCAATACATTTAACTGATGCTTTCATACAAAGCATTAGATCAATTGAGGGTTAAGGGTATTCATGGGCCCACTTGGCAATGGTGGGGCTTGAACTGGCAACCATCTGATTACAAGTCAAGTACCTTAATCACTGAGCCACCACTACCCAAATGGTATATACCCTTCCAGTAAGATAACAAAGAACTAAAAGTGTCAGCTGACACAGGCTTGCTGGGAGCAGGTGTTTAGAAGTCACTTTAATAACCATACATAAAATAATTGGTGCCACAAGGAATTATATCACTCCCCATGCTTTTTTGTATTTGTCTAGTTTAAAAAAAAAAAAGGGTGTTAAAAGGCTTGTTAATTTAAAAGGGCAGCACACAGTGAACTAAATCTCAGAACAAGGCACTGCACGGTTACCTTCAGGTCTTTGTTGAGGCCAATGATGGCGGTAGGGGTGAAGGCCAGAGACAAAAAGTGAGAGAGTGGGAACCAGAACCAGAACTGGGTGAAGACCAGGAGCCCCACCACTGAGGGCATGTGTGTATGTCCAGTGCGGGACTGCAAGGAGATGGTCACATTACGGCCACCTGGGAGGAGGGGTGGTCACAGAGGAACGTGGGGTCAATGAGAGAGAGAGCGGCAGGATGGCGGGGGATGACAGAGAGACAGAGGCAGGATGGGGGGTGGGGGGGTGGGGGTGGGATTAAGAACCAAAAAGTTAATACCACCAACCTTAAGCCAAATACTTTAATTTGTATGAGACATTACTATTGTTCATCCTGCAGCAGCAGATAAGATATGACAGGAGGGGTATTTTATCAGAACAATGGAGCTCTGAAGGCAGAGAACACTGCTCTCCAAGGGCTCTTCCTGTCTGGGTCCAGGGAGCAGGAGCAGAGAGTGAACTGGGCAATTAATGAGGGCTTACATGAAGGTCAAGGCTGAAGCTTAGCAAAGAGAAGCTAAATAACAGGCCACCCTCCATCAGGGTGGGGCGGGGAGGCAGGAAGGAGGTGTGGAGCTAATCATTAGAGGACAAAAGGGAAGTACTTTTACACTGGTGAACAGAACAAAAACAACACAATTTCATCTTTGGCCCCACCAGTCTGTAATCAAAGTCTGTACACCACCTCAAGCAGGGCAGTGGGGATGCTAAATCATCTGGATGTTTCCTGCTTGCTGAGTGCCCTCTGGGGAATAAACTGTTTGACTCAGGCTCTTGTCTAGTCAAGAGGCTACTTCAAATGTGCCGTGCCATTGAAACTACACACAGCCCAGTGCAGAGCACTGCTCTTCAGATTTCTGACGACTCATTCCTGATTAGTGCCAGATCATCTTGGAAAGAGAAAATTCCAAACATATTTACCAGTATGATCGCTTCTCCAAATTAACAGACCTCAAACAACCAGTGACAGTTTTTGAGAACTGCCAGATTTCCAAAGAATGCATTGTTAGCCTCTGCTAGGAGCAGAGCTGGGATAACTGACTGTTTTCATAAGGCAATGGGCACAATGTAGATTGCAAAATGTGGAGAGAAGGTTGACTGGGCATATTTACAGATGAACTAAACCTGCTTTAAATGATGCTCAAACTGGACGAGTGTCATTTGATTAGAAGTGAATATGAACTGCAGTTGGAATTGATCACAATTACAGAGAACAAAGGCATGTTCTGTGAAGTATTCGTAAGGTTCCATATTTTATTTATACCTGTAGGTTGTGCATTTAACAAGAGGACAGAGGGGTTGATGGTCAGGGTGAGGGGCTAAAAACAATCTCCATACTAGAGGTTGTTAAGGGTGGGGCATGATGTGTTGGTAGTGATGGGGAGGACAGGGTGCAATCACCTTACTGATTTCATGCAAATCTCTCATCTCTTTCTCACAGCCCCAACCACGCAAAGATATTTTTGATAATGTCCCAGAGCTGTTCAGTACCAGTCAGCACTGTCTCACAGCCCCAAACCCAAACCTGCAAAGGCAATGGTGCTTATAGTGATGAGATGGGAGCAACATTACTGAACTACAAAAGATCCAAACACAAATGCAAAGCAGAATAGAGATGTTTGTAATGTACACTGGACTATTACTGCAGAATACTCTAGAGTCATCAACGTTTCTGGGTAATAGCATGCAGTTCTCTCAAATCTCCTTCATACAGACCACCTTGGGAAAAACCACACAGAACCCCCCATACACAAAGAGAATGCAGGCAAGCAAAAGCCTGTTGATGACTAAGCCATATAGTTGTTCAGGCTCACAGGGCACCGATACACATCAACAGAAGCAGCTCTTTCACACCAAAACACACAAACAGAACCCACCTCCACAGACATGCAACTAACTCATCGCAATGAAATCCCGGAGGACAAGGGAGCAGGGTATTCACAGTGAATCAGAAATGTGCTGAGATGTGAATTAATATTTTGTTCTTTCACTAGTGGGGCAAACAACCAAGCAGCATCTCAGTGCGAAACTGCATGTTGTACATCCATGTTACTGCTAAAAGGACATCTGGTGTCAGGCTAAGAAACCGATCCCTCCCTGCTCCGGTTTGAAATGTAAGCATTACAAATAACAAGCAATAACTGGTCTCAAGAAACGAGCAGATTCTATAAATTGGGGGAAAAAAACATTTTAGAACAGTTCACCGGAGTCCTCACCTGCATCAAGGATGCCCTGAGCCAAGATGGCTCCAAACTTGGCCATAACATCATCGTGCTTATCGTTGATCACCTTCGCATACAGCTGCCTGAACTGGTTGACCTATAAAGAGAGAAAGTGAATACTGCTTAAATCACAAGGTGAAGAGCAATAAACACCTCCATCAAACCACTGAAAAGGCTTAGTGCGCATGGCTAGAGCTAGAAATGTTTCACTTTGGGCCTCAGAGGGGTCAGGCCACTGGCATCCTGTCCACACTGGAATGACTAAATTATTCGGTACTAAACTTTTCCCAAGTGCTCCAGTACAATTCAGTGTTCCAAAATCATCAGCACAATAAAACAGAAGAGTGATCTGGTCAGGTAACACACATGAGCAATTTAAAATCTGGGGATCAAAACCTGATATCCTTTTTTTGGCAAATAAAGAATTAAAGGTTTTTGGAGCCACTCTGAGATTTACCAAAAATGAATTATTATGGATCAGCTTTGTATAAAATTACAGGCCCATGCAGAGAGCGGGAGCACACTGCACACCACTACTACATGTAATGATGAATATGCAAGACTTACAGTGCATATGGTAAACAGGAGTTGCAAAACAATTGGTCTCCTCTTCCTATGTTGTCAACTCTGGATTCCAAATATTTAAAAATATCTGACTAAGACACTCCATTTAGCACGTGCCACACTATAACGCTATGAGGCAACATCAAACAGGCTCGCCCATGCAGACAGGCTCGTCCACGCACAGAGCTTGAATTTCTCATTCTCCTCTAATGGTAAATACGGCAGTGTAATGCCATGGTCCTTACAGCAGTCTTTAAATCATTTTGTGGATCAATACTGCATGTATAAGCACTTCATATTGGTCTGATGAAGCTGCAGGGAAGTATTTTTGTGAGCAATCAGAATGCTAACAAATTTCATTTTTGAAATTCTAAGAGATAGCAGGTGGTTATTATGGTTTTCACTGTAACCATCTGTGCAGAGGGGGCTCATTACCATAATCAATAGGAAATGTAAGAAAGAACTTCAAAAGAGGGTTTCATGATACTGCAGCCAGAAACAATATCTAAATCACAATAATTCATGGAAAATTGGAAAATATCAAAGAAAGTGAAAGTCCGGAAGGGTGTTCGAGATCCTTTCTTAAAACTAGGGATGCACCAATATTCAATTTATTGGGCCAATACAATAACCGATCATTAGCAATTAGATCCAAACCCAGTGTTTAGAACACACTTCATTTCAGAACTAATCCTGAGGTGACATGCTTGAAATGTGTTTCATTGAAAACCAATTCATTCAAATCAAATAACCTGCACAGCTGGGTCTCGTCATGCTCTTACCTTTGGGCAGGTGACCTCACTCTGCTGTATCATAATGAGGGCAGAGGCAATGAGAGCTCCTTGCCTGACATAGTTCACCGGGTCATTCGTCATGGGTTCAAGCAGGTTTATTGCTTCCTGTACAAAACAATTTTAGGAGGTCAACCATCTTTAGTGCAAATGCAGTAGAAAATCTGAAATTACTTCACATTATACAGTAATTGAAGTCATTTTATTTTAAACAAATAAAAAAGGTACAGTTTGGCTCTTTACTATCCGAGCAGTCCTTGTTTTTCTGATGATCAGGACACACTGATGGAGCCAAAATACTGGCAAGTTTCTGGCAGCTGTGAAGCATTCACGTTTATATGGTGATAACAGTAAGAGCAACTGTAGGTAGCTAGCAGGCAACCCCAGGTGAAACTGCTCTCCCTGACACTACTGGGCTCCTCTGCACACTGTTAAGGTGCTAAGAGGAGAAGCTCCTTGTCGCACTGTCACAGCACAGCCTCCCTCCCGCATCCCAGCACATCTCTACACACTCAAAGCACAGATACAATCATGGAGTGTAGAAGCAGCAGCCCATGAAGCGCTTAAGCATCCTGAACCTTTCATTCCTCATTCTGTTTCTCAGTATGTCTGATCCAAGTGCCAAGAAGCTTCCTCTACTGAGT
The DNA here is from genome assembly GCF_041902795.1 of Electrophorus electricus. Classification (NCBI taxonomy): domain Eukaryota; kingdom Metazoa; phylum Chordata; class Actinopteri; order Gymnotiformes; family Gymnotidae; genus Electrophorus; species Electrophorus electricus. The sequence continues at coordinate 4,913,001 of NC_137522.1, forward strand.
TAAAAAAAAAAAAAACCCTCAAATGCATCAGTTGAGCAGGTCTTGTGATGAGAGGCAAAATAAACGCGCCGTTCGCCCCTGACCAAAGCAGTCTACAGCGCTGCATCCCTGAATACATGCCTTTCTTGTAGGGGAGCTCATATATACACATCTACTGTCAAACTCAAGCTTTGGGTTCCACTGATGTGCTTGCGATCAAGGGTTTGGAGGTTTGCACAGTTGGAAATGACAAAAACTTTGCTCAAAGCATCCAGGCACGTGGTAGATAAGGAGACACAGAGTAAGACCCCTACTATGGCAGAATCAGCAGTAGAACCCACCAAGTCTAGATGCTTGCCTCCACAAGCAAGTTATCAAGCACTTCTGATCTCATTCATCAGACAAACTGCACGCTCCTTAAACAGTGTGTGCATGAAGCTTTCTCATGTTTGAAAGAGGGGGGTGTAAAAGGGTGTAAACAGCTTTCCTAGACACTTTTTTGGTCAGCACAGAATGAACACAAATAATACTGCAATAAAAATAACCAAAGTGCAGGTGTACAAATGATTGCTTGTGGCCCATTTCCAATGGGTGGCCTGTATAACAGGCCTGACACCTTTTCACTCTTCTTCTAAAGTGCATGGACCACAAATGACAGCATGCCTTGCAGACAGGGATTAACTCATACTCAGCTCAGATGATCTTTTTACCTCCATATGAGATGGGTTTTTCCTAAAGAACATACAAATGATTCCCAGCACACAGTCAAAATACCAAAAAGATGCTCTTCTACAATAATAGCTGTAAACTGTGCATTTTTTTCACTCAGTTGGATCCATTAATGGCCAAACACCATAAAGACACCAACAGAGAAGACGCTGCTCGGTGATAACAGTTTGCTCACTCTAGAAGTTGAACTGCACTAATCTCATTAAAAGATCAAAAAAACAGACATATGCTGGGGTTCAGCTGACACACTGTGCCAAAAATGACCTCCAGCTCCACAGTCCCACAGGAAATTATGTCAGTGATACTGAATGACGGACAGAATGAGGGGATGGGGCGGGGAGACTGAGGAACAGCTGAACTCACCTTGTAGCCAGTGCCAGCGCAGCAGATGCCCAGAGCCATGGCTGCTCCACAGCGCACATGGGGGTTGTAGCTCTCAGACAGGAGGGACACCACACTAGGGCACTGCTCTGGAGTCCTGCACATGTATACACACACACACACACACACACACACACACACACACACACACACACACACACACGCACCTTAAACAGCTACACATTAATAACAGAATTGTAATCAATTCGATGAGGTCAAACTGGATAGGGGTCACACCATAGATGGTGTCTGTCATGACACTTATAATTGAGTACATTTTCCCCCCTCTCAATTAACTAGCTTTGACCAGTAATTAAAGTTAACATCGAGACTTCACTGCATAGTAACCCAACACAGCACATACCCCATTCCACCCTCCCCACACCACTCCATCCCCTAATCACACAGCACATCACCCTCCCTCCCATGCCACTACACTCTGCCACACAAACTCTAAAGCTTAGTTTCATCATCACATTTTCCTGGCTCTTACCAATCCTGCCATTTCAAGCTAAAAAAAAAAAAAAAAAAAAAAAGGTCTCTTCACAAGTTTTTCTGAAACTCAACTCAAATACCTTCTAGCAACCCTCCTAAGTCAAGGCAGATGTGTCAAGAAAGTTTCTTTAAACAATTTACTCAAGGTAATTCAGGCTGCCCAAGCCTTCCCTGCGCTGAGGGGTTGAGGGAGCATCGGCCTACACTGAGGATTAACAGAGCTGAACACAGTGTGCCATGACCTGAATAGAGACTATTAAGAGCCCCCATCTTACCAAGGCACCTGGACCAGGAGCTGCAAAACACTGTATTCTAAATGACCATCACATAAGCCTCCTAAAATACTGAAGTCTTTTTAAAGGCTACATTGACTATAATCTTTAATATATTTATTTACAAAATGTTTTGGTCTGTACCACTAATGAACAAGCAAGTCAAAGGCTTCAGTGGCAAAGAAGCATTTTCTATGAAAAATGCAGGATTTATCTTATTAAATCGCCAGTGCGTGTTTTGCTCAGATTAACTAGGCATGGCTATACCAGCCTCTTTTCAGTGTATAAGCAACTGTGTCATTTATTTCACCCAAAAAACAGCATCACAGCAAAACAGGAATAGACATTTTTAAATCACCACATCACTGAAACAGGCCAAGAGTGGATTTTTCACACCCTTCAGAAAGTAGCAACAGAAACACAAGCATGTTCCCTATGCCCCAATTCAGTTCTGAAGAGATGACAACATTGTGCTTGATTACCTTTTAAGTCTCCATTTGTACCATTTAAAATAGCCCAAGCACTCTTGATGACCATTCACCTACGGAATGGGAAACCCCTTGTCCCTCATAAAACTATATTCAGAATGCCCAACCCCCCCCAAAAAAACTCCATCTCTTCCATGGCACCTCACAAAAATGTCACATTAATCAAAATTCTCCAAAGGAGAAATCTCTCACTGGAAGTAAAGGGACCTTTGCTGCTTTTAAAAAAAGACAATCGACTGCTTCAATTGATTTGACAAAGCACTGAAACCACAATAGACTCCCTGTTAGCTCAACATTATAAAAGGATGAACCTTGTAGGCAGCATGGCAGTTAAAGCATACTTTTAAAACAAACGTTTTGTAGGGAAGACATAGAACCAACTGGACCAAATTATATTGAAACAAAAGTCCTGTAACAAGCCATTAGTGTGCTGGCTGCAATTTAGCTTGGCTGCAAAGTCCTCCCTACCACACACTACCAACTCTGAAAGGATTTCTTGTTGAAGCATGTCCTCCAAAGAGATACTCAACTACTTGAAGAGCTGCACTGCACGAAAAATCTGCTGATCTACACAAAGATCTGTTGATTTTCATGTTTGAACTATCTGATCTGTCTAGCAGGGATCCATACTAGCCAGTGTGTAATGATCACTGGCCACCAAAATCAGTTGCAAAACATAATCCTGAAGCTCAAAAGTGCTTTGTAACACCTTGGAAACATCATGTATACATCAAGCTTTATAGATGTAAAAATAAGTGTCTTAAAGGCAAAAAGTAAGAGGCTGTTTTAGTCTGATTTCTCTGCCAGAAGCAGTAATTATAGTTCAGACTGCTGATTTCTTCTGATGTCTCAGAAAATAGAAAAAAAAACAAAAAAAAACAACAAAAAAAAACAAATAACCCCCCCCCCCAAAAAACCCAATAACTCGCATTAAGACAACTAGGCAAGCCAACATAGAATTTGAGTAGTGTTGTGTGACTTACTGCTGACAAAAATGCCTTTGTTCCTATAGGCCTGCCATCTTGTAAGCTCAACTTTGCAATTGTTAGTTATAGCCACAACAATAATTAAACAAGATGAAAGACACGGCCAAGCTGATAGAGCCAACATATTGGAAGGTATTCCTTGGATCTCATGTTTATGCTCAATTCATCAAAGGGAAATTAATTGCAACATCGGTTTTTCCCCAAAGAGCTTGACTGCAGTTGTGTGAGGATGTGCCCGAGAAATTGATGTTAAAATGTGACAGATGCCTGTTGACTTTTTTAATAGAAGATGATTTATGAGTTCTAAGACATTTAAAAAAACAAACAAAAAAAACCCACGTGTGTCTACACACAAATGAATATATTTTTTTACACTTCTGGAACACGATTACTATTAACTATTAATGAATTATTATCATGACTATTAATGTCATCAAGATCCCACATCACAGGCCAGCAAGATAGCAGGTTAACCTAAACCATATCTAACAGAGAAAGGAGCTAAAGTAATTAAATATTTTAACAAAGCCAGGAGCTAGCATTAGTAAACAAATATCCAACAAATCCAGTATCTAAGGTCGGGTAAGTGAAATTCATTCTTGGATACAAATCCACCCATGTATCTACTTACCTAATTAAGTGATTAATGAGAGCAAAGATCACTTCACAGGTAACAAGGTCTTTATTGAAGTCTTCACAACTATTTTGTGTATACCACTAACTTACTTGGATACTCAGCTAGCAAGCAACAGCACAGATGCACAGAGACCCCTCACACATGCATATTTCAACAACAGAGTGAGAGAAAATGCCTCGTCTATGCTAGTCTGCTAGATGGCCTGACAAAACAGTGATCCAAAGATTAGCTTAAAGCCCTTAACCCAACAAAGTGTGACTCGGTCCTGCTAGATGAACTGGGCTTTGCTTCCCTTCGATCACACAACACAGCTTTAGGCCCTTAAAATAACACTAATTCAATGAGTTCTGCAAAACTAGTGAGAACCTTTTGCACAAATAAAGCCTTCACATACTGCCACATGCAAGACTGCCTTCAAGCTTAAACTCTCCGGCTGGGGGTGTGGGGGTTAGGCCTTACTGCATCTGTAGACTGGGGCTTTACTGGCCAAAAAAGAGAAGAGAAAAATCTAGACAACATTTCGGAAGCTTATAAGGATCATTGTGCAATCTGGTATTCAGTCATGACCTAAAAATATTTGCAGACACTGCAAAGTCTTAAAGATTTGTTTTTCGAAGATTTAAGATATCTTGTGAATTCTTTACTCTTGATTGACAACCATTTGATACCATTCATTTATTTCATAGACAAACAGTGTTTAAAGAATGATAGTACATTAAAGTAAAAGCAAATCCATGTAACATCGAGGAAAAGTAAAGTCTTTATTTTAAAAGGAAAGACTTATTGAACATCAATTAAAAGCCTGGTTCATGTTATTACTTTAAACAAAACCAAAGTCTGTCTTACATGTCACAAGTCAGAAAATATAGCTTTCTATATGTTAGCTACTCACCACACAGGTAGCAACAGATGACAGTTACACAAAATGGAGAGCATCACTAATTAATCACAATCTGAAAACGTTTTCTGTTCTCTGGGCAAGTGTACAATTAGGGGAAAAATGTGGCAGCACAACTCCCTACCCACATCCCAATACTTGTATTATACTGTATGAGGAAAAAGGCAAGACTTTGTTCCCCTCAAGCTTTACCTTATGGTGGATATTTCCATTGCCTTGCGGCATGCAATAATGTTCAAAATCTAGTGACTCTGTCCCTTAAGGTACGAGCTTCAGAGAATACTGAACTATTATATCAAACAGCCAATTTGTAAACATAAAGAAAGCAAGAAAGAGGATAGGTGTGTTCATGAGGACAGTTACAGAGAGATTAACAGGGTGAAGTTACAGTATAAACTGTCACTGGAAACACTTTCCTCCCTACTTTCTCTCAGAAGACACTTTTTCAAAAGTGTTGTTACCTCAAGCAAAATAACTTGCACATGCAAAAGAGCTGACTCATGTCATTGCAGACAAAATCAGTCTTGAAGCACCCAAAATCCATATCTGGAACATTTCAGAAGGAGAGACAAAGATCGCCAGAAAGAAAAAAAGTTTCATAAGGTTGTTTTGTTCTCCTTCAACTTTTTTCCTTTCTAGTGAACATTCATAAACACACAGAGAGGCTGACACACTCCAGAGTCAAGAGTGTGCAAGGCTCAGAACTCACCCTTTGCCAGACGCAGACCGACAATGGCAAAATGAACAAACAAAAGGAAAGGAAGTCCCAGCTTTGTGAGTTTTCCACTTGTAAAAAGGGAAGAAATAGGATATTAACATCTCAGTAACACAGGAACAATTCGTAATAAAAAAAGGGACTCCAGAAAGTAGAATAGGAAGCATTATCATCTGAATCTACTATTTTTCAGATCATTCAGATTATTCATCTGAAAAGCAGGACAGACAGAACAGATCAATTCAAGGGCACATAGGAAAATCATGCTGAAAAGTTCATACCATGAAAAAGAAACTAAAGCAAAGACATCAGGCTAGAATCTGAATGAACATCCAGTTTACATGACTGAAGTAGTAGGTACCAAGCTTAAACTCACTGCCTGAAAGGTGAACAACAGATGTGTCTCAGTCAATGAAAGAAGGTAGAACGTGTTCGTCTGAGTGCATGCACATATTGGATGGGGATTTAAATTTAAATCACATATAAAATGTGTAAATATAAAATTTATTATAAACAGAGGGTACTACCACCTGCATAAAAAAATGCAATTGTGCAGATATCAAGCATGACATGAGATATAAATTAATTTTAAAATGCAGACATGCAAATTGTTAGCATTAAAAGTATTCACATGCTCATGACTCATAAGAGAGTCAGTTACATGAAACTGTATTTACCCCCCTCCCAAAAAAAAAAAGAAAAGACAAAAGTTCAATTTGTTAAGGTCGAACAGGAGCAAGACGATGAATAATACAGTCCTTTATGATAATGGTATGGGGTTTACAGTGAACCACACAGCCCGAACAAGCCAACTCCGTTAATAACGCATCCATTTCTACATCTGCCCCTGGCCAAGAGTGAGAAACATAAACAGCAGGTCTGCTGTGCAGAAGGAAATTACCTCCCAGAATGGCTGGCAGTGATCCAGCACAGCCACGTTCGTGAGCTCTCTCCCTCCCCGGTTCGCAGAAGCCTTCACCCTACAGTGAGTGTGTGGCAGGCAAGCCAGTGCACTGCGGCTGGCGCACAAGCACACGACAGAGCGAGGGGAAAGAACGACTGAGAAGAAATCATAAGAAAACCATTGCAGTTGGTGATGCATGGTAAAACTGGGGACTCTTCCAGCATATCAGGATAAAAGGAAATACTTTTTTAACGCAGCATTAAGGTCATGTTTGGGTCTGGTCATCCCCTAAAAGGCTTAAAAGTTTTCTGACATTAACTGCTTTTTTGTGGGCACTTATAAAATGTATGAAGCAACATATTAAAGAAGCAAATTTCTGAATGTGAAGAAAAGAAGCGAAAATGTATCTTTTGTTAAACTCCAGCTTGCAATGTTGCTGATGCATTTAGAAGAAACAGCGAAAGGAGAAAATGGCATGTGGCATGAACAAAACCCACTGCCACATCTGAACTGAAGGTAAGGAATCTCAAATCAGTCTTTTGGTGCTCAGGTTTTGGTTTCAAATAGATACACAATGCTAGAAAATTACATTGAATTTAGAACTGCTTGAAAAATTCATCTGAGTTGCTAGACAGCCTAATACATGTAAAAATAAGTAAAATATGCCTATAAAAAAAATCTTGCATGAGCTCTTTTTTAAAAAGCCCCACCTTAAATCACTTGTAGGCAAAAAAAGGTAGACAAAATTAAATTCCACTTCAAAAGCATTTGAAGATTACCAAAATTATAACAGAAGTAAATGGAAAGAGAGATGCAATTAAGCACCTTGAAAGAACTTACAAATATGCCTATTTAAATAGGATTGCACACATCACTTCACAAACCTAATGTGTCATTGTATAATTTTTATATATATACACACATACATACATACATACATACATACATACATACATACATATAAAAACAATGTAAGCTTCAGATTGCTGTTTGTATTTGCATAGTCACATTATAGTGCTCTTAAATCACCATTACTTTTATATAATTACATTAATGTATTATGAAAAGATAACCAACACAGATTTTATTACATCAAAATTGTAAACTTTTGTAAACGCTAATGATATTAACAAGAGCCAGCCAACTGATAATTATTAAACCTTATTGACTTCAGACAGAGGAAAAAAGGCCATGATACCATCTGTTTCAATTTATTAATTTTCATTAAACCATAACATGGCTGGGTTCACGAGCAAACAACAAGAAGTCAGCAGATGCAGCAGATAACCACTTCCTTGCTTAATTACTTCTCCATGGTGTAGAACTAATGACAGCACAGGGAAATATGATATCATTTACAATGATAAATGTCAATTTGAATTGAGATAGCAATGGCTGAGGGGGGGGTGGGGGGGGGTGGACATGCACTTCATTTGGATTTGCAGTTCTGGATTTTGCAGCATCCTGAGAACCGGAGGGCACACCATACATAGACGGCTGCCACGCAACACTGCGTTGAATGCACTGCCTATGAAGTGCTTCACGCACTAGAGGGACCGCTATCCTAAGGACCAAGCAAACGAACAGAGGACTCATCCGCCCTTCTCCATCCTGCTTTGAAGTTCAGCACTTTCCCCCCGACCGAGTCGAGTTGTTCACATGGGAGTGTGTCATTTGTGAGCAGAATTTGCCCCCACCTTGTCCCCGCGCCAATCCCGCCCCCACTCGGAGGGACTGTGTGACCATGCTGGCCAAGCCCCGGCACAGAGGCAGAGCAAACATTCCCCCAGCCAGGCCAGCGAGAGCAGCATGTCCCAGCAAGCGGCGGCTCTGCCGGAGCTCAACTCCACGGAGTGGGGCAACTGTGGCGTCCTGTGCAAGAACCTGCACTGGGCCTCACTGCTCATCCTCATGGTCATCATCCCCACCATCGGAGGCAACATCCTGGTCATCTTGGCCGTGTCACTGGAGCGCAGGCTCCAGAATGCCACCAACTACTTCCTCATGTCCCTGGCAGTGGCTGACCTACTCGTGGGGCTGCTGGTGATGCCCATCGCCCTGATTACTGTGCTTTTCAGTAAGTGGCTCTCTGTATTCACCTTAACTCCATACCTTGGATTTGTTTACAACCGCTTTTAGGGTTTTGTTTTTTCTAAGAAAAAAGTGGATGTACTTGTGTGGACCATGCAACAGAGTACCATCGTGCCTAAGTGGCTGTCCCATGAATTATTAGGCATGAATTCTGCAAGATTATATAAACGAACTTGGTACTAATTGTAGTGTATGGACATACCACATTAATTAATTAATTATCCATTAAGAATTTTAGATGAAGATTAACAAAATTTGAAAACACCATAAGAGAAGAGAAATGGGGGGGGGGGGGTCAATTCCCACGTATTCTGGAAACCAAAAAATAACTGCCATCACCCTACAAATATCTTTAAATTATGCTTCATGGTTCTCTGCATTATTCACAAATGCAGATAGCACACTTGCTTGAAAAAGTTCCTCTGAAAAGCAGCAAATGACAGCAGTATGCATAAGTAGCTGCTCTCTCTGTTAATTGCATCCCCTCTGCCAACTTGGCATTGGCACCAAGCTCCAGCCAGTCCATTATTCCTCATTTAGCAGATTAGATGGGGTTCAGAGACGACATGTGCCTCGACTCGTCTATGCATGCTGAGAATTAGCGCTTACAGCAGCTTTTTGCAACCGATCCTTTTATCTGAAATAGAGACAGCTCTGGGTGACCTCTCTAGCTATTCCCTTAGCAACAGTTCTTCATTAGCTCAGAAAAAATTACAGCACAAGTCACATGCTTATCAAACGTTAATCCCTACATTCTCAATAAAGAAACTAAGAAATACACAAAAGTAAGTAATCCACAAAAGTATAGTGACATTGGCTGCATGTTCAACACCACATTAACTACTAAAACAGAGACAATAAAGATAAACAGAATCATTTGCATCAAGATCTAGTGGTAAGGTTACTGGAGCAAAGCAGCAACCTCGCAGGGCTCAGTTCAGCAGTGATTGATATAAACAAAGTTTAGTGCTTCACATGGGGCACAAAGGCCACATGCAAGGGAAGACTCCGTGTGCCTTGGGTACAGAGAATACATTAAGTGCACTCAGCAGTTAAAGGGCTTTGGTGCAAACAGCCAAGCATAGTTCGAAATTTGCCAGAAGACAGGAACTCTCACTGGTAATTAAATCATATTGCCGGGACACGAAGGAACAATAATGGATGACATTTGAGCACAATTAATCAAGAGGAGAGAGAGAGAGAGAGAGAGCACTTTATAGGTCTAGCTGTATAGTGTTTATGTCTGGGAATTAAGAGATTGTTATTTGACAATCCTTTTATGGAACCTTTTACTTTGGGAAGAAAGGCACTTTTTAAAAAAAGTGTAAACACCAGTGATTAAAACATCAAACTTCAAAAAGCATCCTTTTAATTGAAAGATGCCACCTCACTTTATTTTGGCTTTGAAAAGGTTTGTGTGAATTTTTTGCTTTTCATGGAAACATTTGCTGTGACACAAATTTCATTTAAAAATTGCTTGCTGATCAGAGAGCACAAGAAGAGCTCCAATATTCTAGGTCCCTGTCTACATCTGCATGTCTACAGCTTGTCAACACCTTTAAAAATTCAATGATTCCATGTCAAGGTAAAAGGTATAAAGATGTCATCTGACCAAAGAATGAATTTAGACAACGTTCAACTTACTGTAAATGAATACCACAGGGCTAAAACAAGTACAAGAAGTATACATTCTCAAAAATAATCATAAATACATTCATCAAGGACGAAGAGAAATATTTAGAGGAGAAATTTCAGCTTTGGCAGACAACTGGCAAGGCACACCATCTTCTGTTTCTCGGGAAGAGAGAGATTATAGGGTGGCAAAACTTGTCTGTCAGTCTCCTCAATGGGGAAAACCATGGGCCCAACAACCCTTCAGCAGGAACAGCTCAGTTGTTCTTATGTTACCTACACTGGAGAGTGCCCTGGAAACCACAAACCTGATTTCATCAGAAGAGAGGCTAAAGACCTGAGATGTCAGCACACTTTAAAACACCAGTGACAAAACAGAAGGCTGGTAGTGTGGGAGAGCATTATCCTCAGAAATACAGCACAACAGCACAAAAGCAAAGATGAGGAGGAGCACTCAAACAGCGCTCAAGTTGCCTACTGACTCAGAACAGTGTAGTAGATATTTGAAGAGGAAAGATGCAGACTTGTTTAAGCTTTTGGAAAACAAATCAGAGGACAAAAATAAAAAATAAATAAATTAAAGTATATACATCAGTCCTAGGTTACATAGTTGAGAACGCATTCCAAATTCAAATAAAAAGCATTAAGAGAGAAATCACCCACATCTAACCCATGTTAAATTCACAATGAATCCCTACATGTAAGAGGATGACAATTGAATATCCAAGCAAAAGTACTGGAATATACCATTAAATGTCATATACTAATCAGCCTGTATTCAGTGACAAATTGCACTAAATGTGTGTGAATGCTTAGCACCTTTACTGAAATTATAAAAATCACCTTACCAGAAGGAAGAGATTAAAAGCTTATCTGCTATTCAGATGGATTTAACAAGACGTTTTTAAATTGTTGTAACTGATTAGGTGACACACAAACTAGAGATGTACGCAACCGTATTTTTCCCACCCTCTACATTACCTGTTTATTAGCTACGCTTATTAAACTTTGCAAGCTTGAAGTTGCATTGTAACGCAGAAAAAAGGATAGCCCCCCTCTCACAGATATTCAGGACATCCCAATGTATTTAAAAAGCTTGCAGGCATCCATTTCTATTTCAAGCATTTAACCAGATCCTTTTAACCCTCCATAGATGGAAGACCATATACACCAACAAATAGCCCACACATATACCTGCGTATACACCGGATGATTGTAGTTTCTTTTTCATTTCAACATTACTGACAATTCCTTTTGTGCAAGGTGTACTGATGTGTATGACCTGGAAATATCCAACAACTGTCCAATTTGAACAGAAAAAGCCCTGCGTTGCTTCTGCCGGCTTTTCTGAGTTTTAGCCAAAAGGCATGTGTAGAAATCGTCTGCAGTGCAGGCATATACGCAAGCATATACACTGCCCATAGATCACTTCTCATGAGTTTCATGGGAAAGCAACCAGCACAGCACATGCACATTTCCAAAAATATGACCCCTGCACCTGCACTATAACACTAATTATGCAAGACACTCAAACTGATCCTTGCACAAAACAGCTTACACTTTACCCGAAACACTACAGCATTTGGTTCAAGAGCTTTTCCCTAGATTACAAAATATCTGTATTCTGTACAATACAGAATACAGTATGTATATCAGACAACCAAAGGCACGCAAAGGCAATTCACAGAATAGCAGAAACGCAGCAGAAATGTTAGTCAAAATGTTATAATTTTTTGGGAGGTGGCTCTTGTAGTGAAAAAAATAAATCATGCTAACAAATAATGCCACAACTCTACACAAAGCCCAACTCAGCCCTAACCCATAAATAAGAACCCAAATATAAACACAGGTAATTCGGGGTCAGTTGTAGACTCTGGACAAAATGACAAAGTCCTTTTCTCTACTCATCATCCCTATGTAACAAATTTATCAGTTTGATCAGTGCTCAACCCTCTGTGTTTCAGACTCAGGATGGCCCCTGCCAGAGTTCCTGTGCCCCATCTGGCTCTTTCTGGATGTTTTGTTCTCTACTGCCTCCATCATGCACCTGTGTGCCATCTCGCTGGACCGTTACATCGCCATCAAGAAACCAATCCAGCACAGCCAGTACAAGTCCAGGGCCAAAGCCCTGGGCAAGATTGCACTGGTCTGGCTGATCTCTATAGGTAAAGCAATTAAGCTTGAAGCTCCTGTGCTACTCAGTGATGACTGCAACTGGCAAGCCTGTTTTCAGCCCAGCAACATGAGCACACAGCAGTGTTGCTGGGGAGCAGCAAGCATAAGTGGCTCTGCTTCTTCTGTTCTCACCAGCACTAATGAAATGTTTGTTCAGATGAACGACTGCTCAATTTCCTTTGGTCTTATCTGATCATGATCTACCTCTTGGCAAGACAACTGTTTGTACCTCTCTCGAGTAACTGACATATGGGACCAATGTACAAACCACTGTTTATTTTGTTGCCACTAGAAATGGTGTACTTGGCAAGGATTTAAGATACTTCATCACCTTACTGTCACAAGTAAACTCAGAACCAAGTGCTTGGGCAGTTCTGATACTGTCATATTTCCTGTGTTAGTGTTTTTCAATTCACTTTCCATAAAATATATATCCTATACCTCCTAACTGGATTTCCCTGACTACGCAAGCTTATATAAACAAAAGGATTGACTGGTAATGACCTGGCTTCAGTTTTTTCCTCAGGTTTTCCTGGGAACGAAATTAGACACCTATGAAGTTGTACTCGTTAACAAAAGTCCTCTTGATTATTCTGCCCGTGTTTAGAGGATGGTATTCAGCAGTGTTTTACAGCCATGAAAGGCAGGCCTTGCACGCCATCCCTTCACTGTACACCATGCACTCTGTGTCCCTGCGAGAAATCACACATTCTCACTTTTGACAAAGCAGTATTACTGAGCTAAACCAGACAACGGTAGCTAAAGTTATGGAAGGTACTCAAGCCAGCGTTAGTGGAAGAGTCTGCTAGTTTAAGATCTACAGTCACTGTCATAAACTGCTTTTTTTTCCCACCCCCAAATGATGAATGGTTAGTTTACTGACTCTAAGTGTTTCATTTTATAGAGCTATACAGTGCAGAGCTTGTCATTTCACTGCTCGAAGAACACAAGCAAGCTATGGCGCCAGATTCGTCACCATTACGATTGTCTCTTAATTATATTAATGCATTATACTTTTCTCCTATAACAGGTATCGCCATACCGATACCCATCAAAGGACTACAAAGCTCTGACCATCCAAACAACGTAACATTCAACAGCAACCACATCTGCCTGCTCACACTCGAGAGCTTCGGGGAATTTAAAGTGTTTGGCTCTCTAACAGCTTTCTTCATCCCCCTCACAATAATGATGATCATCTACCTGCTGACTATTCAGGTGCTGCGTAAGAAAGCCTGTCTGCTCAGGTCAAAGGCATGCCAGAGAATCAATAGACCGACAGTTTCTACAGTCTTTCAAAGGGAGCACGCGATGCCTTCTCCAGCCGAGAACCTCCCCACGCTTGAAGGAATTAAGAGGGATCAAGCGCTTTGCCCCACCCACCCTATCACAGGGGATGACATTCCCATTCGGAGGATGTCCACTATTGGAAAGAGGTCCATGCAAAACCTGAGCAACGAACAGCGGGCATCAAAGGTCCTGGGGATTGTATTCATGCTGTTTGTGGTAATGTGGTGTCCATTCTTCATTACCAATGTCACCTCAGTGCTCTGCGCCAGCTGCGACATCAAGTTAGTCGACAGGCTGTTGGACATTTTTGTATGGGTGGGTTACATCTCGTCAGGTGTCAACCCTCTAGTCTACACACTTTTCAACAAGACTTTCCGGGAGGCTTTTACACGCTATATCACGTGCAACTTTGGCAGCAAGAAATCACCCCAAAAACAATGTAGGAACTTGACAAGAATTTCCTTTCACTCTTCTATGACAGAGAACTCGAAACTGTTCATGAAGCACGGCATGAAGAACGGCATTGGTGCTGTGAGCTACCAGAGCCCCCTACGGCGGCGCCCAGCGCACCTGCAGCCCTCCACCAGTGTCACGCTGGACACACTGCTCCTCACTGAGAATGAGGACTGCAAACCCGACGAGAGCATCAGCTGTGTGTAGCCTGAGAACCTGCACTTTTGAGTGAACACAGAGACCGGGGCGTCACCCTACACAAACAGCTCACTAGTGAATACTGTGTGGAATGGGGTAACTGCACCGGGTTTAGATAGATAATGGTAAATAGACCAACCATTTTAATACCCTGCAGTGGAAGCTATATGGGCCTAAAATCTTTGGAAACTTACATATGTTGAAGGAAATCAATGCAATCAATCTGGAATTGATGAATGATAGAACCGAGAACTATTAACAATGACTGAGTTCAGTGTATGCATGTTATTCACAACACTGCTGGTCAACAGGGTCTGCTACAAGTAGCCTAAATATGTGGCACTCTTATGCATGATGAACAGACTACATACTCAAACTATGCCTTCACTGACTACAAAGAAAGATGGAAAATGGTTTTGTATTGTTTGGTTTATAAAGAGGATTCAGAAAAGAAACATTATCAATTGTATTTAAGACCGTATTTGTGCTGTCATAAATGGCCTCCTCAAATATTATAAATATTCAACCTGATTTGTAAATATTGACAAAGTCTATACAATCTTTTCTTCCTGAATAAAATGTTTCAGATAAATATTCTGCATCCTCTTGCATCCCCAAAACAAATAATACATTTGTGATAAGACTACACCCTTAAAGCGGGCCAGTATACTAATATCTTTCCTAATTAATATTGATTTATGATATATCTAGTAATAAAAAGGGCAAAAGCAAAATCAACAATTAATTTTTCTAAAGACCAAGGCGTGCCTTCACAGCAATAATACTGCCAAATACCTCCATGGTTGCTGAGAGGTATGGTATGAAATTATTTAGATTACCAACATCCTACAACCTTTCAGTGGATGCAGCCCGACCACGCACTTTAAGGGGACAACACACTGGTGAAACTCTGGCCTGCTCAGACATGTCTAGTGCAGGGAAGCCACGAAACTAAAAGGACAGGAGGAACATGGCTGAATGGCTGCAGCTCCGGAGGCACTCTAAACACAGGAAGGATTTACATGGGCTTTATCTTGCAGCCAATTGATCATGCGAATATCATACGGCCTTTTAGGGCTTAAAATAGTTTGTCCAGTTGTTCTGCTTGGCCCAAAACACTAAGTGGATTCCTGAAGTGTAAATTTACTCTGGAGATGACCTAGACCTCAAGCAGACTAAAGGGAAAATCTCTGAATCAGTATTTTACATGTTGTAAATGAAAAAAATCTAAATTCATAAATTCAATATGAACATTTCTTTTAAGCTTTTTTTGAAGTGCAATAACTGACACTGGTATGATAACTGAACAGAAGGATGGCGGTGGTAAAAATCGCTTGTATACTGTGACGCCTTCTATAGGCAAGATACAAAGAAGCGAGCAAGGTAAAGGAATCAGATGTACATATTAAAATGTAAAGCATCATGGGGCAGACAATGAGCTCAAAACCCTAGATCTGCTAAATCTGAATGGCTCAATGGGGAAAGGGGTTCCTCTGACTTGGGTGTATTGTCTCCATGACAACTTAAAAATTTACTTCAGTCAACATTTTAATGCCAACAATAATAATTTGTCAAAGCATTAAACATCAAGTAGAATATGGTTCTAACAGGACAGGTTTTTAATTTTTTTCCAGGTGATGAAATTTAAAAATTGTGCTTATTAAAAAAGTGCACGCCAAAGAAGCCTTCTTTGGACCACTGATGCTAAGGTCAAATCATCTCAGTAAAGAATCATCCCTCAACTCATACAATCATAGCAGAGAGTAAACCATCACATCTTATCCCACACAATCAAATGTTTGTTATGCAACAGGAGAATGGGCAAATCAGGTCAGATGTGCTAAGAACACCCAACAGGCCTCTTGATCTTTTACTACTACCCTTTAGAAAGATTGCTGAATTTTCTGTGAACAAGGTAGACATACATACATACATGAATGAACGAACGAACGGTTTAAAAAAAAAAAACCAAAAAAAAAAAAAAAACAGCACGGGGGGGGGGGGGCTATCAATACTGCAAAGCTGGTTAAGTGAGCAGAGTAACCTATGGCAGACAGACTTACTAACAATAAAGCATGGAAAAACCATCTTCATTACAACACTGTCGGAAGAGATTAATCTCAGTGTTTCATTTGGCGGTATTACTAGGAGAGAGACGGGGAAATAAACCCCTGGCATTTTTGAGAAGGCATTCCAAACACATTTGGAAAATATTCTAGAAGAATGGATGGAATCTAGTCTTTATGTACACATTAGGCAGGGAGATTTATCAGGTTTAGCTGGGGGACATTTCTTGGATGAAGGCAGGGCTAGTCTAAAAAGGTGCCGACAGGATTGGAACTTGGTCTGAAATTAGTTTCCAATACAGCAGTGGTTCGGAGCCATTCTGGCCTGTAGGGGTTAGATCTGCTATATGTACCTACAAAGACATTTTAATCCTCAACCATAAAAGCAGAAGCAATGACAAAAATCATAGATAATCTAACAGAAAAGGTTCCAGCTCATTGTAAGGATTTCTAAACACTGGCAGTATTAAAAAATGTTTTTCAAATTTGGTGAAAGGCACAGGTGAGTCTTTAGGATAGGTTGTTAATGCCACACCAAACAGGACCATTATAGTAATACCGCCTATATACTTCTAGACCAAAGTGTGACTTTTATAATTTAATACTCATGACTGGGTATTTAAATTCCTTGAGCATGACGACATGTACCCAAGCATAAACCTGCACCCCAGGTTGGCCAGCTGCTGAAAAATTCAGCCTTCCAGATTGACAACTTCAATTTCAGAGCACAAAGCAAATGAGAACAACTCAGACAGCGAACAGTGATGAAGGGATGCAGATAGAGGAGGACCACACAGATGAGACTGTACCTGAACATGATGAACCCAATGGACTCGACAGCAGCTCTGCGCACATCATCATTCACGTCACTCACCTGTCGGAGGAGAGAAAGAAATGGGTCATTTTCATGCCGGCTTCTGATCATTTCCTCTCTATGCATATCAAAATAGAGATCAGTAACGTGAGGGGGGTGGGGGTGAAGGGAAGGGAACGGCCGAAGCTGAGGATTTCTTCAACATCAGAAAGTGTGCTGAGGCTGCCACCTACAGGGGAGGAGGTGTCCCACACTAAAGAACAATTTTAGCCATCCATCAATCTCTAACCTGACCTTTAGCACAGGGGCACACAACTTGCACAATTTAAAACCTGAACTACAACTGCTTCACCCAAAAAGTTACTTAAAACGTAATTATCTTTAATTTTTACTATGCTCCTTATCCAAGTTGTGTCCTTATTACTATAGACTGAACCCACTGGGTTGGAGTCACATCTCTACCCGCTTGTGGAGAGGAGTTCCGGTGTGCATGTTAGCGCGTGTTCAGAGTGCAGCCAGTGTGAGAAAGGGAGAGGGGGGGAATGACTCACAGCCACGTGAAGCAAGCGGCGGATGGCCTTGTTGTTCCCAGAGCCGCAGTACGCCATGCCCACTGTGTACATTCCTGAGCGGCGGAGGATAGGGTCCTGGAAGAGCAGTGAGACAAAGCAGAACTTCAGCCTGCAGACAGAGCCTCAGCAGGCTACATTAGCACTGCCACTGTGGGGGAAGTGGTGACTGATGGGCGAGGGGTTCAGATCGGGGGACGAATGGCACGACATCCAGAGAGCATCACCCCAGACAACAGCTTAAACACTTCAGGAATCAAGAGGAAACAGTAGTATGAAAGAACTTTAAAAGTAATAAATCCCTTTCTAAGGAGGTCAAATGTCCTTGTTGTTACCTTCTTTGTGCAGTAATTCTGTTTTAGTTCTTGAAAGATTTAAGCTATCAACACAATTGCTAGAAATTCACAAAAAAAGTGTATAACAAACACAAGTGGCATCAGAGAACCATGACCACTAAAGTAAGCCAGTAAGGCATCAAAATATCTCACCCATAAGTAACCAGTAATGCTCTAGTAAATCGGATGTATAAAGAAGCCTCTAAAAGTACATTCATACATACAAGAGCTTTCAAATTATTAAACTTAAGTATCAAACTTATTCAATTGGTAAGAAATAAGACAACATTAAATTTGCAAGAAAAGACAATTCTCATAGCTACACTCTGCAGGAAACTTGACATCATTTGTTCTTGCTAGTGGGATGTTAGGACAGGTGTGCTCACCTTGTCCCTGCACAGGCTCTCGATGAGTGCATCTGCCTCCTCCATCCTGCCATACATGACCAGTGCGATGCCCACAGCCAGACCACGCAGGATCTTCTCATGCTGGGTCTCCTGGGCGTAGGCTACCATGTCCTCGATAGCCTGGGCTGACTTTGAGCCCAGCATAACCAGCCCCAGGGCCAGACCTGCTGCCTCTCCTACATGAAAGCAATAGTTGTGAAAACGCAAAAAGTCAATAAAGATAACACACTGGCAATGAAGGTGGGATTCAGGGAAGGGTTCAAATGGCTCATGTGTATAGTCCCTTGCCTGTAACTGCATCATCTTGATAAAGGTTTGATTTAAGTAGATCGTACACGTCCTGTCGGGCAGTTCCAAGGGCTGCTAGCCCGAGCCCGAGGGCGCCTCCATGACGGACAATCTGTACAACAGACAGCAAAAAGGCCCAAAATGAGCAACAAAATTTGTTTACTGCAGTCTCAAAACAACAATGTGAAAGCCTGGTATTTACATCATTGCTTGCGCTCTTCAGCTGGCTGAGGAGGTAATCGATGATGTCTCCCCCATGGTTGGCATGGATTAATCCAAGGGCATAAAGACCTCCTCCTTCCTGGTAGGCGGAGCCAGGTGAGGTGTCTTTGGGCAGGTAAGTGGCCATTAGCTGCAAAGCCTCTTTTTCATGACCCTAAAAAAAAAAAAAAAAACAGCACCAAAAACACCCATCTGGGCTTAACACAGCTTTATGTTTCTCTGGTTACAATCTGCATCCTATCTGTGATAGGATGAACTGCCTACCTTGTGAATGACACCAAGACTCGCTGTTGCTGTGAACTTAGCCCAGTTTGTTGCTCTTGCAAGCCACTCCAGATTTTCTCTTTATGGAAACGCAAACATGGAAACATTACTTTCTTATACTGTGGCTAGATTTCAGAGTCAGTGTTTACATAAGAGTAACCAGATTTAACATGTTCCAGATCATACATGTCACAACAGTTAGAAATGTAAAGCTTTACCCCATTCTGAGATAAAGGCAGTTCTACCTACAGTAATATTAAATACAGTTTTACCTGAGAAACTGATCACTTGTGGTTCCTGTGTGCATGAAAGAGTTTGCTATGACCGTTGCTGTATGGCACACAGAATTTCGTACTGCATCCTGGAAAAAAATAAATGTGTCATCTTTCTTCAACCAGCTGATCCAACACTTATCAGCATTATTTCAAAGAGGAGTATAAAGTTAACTCCCATGTCATACCCTTAACCTTTCCAACAGAATAACAGACATGAATATTATTCCTCCTTTTATTCATACTGAATATTCATATTCAAGTTTTCTAACAAACTGCGAAAGCCTGTTTCCCAGTCAGTACCACTCACTCTCACTTATACTGCACCCAGACCAACTCTAGTTCCCCTCACCAGTGATGGTGGAGCTAACTAAATTAACAGCTCATTATCATGGTTAGTGTTTAGCGCAGTTTAGAGCAGGGAAACTACTGTACTGTGGAGCTCCACCACAGGGACCAAGAGAGAAGCTCTGCCTTCATCTCATCGCACAGCATCTCTCACTTTTGTGTTTTTGAGGATCATCAAGTCTGTGTTGTTGTTGCGAATGAGGAACTGGAGATGCAGCTCAATAGCCATTTCACCGCTGAGTATCTTGATCATTTTTGAGTTCTGGTCCTTTGGTTCATCCTTCTTTTGAAAGAGAAGACATGGGCAACATTAAAATGGAGACTGCCTAAAATATGATGAGTCCACTGTCACAGGGCTGCACATCATTTTAATTTTGAGCATTTGAGTATGGCCTGACAGAGGTGTTTGACCAAAGTATGTGTAGCTCACAGATTAGCCATAATTACCCCGTCCACAGTCTTTCCAGCTGGGGAACTGCAAGCCTTGTCATCTGTTTCCATGGCATCACTAACACCATACAGTACCCACAGCAAGAACAGGGGAAAAGAAAAGAAAAGAAAAAGAATTTAAGTGGCAATCACATTTTTAAAAAGAAATGTATCAAATTTATTTACATGGTGCTATAACAGTTCTTGTCACAAAGCAGCTTTACAAATGTCCGAGTCCAAGACCCCAGTGAGCAAGCCGAGGGTGACAGTCGCAAGGAAAACCTCCCTAGAGCATGTGGAAGAAACTGTAAGAGGAACCAAGACCCAAAAAAGTGGAGGGAGAGGGGGTCGCCATCCTCCTCTGGCCAACAAAGACAAATAATCTGTTTACATTACTTTTTAGTTTTGTGCCCATTTAAACTTTTTACACACACACAAAAAAATGGAATTGCTGGTTTAAAAAAAAAAAAAAAAGCGAACTATGGAAATTAGAGGATAAATAGCTAGCTTTCAAAACAGCAGAACAGTCAGTGACACTATTAAAAGAAATGTCAATCCCTCTGCCTAAAGAAACACTTTAAAATACCTTATTTGAAATAAAATGACTAAGAAAAATCTCAATGTGAACCTTAAAAGCTAATTTCAAGCCAAAACCCTACATCACTGACATTACAACATTAATACCATTGTTATGATGAATGTCATTCAAAACAAGGACATAGCTATTTCTGTTGGAGTTTTCAAAACAACTATAAAGCTGAAACGCCAATGTAAAGTCTAGCACATGCAGTGAAACACCAAATTGTTAACCGAGGTAAAGGGAAACTATCCCTGGATCAAGGTGCAGCTTCCCCATTACAAATTGTTCCACATATACAAAAATTAAGTAAAACTGTCAAATTCCTATATACAGTCAAACACCTTTGTCCTAAATACTGTAACTTAAAACAGGGATAAATTTGGCTCATGGCCATCAATAACCACCTCTCCTCCCATGCCCTGTACCCACCTGTCTTTGTCCTGAGTTGGCACAGTGCCAGTGTTGGTGGAGCCTGGCACAGCAGGAATTGGGGTGCCCACTGTGCGGAGGTTCTGGATGACAGAGGACAGGAACTGTTGGCTGGCGCTTTCATAGAGGTCAAAGCAGATCTGATAGGCCATCAAGAGGTTGTCTTCCTTAACCAGCTTCTCCAGTATATCACTAACTGCTTGAGGGTCATCCAGGAATATCAGACACTACAGCAGGTCAAAGAGAGAGAGAGAGCACAAGAGCAAGAGTGAGAGGAATGAGGTCATTAGAGAGAGGACTTCAGACAACTGTCTTCAGAAAGGCCTTTGCAGGAGTATGCTGTTTGCTGGCTCCCACCTGACAAACATTGATGAAATCTGGCTTCTCCAGGTTCATATAGAGCTTAACGAGCACTCGGAGCACCTCATTACGGAACTTTTTATTCTGCATAAGCGTCATGCAGATCTTCAAGCTGTATGCTAACAGACCACTGACATCATTCTACATGAGGGAAGGGAGAAAAGAGCTAATTAAAAGAGCTTTCCAGCTGTAACAGGAAAACATTACTTTCACCATCACCTGACTCCAAACTCTGAAAGACATTACACTGCATGCAGAATGTCTTTCTATGGAGAACCATGGGAAACATAAGGGCAACATACCGATTCCAGGATGGTCTTCTCAAAGATGTCCAAGCGCCTCGTCTCAAGAGCTATCCCAATGGCCTGCTTGTACTTGTGATCATCAAGGCACCGTTGGAACATCTTGTTAACAATGCCCTCCAGGCGAGGATCAATGCTCTTTTTTTCCTCATCCTCAGGCTGCTCAGCGTTCTCCACACGCAGCTTGGTGTAGTGGTCAATGCATTTGGCTGTTGGCCAGAGAAGTATGAGTTTGACCACAAAGTGTAGAACAAGTAAAAACAACCCCAGAGAAACAATGAACATGAAGAAAAATCTGCCTCTTACCAATAATAGTCTCCACATACTCAGAGTCATCGGTGACATTGAAAAGGTCCCCAGCGCCCAGAGCATAGTTCAGGGACTCCTCAAAAGCTCCAAGGTGGTAAAAAACCTTAGAGGCTACCAAAGCAGCAAACTCTCTGCTGCGGAATGTCTCATCTTCATAAAGGACCTCTCTGAGAAGTAACCAACATATCAGCATTAATCAAACAGAGCTTTATTTAGAGGCAATATAAACACACAAGATCAGCTATGTCTCAAGAAGGGCCTGCTTACATTTTATCCACAGACTCCGAAATCTCTGCCCAGAAGTCATTGACAATCGAGTTCAGCTTGTGGAGTGCAAACTCCTTCAAATGAAAAAGAAAAGAACCTTGACTTTAGAATAAAATAATTAACCGGAAAATTAGTAACAAATAAGCAATAACCAACACAGACTGCATTAGTAAAATACAAAATTTTCAATGATTTTCCACAAACATTCAGTAAATGTTGTCTGTAAACAGGATTGTGCAATGCTGCTACCTTCAGCTGAGGCTCGTCCTCGTCCAGGAGGGATATGATACCCGCTGCATAAACAGTCAACAGATTATAAACTTTAGATATGTTTCAAGTTTAGCTATTAGCAATAACAGTTACTACAGAATAGTACTGTAGTTATATGAGCGATGTAACATTCAGTTTAGACTGGAGATGTAGTTAGTTCGCTAGTTAGTACTACAGGCATAACTAATATTACTCAACACCATCCAGCTTGAAATGCTTTAATGAAAACAAGTCGCCTACCACACGTCTAGACAACTACGCTAGCCCGCTAGCTTTGCTTCCTTGTACAATAAATGGTAAAACTGTTCCTTTGGCTGACGAAAGATGAATATAACACGAGAGCAACCGTGGCGAACTAGCTAACTAGCCTATATGTTAAACTCAGCATTAACACAACTGTAACCTTAGCCATCATTTGCGTAAGAGCTTTAGCGTGAACCGTTGGCTAACTGCTAGGCTGGTAAACGGGTCAACGTTCGGTGAGCTAGAGCTTGTAACTCTGTACGTGAGCCGCAGGTCTCTCCGTTGCTTTGAGTTATTAGGAAAACAGGGCGAGCTATATAACTGCCCAAAACATATTTTAGTGGTGCCAGTTAACCTAGGTTAGCTGGGTAGCTATATTTTGGTGATGCCAGTTAGCTGTCTTAGCTAACTATCTACTCTGTTTAATGTAGCAAGCTAAGCTAACCTGACACTCGACTATGTGACTCAGCTAAATCAACTGCACTTTCCCATAGCGTTCATATTATCGCTCACCAGCAGAAGTTATCATATTTTTCACTCCGTAGGCAACTCTCCCGAATGTCCTCTAGCGGAATAAAGGGCACTGGTAACTATTACAAACCACGCCAATAAGGACTAAAGTGGGGTAGAGTCTCCAACACAGAAACACCTCGCAAAACCACCACTTCAACCCTCGCTAAGTGTATGAGAAACAATGAGCATCCTGTCCACTAGGACCCTCAGATGTTGTATGATAATCTGTGGTATTGCCATATAGTTTATGACATTTTTGTTGCTGTTTGGAATATCTCTTTGCACATTTAATATGTCTATAACGTTTTGAAATCCATTTTAATGCAATTCGGTTTTTTTTTCTCTTAAATATCAGTTTATATTTCGAGATTAATGTAGAACCTTTTTATTTTTTTGATGGCATCGATTTAGAAACCCTACGATTCTTCCACGGGGCTTTGAGCGTATCAAAAGTGCAAACGATCGCCACCTAGCGTTCAACGTTACCTATTACAAATTATGCTGCAAAGATGAATTTAATATACCTTTATTTTTAATGCATTTTTTACTTATCGATCCTTGTTTTTCTGGTTCTTGAAATCATGCTAATTATAGTTAGATTGGGAACCAACCGTATATGTCAAATGTTAGGAAATATATGCACAATGTGAAAAATGAAATTACATTTAATTTGCCTGCATATTATATACCAAATAAAAATAATCAAATTGTTGAAAAATTGACAACAGTTGTTATCACAAAGCAGCTTTACACATTTCCGAGTCCAAGACCCCAGTGAGCAAGCCTAAGGTGATAGTGGTAAGGAAAAACTTCCTAGTGAATGAGGAAGAAATCCTGAGAGGAACCAAAACTTCCTGTTGGATGGGGGGGGGGGGGGGGGGTGTTCATACTTATACTATTTATTACACAATATTAGCATCACATTGGCAATATCATAACCTATTTGCAATATTATCATTCTACAGAAACACACACACACACACACACACACCAAAACATTGTTATATGTATGGTAATTTGGACATTGTATGCTGTTCACCTCATAAGAACAGACCTGGTATTATTTTACTGCCTTTTTAATGAACCTTAAATGTTAATGAGCACAACATGACTATTACATAGGGTTCTATGTAATTTGAAATGTTTATTATAGTCTATGAACAGTGAATAGTTCTAGCATGTCACAATATAATAGACATTAATATTAAAAAAATCTGAGCCTATTAAAGACTATAAAAATAAGACACAAGGAAAAGATACTGAGCTATACAATACATTTCAAAGGACATTCTACCATTCTGTTGTATTCTGTTATAATGATGTTTTGCACCCAAAAAAGCATTTATGTGATTTATGTGAACTATGCAGGCAGTTTGTACGACCATAGCCAAATGACTGGAAGAGGAAAGGTATCAGCACCACCATCCCAAAGTCAGCATGACTATAAATGCTAGCTTGCCCTGTAAAGCTTAAATGTGTGGTTAATAATATATAGGCTTCTTCAAACTGAGTTATATATTAAATTCAATATTTGCTGTGGAATAGTCTACTTTATTAACTTAAGACCTTCAAAATTAACAGAAAATCACATCAACTATAAATATCAATACTTATATCAGTACTTATTAGCACTTATTGTTTATTGCAATTGTCATTGCCTAAGATAGATCTTATGTATTTTGTACTTCAAGGCATCAGCATTGATCCCTGTATTTCTACAGTATTGTAGTTCATTGGTATATTTGACTCTAAACTACTCTACTGGCTACGAAGTATGTAAATGACAAAGCACTTTTGTAAGTCGGTCTGGATAAGAGCATCTGCTAAATGCCGTAAATGTAAACATCAGCAACAATATCTAATTTGCATATTACTTAAAAAAAGCAAAAAAAGAAAAACGACAGGGATAATCAGCAATTCAAAGATTCAATCCTTGTGTGCGTTAACACTTAATAGTAGAGCAAATATTTCATTTAGAATTAGCAAAAAACAGCAAAATGACAGATGAATTTCATATTCTGATTGTCTTTAAATACTGTGCCATCTATTAAATAAAATGTATAATGCATGTTACAGGTCACTTTTTGCATTTATAGACCTTGCCTCATGAGTGTGGCAAGGATCTCATCTGTAGAGGAATTCCTTCTTCTGTGCTTTCTGGATTACCTACAAGGATGATATAATTTACATTAGAGAAAAGTGACAGGGATCTGATCTTATTTGTATACACATTTACAGGAGTCTGTCCTACCTTCCTGTACCAGGTTGTTAGAAGTTATGTTGGGTTTGTGTTCTCCCCTAAACCATCGTTGCAGTAGCGGAAAACAACCTTGTTTGCCCGGCATATTATCTGCAGAGTTAACAACAGACATATCAAAACAATCAGAACAGAAAAAGATCAAATTGTTTGTTACATGAAAGCATTCTTCTGATGATTAATTTCCAGACATGCTTTCCAGATTAGAAAAAAATGATCCTAATCTAGACAGTGTTTACTAGATGTACAAACTATGCCTAAAAACATCCAATACAAATTCAATTGGCAATGAAATCGCAAATTAAACACTACTGAAATAATAACTGGCTAGGCTACTTAACCTGGAGACTGAGAGAAATGAACAGTTGTGCAGATATGCCTCTTAATAGTCTGCGTTCCGTCCGGTGCTTTTGAAATAAAGTGACCAGCCCATATTGAGCCATGTGGATGTTTTGTGAACACCGACCTAAGTGTCTGCTCCAAGAACATCACAGAATCACGAGTCTCTGCATTCTCAATATCTGCATAAACCAGACCAAGCAAAGCTGGACGAACTCCATTACGCTTTGTGCGCGTTTTAACGTCCTTTAGTATTTCCTCCAGACACACACGGTTGCCCTTGTGGTTAACATATGCATGTCTGAAGATAAAAATGATTATGGCGCAGCTAATCGTTCGTCCTCTAGCACTTAGGTTTCCAGTGGTCAGCACATTCTTGGCCTCGACTCCTTTGGCGCTGGAAGCTCCTTCTTTCTGAACAGCGTCAAACTCCGACCTGCGCCGACCGTGCGACGTGGAGCGGTTGTCGCGGAGGTCAGACGGTTCATCGTTCTGCATAATAACATCGGTCACGGCAGCTTTGCACGACACACCAGATTTGATGTCGCCGTTGCTCATGTCTGTTCCAACACGATTGGTTTCTCTATGCGTGTCATCATTGCGAAATATGCCAGCAACAAACTCTTCTAAGATTCTGTATTTGTATTTACTGTCCATTGGATATGCATCGCCTACCAAATAAATGTTCCCTCTACCGCCAACGTGACTCAAGACTTGATTAAATTCCTCATCCTCGGACGTGTAGTTGACTTTGTTATACTTGTACTCCGAAGCCATGCCCAATAAACTATGTCCTCGGAGAATGTTCACTTTCAAAAGACAAGAAATCGCACTTAAAGTTTTCAGGACAATGCAGCAGTCGTTCGTGGTAGGCGAGCAATCAGAACAGTTGTTAGCCAACTTTAAAAAAAAAGCTTTAATGTCGGGGCACACAAACCAGGCTGGACAGTCCGGTCGCACAGGGACGCAAACCACTCCCCGGAAATAAGGGACACAAGCAAGACCGACAGAATACGAGACTTGTATATTTGCAGAATTTTACTTTTATAGCGGTAGACACACACACACACACACACACACACACACACACACACACACACACACACACACACACACACACATATAGATAGATAGCTTCCTAAATAAATAAATAAACCCTCACACATTAGCCTTTTTTTAAATCCAAACATAATTACAGAATTACTTCACTGTTTACCTTATGGCAGGTTAATATCGTAACGTGTGACTAACGATTTTCGTTTAAATTGTCTATATTGAGCCGAGTTCCGCTACAGTGAGCAGAGTCATATTTTAATTCGCTCATAGAGTCAAGGGCGCAAAGAAAATCAACAGGCGAATGTGGGTCAAGGCTGTTCAGATCGAAGCCAGTTCTCCTGTCCCAATGATAAGATAGTTAATCTTTAATTTTAGAGGACGTGAAGAAATATTGGTTTCAGATTTGATCAGATTTGTTTTATGTATAATTTCTTGTTATATTGCAAGTGTAGGGTACTTTTGTCTGTAATTTCATCATTCACTGCCATCCAAAAAATGGAAAAGTTACATTTAAAATATCAAGTTTAATTTCTTATCAAGTTTAATTTCATGTGTCATCTCTGGGAAATTATTGATTGGGTAACCCTGGCTTGACTCTTTGAGAGGTTTGGGGTGGATCTCTACAAAGTTTCTTTGTGACACTAGGGTGAAAATTGCAATACAGCAAAATTAAAATTAATGTTAAATGAATGATTTACAGTACATGGATCTCTATACTCACAATTTATGCTAACATTACAACCATTCTCTTGCAGTAATAAATGTATACTCATTATTGTATTATTTAGAAATAGTTCTATACATTTCTATAAAAATAAATGTCTAATTATTCTGTATCAAACTAAGTTACTCTCAGTGCAAATGCAACACAGTTTAAAGCTAATGATAAACTGAGCACAGCATAAACAAACAAACAAACAAACCCACTGACCTTTACATTACATTATTCTTTAATTTTGCCACATTTTATTCACTCTGCTTTTAACAACTTTTAACATTTATTAAATGTTCTTATAACCAGGATAAAAAAAACCCTAATACAGAGTATATACACATTTCTTAAACCACCTAAGAAAATTATATTTCTAGCTATTTATTGGCACAATAAGTGTTTATAGGCTCCAGAAGAAAAACTGAACTTATTGGAAATTCTTCCAAGCTTCATTTGTGGCTTTTGTTTGGTTTTGTTCTTTTCTATGTCCAAGAGAACCCACACAGCTTCAGTTGTCCTGAGGTTGAGGCACTCATTTGCCCAGCAAGTATTCCAACTTAGGCTTTAATTGTACTTCAATAAGTTTGAAGCTGAAATAAACATTATTTGCAATTCAAACCCTGAAGAGATGTTTGTGAAGCAAACTTGCTTTCTTCTACAAGATGTCAATAACATTCAAGGTTCAAAGTATATTTGTCACATTCATAGTCATATTCATATAACTGGCAGTGAAATGCTTTTTGTAACTGCTCTGTCCGTGGCCGAGGAGAGATACAGGGAAATGGATGCGGATTAATGAATAAATAAATATGTCACGATGAATGAAGAGGGAATGTATAATATGCATATATACAATGTACAATTTCCAGTTTTTACAATTTACAATTTTTACAATTTTAAAGTTTTTACAGTTTATCATGATGTTATTGCAGACATCATACACAGTTCACAGTCCCATCAGTTCAATCAGTCACCCCGATTCAGAGCCCGAATGGCCTTTGGTTAGAAGCTCTTCATCAGTCTCTCTGTGTTGGTCTTCAGGGAGCAAAAGCGCTTCCCTGACCTCAACAGAGAGAAGAAACTATTGTTGGGATGGGTGGGGTCCTTCACAGTCCTCCTGGCCTTGGTCTGGCACCACTTGTAATATATGGTCTGCAGGTCAGGAAGTTCTGTATGAGTGATGCGCTCTGCTGAACACACCACCCTCTGGAGTGTTGTCTGTCCTGCTTGGTGCTGTTCCCAAACCAGACTGTGATGTTTCTCGTGAGGATGCTTTCAATAGTGCAGCTGTAGAAGTTCCGCAGCATCTTGAAGGGCAGTCTGAAGTCTCTTAGGCATCTGAGGTGGTAAAGACGCTGATGAGCCTTCTTTGCCAGGGAGTTGGTATGGCTGGACCAGGACAGGTCCTGCGAGATGTGAACTCCAAGGTACCTGAAACTGTCTACTGTCTCCACCGTGGTTCCATTGATCCTAACAGGTTGGTAGTGCCGCTTCTGCTTCTTGCTGCAGTCCACAATCGGTTCCTTTGTTTTGCTGATGTTTAGGAGGAGATTATTTTCCTGTCACAAGTTCTCCAGGTGTTTAATCTCCTCCAGGTAGGCCCTCTCGTCGTTGTCCGAGATCAGTCCCATGACGACAGTATTGTCAGTAAACTTGACAATGATGGTAGAGCTGGAATTGGCCATGCAGTCGTAGGTGTACAGTGAGTAAAGCAGGGGGCTTAGGACACAACCCTGGGGAGCTTTTGAGGGTGAGAGTGAATGAGACACAGTTGCCCACCCGTACTGATTGTGGTCTGTCTGTGAGGAAGTTGGAGATCCAGTCACACAGCGATGGATGCAGTCCCAAATCCCCCAACTTGGTAGTGATTCTGGAAGGGATAATAGTGTTAAATGCTGAACTGTAGTCGACAAACAGCATTTAAACATAATTACCCCACCCCCTTTGTCCAGGTGGGTCAGTGTCGTGTGGAGCAGATGTGCAATTGCATCATCAGTGGAGCAGTTGTAGCGGTGTGCAGATGACAGTGGGTCGATGGAGGCTGGTAGTGAAGAGGTGATAAAGTCTCTGACCAGCTTTTTAAAGCACTTCATCACCACTGATGAAAGGGCAACAGGGCGGTAGTCGTTGACTCAGGAAGGCTGATGTTTCTTTGGGACAGGGACAATGGTGAATCATTTGAAGCAGGATGGGACAATACTGTGCATCAGGGAGAGGTTAAAGACATATTGGAAAATCTAGAAAAACCTTTGTCATATTAATGTTCATCTGCATTATTTATGTTTTACTGTATTAGCATTTACTTTTGTATTATATAATATTTTATATGTAAAAAAAAATGATGGCCAGATATTAGTTGCTTAGGGCCCCATGGCCACCAGGGGGACCTTTAACAACTTTTCAAAAAAGCAACTGCTTGATGCATCAAAAATATTTATTTTAAAACAGCTTTAACAAAAAAATGTCAACACCAGCCCATTTCAAAAACCTTCTGCCTGAAGAAAGAGCCAAATACATAAAAAAAAAATCTGATTAGACTCTCTCAGTGTCTCTTTTCGATCCCAAAATAGGTGTGGAAAAATGACCCCACAGAGTGGCCAGCTGCCACTTATTTTGACTTCCATAATGTGACCAAATTAACAGGTAGGCAAAGCTAGTCAATAATTTCATGTAGATAGCTATGGTTACCTAACTAAAATGCTCAAGTCTATAGCCTACTATTTGGCTACATATTATTAGCAGTACTATTATCAATATCCTGCTTGTTATGTATTAATCTGAATCAAATACTTATGAACTTGTCAATCAATGTTAGCCACAGTAGTTGGTAACTAAATGTTAATCACCGATTCTTGAGAAACAGGAAAAAACGTGATGCAACATTAAGAAAAATGAAACATTATGCTCTGTTCCTATTAACTTTCTGGTATTAATCAAAATACCAAATCATATTTTTAATCATTTTAATTTAATCATATTTTCTGGTATAAATCAAAACCAAAAATGTTCACTTATGTCATAATAGACTTAAATACAGTATAATGACTATAGTAATTTTCACTAAGAATGACAAAGAGGTCCAGTAAGTTGCCTTCAACACACATATTATAAACCTTTCTTTCTGTATTTAATTATACTCTGAAATGCAATTTTAACTTTGTTTTTTGAAGTTAAAACAGCAATCAAGATGTTTTATGGTTTATTGTTAGGAAAAACATATATTTATATTTATGAGCTATAATTCCATGACAAATATGAAATACCATAATATAAAATAAGCAAAATATTAATCTGACTGATTTGACAGAGTTGACACATCTGAAGGAGGTGACATGACTGGATTTGTAGCCATTTTAATTATTCATTTTAATAAATCATTTACAGTTTTTAAACAAAAAAAGTGAAGATTTTATTTTTTGGGAAACATTTTACTCAAGGGTTTTTTTTTTTATTGAGGGGCAATTGGCTTTGGGATAGTTGAGGCTGAGGGATTAATTAGATATGCAATTACCTGGGGAAAAAGGTTATTATAGTGATTTAATTTTGGTTGTGGGGTAATTAGGTGTGGAGTCACTGTGCTTGAGAGCTATTATACTGATGGGGTTGTAGTTTAAGGGCATTTGACTGTGGGGGTTAATTTTGGTTGAGGGATAATTAGCTGTGTGGTAGTTGTGTTTGAGGGGTACTTGGCTCTGAGGGGTTAAGACTGGAGGAGTGACAATTGGCTGTGGGGCAGTTGAGGGCGAGGGGTCATTTATCTGTCAGTGGTTCAGGACTGTTGGGTTGATGGTTAGTTGGCTGAAGGGAATAATTTTAATTGTGGGGTATTTAGCTGTGGATTAGTTGTCTTTGAAGGTTACTTGCCTGAAAGGGGTAGATGCCATTGAAGGTCACTTAGCTGTTCATGAGTATTTTAGTTGAAGGGCATATGGCTGCGGGGTAGTCCAGGTTGAGGGATTATTTACCTATTGTCATAGTTGTGGTTAAATGCTGTTGGGCTAAATGCTGATTAATGCTATTAGAGGTCATTTGGACTTTGAGGGTTATTTTGGTTGAGGGGCAATTGATTGTAGGGTAGGTGACCTGGATTTGTTTAGTGGTTCAGCTCAGTGGTTAAGGTGCTCTACTAGTAATGGAACATTGTAAGTTCAAACCTTTCCACTGTTGGTTACCTCAGGAAGGCCCTCAATTGCTTGACTGGTACTCACTCATAATTGCAAGTTGCTTTGGATGAGTATCAGGTAAATGTAATTGGCTGTGTGGTGTCTTATTTAAGTCATTAGAGGGACTATCTGTGTTTTTTTCTAATAGTTTGTTTCTTTACTCTGTTGATTCTCTCTACTTATGCTTCTAGTTCCTTCTCTTTTTTCTGCTCTCTTTCACTCAAATGATTAATTTGCGTTATTTTTCCTTCCTCAATCCTCTGTTTCTACCTTCTCTTCTGTCTTAGAAATTCCTTTTTTATTCTGGATGTGTACTTATTATCTCTCTATGTTTCCTTTGGTACTCCTCGTTCCTTTTCAACATTTTTGCTGCTGCTTATCTTCTATATTTTTATTCTTTTTAATGTACTTTTTGATATTGATTAACTGCTACTATTTTTCTTGAGTTTGTATTTTCAGATTTCTTGATGTTGGTATTGGATGTTATCACTCTTGGATTACTGTTCTAGGACTTTTATTGACCTTTAGGGCTTTTATTGAATGCCATTTTGTAACACTATAGCCAACTGCATAAGCCCTCTCTCGTCTTTCATCACTTCTTGAATTGTTGTGCACTAGTCGAGGACCTCAACCATAACCACCACACTAAGGAGGAGGTGCCTGCAACAATTGATAGAGTTGGGAACTCTACTGGTTAACTGTGAAGCTGTTACATAGGGTGGCTATCAGGCTAACAAGCACTGATTAGATCCCTGCTCATGGACTCCCTGTGGTGGCAGCCCCCTGTCACTGTGAGCCACCCATCACAGTAGATACATAATTTAGACAAGGTAGTCATTGTTAAGAGTATGCCTCAAATATTAGAGTATATCAGCTTGCAAGCTAATATTAACTGGTTTGCCAATATTAGCTAGCTATCTAGCTGTGCAATCAATATTAGGATTTGCTAATTTAGGAATGCTTTTCTTTGCCCCTGTATAATTCTGTCGATATTATAACAAGGGTCGATAATATAATTCTGTAAGTTCAATTTAAAAAGGGAAAAATAAAGTTATTTTTGTTTAATGGCATTTATGGTGGTCCTGTTAAGTTTGCTATCTAGCCTAAGGAAGCCTAAGGAAAAACTGTAAGAAAATGCTTTTGGATTTGAAAAGGCTAATGTCAGTTAGGTTGCTGGTTCTAAGCTTCAATATTTAGCCTTTGCTAACAAAGCCTGCTGCTTCATTGATGGAATTTTTTTTTTTTTTCACAAACAGTATTGTTGCCATTAAATTGAAACTAGGACAGGGAAGTGCTACAGCAGCTGAAACTACTGGTGATTTACATTGACCTAACACTGGCTATACATTACATTGTATTGT
Organism: Electrophorus electricus; assembly: GCF_041902795.1. Classification (NCBI taxonomy): domain Eukaryota; kingdom Metazoa; phylum Chordata; class Actinopteri; order Gymnotiformes; family Gymnotidae; genus Electrophorus; species Electrophorus electricus. The sequence continues at coordinate 4,946,499 of NC_137522.1, forward strand.
ATGTAAGCATTCATGTTATTTAATCAGGAATTGTAGACTCATGTAGTGAAGACAGATTACACTTTATTCCTCTGATAACACTTTGGTTTATTAAGATAGCGCTGTCTTCACCTCCTACCCATGGACAAGATTATCAGTCCTGCCTGACCATCTGATGTTCCTCTCCCATCTTCCAGGACATCCTAAGTGTCATAAATCCATGTTGGTATGCAGGAACCTTCTACCAGCTGTAACGGTGAGTGGTAAGGAGGGGAATGCATGTGCGGAGAAGAGCAAGATTTATTAGGGGCAAATCTAGAGTCAGCGTTGTTAGAATAGTCCAGGGTCATAGAGCCAACATGGAGAGTCTGAGAATACATGATAACACCTAACTAATAACCTAATTAATATTAACTCATAGAACACTGCCTTTCAGGTGAAGCTATGCTTACTAAATGTTAAACGAATATCCTCATCTGGCTACAGCTAATGTACACCGCTCTTGTCTAACTGGCCGTGGAGGCAGCATTGCAGTTACTTATACTGACACATTAGGCATAAACCAGAAAGCTGGATATGATTTTGATTCCTTTGAAATAATTTTTGCTATCTTAAACAATTTAGAATCAGTATTTCACTGCACACTCAACTAGTTTGCTCCACTTAAGAATAAAAAGCTAGGGACAAAAAATTAGTACCTACGTATAATGATCATATTCACATTTTAAAACAGAACAATCGAAAAATAGAATCTAAATGGCACCACACTAAACTTGTAGTCTTCCAGCTCACATGGAAGGAGAAGCCTTCTCAAGTATAGAAAGGCACTTATTACCACTTATCTTTTGACTCTAACAGAAAATAACAAAAATAATCCTAGATTTCTTTTTAGTACAATCGCACATCTAACTAGTAATCAGACCATTATCAAAAAATCTAACCTCGACCTATGTCAGCTGTTATATTACAGAATGAACTCAAATCTTCCATTTATTTCCAAGATCCTAGAAAAAGCTGTAGCTCATCAGTTAAGATCATATGTGAATCAGAACCAGAATACATGATATCCATTTTCCTTTCCTGGTTTAAATCTTATCTAGCTGGTTGCTACCAGTTGTTAACATAAATGGAGACTTATCAGCATACAAGGTTAGCTATGGTGTCCCACAATAATAATTCTAGGGCCTCTGCTTATTTTTTTTTAATATATGCTACCTCTAGGTGCCATTATATGTAAACACTGTACTAGTTTCCATTGCTTTTGCTGATGTTATTCAGCTATATGTCTCAGCTAAACCAGAGGACATATATCATCTTAGTATTATTAAGGTATGCATCTCTCACTTAATCCTGACAAAACAGATGTACTTTTATTAGGCCAACAGACAGCAAGGTCCTTGCTCTCTAATTACTAAATGAACCCAAACACATCTTCTTTAACAGTTAAAGATCTTGGAGTGATTATGGACCCAGTCTCTCATTAGAAGTTCATGGAAATATTTCCAAGTTCGCCTTTCTCCACCTCCAACATTGCAAAGATTAGGAACATTTTCTCCTTACATGATGCAAAAAAGATAGTCCATGCTTTTATCACTTCAGTATTGGACTACTGTAATGCCTTACTTTCTGGCTGGACCACTAAGTGCCTAAACAAGTTACAGCTGGTTCAAAATGCAGCAGCCAGATTTCTTACTACAACTGTTATATTTTATCACATTACTCCAATCTTAACTACGTTACTTTAGCTCCCAGTAAATTTCATATTGATTATAAAATACTTTGAATGACTTATAAAGCACTGAATGGTCTTTCCATTCAGTGCTTTATAGATTAGAGAAATCCTACGTATTTGATTCAGATTAATACATAACAAGCAGGATATTGATAATAGTACTGCTAATAATATGTAGCCAAATAGTAGGCTATAGACTTGAGCAGTAGATTAGAGAAATCCTAGTGCATTCCAACCCACCATGTCTGCTTAGATCAAAAGGTCCAGGCTCTTTACTAATACCAAGAAAAAGAAAATTACCACAGGGGCCAGAGCCTTTTCCTATAAAGCTCCCACACTGTGGAATAACCTTCCTGTAAATGTTTGAGACGTAGTCACAGTCTCAATATTCAAGGCTAGGCTGAAAACTGACAGTACAGTCAGGTATATTATTAACTACCTCCAATCTTAGATAAAGGTGTAGCTCTCAGGGTCCATGGGCATTGAGAGTTATGGTAAACCGGGATGTTATGATGCTGTCACTTCACCTCTTTGGACTCCATCTTTCCACATTATAGTTCTCCAACTTACACACCCTCGTAACTAGACATGCCTAATTATCTATTTTCTCTTTCTGCAGAGGTACACCTATCACTGATTTCATGTTGTTACTGAGCCTCAACCTGTCTCACCTGCCATGGCTCCTCCCCCCACTACCTGCCATAGCCCACCACACCTCCACTCCAGCCAAATACTTCTCTATAGCCCTTGATGGACGTTCTCTTGCGGGATGGGTTTCGGACATGAGCATACCATCTGGACTAGACTAGGACTTCTAGAGAACCAAACTAGACACTGATTTTTTTTTTTTGCATTTTTATTATTGTTTATTTATTTTTCTCTCTTTCACTACTTATTCAGCTCCTTATTGTTTATATTACTATTGTAGTGTCCGTTGTCAGCCAGAGGAGGATGGGCCCCTCCTTTTGAGTCTTGATTCCTCTCAAGGTTGCTTCTTCATGCTCTACGGAGTTTTTCTTTGCCACTGTCACACTTGGCTTGCTCACTGGGGGCTTGGACTCAGACATTTGTAAAGCTGCTTTGTGACAACAACTGTTGTAAAAAGCACTATATAAATACATTTGACTTAAATAAACAATCTGCTTTTAAGACTTCAGGAATTACCTTGATGCTGACTTATCATCCTACAAACAAAACAGTAGCTGATATTATATTGAAACACTTCATAATCCTCCAGGATGATGCAGAGACCACATCCCTTTTTAAGGATCCTCCACTAATCTCCTATAGATGAGATAAAAACGACAACGACATATTTGTCAAGAGTGACATAAATGATCATTCAAATAATGCCTGTGGTACTGTAGCCTGCACTGCAACTGCTCTAAATGTACTATATGTAAATTTATTAACACAGACACTAAAGACTTCATTACTTTTCTCATTCTCTTCATTACTTGACATTATTAATACTCATAATTATTTTCATTACATGTTGCTTACTGTATGCTTATCATAAACAAAACCGCTTCTAACCACTTCTAATGGTGTTTACTAGAAATCGTATCTGAACTAACTAGACAGAATATATTAAAGTTAATAGTCTAGCTTTCAAGTCTGAAAAAAATGAAAGTGTATAATCACTTTTCATATTCTACAGGTGTATGATATTTCACTATTTGTAAACATCATTCAAAGACCATGAAGTATCAAATTGTTCAGTAAATGTATAACTATTTTATCAAGGGCTGTGGTAGCTTAGTGGTCAAGGTACTTGATTTGTAATGGGAAGGTTTCTGGCTTGAGCCCTGCCACTGCCAAATTGCAACTATTGGGCCCCTTTGCAAAGCCCTTAAGCCTCAAGTTGTACTTAATTGTAAGTTGTCAGGTAAATTTGTTTGTGGTGACCCAGCCTTCATTGTTGAAGCCAAGCATATTGCCTCTTGCTAAGCAAACTAAACAGACTTGAGTCTCATTTTATTTTAATTATTCCTTATCTATTTGTGCATGTTTGTTTTATTCAATCATAAAACAACAAGCGTTCTTTTCTCTGATTTGTTCTTGTGACCTACATTTTTGATCAAGCAAATTTGTTTGTGCTGACAGAGACTGAAGTTTTGTCATGTGGCGAGTAAATAATCAGTTCTAGAATCATCAACAAATGCAGCTCACAGAAGCCCCCAGAACCAAGATTGCTGCGATGTTCTCTTCTTGAAAGCAGTACATGTAAATACAGTGGACTCTCTGATTGAAGCAGCTTTGGGAATCAAGTCCAGACAGTCAAGAATAACTGGATGCATTGGTCCCATGTCATGCATGCAGGCTTGTGAACCAGCAGCATGATAGAAAGGGGAATCTCCTGTTACTTCTCCAGAAGTTGACCCCATCGAACCCCATAAATCATAAGGCTGGCAGTTCATGTCGGTAGTTCCTGTAATGTCTATTACAGGATTTTTCTTCTTTCCCTCTTTATTTGTTTTAGCCATGCTTGATTCACCTTGAATCTTGTATGGGTTAATTGGGGTTGGTGTTTTACTATAGTTCTATATTAGTAGACACAGTATGTCTGGTCATTATTATTCCTCACATTTCTTTATACATTTTTCCCTTATCTCTTATTTACTCAATAAACACGCAATTAGCTGCAATGATTGCAATTCAAGAGTTGTATTCTAATTTCAGGTGGACTTTTATGAGTTGAGACTGAATATACATAATCATTAATGAAATAATAATCAAAATGAATTAACTTTTTCTGGTAATCAGGGTGGTACTCAAATTAATCTCCTAAATGTTGATGGTCAATTTATTTAGGTGCTCCTATTACTATAGTCATTAATACATAATTCATTAAAAAAACACCTATTTATTACATGTAGTTAATCAAACATGGTTAAGTTATTCAAAAATACCATGGTTAAGATATTCAGTATTATATATGAATGTCAGTATTATGTGTTTGAGATTAATCATGGAACTAAATTTCATAGTATATTAGATTTGCCAAACAATGTTGCAAATACCATGAAGATTAAACATAACCTTTCAATAATAGTTGTTTGGTACCTGCGGCATAACTTTACAGGAGCCACATGTTAGCATGAGGTGTCCATCCACTGAATGCCTGTATTTAGAAGAAAGTCAGCTGAAAACAATGGAGCTGATGCAACAATAGTCATTTTATTTGATGACAGACGACATTATTACAATTATAGTGTTAAGGAAATAACTTGTGTAATGCAGCAGCAGGCAGGACAGGACACAAGTGTGTTATCAAATGTCTTTCATTGTAGTTATTGACAGAAACAAAATCCACAGACCTTATACCAGAAAACAAGAAGAATTAAATAAAACCTAAACTAGACAAAACTAGTAATGAAAACAATGAATAAAGGGAACAAAGCAAAAGCATGGGGAAATAGAGAAATAGAAAAAATGGCAAAGAGAGAAAATCAAGCACATGGGATGGTAAGTTTACAACATAATGACATATGTGCATCCATTCAAAGACTAATAAAACTAGATGGGGAAATCACAGAGAAAAAAAAATCACTTTTAGAGTTGGTTTTCAATTTCCAAAGAGCATTTGTTGACAGAGCTTTGTCTATGTAATCACATAGAAACAAACACAAAATAATTTTTTAGTGTTCATTTGATTAATGTCCCCCAAATATTAGAAATGATTTCATACATTCAAGAAGTAGAAAAATTGTACTCTTTCTTCAAGCTTTTCTCATTCAGGCATGGTGTTGAACATCCCTCGACACAGTGCTGCCACTCACTTATATTGTCCTGTTCACAGTAATTGTAATGGTTCCATTAACCTTTGCCTGAATGTATCTGGCAAGCTGCCAAGAAAAGAAATAAAATACTCATTAAATGTTTACATTTTTGGTAACACTTTCAATGGTCCTTTATAGATTAATAAACTATGAACAGAGTATCTGTAATATTTTGATAAATGAATCAGAGTTTGGATACAATTTAAACAGTCAAGTTTACTCATAAGTGGAAGAGTTCAAGGGTCATATACCAACAATCAGACCTGAAACCTTACCAATACCTCAACCCAAATCATAATCCTAACCCTCACCCTGACCCAAATCCTGACACTGCTCCTAATCCTAACCAAAATCATGTTAAAATCCAGTCTATAACAGGTTAAGTGTGCGAAGATGGTATGTATTATACCTGTTACATGTTCAATTACATTGCAGGTTAAAATCTATACATATAAACATGGACACTCCAAATAAACTGAAAAACTACTAAATTCATCAGATTATATACAAATCTTACTCATGGTGTTAATTAAAAGCTGCTCAGTGGTTAAGGTACTTGACTTGTAATTGGAAAGCTACTGGTTCAAGCCCCACCACTATCAAATTGCCACTCTTGCGCCCCTGAGCAAGGCCCTTAACGCTCAAGTTATACTCAGTTATAATTGTAAGTTTCTTTGGATAAAAGTGTCTGCTAAATTTAAAAGTCTCTTGACAGATCTGCTTGTTGCTTTGCTACATCATTGATATGTCACTGAATCTGTTTAGTGCTTATTTATCTAAAAAGGACCACTAAATATATTTATTATATAATATAAATATTTCTCTAAAAAGGACCACTAAATATAAAGTTTCACCACACTTTTAATATAAAAATACAAAGACTGTAATTATAAGCTTATGTGTGTTAAAAGCTATGTTAAAAGCTAGCTTGAGAGTAACTATGTTATCACTTTTTAATTTATCCATTGAGTATATCTATGAGCATAGTTAATAGTACAAAAACCAGTACTGTGCTTGCTACATTGAAATCTTGAAGTCTGCCTTTCTCACCTTTCCCCCAATATGCTAATGCTAAAAAGCAACACACACACACACACACACACACACACACACACACACACACACACACGCATGCACACGTGTGTGAGTGTGTGTGTGCATGTGTGTGGGGGGGGAGTGTTATGTAATATATTATAATGTTTTAGTAGGGGCAAGGCAAGAGGCAGAATGCAAGTGCAGAAGGTTCTTTATATGAGTGAGGGAAACAATCGAACAACATGGGAGGCAAACACAGAGGCTAAACAGACATGAAACATGGGGGAAACACTTACACAAACCAAAATATGAAATAAGAAAAAGGCAAAGTAATATATTAGTAGAGAAATGATAAAAGGCTGATTAACAAAACACCGGCATAGCAGGAGGTAGACTTTCAGGAAACTAACTAGCATGTAAACAAAGACAATGATAGCGATACTAAATCTAAACACAACTGAACAAACCAAAATAACTGACAATGTGGGAAACAAAACACAGGGCTTAAATACATGATCTAATGGATGCTTAACAAGACACAGATGCCAATCATGAGGGGTGGAGAAAGCAAAACTAAGGGATGGAATAAAACAAGGAAGTAAAGGAAAACATGACATGACAGGGAAACAATGCAAACATTGACACCAGGAGGGTGGCCAGTCATGACAAATGTAAAATCCTATCCAGCATATAATCCTATATTTATCTCATATTACTGTACTGTATTTGTAAAACCACTTTTAAAAAGTATTTTCACACAAATATGTGATTGAAGGGGGGATCTTGAAAAATAAAGATTACCTTCTGTATGTAGGCTTTTACTGCATCATGATTTAGTTTAGTGAAAGATCTCATCCTAATTCTTGCTCCAGTAAATGTAAAATCTAGAGTAAACAAATAAACATCATTATTAATTTGTTAATTAATCATTATTGGTTAATAAGGTAATATATAGGTTAAAATGCTCTAACCTTACTTGGAATTGGAAAAAAAAAGTTTATTCAGTGATTCTAGAGTTATAAGAAAAGCAATACTTGTTATTAGTGGAGATGTTGACTTCAGAGCGGTAGATGTTGACAGAGTTTTTGCTGTATGAAATGTTGTAGATGCTTGAGCTGAAGATGCGAATATTGTAGTGTTGGATGAAAGCTGAAGTCTAGATAATCTAGCAGTTACTGATGACAGGGATGTTGTGGCATTTATTATTGAAAGGCTTATGGCTGATGAAGAGATGGGGGTGGATTTGAAGGCAATTGTTGATGGAGTGCTGGTTGGGGTTGTTGATGGGGTGCTGAATGGAGTTGATGGGGTACTGGTTTGGGTTACTGATGGGGTACTGGATGGGGCTGATGATGGGGTACTGGTTGTTGACAGAGTGCTAGATGGGGTGGTTTTTTGGATGCTGGTTGGGAATGTTGATGTGGTGCTGGTTGGGGTGGTTGGTAGGGTGCTGGATTGCAATGTTGTTGGGATGATGACTGGGGATGATGGTGTGCTAGATGGGGTTGTTTTTTGGGTTCTGGTTGGGATTGTTGATTTGGTAATGAATGGTGTTGTTGAGGGGATGATAGTTGGGGTTGCTGACAGTGTGGATGGAGTTGGTTCGGTGGTGGTTGGGATTGTTGTGCTGAAGGTTGGGATTATTGATGGGGTGCTGGATGGATATATTGATGAGGTGATGACAGGGGTTGTTGAAGTGGTGTTGGTGGTGTTTGTTGGGCTTGCTGGTGCTGTGCTGCTTGAAATTGTTGATGGGCTGATATGTGGGGTTGTTGACAGTGAGGTGGATGGGGTTGGGATTGTTGATGTGTTGCTGGTTGGGTTTGTGGATGGGGTGCTGGATGGAATTGTTGATGAGGAAATGACTTGGGTTGTTGAAGGGGTTGTTGATGGGGTTTTTGAGGGGGTGATTGAGGAGTTTGGAGACAGTTTGTTGGACAGAGGTGTTGTTTTAGTGCTGGATGGGATTGATACTGTGCTTCTGGTTGAGGATATTGATGGGATGACAGTTTGGAATGATGATGTGATAGGCAGGGTTGTAGACTGGTTGCTGGTTGAAATTGTTGATGGGGTGCTGGAGTTGCTAGTTGATGTTGTTGATAGGGTGCTGGTTGGGATTGTTGTTAGGGTGCTACTTGAAATTGTTGATGTGGTGTTGGATGGGATTGTACTTTGGGTGCTGGTTGAAATTGTTGCTGGGGTGCTGGGGTTGGTGGTTGATGTTGTTGATGGGGTGCTGGTTGCGCTTGTTGAAGGGATCCTAGATCGGGTTGTTAATGTGGTGCTGGATGGGGTTGTAGTTTGTGTGCTGGTGGAAATTGTTGATGTTGTGATGGATGGGGTTGTAGATTGGTTGCTGGTTGGACTTATTGATGAGGTGGTAGTTGGGCTTGTTGATGTGGTACTGGATTGGGTTGTTGATGTGGTGTTGGTTGTGATTGTTGTTAGGGTGCTACTTGAAATTGTTGATGTGGTGCTGGAAGGGGTTGTAGATTGGGTGCTGGTAGAAATTGCTGATGCGGTGCTGGGGGTGCTGGTTGATGTTGATGGGGTGCTGGTTGAGCTTGTTGATGGAGTGCTGGTTGGGATTGTTGTTAGGGTGCTACTTGAAATTGTTGATGTGGTGTTAGATGGGGTTGTAGTTTGGGTGCTGGTTGGGCTTGTTGAAGGGGTCCTAGATCGGGTTGTTAATGTGGTGCTGGTTAGGATTGTTGTCTTGGTGCTGGTTGAAATTGTTGATAGGTTGCTGGATCGGGTTGTTGATGGGGTGCTGGTTGGGATTGTCATCAAGATGCTGATTGAAATTGTTGATGCGGTGCTGGGGGTGCTGGTTGCACTTGTTGTTGGGGTGCTGGATTGGATTGTTGATGGGGTGCTGGATTGGATAATTGATGGGGTGCTGGTTGGGATTCTCGGTAGTGTACTACTTGAAATTGTTGATGTGGTGCTGGATAGAGTCATAGTTTGGCTGCTGGTTGAAATTGCTGATAGGGTGCTGGGGTTGCCGGTTGATATTGATGGGGTGCTGGTTGGGCTTGTTGAAGGGGTCCTAGATTGGGTTGTTAATGTGGTGCTGGATGGGGTTGAAGTTTGTGTGCTGATTGAAATTGTTGATGGGTTGCTGGTTGGGCTTATTGATGAGGTAGATGTTGGGATTGTTGATGGGGTGCTGGATTGGGTTGTTGATATGGTGCTGGTTGATATTGTACTTAGGGTGCTATTTGAAATTGTTGATGGTGTGCTGGGGTTGCTGGTTGGGCTTATTGATGAGGTGGTGGTTGGGCTTGTTGATGGGGTGCTGGATCGCGATGTTGATGCTGTGCTGGTTGGGATTGTCATTAGGGTGTTACTTGAAATTGTTGATGTGGTGCTGGATGGGGTTGTAATTTGGGTGCTGGTTGAAATTGCTGATGAGGCGCTGGGGGTGATAGTGGATGCTGTTGATGGGGTGATGGATTGGATTGTTGATTTTGTGCTGGTTTGGATTGTTGTTAGGGTGCTACTTGATGTGGTGGTGTATGGGGTTGTAGTTAGGGTACTGGTTGAAATTCTTGATGGTGTGCTGGAGCTGCTGTTTGATATTGTTGATGAGGTGCTGGTTGGGGTTGTTGATGGGGTGCTGAATGGAGTTGATGGGGTACTGGTTTGGGTTACTGATGGGGTACTGGATGGGGCTGATGATGGGGTACTGGTTGTTGGCAGAGTGCTAGATGGGGTGGTTTTTTGGATGCTGGTTGGGAATGTTGATGTGGTGCTGGTTGGGGTGGTTGGTAGGGTGCTGGATTGCATTGTTGTTGGGATGATGACTGGGGATGATGGTGTGCTAGATGGGGTTGTTTTTTGGGTTCTGGTTGGGATTGTTGATTTGGTAATGAATGGGGTTGTTGAGGGGATGATAGTTGGGGTTGCTGACAGTGTGGATGGAGTTGGTTCGGTGGTGGTTGGGATTGTTATGCTGAAGGTTGGGATTATTGATGGGGTGCTGGATGGATATATTGATGAGGTGATGACAGGGGTTGTTGAAGTGGTGTTGGTCGTGTTTGTTGGGCTTGCTGGTGCTGTGCTGCTTGAAATTGTTGATGGGCTGATATGTGGGGTTGTTGACAGTGAGGTGGATGGGGTTGGGATTGTTGATGTGTTGCTGGTTGGGTTTGTGGATGGGGTGCTGGATGGAATTGTTGATGAGGAAATGACTTGGGTTGTTGAAGGGGTTGTTGATGGGGTTTTTGAGGGGGTGATTGAGGAGTTTGGAGACAGTTTGTTGGACAGAGGTGTTGTTTTAGTGCTGGATGGGATTGATACTGTGCTTCTGGTTGAGGATATTGATGGGATGACAGTTTGGAATGATGATGTGATAGGCAGGGTTGTAGACTGGTTGCTGGTTGAAATTGTTGATGGGGTGCTGGAGTTGCTGGTTGATGTTGTTGATAGGGTGCTGGTTGGGATTGTTGTTAGGGTGCTACTTGAAATTGTTGATGTGGTGTTGGATGGGATTGTACTTTGGGTGCTGGTTGAAATTGTTGCTGGGGTGCTGGGGTTGGTGGTTGATGTTGTTGATGGGGTGCTGGTTGCGCTTGTTGAAGGGATCCTAGATCGGGTTGTTAATGTGGTGCTGGATGGGGTTGTAGTTTGTGTGCTGGTGGAAATTGTTGATGTTGTGATGGATGGGGTTGTAGATTGGTTGCTGGTTGGGCTTATTGATGAGGTGGTAGTTGGGCTTGTTGATGTGGTACTGGATTGGGTTGTTGATGTGGTGTTGGTTGTGATTGTTGTTAGGGTGCTACTTGAAATTGTTGATGTGGTGCTGGAAGGGGTTGTAGATTGGGTGCTGGTAGAAATTGCTGATGCGGTGCTGGGGGTGCTGGTTGATGTTGATGGGGTGCTGGTTGAGCTTGTTGATGGAGTGCTGGTTGGGATTGTTGTTAGGGTGCTACTTGAAATTGTTGATGTGGTGTTAGATGGGGTTGTAGTTTGGGTGCTGGTTGGGCTTGTTGAAGGGGCCCTAGATCGGGTTGTTAATGTGGTGCTGGTTAGGATTGTTGTCTTGGTGCTGGTTGAAATTGTTGATAGGTTGCTGGATCGGGTTGTTGATGGGGTGCTGGTTGGGATTGTCATCAAGATGCTGATTGAAATTGTTGATGCGGTGCTGGGGGTGCTGGTTGCACTTGTTGTTGGGGTGCTGGATTGGATTGTTGATGGGGTGCTGGATTGGATAATTGATGGGGTGCTGGTTGGGATTCTCGGTAGTGTACTACTTGAAATTGTTGATGTGGTGCTGGATAGAGTCATAGTTTGGCTGCTGGTTGAAATTGCTGATAGGGTGCTGGGGTTGCCGGTTGATATTGATGGGGTGCTGGTTGGGCTTGTTGAAGGGGTCCTAGATTGGGTTGTTAATGTGGTGCTGGATGGGGTTGAAGTTTGTGTGCTGATTGAAATTGTTGATGGGTTGCTGGTTGGGCTTATTGATGAGGTAGATGTTGGGATTGTTGATGGGGTGCTGGATTGGGTTGTTGATATGGTGCTGGTTGATATTGTACTTAGGGTGCTATTTGAAATTGTTGATGGTGTGCTGGGGTTGCTGGTTGGGCTTATTGATGAGGTGGTGGTTGGGCTTGTTGATGGGGTGCTGGATCGCGATGTTGATGCTGTGCTGGTTGGGATTGTCATTAGGGTGTTACTTGAAATTGTTGATGTGGTGCTGGATGGGGTTGTAATTTGGGTGCTGGTTGAAATTGCTGATGAGGCGCTGGGGGTGATAGTGGATGCTGTTGATGGGGTGATGGATTGGATTGTTGATTTTGTGCTGGTTTGGATTGTTGTTAGGGTGCTACTTGATGTGGTGGTGTATGGGGTTGTAGTTAGGGTACTGGTTGAAATTCTTGATGGTGTGCTGGAGCTGCTGTTTGATATTGTTGATGAGGTGCTGGTTGGGGTTGTTGATGGGGTGCTGAATGGAGTTGATGGGGTACTGGTTTGGGTTACTGATGGGGTACTGGATGGGGCTGATGATGGGGTACTGGTTGTTGGCAGAGTGCTAGATGGGGTGGTTTTTTGGATGCTGGTTGGGAATGTTGATGTGGTGCTGGTTGGGGTGGTTGGTAGGGTGCTGGATTGCATTGTTGTTGGGATGATGACTGGGGATGATGGTGTGCTAGATGGGGTTGTTTTTTGGGTTCTGGTTGGGATTGTTGATTTGGTAATGAATGGGGTTGTTGAGGGGATGATAGTTGGGGTTGCTGACAGTGTGGATGGAGTTGGTTCGGTGGTGGTTGGGATTGTTGTGCTGAAGGTTGGGATTATTGATGGGGTGCTGGATAGAGTCATAGTTTGGGTGCTGGTTGAAATTGTTGATAGGGTGCTGGGGTTGCTGGTTGATGTTGATGGGGTGCTGGTTGGGCTTGTTGAAGGGGTCCTAGATTGGGTTGTTAATGTGGTGCTGGATGGGGTTGAAGTTTGCGTGCTGATTGAAATTGTTGATGGGTTGCTGGTTGGGCTTATTGATGAGGTGGATGTTGGGATTGTTGATGGGGTGCTGGATTGGGTTGTTGATATGGTGCTGGTTGAGATTGTACTTAGGGTGCTATTTAAAATTGTTGATGGTGTGCTGGGGTTGCTGGTTGGGCTTATTGATGAGGTGGTGGTTGGGCTTGTTGATGGGGTGCTGGATCGCGATGTTGATGCTGTGCTGGTTGGGATTGTCATTAGGGTGTTACTTGAAATTGTTGATGTGGTGCTGGATGGGGTTGTAATTTGGGTGCTGGTTGAAATTGCTGATGAGGCGCTGGGGGTGATAGTGGATGCTGTTGACGGGGTGCTGGATTGGATTGTTGATTTTGTGCTGGTTTGGATTGTTGTTAGGGTGCTACTTGATGTGGTGGTGTATGGGGTTGTAGTTAGGGTACTGGTTGAAATTCTTGATGGTGTGCTGGGGCTGCTGTTTGATATTGTTGATGAGATGCTGGTTGAGATTGTTGATGGGGTGCTGGATTGGGTTGTTGATGTGGTGCTGGTTGGGATAGTCGTTAAGCTGCTATTTGAAATGGTTGATGTGGTGCTGAATGGGGTTGTAGTTTGGGTGCTTGTTGAAGATGTTCTGGGGGTGCTGGCTGACATTGTTGATGGGGTGCTCTTTGGGCTTGTTGATGGGGTGCTAGATTGGATTGTTGATGGGGTCATGGTTGGGATGTTAGTTAGGGTGCTCCTTGAAATTGTTGATGTGGTGCTGGACGGGGTTGTATTTTGGCTGCTGGTTGGATTTGGTAATGGGGTGCTGGCAGTGCTAGTTGATATTCCTGATGGGGTGCTGGTTGGGCTTGTTGATGAGGTGCTGGATTGAAGTGTTGATTTTGTACTGGTTTTGATTTTTGTTAGGGTGCTACTTGAAATTGTTGATTTGGTACTGGATGGGGTTGTAGTTTCCATTCTGGTTGAATTTGGTGATGGGGTACTGATTGGGCTTGTTGATGGGGTGCTAGATTGGATTGTTGATGGGGTCATGGTTGGGATGTTAGTTAGGGTGCTACTTGAAATTGTTGATTTGGTGCTGGATGGGGTTGTAGTTTCCATTCTGGTTGAATTTGGTGATGGGGTGCTGATTGGCCTTGTTGTAGGAGTTCTATTTGAAATTGCTGTTGGGGTGCTAGTTGGGCTTGTTGATGTGGTTATGGATTGGGTTGTTGATTTGGTGTTGGTTGAGATTGTCCTTAGGGTACTACTTGAAATTATATTTGTCGTTCTGGATGGGGTTGTAATTCGGGTGCTGGTTGGAATGGGTGATGGGGTGCTGGGGGTGCTAGTTGACGTTGTTGATAGGGTGCTTATTGGGCTTGTTGATGTGGTGTTAGTTGGGATTGTTGTTGGCGTGCTACTTGAAATTGTTGATGTGGTGCTAGATGGGGTTGTAGTTTGGGTGCTGGTTGATATTGTTGATGGGATGTTGGAACGGGTTTTTGATGTGGTGCTGGTTGGAATTGTCGTTAAACTGATGGTTGATGTGCTGCTGGATGGGGATATAGTGTGAGTGATTGTTGAAATTGTTGATGGGGTGCTGTGGGTACTGGTTGACGTTGATGGTGTGCTTGTGCTTGTTGATATGGTTTTGGTTGGAATTATCATTAGGGTGCTACTTGAAGTTGTTGATGTGGTGCTGGATTGGGTTGTTGATGTGGAGTTGGTTGGGATTGTTGGTAGGGTGCTACTTGAAATTATTGTTGTGGTGCTGGATGGGGTTGTACTTTGTGTGCTGCTTGGATTTGGTAATGGGGTGCTGGTTGGGATTGTTGATGGGGTGCTACTTGAAATTGCTGATGGGGTGCTGGATGGGGTTGCTGATGGAGTGTTGGGGCTGCTGGATGATGTTGATGGGGTGCTGGTTGGGCTTGTTGATGGGGTGCTGGATTGGGTTGTTGATATGGTGCTGGTTGAGATTGTACTTAGGGTGCTATTTGAAATCGCTGATGTGGTGCTGGATGGGGTTGGAGTTTGGGTGCTGGTTGAAATTGTGGATGGGCTGAAGTGGGTGCTTGTTGAGGTTGTTGATGTGATGCTGGTTGGGCTTGTTGATGAGGTGCTGGATTGGGTTGTTGATGTGAAGATGGATTGAGTTGATGATGTGGTGCTGGTTAATGGTGTGTTAGATATGGTGCTGGTTTGGATTTTTGATATGGTGATGGTTAGAGTTGTTGGTGGGGTGCTACTTGAAATTGTTGATAGGGTGCTGGATGGTGTTGTTGATGGGGTGCTGGATGGAGTTTTTGATGCGGTCATGATTGTGGTTGTTGATGGGGTGGTGGGTGGGGTTCTTGATGGGGTGATGCTTAGGGTTGTTGATTGGGTGCTGCTGGTGCTAGATGGGGTTGTTGATGGGAAAATGGTTGGCCTTATCATCTTGGTTGAGATTGTTGTTGGGCTGCTTGCAGTGGAGGTTTTGAAGGTGGTAGGATTTGGTTGGGTGCTTGTGATGGAGGTGTCAAGAGCTGTTTGAGTAGTTGGTGGGGTGATGGTGGTGGGAGTTGTCACTGGTGTGCTTGCAGTGGTTGTTGTTGGTGTGGCATCTGAAATGAAGGTGTCAAGGGTGGTGAGACTTCTTGTTGTTTGGGCGATTGGTGTGGAGATGGTGAGGATGGAGTGAGTTGAGGCTGAGGTGTCAAGGGTGGTAGGAGTTGTTGTTGGGGTGTTTGCAGTGAAGTTGTTGAGGGTGTTGGTAATTAATGGGGTTCTTGCATTGGAGGTGGTGAGTGTGGGGGGCATTGTTGGTGGGGTGCGTGCAGTGGAGGTTTCAAGTGTGGTGGGAGTTGGTGGTGGGGTGCTTGCTGTGGCAGAGTTGAGGGTGGAGCGAGTTGTTGGGGTGTTTGCGGAAGATATGGTGAGAGTTGTTGGGGGGCTTGAGGTGGAGATATTGAGGGTAGTGGGAGTTGTCAGTGTGCTTGTGTTGGAGGGGCTGAGGATGGTCGGAGCTTTTGGGTTACTTGCATTGGAGGTGCTGAGAGTGGTAGGAATTTTTGGGGTGCTTCTGGTGGAGGTGCTCAGGATGGTATGAGTTATTGTTGTTGGTGGGCTGCTTGCTGTAGCTGTGGTTTTTGATGGATTTGTGATTTTTGTTTTGTTTTGGGGTGTGATAAATGTTGCTGGAAGCATTGTAGTTGCATGAGAAGTTGGAGTCATGTAGTTTTTTAGCAGAATGCTTATGTTGGGCATTGTTGGCAGAGTGCTGGTTGTTAGACTGCTATATTTGGTGGTTGTTTGATTTGTAATTGGGGTTGTGGCTTGTGGCAAGGAAGTGTTTGATCTTTGGCTTGTAGAGTTTGAGAAAGTATGTATTATTGGTAGAGAGGTGGTTGTTAGAGTCGTGGTGGATGCCTGTGATACATATGTTGGTGATATAGCCATAAATGTCTGACTTGTAGGCATGGATTGTGAAACTGAAGGTGTTGCCTGTTGTCCTATTGTTGTTGATTGTGCTGAAAGTGCTGTAGCTGTTGACTGGGTACCTGTTGGTCATTGATTTCAATTTTATGATAATAAAATGTGAACTGTGGCAATGTAAATGAGGAAGATACAGTTCTAGTTCATTAAACTGAAATAATCAAGACATTAATTGTATGTGTTTTTGTTATATTTGTACAAAATGAATCTACAGATGTCAGAGTTATTCTTTGGAATCTGTAGTTGAAGAAACTGCAGATAAAGATGGGTTTGTATTTGTTTTGCCAATAGACATGACAAATGTACTTGAATTTGCAGTTACAGTTGAAGTATCTGAAGTTACTGATGGTGAGTCTGTATTTACTGATGGTATAGATACAATTGCTGGTGAATCTTTAGTTACTAATGAATTTGTAGTTATTGGTACTATGTCTGTAGTCAGAGATGATTAATCTATATTTATACTATTGTTATTGATGACATTTATAGTTATTGATGTTAGATCTGTGAATGTTGAATGGATACCCAAAACTGCAGTTGACGATGGAACTGTTTGAAGTGGAGATATAGAGGCTGAGGTTGAAGTTGAATCTTTAGATGATTGGGCTGCCCATTTTGTTGAATCTGTAATTATTGATGAAAAATCCATACTTACTGATGTTGTAGTTACTAAAGGTATAGCCATTGTTACTGATAAATCTTTAGTGATGAATAGTATAACTGTATTTACTGAGTCATCTCAATGCAATCATGTGTTGATGGGTGATCTAGGTGTTTGAGCTGAACATGACATACTTGTACATGCAAGTGTAATTAATAACATGAATGAATTAAAATATTCATGTCTGCTGAATTGTGTAGATTCTGAAGATGAATTTGTAGCTGTTGATGGAATATCTGTAGGTGTCACAATTGTAGATGTGCAAATAATACTTGAATCTATAATTAAGGATGCATAAATTTGGTTTCTGATGATTATGTTGTTTCTGAATCTGTATATTATGCTGTTTAAATTATTCTCATTGATGAATGAATCTGTAGTTACCTAAGAATTTGCAATTACTTATGGTATGAGTATCTCAGTATACTGAGTGTTCTCACTGTCTGCCTTCCTGATTTAAGCTCTGCTTTGCCTCCTTGATTTTGTTTGTGTTCTGCTCCACTCTGGTCTGTTTGCTTACTCTTTATATACTGTATGAGAATGAAGATGACAATGGCTATATCACCTTGCTCATTTATTTCCCTTTCTTGATGAAGTAGCCAGAATTAAAATAAATAGCCTGATTTGATGCACAATATACAATAAAACTATTATTACAAAGTGAAAATGACAAAGTTACAAAATGAACGCCAAATTTGGTATTTTTCCTCAGAATGTTGTCTTGTAAATAATCATCATATTAGACACATCTTTATTGGATATTTAACAAATTGAGCCTGAAACAAATTTGGCCATTGTGCCATTGTGGGTGAGCATGTCAAAGAATGAGGCACAAGTGCCACAAGTGAGGCTCAAGACCAAAATAATAAGGCAGATAAGAACAATGGCATTAAAGTGGGTGATTGTGATCTGGGAAGTGATCATGATGTATTATTGGTGGATGCATGTGAGCAGTCCTGGCAGGGGGCATAACAACCATACCGATTAATTGTCCTTTGGAAGACAAAACCTTTGAAAATAATTATTGATAAACAAACATGGATATTTTAACACAAAATTTGGGATAATTGGGCTGAAATTTAAAAAAATATGACTTAATTATTTGCATAGACAAAAAATCTTTTATATTTGTTTGAACAGATTATGATATATTGGGCAAAATGTAAAATGGTGCAAAAAAAGTGTCAGCGGGGGTCCTTTGACTTCACTTAGTAGTGGCTTGGATATTTCACCTTGTTACCAAATTTGCTTTTTTCTGGGACTTTTGATCTTGACTAGGGCATATCATTTTAGCTAAGAATCAGAACAAGAATAAAAACATAACTGCAAGTGAAAGTGTAATGTTACCAAGCTAGTTGTTTATAAGCAGTAGTGATCTTTACCAGCCAGCTAACCAAGCAAATCTGTAGGGCCCCAGAGATACATGGGGCTAACAACTAAAATTATTCTTTCTTTCATTGTTTGTCTCAAAGAGATACCATAACAAGCTAGCTAATCAGGACTTGTGAACACAACCATGAAATGCAACAATAAAAAAATATAAATATGTCTTTTATTATGCACCCCAAACATAACTTTTCTTGGGGCCCCAGAAATGCAAAATGTGCCCATTTACAAGACAACTGTCACAAATAGCCCCTGCCTGGCATTTCTGTTTTTGTGGTTACTCTGTCTTGTGTCTTTTCTTTGGTTTACTTCCTGGATTTAATTCCATGTGCTCTTTTGTTGTTATTTGTCATGATCAGTCCCTCCCAGGGTCCGTTTTCCGTGTTTTCCCTGTCTTGCATTTTTGAGTTCCGTTCCATAGTTTTGTTTTCTCCTCCCCTCATTTTATTTTCAACACCTGTCCCTTGTTTAGTTCATGCATTTAAACCCTATCTTGATACCTGTGTTTTTGGCTTTTCATTGGATGTGTTTAGTTCATAGCATTTGCATTTGCATTTGCATTTGCATTTGCATTTGCATTTGCATTTGCATGTGAATGTGATTATATGGTTGTGTTGGTTTGTACTCTGTGTATCCTAGCCTTCGTGTTTCTTAGCCCTGAGTTTTCCCTAGTCTTTGTTATAGCCTGCTTCCCCTGTTTGCCTCCATGTGTTTGTTTTGTTAATCATGTATCATGTACTCTCCGTGTTGGCTCTTTGACACTGGCCTGCATTAATGACTCTGATTCTGGATTTGCCCCTATTAAATCTTGCTCTTCTCCCCTTTTGGGTCTGTCTCCCTACTGCTCACCATTACATTATTCTGCTAGTTATGCCTCTAGTTTGGTGTCCCCCCCCCCGCTTTGTTATAAGGAGAAAATTGCTTATGATGTGTAAATGTCTGAATCCACTAAGTAGAATGAGGCAGATGACAGTGCATGCATGTCAAGTTTAGTGATGATCAGCTTTGGAGTTCTTGAGTTTTAGCTGTTTTGGAAAAGCCATCTCCATGTTACATAGACACCTATTGATAAAAGTTCACCAAACTGAATATGCTCACTCAGACTGATATACTTAACCTAACTCTCAATTTTGATGATTAGGCAAAGAGTGCATGCATTTGAACCATTACGTTTACCTGACACTTTTCATTCAAAGCAACTTACAATTATATCTGAATACAACTTGAGCAATTGAAGGTTAAGGGCCTTACCCAGGAGCCCAGCAAATTGGCAGTGGTGGGGCTTGAACTGGCAACCTTCTGATTTTTAGTTAAGTACTTTATATGCTGAACTACCTCTACCTCGTTTCATACCATCAAGCTCTTACTTCACCCATTAATCAATGGAATCATATAGATACCAAGTATCTGGGTTTGGTAAAGATTAGACAATGAGTTGAGGATTTAAAGCTAATTTTGTGACATGGTCACACCAACAAAAAATCTAATGTTAGCCATGTGAAACAAAATATTAATATATTTTTGAAAATACAGATTTTTCAAAACTGCTAATTAGTTCAAAATCTAAAGGGGAATGCTTAATGGTTCAAATAGGAAGTTTGTGTCTCTTAAAGCAAGGAATCCATATCAGGAATCCAAGACTTTTGATAGGATCTACAGTCAAACATTTTGAGACTAGCACAAAATTGCTTTTCACAAAGTTGTTGCTTCATTTTTTATGGTGGCAATTTGCATTAACTCTAGATTGTGAAGATTGATCAGATGAATTGCAGTTGCAGTGAAGAAGGCTTCAGGGCATTCGAGAAAGTCAAGCAAGCACCAGGATCATCTCCTAAAGAGTATGCAGCTATGGGATCAGGTCACCATCAGCGCAGAGCTTGCTCAGGAAGGGCAGAATTCAGGTGTGAGTGCATCTGCATGCACAGTGAGGCGAAAACTTTTGGAAGATGGCTTGGTGTCAAGAAGAGCAGCAAATAAGCCACTTCTCTCCAAGAAAAACATCAAGGACATACTGATATTCTGCAGGATGTTTAGGGTTTGGACTGCAGAGGAATGATGTAAAATTATTTTCACTGATGAAGCTCTATTCAGACTGTTTGGGACACCTAGACAAATGACGGTCTGGAAAAACAAAGGTGAGCACTACCACGAGTCCTGTGTCATGTCAACAGTGAGGCATCCTGAGACCATACATATCTGGGGTTGATTCTCATCCAAGGGAGTGGGTTTGCTCAAAATCTTGTCTAAGAACACTGCCATGAATAAGGAATGGTATCAAAACATCCTCCAAGAGCAACTTTTCCCAATGATCCAGGAGCAATTTGGTGATGAACAATACTTTTTCCAGCATGACGGAGCTCCATGTCACAAGGCAAAAGTGATAACCAAATGGCTCAGTGAACAAAACATTGAAATTTTGGGTCCATGACCAGAAACTCCCCAGATCTCAATCACATTCAGAATCTGTGGTCAATCCTCAAAAAGTGCGTGAACAAACAAAAACACAGAAACTGTGATCAACTCCAAGCACTGATTAGGCAAGAATGGGTTGCCATCAGTCAAGATTTTGCCCAGAAGCTGTATCCAGCATGCCAAGGCAAATTGCAGAAGTCTTAAGACACTGTAAACACTACATCTTTGCTTAAACTGGATGTATTTTTTAATAAAACGTAAACCCCCCCCCCCAAAAAAAAACATATGAAATGCTTATAATTACACTTCACTATACCATATAAACATCTGACAAAAGGATCTAAAAAAACTGAGGCAGTAAACTTTGCGAAAACCAAAATTGTGTCAGTCTCAAAACTTTTGGCCACAACTGTATGGACTAATATGCAGTTTTTTTCTCATAGTGCCCCCTATGACCAGTTAGGATATTTTTGCTTCCCTGAGTAGTACTCATCACACGCCAAGAAGAAATCTAAACTGCAATTTTTTGTCATTATTGTTCTGAGACATAAAAATAATTGATAGACCCCCTATTATTTATGGGGTCTCCCTTCCACCCTTCTGAGGTTTGAAGACCATTTTAGCTCCAATGTACAATTTCCGGCCATTGGAGAGATTTTTTTTTCTTTCGATGAAAGACATACAAGTAGGACATACAGTAGGACATACAAGTGTATAGTTTTCTCTACCTGCAGTGATTTACATAGACATCTACAATACAAAGCACATTCAATCCACAATCAACGCAATATATGACTACTGCTTTAAATAGTCCAACATCTATGCCTGCTGTTTATAGCTTGCTTAATCTTTTTCATTTTTTCTATTCTCCTGGAGGGCTTAGACACCCATTCCCAAATCTATATTGACGCCTCTGGCTAATTGTTTGAATGTTTGAATGTTAACAAACTGGTTTATAGCCTACATAGCATTTGGTTTTAACTTGACGTTTCTTTAGCTAAGTCTGTCCTAAGAAGTAAACTCATCATTTTGCCAACACTTGCTTCTGTCAATCTTATTTCAGATTGTAAAGATACTAAAGATACTAAACACCCCTGAATTGATGTATGCTCAGGAATGCTTGTAATATTTCTAATTGGGTTTTCTCTTTCCTTTTCTTGTTGAATCTTTGTCTATTTTTACCCCCAAATAGGCATATACAGGATATTTAAGCCTGGTCTTGGTTTACCTACATTGGAGAGACTAAATACACAAAGAGTAACCTACTTTGGACCTACTGCGTCATTAACCTCTATTAACAATCTAATATTAGTGTAGAGCTTATATTAGAACAAGCAAGACAAGACTTGTCAGTCGAATTCCATTGTTCATATTTCAGTGCAACAATTTGAGTTACACTATTGAAAAATATGAAGGGAACGAAACTTCCAAGCATTTCTTAGGACTCATGTGATACTGAATGACATCTTATCTGTGTTCTTGTGCTATAAGTCTACTATTGAGCATTTCTCCTTTAAAGCAATGCATACATAAAGGTACAGTTTGCTGTTTAAATACTGGACTAATTGCAGTTGACCCAGATTAAAACCTCAGACAGAAATTACTAAAACAGCACCACTGATTTTCAATAATTACTTTCCAGAGAGCAAATGGAATTTTTGAAATGCATGGTTGAAATAAAACTGTCTGCAAGTGAAATCAGGTAACTTACAGGTACTGAAATAAGTATATTTGTAGATAATTGTTTACTATTTTGCAAACAATTATACTAATATAGTGTTATGATGTAACAATAATGTAAAATTTCTGCAAAAAGATAAATGGGATTATTAATTACTCAACCATTAAGATGGAAAAGATGGAAAAGGAGAAAACCAGTAGCTGCCATGTTAGCAGATTTACCTGAGAACTTTTGCATTTGTTGGAGCCATTACAATAATTTTACATTGGTATCTTATATTTAGAAGTTAAGCAATACAAGCATATTACTGTCATGACAATAGGGTCTATAAAGACAAGCTATATCATTTTCAAGGACTTCTTCATGGAAGTCTTAAGGGCAAAATGCCTAGTCAATTTGTTTTTATTTTACATTAGGAACTAGATCAGATTTTGATAGCATTGTCCTTATTACCATGTTTTAAAATGACTGTAATGTGGGAGGCTTGGCAGGGTGCAGAAATGGTGACATTTATTTAACACACACAATGAAGACAACGCAGCACACAGGCTAAAGTATGGTCAAACAAGGACAAACATCAATGACTATACAAGACCTTATATACATGCACAAACACAAAATGAGGAACCGGTGTAATACATGGGGAAGACGTGGCCATGCAAACAAACGTACGCACGCACACATGCACACGCGCACACACACACACACACACACACACACACACACACACACACACACACACACAGACACAGGAAGATGTCTGGAAGGAGGGGGCCATGCCATGACAATTACACTATGAATGGAAAAGCAAAACTAAACTCAGACAGTAATTTGCCTTTGACAGTTCTTAACATTAACCACATATGTACACACAAAATAGGCCAGATAATATCAGACAGGCATAAATATCAGATAGATATTAAAATTAAGTATTAAAATATCAAGGCTTTATTTTAGTGTTATTTGTAGTACCATCAAAGCTGTTTATAGATATATGGAATGAAAATGAACTTACTAGCAGTTGCTGCATTTTGCCCTTTAATCACTACAAAACATCCTAAAAGTAAAGTAAATTTTAGCATCTTGCTTTAAATTGATAGAAGGGAATCTCTTCTTTCAGCATACCTTCATCCAGCTGACAATAAAGAGTTTAACAACTAAAATCTTTAGATGTATAAACTGCATCAGGGTAATGAATTGAATAAAGGCTGAGTTGCTGACTGACAGAAGTTTGAATGCTAAAAACCTTGATCACTGAACTCCACCCTCAGAAGAAGAACTGGTTCTCAGGGAACTACCAGTTCTAGCAGGCCTGTAAGGCCCAGTAATGTTTTTACTGCAATTTCCTTTTTGCAAAGAAATCTGATTGCTGCTGCCATCTCTGTTCGCTTACATAGTCTGTAACACATTGTCTGAATCACACCGAACTGGTTCATACATACCGTAAGCTATCATCTTAGTGTTTCTCTAGGTAAGTCTGTCCCAAGAAATAAGCTCATTTCTCAACACTTCTTTCGATCTTTTTGGTTTTTTGTTTAATCTTTGTCTTGTTTTTATCTCCAAATAGGCTTATATAGGATATTCAAGCCAGGTTATTGCAGTAGACTGAGACTGGAGCAATGTTTTATAGATTATGTGTGAGCGAAGAGAAGTGGCAGCAGCAATGGATTTCTTTGCAAAAAGTTTGTAAAATGCGGTAAATGCATTAATAGGCGATTGGGGACTGCGGAGTTTCAACCCTACTCCAGGTGTTCGTGTATGTGTGGAGAAGAAACACAATCCTCAAACACACTCGGGTACACAATTAATTGCGCATTTATTACAGATCTCCGGAGAGCGACTACACCACCCCGGGTGCACCTAAATCAGGAAGTAGCTCTGCCTTCGCCGACGAACAAACATACATATATAGGGAAGACCGCACCCCAAATACCTCCTCATAAGCATTCTTTGTATCTCGCACTCCATTTAAGGAGTTGTTTAACTTTGTGCTGAGAGGCAGCCTTTTTGGTTACCTCTGTTTTACAATACCCTTACACACATATACTCTTTCACCTCCCCCTCCCTTCTTTGATCTCTGTGCGTTCTCCTCCATTGCGAAGTTTCTTTGTAAAACTGCAGTACTATATGCGACAAGCCTATGCATGTTTTTAATACCCCTCACCCCTTTTAGATAATACAATGTAACTAGTCACCCACATTTTATACTTCATGCCATGTTTAATGCCACGTGCCTTCTATTACTGACCCCATCCCACAATTCCCCCTTTTGATCTCTACAAATAGATCACCCCACTATCACTGTTCTATCTCCAATTCTGTTTCATCTTCAATCCCAAATTCATCTTCTTTGGTCCCTTTCAGTAACGGCATCGTAGTAAGAGTCGGTCCTTCCCGTTTTTCAATAGCTACCGAGATCAATCATATTATTAATGCTCGAATACATGGTATACAAAAACATCCACACATGACTAAAATTGCCATAAAGATGGCTGTGGAGATGAGGAGAGACATAATGAACCCTTTCCATTTCCTGAACATATTCGTCATCCACCCTGTTATTGGGTTGCTTACCTCTGAATGTTCATGCATTTCATTGGACAGAGTGTGGAGACCTTCCAACGCCCTAGAGATGGACCCATCCGGTGCCGTATTGTTGGGAATGAAAGTATAGCACATTTCCCCAAACATAATGCAGACTCCCCCTTTTTTGGCTAACAGCATATCTAACGCCATTTGATTTTGTACCGTCATTAATGATGTTGCCCCTAGCTGGTCCCTCAGACCCTCTACTGCATCCCTTGTGAGATTAGCCAATCGTAACACATTGTAATGCACGTAATTAATTCGATCCACATTCTTATTGGGGGTGACTGGAAATAAGGCTGCAATTATAGGGACGTTCTCAAACCCAGCAGCTATTTGATCTGCTAGTTTGTACTCCTCTGGGACCCCCCTTGGGACCCCTATGGAGTCCACGTATGTGGGGGAGTTTTTATTCAGGTCAAATTGATCCGATTGCCGCTGTTGGCTCCGGACACCTTCCTGGTGTTCATTTTCCGCCCGTCTTTCTACTAAGGTTACGTGTGCTACCAGCCTGACCATAGCGCACTTCCCCCGTGAGGCCGCTGGCATTCAAACCATTAGATGATGACTGCCACAATAATAATATAATCCTGCTCTCGCCCATTTCCCTATAGTATAATTTACCGTACGGTTGCACCATCCATCCTCAATATAACCGAGGTTGACCATCGACGCATCGGACTCTCTAAGGAAACACATATAATTCCCTACTCCCTTTACTGGGGTGAATGGTCCCATCTTAGTGAGATTATCTATGGGGGGAAAAATTTCACTTAAGGTGCTGCAATTCTCGGGTTCGGCCGAGTGTGCCAAAGCCAGCATGCAGGCATACCCATTTGGATCGGCAGACGCATAGAGTGGGGCGGGGGTGGTAATAAGTTCAGGCCTGGCTGCTGCGCAGGCGACATATTCACTGAGGCTTGTTGTATTAGCCAGTCTACCCACAGATTAGACTCCATATACCCGGTTGCTAGGGCTAATACCTCTTCTGGACGTAGCTGGGTGTAGTCCATCTTAACCACCGAACTTTTCTTCTTAAGGCGGTTCACCCCTAATTCCGAAGTACTCGTGGGACACATTGAATTATTACCTGCGACTGTAGGGATGGCTGTTTTGGGTCCTTTGAAAGTAATGAGAACTAACCCCATGCAATCTCTTCCTGAAGCATCCACCCCTAGTATGATGTATGCGGTTGTGGTAGTGTTCCTATCTTGCTTAGTACCCGCCATCGGTGAAATTGTCCAATTCAGGGACAGGGTCACCGGGTTCTGTGTATTATGTTGGACACCAGGCCGATCGGTTTTCAATGCACCTGCTACTAACATAATAATCCCAGCATCCATATATGTCCAATCCCCTGTAAGACCAGTTTCTACTGTGGCAGTTTATTACTGCACATAGGTCAAATCTCAGGGAGGTGGTGGTTCCCAACTCATATTCTACATCTAATCCCCCATACCAATTCAAACAATCCTTCTCAACTGTTCTGCTTAACCCCGCTCCTGTCATTCCACACCCTATCCAAATCATATACCACACCCTCATGGTTCGAGTCTCTCTTTACCTTTGCAGTCGCAACCCACAGTATTACTTTTTCCCCCTTTCCTATATCTGCATACAATTGTAATTTGTTGTAATACTCAGCAATGTAAACAATTGATACAGCGTAAACTAGCCTTAAGCAGACTAATACATCATATTAACATGATTCGATTAAGATCATATAACGTTGTCCAATCTTTGCCCTCCTACTCCTCTTCTTTGGATTCTTCTCTCTTCAGGGTCAGGGGTAGACTGCCCTGACCCCAGGACCACTCTCAGGGATTATTCTGCCCTTTCTCGAGAGGGTCCCTTGTTGAACTTCGATGAGTCCGGACGCTTCTTCTGCAGATCCTTCTGTACCTCTCCTAGACTTTGCTGAGGCATTTGTGCGGTCGCACACTGGCTCCAATGGAACCTTGTCTCACCATTCCCACGAAGCCTGACTGCATGAGATGTTCGTTCCACCACCTGGAAAGGACCAGTCCACCAGGGCTCTGACCACTTTCGCTTGATGACTTTCAGCCACACCCATTCCACTTCTGGTGGTGTTAAACTCATCTCACCTCCTCTGGTGCCCGCTACCTGTTTAGAAAAAACTGAAAGGAGAGCTTGCATTTCATGAAAATATGACCTCACACTCAATTCATTAGCTCTTTTGTGAGAGGTGGCTTAGTTGCCAGTCCCGGAAATGCTCTCCCTGTTGCTAACTCATGTGGGGTAAATTTAGTACTCTGATTCACTGAACATCAAACAGACATCAATGCCAGGGGTAGAGCATCCAACCAGTTCAATTTGGTCTGTGCACAGATTTTGGCCAATTTGTTTTTTACTGTCTGATTCATCCTCTCTACTTTCCCCTGTGACTGGGGATGATACACTGTCCCAAATGCATGTTTTAGCCCTAGGATGGCCTCTACCTTCAGTAGATCCTGATTCTTAAAATGTGTTCCATTGTCTGATCTTATTTTTTCAGGAAACCCATGACTTGGTATGTACTGTTTAATCAAGAATTTTACCACTGACTTACGCACATCAATATGTACCTGTATCCTCGCACTGTCTCCCCCATATTCATGTAGTCTATCACTATCTCTCTCCCTGGCCTTGTCTCTAGTGGAAACCTCCCCTGTTCAAGTTTAACTGACGGTCTAGTGTTAAATCTGTTGCAAATTTCACAGTTCCTTACCACCTCTTGTGCCATGTCTTTCAAGTATGGATGCCACCAATGTTCTAGATTTTTCATCATCTGGGTCACCTCAACATGCCCCACCCCGTGGGCTTCTTCCAAGGGTTGACTGGTATCCCATCACTTGTTTAGCTGCCTGGTCTGCTGTCAGCCATATTGACACCTTTGTGTGTGTATGTGATGTGTGGTTGAATGTTATATATTTTGGTTGGGAACTCTAGTTCCTGATTATTCAGTAGGTCCTGATTCTTTATCTGTAGAATCTCTGTGTATCTGTGATTGTGTATTGTGTATCTCTGAATGAATCAGGGGAGAGTTTGGATTCAGTCACAGTCATGTTTATTACACCAAGCAATACTAACAAATGGAACGATTCAAGACTCAAACAATAGCACCACTTAAAGGTCATGAGAAAAATAGAGATTAACTAAGATGGCCTGATTTGATCCAACTCCAAGCTGTAGATTCACAAGCCTATCTGACTAAAGCAAACAAGGTAACTGCTACGAGTCTTCAGGTGTGGAGTTGTTGACTGTGGCTAAGCTGCAAGTTTCTCATCTAATAATGAGGCTGACTTGACATCTGCGGGTTTAATCAGCTGCAGGGCTACTTTAGAGAGAGTAAAAGAATTTACTAACTGTCAAAAAATGATTTATTGCTTGATTTTATTTGCCCCTCCCCATATTTTATATATATATATATATCATATGATTTATGACACATTATATGAAAATTATTTAAAACACAATGAGGGATCCTCAAAATAGTTTTATTGACTTAAAAAAATTCGATTACGTACCACCCAGTCTTAAATGTCTGCTCCGCTCCGCTGCCGGTCATGTACTGATACTCAAACATGCATATGGGTCTCGGTGTCTCTCTCTCTCTCACTCACCCACTCACTCACCCATCCCACTCTCTCCCATTGGCTGATTCTCTAAGAAGTCACACCTCCTCAAAAGTCCTCAGCAGATCATACAGTAAAAACTTTCTGACAAAAAAAATTGATAAACAGCCCCCTCACCCATCCCACTCCCTCCCATTGGCTGATTCTCTAAGAAGTCAAACATGAATAACAACAAAACCGATGAGTGCATCACCTCACCGGTACCGGCAGTCGCTCGAGCTGTGATCGGGAATCTGATGTATAGAATTATTGATGTAGATATGAGAGAAAACTGTCACAGCTGTGCTATTGATCATCCTAGTCATTGTCAGCACACATGCTTGTACGATCCGGATGAATCCTATTTCAGCCTCAACGCACCCAAGCTGATAATAAAAAAAAAAAACAAAACTGTTCAAGCCGTGGTTCATACACACTCTAACCAGAGCTTTGAGGCTGTGCAGCATTCAGATACCTCCATCCTCTAACAAGATTCAGGCAATCGTTGAAGTAGTGGTAACCGACCTGCAGGAGAAACAGAACATCAAATCCGCTCTCAAAGAGTTCGTAGGAAAAAAACGATAGCGTGTGCGGGGAGCAGGTACACGAAGACGTTGTGGACTACTGGAAGCTACAGGAAAACCTGAACGACAAAAACGATAGCGTGTGCGGGGAGCAGGTACACGACGATGTCGTGGACTACTGGAAGTTGCACGAAAACCTGAACCCTGGTACTCGGGCCAAATGGGAATCCGCATGGACACCAGCGCGGGTGTAAAAAGAGTGCTGATGATGGAGTTGATTACGCTTTTCTGTAAAACCTTTGAAAATAGTCAGAACCAATACCAATAAGATCAAATCCGTATATAATTTGGAAAAGCTGATGTGTGTAGTAGGTAAGTCTGACAGTCAGTGGAGTTCTCTAGTATCAGAAGACAATAATACATGTTATCCTTTATATATATAAAAAACTGGTTAGCAGCTCAGGATGCGTACACACTACATGAACCTCTGTGAAATTTAAAAGAAACAGAGTCTTTGTAAAAAACATAGACGAACAATGGCAGGCCGACTTGGTGGACATGACCAACATAGCAGAACATAATGGGGGCATGAAAGTTATGCTAAGGTGTATAGATATACTTTACAAGTATGCTTGGGTACACGTGCTGAAAAACAAGACAGGTCCCGAGATTACCAAAGCCTTTGTTTCGATTCTAAAAGAAGGCAGAGTTCCTAAAAAACTTCAGACTAATGAAGGGAAAGAATATTTTAATAAAAGTTTCAAAACATTAATGAAAAAACATAATGTCAATCACTTTGCTACCGGGACAGGGCCAAAAGCATCAATGTGTGAACGGTTCAACAGGATACTGAAAACCAGAATGTTGAGATACTTCACAGCCGTCAATACGAGAAAATACATTGATGTGGTACAGGACTTGCTTCTTGCTTATAACAATAGTTATCACAGCAGCATTAAAATGAAACCCGTTGAAGTGAACAAAGGAAATTCCTTCATGGTGTTTAAAACCTTGTATGGGTTGTTTCAACCGAAAAAGGTGGAAAAACTAAGACTGAAGTTTAGAGTCGGCGATACCGTTAGAATTTCACGATTAAAAAGACATTTTGAGAAAGGGTACGAACAGAACGTGCTGTATCCATAAATAATAATAAAAAAAAACATAAGATCAGTAAGGTCAGTGTGAAAAAGAACTGACGAAGAAGCAACAAGCGTTCTTCATCCTCTTCCTATAACAAACAAAGAAAACAGAACATATTCTAACGCCTTCCTGCATAGTCTGTCGACTGAGTGCACTAAGTCGGAACTAGACATTTTCACATCACCTTACACCCAAACGAGTATCCAAAAGTACACCTCCCACCGCTTTCAGCCGTGACGACAATTCTCCGATCGAATTTTATGTGGTGATGGTGATGATTATCTGGACTTCAATAACACCGTTTTGCATCTAACATGTAAAATCACAAATCTCGATGTGAGTAACGATGCTAAGGTCGGTGTGGTAAACTATCCTATAGCGTCTCTGTCTTCACAAGTGGATGTTATGTTGGGTGATCGTCTCATCAGCCAAGCGAGTAACACCTACCCCTACAGAGCCATCATCAAATGTCTTTTGAATTATAGTAGGGGCACCCTGGAAACAATTTCCTGCCAGGTTGTTTTACAGAGACACGTCAGGACATATGGAGGTGACGGATCCGACAGGACATAACCTGTAAAACCTTTGACTTGATCGGACACATTCATTCTGACATTTTTTTTTTTCAGGATAAACATTTACTGAGCGGCGCTGATATAAAAATTAAAATGGTAAGGAGTAAAGATGAGTTTTGTCTAGTGAAAGAAGGAACCGGGGATTACGTTCTAAAAATACTCATGGCTTCTCTGTTTGTGAAAAAAAAGTGTCCGTTT
Organism: Electrophorus electricus; assembly: GCF_041902795.1. Lineage (NCBI taxonomy): Eukaryota > Metazoa > Chordata > Actinopteri > Gymnotiformes > Gymnotidae > Electrophorus > Electrophorus electricus. The sequence goes on from NC_137522.1 coordinate 4,977,728, forward strand.
CATCAGCTGTCAAATTAGGTCACGCACAGGCCCTTTTAAGCGCCACCGCCAAATACCCCATCGACAGAGTTTGCATGAAAACCTTCAGTTTAGCATCCGGAAGTCATGTGTGCACCCAAGAAAACGTCTTCCTCGGACCGCTCCCTAAAACTCTTATTATCAGGACGGTTGACAATGAGGATTACAGCGGAGCCTACCATAAAAATCATTTTAATTTTAGACACTACGACACAGAGTTTAGCTATGTAAATGGAACGCAGCATCCTGAAAAACCGTATCAACCCAATTTTCAGTCCAGGAACGTGGTCCGTGAATATTATTCATTAATTCTAGCTTCAGGAAAACATCTTAAAGATCAGGCTATGTCCATCAATCGGCAAGAATACGCTGCTGGATATACCTTTATAGCTTTTAATCTATCCCCAGATGATGATTGCGGGCAGCATTTGTCGTTAATAAAGTCGGGAAATATGAGACTGGAACTCAGATTTAAAGACCCGCTCCTGAGGACCATAAATCTCGTTGTCTACGCCAATTTTGACAGCATTTTGGAAATTAAAAATCGCCGCAACATACTCATCGATTATCAATAAAATAAATAACATGGACAGCAGCGAGCTCATGAAAGTAATGAGAAGCTGTCGTGATCTGGAGAGGATTTTTTGCGATGTGGTTCCGTGCGACCAGCTGCCCAGGGTTAAGATGAGATATAGATTCCCTGCTCTCTATATAGTGAACACTTACAGCAGTCACATGCCTGGAGAAGACTGTTTAGTTCTGCCTCTCAACAACGAAACCTCAGGAGAATTTTTCGATTCATTCGGCAACCCACCAAACTACAAACCTTTCCCTCATTTTATTTATTCATTTATGAAAAAGAACTATAAACAAATAAAACATAACTCCAAACAATTTCAGAATTTTGATTCTGTTTGTTGTGGGCAACATTGTGTATTTTATTGTCAAAGGGCTAAAGGACGATCTTTTAATCAGATTATATCAATGTATACCGATGATTTAAAACGAAACGATAAAGCGGTAGTATCTTATGTGAAAAACATGTATCCTAGAATAAATAAGAACTGTACCTTTAATTGCATGCAATGTGCTAATACCTGTGAAATGTTTAATTTACGGATGTAGAGTGTGTGTGTGTGTGTGTGTGTTTGTGTGTGTGTGTGTGTGTGTGTGTGTGTGTGTGTGTAAAATGTCAGACTCGTGATATGTAAAGTGTCTTTTGTAATCACATTTTATTATTTAATAAAGATTTTCGTTACAATAATAAAAACTAATGTGTTTACATATTGAATCAAATCTCAACCAAGCGGAAAGTGGTTTAGAAACAGAAGGTCTGAGAATAGAAGAATAATTGTCGCTATCGGGTGACGAGGGAGTAGCGGGTGAAACAACCGGAGAATACAATGATTTAGATTTTTTAATGTCTGACAGTTTTCGACAAACACCATCATTAGGAATTGTTGAATACGGTATATTTAATTTGGCTACGGCATGCATCATTTCATACCACCCTAAAGGTCACCGGTCATCAGATATATTTTGGGTGGCGGTTAAGTTTTTAATCAAGTCCAACATGTGCGATCCTTTAATGTTTATTCCTTTGAAAATAAACTCTCCTTTATCGTTCCACGATACTACACAAGCGGATTTTGGGATTTTGTCTATGATGTAGGAAGCATTTTTTCTAGCTCTCGTAGGGACATTACCTATAACCTCTTTAGCGATTTCGTTCGACCGGCTTTTTCGTTTACCTCGGTCACCGGCTTATTTTCAGGTTCGGCGGACAGGGATAGGGTCACTCGAGCCATTTCCTCTTCTCCGCTTTTAACTATATTTAAAAATCTTTGCAACGCCGATGCGTAAAGTTTAGCCTTTTCCTAAGGGTCCAAGTTAGACCTGGTTAAAATGTGTCACATCATTTCGTCTAGGTCGTTTTCCACGGTCTGTCGTAAATTTGTTTTATCGGACGTGATGTTTCAAAATTTTTCCATGTGATGATGCGGTACCAAATACATCTTCTCTGCAGTCTCCATTTTAATCTTTGCGCGATGCTATCAAACTGCTTATAAAGGGTACAGCAACGCTAAGCAAGGATAAGGAAACCTCCGGACTGATTAATAGCTTTTCTCTTTGTATCTATAGACGATCTTTTATTAGCAAACGGTTTTATCCACTTTTTATGTCTTTTCAAAAGCCGATACTGACGAGCCGACAGAGGGAGTAGCCACGGAGTAGATTAAAAGCCAATTCGCAAACGGAAAGTATGAGATCCGCCTATGCCTTGCGTAATATAACCTTCCTCTGCCGGGGGGATGACTTATAATGGGTATTCAGCATCGTTAGATTTGACTTTAGTCGTGTAAACATTTTAAATTATTTTATTTTATTTTTTTTTCAATATTTTAAAGCTTTTTTGTTAGGAATGTACACCGCAGGGGTCTCCCAGGAAAACACGCTTGACCTAAGATGAAGGTCTTCTAGCGTCTGAGCTTTCAAGTCAACAAATAAATACCCGTAAGGTCTAGAGGTGGCGTCTTGAAAACATTCCACAAAATATTTGGCATTTCTCGGATACATCTGACAAGCCAATACACTGACCTGTGACTTGTCTCTGGGGTTCTTAAATAAAATCATGTAGTTTGCGTTCAGGTTGTTAGTTCTGCTGGTCTTTCCCTGAAAAAAAAAAACCAGATTCTGTACCAAATACAATACACTCAGGTTCCTGTGATGAATATATTTTGTAAAAGCCTTTTCTACTTCGTTCTTACTGGCGTTATTCATCAAATCGTCTCAAATTAGAAGGTTAGTCTTGCTGAGGGGAAACAGTTCATCATCACACAAAGATTCTGGTATTTCCTGATTAAAATTAATTTTTTATTTTGTTCATCATCTCATCATACAGAAGTTGCCAGCATGTATAACACCATACAATGTTATCAGCAACTTTAGACAACGTCTCATTACAATTTTCAAGTAATGTTTTGATGAAAAAAGATTTTCCGCTATTGCTAGGATCGCAAACGATACATGAAAATAGTACTTGCATTCTAGCATCAAAACAATGAGTTATAGACATTTTACAATAACAAAAAAAATAAATACAAATCCTATATACAATCAGATTCTTAATACCTGTATGGCAGTCCTGAAATCAACAAAAACATTTGTCATAAACAATCCTGAATCTTTTCATTTGTGATTTGTTTTTCAAGGGAAAGCCCTTTTTATCGCTCATGATTTGATTGTGGGTGGTCATAAGTACTCTAGTCTGATCACCATTTTTCACACATTTGTCAACCAGTTCTGTCAGAGATTTCAGGTTTATGAGTTTAGCATTTTAATAGTTTAAAGTGATACCATTGGCTTTCATTGTTGTTTTACCTTTGAGAGTCCTATACCCCTATGTTTTAGGTCCTGAGCTGACAAATTCTACAATCTTGTCACCACAGTCCAACTCACATGTAATACCCCCCAGGTAATCACCCAAAGGCAGTATCCAATCACTTTGACGACTTTTGAAGATGATGCAATACGTGTCTGTGTACAAGCAACGGTCTTGTAAACGATCTCTCAAATTGTACAGCTTGAGCCTAGCATACGCGGTCATAAAAATACCTATGAACACATTAGCATACCCCAGTTTATAGCACCTGATGTCCTTGTGATGTCACTGCACCAATGCCACCTCGTCGTTCAGAAAAGATAAATTACTTACATCGTACTGGTTTGAGAACATATACTCTAAAAACTCATCAGGATCTCTGATCAAAACCATGTTTGACCTGTCTGGTTTTTGACACATCTTACACCACAAAGAATTCATCGCGAGTTTAGCTACGGATCTCTTGGCCGGGTTGACTGAAATTTTCTCTTGCTTCAGCTTAACCCCTTTGTTCTCATATTTTTGAACATACTCCTTTTTTCATGGTTTCGTCAACCACCCAGGAAGGATAACCTGAGCTCTCTTGTTTGGTTTTCAAAAACATTTTAACGTATTCTGAAAACAGCTAATTTGTTCTATTAGGAAAGTGCCAAATCTCAAGTACTTTCATCACTCTGTACCCCTTCTGTAGGGCCATCATCAGCTCCACACTGTACCAAGCAGCTGTCAGGGCCCTCTCATCATCATCCCCATGATCACAGCTATGCTGTTGTTGCGCAGCACAGGTTCTACAGAGAGGGAACAAGAGGTTCTTCTTTACCCGGTAGGGAAGATCAGGGGCCCACAACTCCCTGGGAGGTAAAACCTTTACCTTGATGATGCCGAAGTAGTTTTCCAACGACCCAAAGTCACGATAAACGATGATGGGGTGACCTATGGGGCACATTTTTACCTTATTCACATAAGGGTAGAGGGAGGTGAAGTCTTAGTAATCGATTCTTTCACCAGGTTGAGCTGTGTAACACAGCTGGAATGCATTGGTTCATCCCCAAAACAGAGCATCCTGAGGATTTAAGCACTCTGGAAAGTCAAAGGTTTTGAGAAGCTTTTTTACATCTTCATCATTCTTTTTAATATCATTCCATTCATGTTCTCACATGATGGTGACAGACAATTTGTGAATATACTGCAGCGTCTGAATTTTATTAAGACTGTTCTGACGAACGTCTCTGAAGGTTTCTGAGGTTTTACTTAAACGGTGTGGCGTGTACGATGGAAAAGCAGCGTAGAAACTCAAACACTGCGTGTTTTACCATTATCAAAGTAATCATCTACAAAATTATTTCCAATCTTGGCTTCCCCTTTGTTAACTGCATGTTGAATGGGTATGTTCTGTTTGTCTGAGATGTACTCGAGCCATTGAATAGATGGCGTTGAGAAAGATTTCTGACAGTTGATGTAATTATCTAGGGGAGGAATGGCCAAAGTGTTTTCGGGCAGGAACATGGTGCAGAATATTTTCATGCATAGGGATGCTATGGTAATCGACTTGAATGGGTCAATGCCTGTGTCTCTCAGAATCTCACTCCTGAAAATTTTACACCCTGTTTTCAAAATCTTTACATTGTTACAGCAGTATTCTTTAATCTCTTTTCTGAAGTCAAAGACTTTTTCAGTGACCGTTTCATACCAATCAAAGAAATCTTGCCTCTCTTTGGGCTTCATCGTATCCAAACCATAAAACTCAGGCTGAGGATATGATCCCACATAGTTCTGATTCTCTACGGTGTTGTAAAAGTGTGGGAATGTTCCTTTTTTAACATCTGTAAACCCCATGGCTTTTGGAATGGTGCCAAGTTTCATAGGGCTTTAAATCTCTGTTGATAAGTGGTGTCTTCAAAGCACAAAATTTTCCCCCCTTGAGCTATGATAGTAGGAGTAACCCCTTCTTTCAACAGATAATTCAACAAAAGATAGCAATCATAACCTCTTGCATTATGTGCTACAAATGTGTATCCCTTGAATTTTCTATGACGGAACATTTTAAAAAAAGCTTTGATGTACCCTTCAGCTGTCCATACACCCTCATTAAACCCCATGCAGCATATAAAATTAACTATATGTACCCCTGTTTCCTGTCTGAACTCTATATCATAAAATATGTAACGTCTGTCTGCCATCTCTACCTTTATCGGTTGTATGAAACATTCGTGTTTGACCGCCGATTCTATTTTTTCTCTACAAACTTTGCACCAAGGCTGAACACATTTATGTTCTTTTTTTTATACATGTGCTAAAGGGGCTCAGTGTTCTACCATTCTGCATTTGGATCAGTAAAATCCTATTCTGCATAATGAGTATGTAACACCCAACAAGTTTCCCATCTCTTCTTTATGTTTTTCGTAGCAGTAATCTGACCTGCACAGTCTAGACAATCTGAACACTGCAGCGTATTCTGAGTATAACTATAACATTCCAGATCAAGACATGTTTTACAATAATACTCTCATTTGTGTTTTCTCATACTTGTGAATTCTTTGTAACAAAAACAACAGATGTCTTGAAACCCGAGAAGACCCTCAATACTTTTAAACCGTAGCAATGGTTGTCTTGTAAGAATAAGAAAAAGGTTTTTCATGGGGTGTCCTGCTAGTTAAAAAAAAAGAGTAACTGCTTTTGTTGAACGTCTGATACAACACAGCTATTTTACAATTCATTAACTTCTCAAATCGGTTTATATCGTTAAAACTAACCGTATCATTATCGGATAATCCTACACCCCACTGTATCTGACTAGCAACATTTTCAATGTATTGGGGTGTTTCCTGAGGATTCAAAAGCTGTGCAACACATAAAGCAAAACATAGATTGCTGTCAGTGTTGTAAAAAACATACAGATGTCTCATGTTCTTTCGGCAAACAGCTGATCTGAAGAGGTGTGAATTTATTCCTAACACTGCCTTTGGGGGGGTGTACTATCTGAATCACAAATTCCATATTATCACTTGCCAGGATCTCAAGATTGCTCTGCATAGCTTTCTCGAGCGTGGCTAGAAAAGAGTCTAACACAGCCCTGTTATTTAACTCAAGTTGTGATGAAACATTCATATTAAGACCTTGAACTAGAAAATTTACAGCATCTCTCTGACCAGCTATTTCATTAATGGTAGAACGTAATTGTAAAATTATGCAAAAATGTTAACATTACCCAGTGAGGCAAAATTAACTCTCCTCCTAATTTCTGTTATTGAACTTTTCTCTATGAATTATTCTAATGTCAGGATCTATACCATACCCCGTTTGTTCCGTTTCCATACGGTTTTCAGTATTATCTGAAGGGAGAAATTCTATATCAGTTTCATATGTTCTAGGACTCTGTTCTTCGTTATCAAAACTGGTTGAAGAATTCTGTGAACCCGGCTGTTGAGCATGTTCGACACTTAAGAGTCTCTCATTTAATGCAGCCAAGCACCGATTAAGTTAATAGAAAATATCGTTTTGACTAACCTGTGTGTTTTCAGGAGGTTTAGTGGTGTTCATCTACATCTCACCTACAGGGCTTCACAAACTCAGCTAAGTATCTTCTCATATTATCTCAATCCTTTATCTCATACAGCCACAAATCAAGCATCTGAAATGTGCTTCACAATTCCTGTCCACTTACCCCACAGATCTCCTTGACACAATCATAGACATCGTAATCTCAGCAACCTCACTGGCTCACAATGCTTCACACCATCACATATCATGTTGGCAGGAGGGCTGTGGAACTGCCAATCTGCTGTCCAGAAGGCTGACTTCATCTAAGCATTAGCATCCCTCCACTTCCTACACTTCCTGGCTCTGAGAGAAACATGGATCACCCGGGAGAACTCGGCGACTCCGGCTGCCCTGTCCTCTGCTTTTTCATTTACACATTCTCCGAGGTATCTTGGCAGGGGTGCTGGCACAGGTTTACTAATGTCTCGAGAGTGGCATTTCACTCCACTTTCCTTCTCTACACTTTCCATCTCCTCTTTTGAATTTCATGCCATTACAGTGTCTTTCCCTACCAAACTTCTTATCATTGTCATCTACCGCCCTCCAGGTTCCCTAGATCACTTCATTGATGAGCTCGACATTGTTCTGAGTCATTTCCCCATTGAAGGAAATCCACTCATCCACGCAAGCTCTTGACTATTTTTTCTTCTCTCCTTAATCCTCCCCCTTCCCCCTTCCTCATCTTTTACTCCAGAAGATTTTATCACCTTCTTTTCCTCTGTTCCCACTCCTCCAACTAATGTGCATTTCCCAACATCCAACTCTCTGACTTCTTTTTCTCCTCTCTCCACAGATGAAATTCTGTCAACTCCTGACTTCCAGCATCCGACTACATGTCCGCTGGATCCAATTCCTTCTGCTCTGTTCCAGACAATCGCAAGAGATCTGCTTCCTTTCATCTCTGTCATCATCAACAACTCCTTATCTTCTGGATATGTGCCTACTGCATTCAAAACCGCCAGGGTGGTACCAATACTCAAGAAGGCCACACTTGACAGCTCCAGCGTTACCAACTACAGAGCGGTATCATTTCTCTCTTTCCTCTCAAAAGCCCTTGAACAAGCAGTTTATAATCAATTGTCTCTTTTTCTCACCCAGAACCAGCTGCATGATTCCAATCAGTCTGGCTATAAACCGACACATTCTACAGAAACGGCCCTCATAGCGGTGACTGAGAAACTTCATGCTGCTCAATTATTTCTTTGTTTTCCACCCTCTGACACACAGGTCTCTAGACGTATCTTGGCATGCTTGACTGACATTGCGCCCACCACTTGAAGCTCAACCCCAGTAAAACTGATCTTCTGTTCATCCCAGGTACTCCCAACCCTTACCATGACCTCACTGTTTCCTTTGAGAACTCCCTGGTATCACCATCTGAAGCTGCCCATAGCCTGAGCATAACTTTGGACAACCAATTGTCATTCTCAACTCATGTTTCTGATCTAACCCGGTCTTGCAGATTCTTCATTTGTAATATATGAAGGATTCGACCCTTTCTTTCGCAGGAAGCTACCCAGGTGCTTGTGCAGTCTCTTGTGATCTCAAAGCTAGACTACTGCAACTCGCTACTTGCTGGTCTTCCTCTAAGAGCCATCAAACCTCTACAACTTGTCCAGAATGCAATAGCACGACTGGTCTTCAGTGTTCCGAAGTTCACACGTTACTCCACTGCTGCGCTCCCTTCATTGACTCCCTGTAGCTGCACGCATCAGATTTAAAACCTTGATGCTTGCCTACAAATCCAAAAATGGACCAGCCCCTTCATACATGAGGTCAATGGTCAAAGCCCGATCTGCACCTCGAGTACTTTGAACCTTAAGTATGGCTTGGCTTGAAATACCTTGCTTCAGGTCTAATGGACGACAAGCATCGAGACTATTTTCTGTCCTGGCTCCAAGATGGTGGAATGAACTCCCGCTTGCTGTCCAGACAGCAGAATCCCTTGCAGTCTTCAAATGCAGACTGAAGACCCATCTATTTGCAGAATATTTAAAGGACAACTGACACTGCTCCCTTACTGACTGACTAATTTAATACTTATTGTAGGACACTATTTATGCTTTTTAACAAACTCTAGCACTTATTGTTTATAGCACTTATCATTGTTTAAGATAGACCTTATGTATTTTGAACTTCTAGGTATCAGCATTCATCCCTGTATTCTACAGTATTCTAGTTCATTGGTATGTTTAATTCTAACCTACTATACTGTACTTGGATATATTCTATGAGTAAATGACAAAGCACTTTTGTAAGTCGCTCTGGATAAGAGCATCTGCTAAATGCCGTAAATGTAAATGTATGTTTTATCTAGAACTGAAATGAATTACGACGCTAAGCCCCACTGAGGTAAATCATGCAACGCATGATAAAGTATTTCAACCATTAGCTAAATAAATAAATAGCTAGATACACGTCAGCCTTTTGAGTAACTTTTACTAATATAAAGTATAGCGTGAGTTAGTTAAGCATTACTGAATTGCTTACCTGTTCGTTCATTCAGAGGTCTTGACAAAAGTTTTCAGATGTATCGCTTACAATTACGACTGTGAATTAAAGGAGTGAAGTATCATAAAACACGGCTTTAAGAAAGAAGTGTAGGTGGAGAAAAAGAAATGGTTTTCGGATAAAAGCTGTACATTACAATCCACCCCTCCCCAACACCACTCTCAGATATGGAATACACTGAAAAGTGTTAAGGGCCCAAAGTGTGATAATGAGCAAGAACCTAGTGTGATAAAACTTGTAAAGTAACCACATTTGTTTAGAGATCACAAATAAATAAATAAAAGGAAACTTTGTGATGTTTTCTGAAACGTTTTGCTTATTGCCACTGTTTGAGTACATCTGGCAAATAAGATGTAAAGAGGTGTCTGTGTGTGTGTGAGAGAGAGGGCGAGAGTAAACAAAACATAGAGGGTGGAGAAAAACTGGTGTAGTATGAAACTGAAAACTTTCATTTTCTTTCTCCACAATAATATTTCTCAATTAAAGAAACCTCTTTTACACAGGCCTGGCTGGTTGGGTACAAAGAAAAAAGGCACCAAAATTTAATTTTTCTAGCCTAGTTCTGACCCTGGGAGGAATTTGGTTTTGGGAGGGGGTTTCATGCATGGTGGTGGTCGGTGGTGACTTCTTAGAGAATCAGCCAATGGGAGAGTTGGATGGGTGATAAATAGCCCTATTTATCCATTTTTCAGGAAGTTTTTACTGCATAATATGTTTTTATTTGTGCTGACAGAGTCTGAAGTCATATGGCAAGCAATGAATCAGTTCTACAATTATCAGCAAAAGCAAGAACAGCTCACAGAACCCCCAGAACCAAGACTCCTGCAATGTTCTCTTTTTGAAAACAGTACATGTAAATACAGTGGACTCTCTGACTGAACCAGCTTTGGGAATCAAGTCCAGACAATCAAGAATAATGGGATCCATTGGTCCCTTCTCATTCATGCAGGCTTGTGAACCAGCAGCATGATAGAAATGGGATTTTTCCATTACTTCACCAGACAGTCGACCCCATCAAACCCATGATGTTATTCTCGGTAGTTCCTGTAATGTCTAGGCATTAGAGTTTGATCAGTTAATTTATCACTCTCATTTGCCATGCAGCCTGCTCAGTCCCAGTGCCTCTCACATGTTGTTTTTTCCTCTTTCCTTTTTTCCCTCTTTATTTGTTTTAGTCATGCTTGATTCACCATGAATCTTGTTTTGTTAATTTAAGACATTGGCATTGTTGTTGTTTTGCTATAGTTCCATATTAGTAGATTCAGTGTCTCTGTTCATTAATAGTATTCCTCAAATTTCTTTATGCATTTTCCCTTATCTCTTATTTACTCAATAAACATGTCCTTAGCTGCAATGATTGCAATTTAAGAATGGTATTCTAATTTCAGGTGGATGAGATCACATGATTGAATTTACATCTTTTATGAGTTGAGACTGAATTTACATAATCATTAATTAAATAGTAATAAAAATGAATGAACCTTTTCTGCTAATTAGGGTGCTACAATTATTTTCATAAATGTTGATGGTCAATTTATTTAGCTGCTTGTATCGCTACTGTCTCGGTTGGTCCCTTCTAGGTTTCATGTTCCATGGTTTCCCATGTGTATTATTTTGGTTCCATACCATAGTTTAATTTTCTCCGCCCCTCATTTGGTTTTCCACACCTGTCCCTCATTTCTAGTCTTGACTAAGTTCATGTTTTTAAACCATGTGTTGTGCCTTTGGTGTTTGCTGTTCATTGGACTTTTGAATGTCTGAATGTTTGAAAGCCCATATCCGTAAGTTTGTACTCCATGCCTTTGTGTTTATCCTAGCCTTCATGTTTCCTAGCCTCTGTTATAGCCTGCTTCCCTTGTTTGCCTTTGTGTGTTCTTTGTACATCATGTATCCTAGTCCTCTGTGTATTGGCTCAATGACTCTGGACAATTATAACGACTCTGAATCTGGATTTGCCCCTAATAAATCTCATTCTTCTCCACACTTGTGTCTGCCTACTTACTACTCACTGTTACAGAATGAACTGCCTAACAAGGACACAGCGAGAGAGCGAGACTCTGGGAGATGGTTGTTCCGCTGGGATGAAATTCCAGTTGTTTCTTCACAGTCCGAGTTCGTTACATCTCAGCGCCACCAAACCAGAGACAGCAAATCCCCTGGCACTGTGGGTCAATAGGCATCTCATCATTATTGGAAAAAATAGGATCCCAGGTATTTTGACGACGACGAGATCCCAAGTAAGCGTCAATAATCTACCCGTTTTGACCAGCGCTGCAGTGGAGAGTGGCCTGCAGTGCAAGATGTGAGTAGGCAGAGTGAATGCACAGACAATCCATGGCTAGGCACTCGGTGTGTGTGGATGCTGCACGTCCTAATCCGTTTCCCATTCCAGGCATAGTAGATGCCACCCATCCTGTTCCCAGGTCTGTTCCCATGGCTAAGTATCTGAATTTGTTGGACCTGCCTCCGGACCTCCTGGACCCACTGCTGAATGCTGCTGCTACACATCCGTGCACCACGGATCTGTCGTGGGTCTCCTCGATGTCCTTGGACTCACTTTCTGACTCAAAGGCTTTATGTTCCCTGCCCGCCCCTCCCCGGCCTGTGTCTCCTGCTGCCTCCACCCCTGGGTTTCCACCCGTCCTGCCCCAGCCAGTTTCTCCTGTTCCCTGTGGGCCTCCTGGGTCTCCTTTTTTGCCTGGTCCTGCTGCCCTGTTGTTTTTAACTTGCTTGTTTCCTTTTGTTGTTTCTCCTGTTGTATTGTCTGTTCCTGTGCCTGTTTTTGTGCCCATTCTGGTTCCTGTGTCTCCCTTTGTTTCTGTCCCTGTGCCCGTCCATGTGTCCGTTCTGGTGCCTGTGTCTGTTTTTGTTCCTGTTCCTTTGTCCTTGACCTGGTCTGTTTTGCGTTTTTGTTTTCTTCTTCCTTTTGTGCCTCCGGTTGTACCTCGTCGTTTGACGTCTTTTGTTGTGTCTCCTCGGCCTCCTTCCCAGCACTTTTGTCATCCTCAGTCTGTTTCCATTGTGAATTCTGTTCCTGCTCCTGCTTCTGCGTCCACTCCTGGTTCTTGTGGTGTTCTGTCTGCTCCTATTCCTCCGGTTTCTATGTCTGTTGGGTCGCCTTCTTCTGTGTCTTTGGTCTCTTCTGCTCTGGTGCCTGCTTCTCGTCATGTCCCGTGTTCGTCTCCTGTTTCTGCCCTGTTTGCTACTGTGTCTCATCCTATCCCTGCTCTGCGTCTTGCCCGTTCTGTTCCTGTTGGTGTCTCATCCTAGTCCTGTTTTTTTAGTTTTTTTTTTTTGTGGTTCCTGTTATTGTGTGCCCTGGTGATTCACACTGTGGGGTGGGGGGCGGGGGGGGGAGAGTACTGTCACAGTTGGTCAATCCTAGCTTCCATGTTCCATGGTTTCCTTGTCATATGTATTATTTTGGTTCCATTCCATAGTTTATCTCCACCCCTCATTTGGTTTTCCAGACCTGTCCCTTGTTTCTTGTCTTGATTAATTTAATGTATTTAAACCATCTTGTTCCCTTGGTGTTTGCTGTTCATTGGATGACTATGGCTACACTGCTACAGCTACAATCATTAATAAATAATTCATTAAAAAAACACAAACCACCTATAACCTGTAGTTAAACACAACCTAAAGAACAGATGCTTGGTATCTGTGGCATAACTTTACAATAGCCACATGTTAGTCTGTGGTGTCCAGCCACTGTACGCCTGTATTTAGAAGGTCAGCTGAAAACAATGGAGCTGTTTCCATGACACAACAATAGTCATTTGATTTGATGACAGACTACATATTACACTCGTAGTGTTAAGGAAATTATATGTGTAATGCAGCAGCTGTCATGGTTGTTTGGTCATCCGTCAGGAGGGACACGCCTACTCCAGAAAGGGGCCGTACTACATTCCTGCCTTGCTCCCAGTCACCTACCTTTTAATGTAATACACCTGTTTCTCATTTTCCCCACTATTTAAACCTGCAGGTCCCTGGAAAGGGTGCTGCACATTAGTGGACTTCTGCCTTAGGAGCTCCAGTCTAGTGCACTGCTACCCAGAACCTCGGCGTATATTACCTTTTTGGTTGTTTGTGGGTTTTCTTAAAATTTCTGTTTAATGGAGAATAAAGAGTATTTTGGCTCAACCTTGCCTCTCGCTTTTTCTGTGCCGCTGACATCATAGAATGTACAGCCTGCCCCGCACCCTGCGGCACTCAGGCCAACAGTGTTACAGAATGACCAACCACCACAGGATGCCGACTCCCTTGACACAAAATGGACTTTCAAGTGGAAGGTGCTTATGCACGTCTCAAATTGCTGCTGGGATCCCAGGAGACTGGGGAGAGCAATACGACCAACGTTCGCGGATGCTCTGGAGGTGGTGAGGAATGTCCCCTGGAAATTTTATGGGGGGCCCTAGGGCTATCAAGCCGAGGCCAAGGAAAGCCAAGGTGATCCACGAGGACTGCTTTGAGTGTGGTAAGGTGGAGCTGGCGAGGTCTCTGGCCAAGGATGGGAATGCCCGAGTTCTTCCGCTTCCGTGGACTCACCAGGAGGACTCGAACAGTCTACCCAAAGTCCTGGAGAGGGAGTTCCTCTGGGGTGCTCCTAGAGTGGCAGGTGTAAGGAGGACCATTCGGGGGAGTGGTACACTCAAAGACGTGCACCCATTCATGTGTACTGTTTTGAAAACTTTGTGTACAACTGAAAAAAACTGTTTTAACCAGGACCTGCACCAATGCCCCCTACTCAAATAAATTACTTGATAAAAGTGAATATTCTTAAAGTACAGTACATTTATCAACACCACATTTCTTATGTCTAATAAGAATAAGAGACGCCTAACATATGTTATAGGGCCTTAAACACAAGCCCTACAATATAGGTGTCCAAAGCTCACTAGGTAAAGACTAGACCTAAGTGAGATGAAGTTGTCACAGGTTTGATGTCTCTACGTTAAAAGGTCTATATACATCACACCGTAACATATGCAGTTAACTGACAATGCACATTACTTACATAAAAGTCTTCCTGAATAGAGCATTAGACCCACGTTTTCTATGTTATATTGATTTCTATTGGCCATTGCAGTGCTATTGTCTTGCGGTGACAGCTGTTTAATCACTTACAATGCTTTGAAACTCTGTTTCAATCTATGTAAAACATAAAGAACAGTTTCAATCTACTTATTGCAAACTATAGAACAGACTGTTTTCCCTTAAACTAATCTTTGCAAGTTTCTCCTTAACATGAATGACATATTACTTGAAAACACAATGTCTTGCCCTGAAACAGTGTTTAAAGCCATTGCAATGCCTTGAAATAATGTTTCACAGCGTAGAAAGTAAAGAACACAGCAATCTACTTATTGCAAACTATAGAACAGTTTATTCTTAACTTGCATGAGATATTAGTTGAGAACACAATGTTTGGCTCTAAAACAGAGTTTAAGGTACTTACAATGCTTGGAAATTCTGTTTTAATGTATGTAAAACATAAAGAACACAGTTGAAATCTACTTGAAAACACAATGTCTTGCCCTGAAACACTGTTCAGTCACTTACAATTCCTTGAAACACTGTTTCAATGTATGTAAAACATAAAGAACACAGCTGCAATCTACTTATTGCAAACTATAGAACAGACAGTTTTCTCTTAAACTAATCTTTGAAAGTTTCTTGTTAACTTGCATGAGATATTAGTTGAGAACACAATGTTTGGCTCTAAAACAGAGTTTAGGGTACTTACAATGCTTTGAAATGCTGTTTCAATGTATGTAAAACATAAAGACCACAGTTGCAATCTACTCATTGCAAACTATAGAACAGTTTTCTCTTAAACTAATCTTTGAAAGTTTCTTCATAATTTGCAAGAGATATTAGTTGAGAACACAATGTTTGGCTCTAAAACAGAGTTTAAGGTACTTACAATGCTTTGAAATGCTGTTTTAATGTATGTAAAACATAAAGAACACAGTTTAAATCTACTTGAAAACACGTCTTGCCCCGAAACACTTTTAAATCACTTACAATGCCTTGAAACTCTGTTTCAATGTATGTAAAACATAAAGAACACAGTTGCAATCTACTTGAAAACACAATGTCTTGCCCTGAAATACTGTTTAGACACTTACAATGCTTTGAAATGCTGTTTTAATGTATGTAAAACATAAAGAACACAGTTGCAATCTACTTATTGCAAACTATAGAACAGACTGTTTTCTCTTAAACTAATCTTTGAAAGTTTCTTCTTAACTTGCATGAGATATTAGTTGAGAACGCAATGTTTGGCTCTAAAACAGAGTTTAAGGTACTTACAATGCTTTGAAATGCTGTTTTAATGTATGTAAAACATAAAGAACACAGTTTAAATCTACTTGAAAACACGTCTTGCCCCGAAACACTTTTAAATCACTTACAATGCCTTGAAACTCTGTTTCAATGTATGTAAAACATAAAGAACACAGTTGCAATCTACTCATTGCAAACTATAGAACAGTTTTCTCTTAAACTAATCTTTGAAAGTTTCTTCTTAACTTGCATGAGATATTAGTTGAGAACACAATGTTTCGCTCTAAAACAGAGTTTAAGGTACTTACAATGCTTTGAAATGCTGTTTCAATGTATGTAAAACATAAAGAACACAGTTGCAATCTACTCATTGCAAACTATAGAACAGTCAGTTTTCTCTTAAACTAATCTTTGAAAGTTTCTTTTTATCTTGCATGAGATATTAGTTGAGAACACAATGTTTCGCTCTAAAACAGAGTTTAGGGTACTTACAATGCTTTGAAATGCTCTTTCAATGTATGTAAAACATAAAGCCCACAGTTGCAATCTACTCAATGCAAATTATAGAACAGTTTTCTCTTAAACTAATCTTTGAAAGTTTCTTGTTAACTTGCATGAGATATTAGTTGAGAAAACAATGTTTGGCTCTAAAACAGAGTTTAAGGTACTTACAATGCTTTGAAATGCTTTTTAATGTATGTAAAACATAAAGAACACAGTTTAAATCTACTTGAAAACACAATGTCTTGCCCTGAAATACTGTTTAGACACTTACAATGCCTTGAAACGCTGTTTCAATGTGTCTAAAACATAAAGAACACAGTTGCAATCTACTTATTGCAAATTATAGAACATACAGTTTTCTCTTAAACTAATATTTGAAAGTTTCTTCTTACCTTGCATGAGATATTAGTTGAGAACACAATGTTTGGCTCTAAAACAGAGTTTAAGGTACTTACAATGTTTTGAAATACGGTTTTATTGTAGGTAAAACATAAAGAACACAGTTTAAATCTACTTGAAAACACAATGTCTTGCCCTGAAATACTGTTTAGACACTTACAATGCTTTGAAATGCTGTTTCAATGTATGTAAAACATAAAGAATAAAGTTTAAAGCTACTTGAAAACACAATGTCTTGCCCTGAAACACTGTTTAATCAATTATCATGCCTTGAATCGCTGTTTCAATGTGTCTAAAACATAAAGAACACAGTTGCAATCTACTTATTGCAAACTATAGAACAGTTTTCTCTTAAACTAATCTTTGAAAGTTTCTTGTTAACTTGCATGAGATATTAGTTGAGAACACAATGTTTGGCTCTAAAACAGAGTTTAGGGTTCTTACAATGCTTTGAAATGCTGTTTCAATGTATGTAAAACATAAAGACCACAGTTTGCAATCTACTCATTGCAAACTATAGAACAGTTTTCTCTTAAACTAATCTTTGAAAGTTTCTTCTTAACTTGCATGAGATATTAGTTCAGAACACAATGTTTGGCTCTAAAACAGAGTTTAAAGTACTTACAATGCTTTGAAATGCTGTTTTAATGTATGTAAAACATAAAGAACACAGTTTAAATCTACTTGAAAACACAATGTCTTCCGCTGAAACACTGTTTAATCACTTACATTGCCTTGAAATGCTTTTTCAATGTATGTAAAACATAAAGAACACAGTTGCAATCTACTCATTGCAAACTATAGAACAGTTTTCTCTTAAACTAATCTTTGAAAGTTTCTTTTTAACTTGCATGAGATATTAGTTGAGAACACAATGTTTGGCTCTAAAACAGAGTTTAGAGTACTTACAATGCTTTGAAATGCTCTTTCAATGTATGTAAAACATAAAGAACACAGTTGCAATCTACTCATTGCAAACTATAGAACAGTCAGTTTTCTCTTAAACTAATCTTTGAAAGTTTCTTCTTAACTTGCATGAGATATTAGTTGAGAACACAATGTTTGGCTCTAAAACAGAGTTTAAGGTACTTACAATGCTTTGAAATGCTGTTTCAATGTATGTAAAACATAAAGAACACAGTTGCAATCTACTCATTGCAAACTATAGAACAGTCAGTTTTCTCTTAAACTAATCTTTGAAAGTTTCTTCTTAACTTGCATGAGATATTAGTTGAGAACACAATGTTTGGCTCTAAAACAGAGTTTAGGGCACTTAATATGCTTTGAAATGCTGTTTCAATGTATGTAAAACATAAAGAACAAAGTTTAAAGCTACTTGAAAACACAATGTCTTGCCCTGAAACACTGTTTAATCAATTAACATGCCTTGAATCGCTGTTTCAATGTGTCTAAAACATAAAGAACACAGTTGCAATCTACTTATTGCAAACTATAGAACAGTTTTCTCTTAAACTAATCTTTGAAAGTTTCTTGTTAACTTGCATGAGATATTAGTTGAGAACACAATGTTTGGCTCTAAAACAGAGTTTAGGGTTCTTACAATGCTTTGAAATGCTGTTTCAATGTATGTAAAACATAAAGAACACAGTTTAAACCTATTGAAAACACAATGTCTTGCGCTCAAACACTGTTTAATCACTTACAATGCCTTGAAACGCTTTTTCAATGTATGTAAAATATAAAGAACACAGTTTAAATCTACTTGAAAACACAATTTCTTGCCCTGAAACACTGTTTAATCACTTACAATGCCTTGAAACGCTTTTTCAATGTATGTAAAATATAGAGAACACAGTTTAAATCTACTTGAAAACACAATTTCTTACCCTGAAACACTGTTTAGTCACTTACAATGCCTTGAAACGCTGTTTTAATGTATTTAAAAGAAAGAACACAGTTTAAATCTACTTGAAAACACAATGTCTTGCCCTGAAATACTGTTTAATCACTTACAATGCCTTGAAACGCTGTTTCAAAGTACGTAAAACATAAAGAACACAGTTACAATCTACTTATTGCAAACTATAGAACAGACTGTTTTCTCTTAAACTAATCTTTGAAAGTTTCTTCTTAACTTGCATGAGATATTAGTTGAGAACACAATGTTTGGCTCTAAAACAGAGTTTAAGGTACTTATAATGCTTTGAAATGCTGTTTTAATGTATGTAAAACATAAAGAACACAGTTGAAATCTACTTGAAAACACAATGTCTTGCACTGAAACAATGTTTAATCAATTAACATGCCTTGAAACGCTGTTTCATTGTATGTAAAACAGAAAGAACACAGTTGCAATCTACTCATTGCAAACTATAGAACAGTTTTCTCTTAAACTAATCTTTGAAAGTTTCTTCTTAACTTGCATGAGATATTAGTTGGGAACACAATTTTTGGCTCTAAATCAGAGTTTAAAGTACTTACAATGCTTTGAAATGCTGTTTTAATGTATGTAAAACATAAAGAACACAGTTTAAATCTACTTGAAAACACAATGTCTTGCGCTCAAACACTTTTTAATCACTTACAATGCCTTGAAACGCTTTTTCAATGTATGTAAAATATAAAGAACACAGTTTAAATCTACTTGAAAACACAATTTCTTGCCCTGAAACACTGTTTAATCACTTACAATGCCTTGAAACGCTGTTTCAATGTATGTAAAACATAAAGAACACAGTTGCAATCTACTTATTGCAAACTATAGAACAGACTGTTTTCTCTTATACTAATCTTTGAAAGTGTCTTCTTAACTTGCATGAGACATTACTTGAGAACTCTATGTTTGGCTCTAAAACAGAGTTTAGGGTACTTACAATGCTTTGAAATGCTGTTTCAATGTATGTAAAACATAAAGACCATAGTTGCAATCTACTCATTGCAAACTATAGAACAGTTTTCTCTTAAACTAATCTTTGAAAGTTTCTTCTTAACTTGCATGAGATATTAGCTGGGAACACAATTTTTGGCTCTAAAACAGAGTTTAAGGTACTTACAATGCTTTGAAATGCTGTTTTAATGTATGTAAAACATAAAGAACACAGTTTAAATCTACTTGAAAACACAATGTCTTGCGCTGAAACACTGTTTAATCACTTACAATGCCTTGAAACGCTTTTTCAATGTATGTAAAACATAAAGAATACAGTTTAAATCTACTTGAAAACACAATGTCTTGCCCTGAAACACTGTTTAATCACTTACAATGCCTTGAAACGCTGTTTCATTGTATGTAAAACAGAAAGAACACAGTTGCAATCTACTCATTGCAAACTATAGAACAGTTTTCTCTTAAACTAATCTTTGAAAGTTTCTTGTTAACTTGCATGAGATATTAGTTGAGAACACAATGTTTGGCTCTAAAACAGAGTTTAGGGTACTTACAATGCTTTGAAATGCTGTTTCAATGTATGTAAAACATAAAGACCACAGTTGCAATCTACTCATTGCAAACTATAGAACAGTTTTCTCTTAAACTAATCTTTGAAAGTTTCTTCTTAACTTGCATGAGATATTAGTTGAGAACACAATGTTTTGCTCTAAAACAGAGTTTAAGGTAATTACAATGCTTTGAAATGCTTTTTAATGTATGTAAAACATAAAGAACAAAGTTTAAAGCTACTTGAAAACACAATGTCTTGCCCTGAAACACTGTTTAATCAATTAACATGCCTTGATTCGCTGTTTCAATGTGTCTTAAACATAAAGAACACAGTTGCAATCTACTTATTGCAAACTATAGAACAGTTTTCTCTTAAACTAATCTTTGAAAGTTTCTTCTTAACTTGCATGAGATATTAGTTGAGAACACAATGTTTTGCTCTAAAACAGAGTTTAAGGTACTTACAATGCTTTGAAATGCTTTTTAATGTATGTAAAATATAGAGAACACAGTTTAAATCTACTTGAAAACACAATTTCTTACCCTGAAACACTGTTTAGTCACTTACAATGCCTTGAAACGCTGTTTTAATGTATTTAAAAGAAAGAACACAGTTTAAATCTACTTGAAAACACAATGTCTTGCCCTGAAATACTGTTTAATCACTTACAATGCCTTGAAACGCTGTTTTAATGTATTTAAAAGAAAGAACACAGTTTAAATCTACTTGAAAACACAATGTCTTGTCCTGAAACACTGTTTTGTCACTTACAATGCCTTGAAACGCTGTTTCAATGTATGTAAAACATAAAGAACACAGTTGCAATCTACTTATTGCAAACTATAGAACAGACTGTTTTCTCTTAAACTAATCTTTGAAAGTTTCTTGTTAACTTGCATGAGATATTAGTTGAGAACACAATGTTTGGCTCTAAAACAGAGTTTAGGGTTCTTACAATGCTTTGAAATGCTGTTTCAATGTATGTAAAACATAAAGACCACAGTTTGCAATCTACTCATTGCACACTATAGAACAGTTTTCTCTTAAACTAAACTTTGAAAGTTTCTTCTTCACTTGCATGAGATATTAGTTCAGAACACAATGTTTGGCTCTAAAACAGAGTTTAAAATACTTACAATGCTTTGAAATGCTGTTTTAATGTATGTAAAACATAAAGAACACAGTTTAAATCTACTTGAAAACACAATGTCTTGCGCTGAAACACTGTTTAATCACTTACATTGCCTTGAAATGCTTTTTCAATGTACGTAAAACATAAAGAACACAGTTGCAATCTACTCATTGCAAACTATAGAACAGTTTTCTCTTAAACTAATCTTTGAAAGTTTCTTTTTAACTTGCATGAGATATTAGTTGAGAACGCAATGTTTGGCTCTAAAACAGAGTTTAAGGTACTTACAATGCTTTGAAATGCTGTTTTAATGTATGTAAAACATAAAGAACACAGTTTAAATCTACTTGAAAACACGTCTTGCCCCGAAACACTTACAATGCATTGAAACTCTGTTTCAATGTATGTAAAACATAAAGAACACAGTTGCAATCTACTCATTGCAAACTATAGAAAAGTTTTCTCTTAAACTAATCTTTGAAAGTTTATTTTTAACTTGCATGAGATATTAGTTGAGAACACAATGTTTGGCTCTAAAACAGAGTTTAAGGTACTTACAATGTTTTGAAATACGGTTTTATTGTAGGTAAAACATAAAGAACACATTTTAAATCTACTTGAAAACACAATGTCTTGCCCTGAAACACTGTTTAGTCACTTACAGTGCCTTGAAACGCTGTTTCAATGTATATAAAACATAAAGAACACAGTTGCAATCTATTTATTGCAAACTATGGAACAGTTTTCTCTTAAACTGATCTTTGAAAGTTTCTTCTTAAATTGCATGAGATATTAGGTGATAACGCAATGTTTGGCTCTAAAACACAGTTTAGGGCACTCAATATGCTTTGAAATGCTGTTTTAATGTATGTAAAACATAAAGAACACAGTGTAAATCTACTTGAAAACACAATGTCTTGCCCTGAAATACTGTTTAATCACTTCCAATGCCTTGAAACGCTGTTTCAATGTATGTAAAACATAAAGAACAAAGTTTAAAGCTACTTGAAAACACAATGTCTTGCCCTGAAACACTGTTTAATCAATTAACATGCCTTGAATCGCTGTTTCAATGTGTCTAAAACATAAAGAACACAGTTGCAATCTACTTATTGCAAACTATAGAACAGTTTTCTCTTAAACTAATCTTTGAAAGTTTCTTGTTAACTTGCATGAGATATTAGTTGAGAACACAATGTTTGGCTCTAAAACAGAGTTTAGGGTTCTTACAATGCTTTAAAATGCTGTTTCAATGTATGTAAAACATAAAGACCACAGTTTGCAATCTACTCATTGCAAACTATAGAACAGTTTTCTCTTAAACTAATCTTTGAAAGTTTCTTCTTAACTTGCATGAGATATTAGTTGGGAACACAATTTTTGGCTCTAAAACAGAGTTTAAAGTACTTACAATGCTTTGAAATGCTGTTTTAATGTATGTAAAACATAAAGAACACAGTTTAAATCTACTTGAAAACACAATGTCTTGCGCTGAAACACTGTTTAATCACTTACATTGCCTTGAAATGCTTTTTCAATGTATGTAAAACATAAAGAACACAGTTGCAATCTACTCATTGCAAACTATAGAACAGTTTTCTCTTAAACTAATCTTTGAAAGTTTCTTTTTAACTTGCATGAGATATTAGTTGAGAACACAATGTTTGGCTCTAAAACAGAGTTTAGAGTACTTACAATGCTTTGAAATGCTCTTTCAATGTATGTAAAACATAAAGACCACAGTTTAAACCTATTGAAAACACAATGTCTTGCGCTCAAACACTTTTTAATCACTTACAATGCCTTGAAACGCTTTTTCAATGTATGTAAAATATAAAGAACACAGTTTAAATCTACTTGAAAACACAATTTCTTGCCCTGAAACACTGTTTAATCACTTACAATGCCTTGAAACGCTGTTTCAATGTATGTAAAACATAAAGAACACAGTTGCAATCTACTTATTGCAAACTATAGAACAGACTGTTTTCTCTTATACTAATCTTTGAAAGTGTCTTCTTAACTTGCATGAGACATTACTTGAGAACTCTATGTTTGGCTCTAAAACAGAGTTTAGGGTACTTACAATGCTTTGAAATGCTGTTTCAATGTATGTAAAACATAAAGACCATAGTTGCAATCTACTCATTGCAAACTATAGAACAGTTTTCTCTTAAACTAATCTTTGAAAGTTTCTTCTTAACTTGCATGAGATATTAGTTGAGAACACAATGTTTGGCTCTAAAACAGAGTGTAAGGTACTTACAATGCTTTGAAATGCTGTTTTAATGTATGTAAAACATAAAGAACACAGTTGAAATCTACTTGAAAACACAATGGCTTGCCCTGAAACACTGTTTAATCAATTAACATGCCTTGAAACGCTGTTTCATTGAATGTAAAACAGAAAGAACACAGTTGCAATCTACTCATTGCAAACTATAGAACAGTTTTCTCTTAAACTAATCTTTGAAAGTTTCTTCTTAACTTGCATGAGATATTAGTTGGGAACACAATTTTTGGCTCTAAAACAGAGTTTAAGGTACTTACAATGCTTTGAAATGCTTTTTAATGTATGTAAACCATAAAGAACACAGTTTAAATCTACTTGAAATCACAATGTCTTGCCCTGAAACACTGTTTAATCACTTCCAATGCCTTAAAACGCTGTTTCAAAGTACGTAAAACATAAAGACCCCAGTTGCAATCTACTTATTGCAAACTATAGAACAGACTGTTTTCTCTTAAACTAATCTTTGAAACTATCTTCTTAACTTGCATGAGATATTAGTTGAGAACACAATGTATGGCTCTAAAACAGAGTTTAAAGTACTTACAATGCTTTGAAATGCTGTTTTAATGTATGTAAAACATAAAGAACACAGTTTAAATCTACTTGAAAACACAATGTCTTGCCCTGAAACACTGTTTAATCACTTACAATGCCTTGAAATGCTTTTTCAATGTATGTAAAACATAAAGAACACAGTTTAAATCTACTTGAAAACACAATGTCTTGCCCTGAAACACTGTTTTATCACTTACAATGCCTTGAAACGCTCTTTCATTGTATGTAAAACAGAAAGAACACAGTTGCAATCTACTCATTGCAAACTATAGAACAGTTTTCTCTTAAACTAATCTTTGAAAGTTTCTTCTTAACTTGCATGAGATATTAGTTCAGAACACAATGATTGGCTCTAAAACAGAGTTTAGGGTTCTTACAATGCTTTGAAATGCTGTTTCAATGTATGTAAAACATAAAGACCACAGTTTGCAATCTACTCATTGCAAACTATAGAACAGTTTTCTCTTAAACTAATCTTTGAAAGTTTCTTCTTAACTTGCATGAGATATTAGTTCAGAACACAATTTTTGGCTCTAAAACAGAGTTTAAGGTACTTACAATGCTTTGAAATGCTGTTTTAATGTATGTAAAACATAAAGAACACAGTTGAAATCTACTTGAAAACACAATGGCTTGCCCTGAAACACTGTTTAATCAATTAACATGCCTTGAAACGCTGTTTCATTGTATGTAAAACAGAAAGAACACAGTTGCAATCTACTCATTGCAAACTATAGAACAGTTTTCTCTTAAACTAATCTTTGAAAGTTTCTTCTTAACTTGCATGAGATATTAGTTGGGAACACAATTTTTGGCTCTAAAACAGAGTTTAAGGTACTTACAATGCTTTGAAATGCTTTTTAATGTATGTAAACCATAAAGAACACAGTTTAAATCTACTTGAAATCACAATGTCTTGCCCTGAAACACTGTTTAATCACTTCCAATGCCTTAAAACGCTGTTTCAAAGTACGTAAAACATAAAGACCCCAGTTGCAATCTACTTATTGCAAACTATAGAACAGACTGTTTTCTCTTAAACTAATCTTTGAAACTATCTTCTTAACTTGCATGAGATATTAGTTGAGAACACAATGTATGGCTCTAAAACAGAGTTTAAAGTACTTACAATGCTTTGAAATGCTGTTTTAATGTATGTAAAACATAAAGAACACAGTTTAAATCTACTTGAAAACACAATGTCTTGCCCTGAAACACTGTTTAATCACTTACAATGCCTTGAAATGCTTTTTCAATGTATGTAAAACATAAAGAACACAGTTTAAATCTACTTGAAAACACAATGTCTTGCCCTGAAACACTGTTTTATCACTTACAATGCCTTGAAACGCTCTTTCATTGTATGTAAAACAGAAAGAACACAGTTGCAATCTACTCATTGCAAACTATAGAACAGTTTTCTCTTAAACTAATCTTTGAAAGTTTCTTCTTAACTTGCATGAGATATTAGTTCAGAACACAATGATTGGCTCTAAAACAGAGTTTAGGGTTCTTACAATGCTTTGAAATGCTGTTTCAATGTATGTAAAACATAAAGACCACAGTTTGCAATCTACTCATTGCAAACTATAGAACAGTTTTCTCTTAAACTAATCTTTGAAAGTTTCTTCTTAACTTGCATGAGATATTAGTTCAGAACACAATTTTTGGCTCTAAAACAGAGTTTAAGGTACTTACAATGCTTTGAAATGCTTTTTAATGTATGTAAACCATAAAGAACACAGTTTAAATCTACTTGAAATCACAATGTCTTGCCCTGAAACACTGTTTAATCACTTCCAATGCCTTAAAACGCTGTTTCAAAGTACGTAAAACATAAAGACCCCAGTTGCAATCTACTTATTGCAAACTATAGAACAGACTGTTTTCTCTTAAACTAATCTTTGAAACTATCTTCTTAACTTGCATGAGATATTAGTTGAGAACACAATGTATGGCTCTAAAACAGAGTTTAAAGTACTTACAATGCTTTGAAATGCTGTTTTAATGTATGTAAAACATAAAGAACACAGTTTAAATCTACTTGAAAACACAATGTCTTGCCCTGAAACACTGTTTAATCACTTACAATGCCTTGAAATGCTTTTTCAATGTATGTAAAACATAAAGAACACAGTTTAAATCTACTTGAAAACACAATGTCTTGCCCTGAAACACTGTTTTATCACTTACAATGCCTTGAAACGCTCTTTCATTGTATGTAAAACAGAAAGAACACAGTTGCAATCTACTCATTGCAAACTATAGAACAGTTTTCTCTTAAACTAATCTTTGAAAGTTTCTTCTTAACTTGCATGAGATATTAGTTCAGAACACAATGATTGGCTCTAAAACAGAGTTTAGGGTTCTTACAATGCTTTGAAATGCTGTTTCAATGTATGTAAAACATAAAGACCACAGTTTGCAATCTACTCATTGCAAACTATAGAACAGTTTTCTCTTAAACTAATCTTTGAAAGTTTCTTCTTAACTTGCATGAGATATTAGTTCAGAACACAATGTTTGGCTCTAAAACAGAGTTTAAAGTACTTACAATGCTTTGAAATGCTGTTTTAATGTATGTAAAACATAAAGAACACAGTTTAAATCTACTTGAAAACACAATGTCTTGCGCTGAAACACTGTTTAATCACTTACATTGCCTTGAAATGCTTTTTCAATGTATGTAAAACATACAGAACACAGTTTAAACCTATTGAAAACACAATGTCTTGCGCTCAAACACTTTAATCACTTACAATGCCTTGAAACACTTTTTCAATGTATGTAAAATATAAAGAACACAGTTTAAATCTACTTGAAAACACAATTTCTTGCCTTGAAACACTGTTTAATCACTTACAATGCCTTGAAACGCTGTTTCAATGTATGTAAAACATAAAGAACACAGTTGCAATCTACTTATTGCAAACTATAGAACAGACTGTTTTCTCTTATACTAATCTTTGAAAGTTTCTTCTTAACTTGCATGAGATATTACTTGAGAACACAATGTTTGGCTCTAAAACAGAGTTTAGGGTACTTACAATGCTTTGAAATGCTGTTTCAATGTATGTAAAACATAAAGACCACAGTTGCAATCTACTCATTGCAAACTATAGAACAGTTTTCTCTTAAACTAATCTTTGAAAGTTTCTTCTTAACTTGCATGAGATATTAGTTGAGAACACAATTTTTGGCTCTAAAACAGAGATTAAGGTACTTACAATGCTTTGAAATGCTTTTTAATGTATGTAAACCATAAAGAACATAGTTTAAATCTACTTGAAAACACAATGTCTTGCCCTGAAACACTGTTTAATCACTTCCAATGCCTTGAAACGTTGTTTCAAAGTACGTAAAACATAAAGAACACAGTTGCAATCTACTTATTGCAAACTATAGAACAGACTGTTTTCTCTTAAAATAATCTTTGAAAGTTTCTTCTTAACTTGCATGAGATATTAGTTGAGAACACAATGTTTGGCTCTAAAACAGAGTTTAAGGTACTTATAATGCTTTGAAATGCTGTTTTAATGTATGTAAAACATAAAGAACACAGTTGAAATCTACTTGAAAACACAATGGCTTGCCCTGAAACACTGTTTAATCAATTAACATGCCTTGAAACGCTGTTTCATTGTATGTAAAACAGAAAGAACACAGTTGCAATCTACTCATTGCAAACTATAGAACAGTTTTCTCTTAAACTAATCTTTGAAAGTTTCTTCTTAACTTGCATGAGATATTAGTTGGGAACACAATTTTTGGCTCTAAAACAGAGTTTAAGGTACTTACAATGCTTTGAAATGCTTTTTAATGTATGTAAACCATAAAGAACACAGTTTAAATCTGCTTGAAATCACAATGTCTTGCCCTGAAACACTGTTTAATCACTTCCAATGCCTTAAAACGCTGTTTCAAAGTACGTAAAACATAAAGACCCCAGTTGCAATCTACTTATTGCAAACTATAGAACAGACTGTTTTCTCTTAAACTAATCTTTGAAACTATCTTCTTAACTTGCATGAGATATTAGTTGAGAACACAATGTATGGCTCTAAAACAGAGTTTAAAGTACTTACAATGCTTTGAAATGCTGTTTTAATGTATGTAAAACATAAAGAACACAGTTTAAATCTACTTGAAAACACAATGTCTTGCCCTGAAACACTGTTTAATCACTTACAATGCCTTGAAATGCTTTTTCAATGTATGTAAAACATAAAGAACACAGTTTAAATCTACTTGAAAACACAATGTCTTGCCCTGAAACACTGTTTTATCACTTACAATGCCTTGAAACGCTGTTTCATTGTATGTAAAACAGAAAGAACACAGTTGCAATCTACTCATTGCAAACTATAGAACAGTTTTCTCTTAATCTTTGAAAGTTTCTTGTTAACTTGCATGAGATATTAGTTGAGAACACAATGTTTGGCTCTAAAACAGAGTTTAGGGTACTTACAATGCTTTGAAATGCTGTTTCAATGTATGTAAAACAAAGACCACAGTTGCAGTCTACTCATTGCAAACTATAGAACAGTTTTCTCTTAAACTAATCTTTGAAAGTTTCTTCTTAACTTGCATGAGATATTAGTTGAGAACACAATGTTTTGCTCTAAAACAGAGCTTAAGGTACTTACAATGCTTTGAAATGCTTTTTAATGTATGTAAAACATAAAGAACACAGTTTAAATCTACTTGAAAACACAATGTCTTGCCCTGAAATACTGTTTAGACACTTACAATGCTTTGAAATGCTGTTTCAATGTATGTAAAACATAAAGAACACAGTTTAAATCTACTTGAAAACACAATGTCTTGCCCTGAAACACTGTTTAATCACTTATAATGCCTTGAAATACTTTTTCAATGTATGTAAAACATAAAGAACACAGTTTAAATCTACTTGAAAACACAATGTCTTGCCCTGAAACACTGTTTTATCACTTACAATGCCTTGAAACGCTGTTTCATTGTATGTAAAACAGAAAGAACACAGTTGCAATCTACTCATTGCAAACTATAGAACAGTTTTCTCTTAAACTAATCTTTGAAAGTTTCTTGTTAACTTGCATGAGATATTAGTTGAGAACACAATGTTTGGCTCTAAAACAGAGTTTAGGGTACTTACAATGCTTTGAAATGCTGTTTCAATGTATGTAAAACAAAGACCACAGTTGCAGTCTACTCATTGCAAACTATAGAACAATTTTCTCTTAAACTAATCTTTGAAAGTTTCTTCTTAACTTGCATGAGATATTAGTTGAGAACACAATGTTTTGCTCTAAAACAGAGTTTAAGGTACTTACAATGCTTTGAAATGCTTTTTAATGTATGTAAACCATAAAGAACATAGTTTAAATCTACTTGAAAACACAATGTCTTGCCCTGAAACACTGTTTAATCACTTCCAATGCCTTGAAACGTTGTTTCAAAGTACGTAAAACATAAAGAACACAATTGCAATCTACTTATTGCAAACTATAGAACAGACTGTTTTCTCTTAAACTCATCTTTGAAAGTTTCTTCTTAACTTGCATGAGATATTAGTTGAGAACACAATGTTTGGCTCTAAAACAGAGTTTAAGGTACTTATAATGCTTTGAAATGCTGTTTTAATGTATGTAAAACATAAAGAACACAGTTGAAATCTACTTGAAAACACAATGTCTTGCCCTGAAACACTGTTTAATCAATTAACATGCCTTGAAACGCTGTTTCATTGTATGTAAAACAGAAAGAACACAGTTGCAATCTACTCATTGCAAACTATAGAACAGTTTTCTCTTAAACTAATCTTTGAAAGTTTCTTCTTAACTTGCATGAGATATTAGTTGGGAACACAATTTTTGGCTCTAAAACAGAGTTTAAGGTACTTACAATGCTTTGAAATGCTTTTTAATGTATGTAAACCATAAAGAACACAGTTTAAATCTACTTGAAAACACAATGTCTTGCCCTGAAACACTGTTTAATCACTTACAATGCCTTGAAATGCTTTTTCAATGTATGTAAAACATAAAGAACACAGTTTAAATCTACTTGAAAACACAATGTCTTGCCCTGAAACACTGTTTTATCACTTACAATGCCTTGAAACGCTGTTTCATTGTATGTAAAACAGAAAGAACACAGTTGCAATCTACTCATTGCAAACTATAGAACAGTTTTCTCTTAAACTAATCTTTGAAAGTTTCTTGTTAACTTGCATGAGATATTAGTTGAGAACACAATGTTTGGCTCTAAAACAGAGTTTAGGGTACTTACAATGCTTTGAAATGCTGTTTCAATGTATGTAAAACAAAGACCACAGTTGCAGTCTACTCATTGCAAACTATAGAACAGTTTTCTCTTAAACTAATCTTTGAAAGTTTCTTCTTAACTTGCATGAGATATTAGTTGAGAACACAATGTTTTGCTCTAAAACAGAGCTTAAGGTACTTACAATGCTTTGAAATGCTTTTTAATGTATGTAAACCATAAAGAACATAGTTTAAATCTACTTGAAAACACAATGTCTTGCCCTGAAACACTGTTTAATCACTTCCAATGCCTTGAAACGTTGTTTCAAAGTACGTAAAACATAAAGAACACAGTTGCAATCTACTTATTGCAAACTATAGAACAGACTGTTTTCTCTTAAACTCATCTTTGAAAGTTTCTTCTTAACTTGCATGAGATATTAGTTGAGAACACAATGTTTGGCTCTAAAACAGAGTTTAAGGTACTTATAATGCTTTGAAATGCTGTTTTAATGTATGTAAAACATAAAGAACACAGTTGAAATCTACTTGAAAACACAATGTCTTGCCCTGAAACACTGTTTAATCAATTAACATGCCTTGAAACGCTGTTTCATTGTATGTAAAACAGAAAGAACACAGTTGCAATCTACTCATTGCAAACTATAGAACAGTTTTCTCTTAAACTAATCTTTGAAAGTTTCTTCTTAACTTGCATGAGATATTAGTTGGGAACACAATTTTTGGCTCTAAAACAGAGTTTAAGGTACTTACAATGCTTTGAAATGCTTTTTAATGTATGTAAACCATAAAGAACACAGTTTAAATCTACTTGAAAACACAATGTCTTGCCCTGAAACACTGTTTAATCACTTACAATGCCTTGAAATGCTTTTTCAATGTATGTAAAACATAAAGAACACAGTTTAAATCTACTTGAAAACACAATGTCTTGCCCTGAAACACTGTTTTATCACTTACAATGCCTTGAAACGCTGTTTCATTGTATGTAAAACAGAAAGAACACAGTTGCAATCTACTCATTGCAAACTATAGAACAGTTTTCTCTTAAACTAATCTTTGAAAGTTTCTTGTTAACTTGCATGAGATATTAGTTGAGAACACAATGTTTGGCTCTAAAACAGAGTTTAGGGTACTTACAATGCTTTGAAATGCTGTTTCAATGTATGTAAAACAAAGACCACAGTTGCAGTCTACTCATTGCAAACTATAGAACAGTTTTCTCTTAAACTAATCTTTGAAAGTTTCTTCTTAACTTGCATGAGATATTAGTTGAGAACACAATGTTTTGCTCTAAAACAGAGTTTAAGGTACTTACAATGCTTTGAAATGCTTTTTAATGTATGTAAAACATAAAGAACACAGTTTAAATCTACTTGAAAACACAATGTCTTGCCCTGAAATACTGTTTAGACACTTACAATGCTTTGAAATGCTGTTTCAATGTATGTAAAACATAAAGAATAAAGTTTAAAGCTACTTGAAAACACAATGTCTTGCCCTGAATCACTGTTTAATCAATTAACATGCCTTGAATCGCTGTTTCAATGTGTCTAAAACATAAAGAACACAGTTGCAATCTACTTATTGCAAACTATAGAACAGTTTTCTCTCAAACTACTCTTTGAAAGTTTCTTCTTAACTTGCATGAGATATTAGTTGAGAACACAATGCTTGGCTCTAAAACAGAGTTTAGGGTTCTTACAATGCTTTGAAATGCTGTTTCAATGTATGTAAAACATAAAGACCACAGTTGCAATCTACTCATTGCAAACTATAGAACAGTTTTCTCTTAAACTAATCTTTGAAAGTTTCTTTTTAACTTGCATGAGATATTAGTTGAGAACACAATGTTTGGCTCTAAAACAGAGTTTAGGGTACTTACAATGCTTTGAAATGCTCTTTCAATGTATCTAAAACATAAAGACCACAGTTGCAATCTACTCATTGCAAACTATAGAACAGTTTTCTCTTCAACTAATCTTTAAAAGTTTCTTCTTAACTTGCATGAGATATTAGTTGAGAAAACAATGTTTGGCTCTAAAACAGAGTTTAAGGTACTTACAATGCTTTGAAATGCTTTTTAATGTATGTAAAACATAAAGAACACAGTTTAAACCGATTGAAAACACAATGTCTTGCGCTCAAACACTTTTTAATCACTTACAATGCCTTGAAACGCTTTTTCAATGTATGTAAAATATAAAGAACACAGTTTAACTCTACTTGAAAACACAATTTCTTGCCCTGAAACACTGTTTAATCACTTACAATGCCTTGAAACGCTGTTTCAATGTATGTAAAACATAAAGACCACAGTTGCAATCTACTCATTGCAAACTATAGAACAGTTTTCTCTTAAACTAATCTTTGAAAGTTTCTTCTTAACTTGCATGAGATATTAGTTGAGAACACAATTTTTGGCTCTAAAAGAGAGATTAAGGTACTTACAATGCTTTGAAATGCTTTTTAATGTATGTAAACCATAAAGAACATAGTTTAAATCTACTTGAAAACACAATGTCTTGCCCTGAAACACTGTTTAATCACTTACAATGCATTGAAACGCTGTTTCAATGTATGTAAAACTTAAAGAACACAGTTGCAATCTACTTATTGCAAACTATAGAACAGTTTTCTCTTAAACTAATCTTTGAAAGTTTCTTGTTAACTTGCATGAGATATTAGTTGAGAACACAATGTTTGGCTCTAAAACAGAGTTTAGGGTACTTACAATGCTTTGAAATGCTGTTTCAATGTATGTAAAACATAAAGACCACAGTTGCAATCTACTTATTGCAAACTATAGAACAGTTTTCTCTCAAACTACTCTTTGAAAGTTTCTTCTTAACTTGCATGAGATATTAGTTGAGAACACAATGCTTGGCTCTAAAACAGAGTTTAGGGTTCTTACAATGCTTTGAAATGCTGTTTCAATGTATGTAAAACATAAAGAACACAGTTTAAATCTACTTGAAAACACAATGTCTTGCCCTGAAATACTGTTTAGACACTTACAATGCTTTGAAATGCTGTTTCAATGTATGTAAAACATAAAGAACAAAGTTTAAAGCTACTTGAAAACACAATGTCTTGCCCTGAAACACTGTTTAATCAATTAACATGCCTTGAAATGCTGTTTCAATGTATGTAAAACAAAGACCACATTTGCAGTCTACTCATTGCAAACTATAGAACAGTTTTCTCTTAAACTAATCTTTGAAAGTTTCTTCTTAACTTGCATGAGATATTAGTTGAGAACACAATGTTTTGCTCTAAAACAGAGTTTAAGGTACTTACAATGCTTTGAAATGCTGTTTCAATGTATGTAAAACATAAAGAATAAAGTTTAAAGCTACTTGAAAACACAATGTCTTGCCCTGAATCACTGTTTAATCAATTAACATGCCTTGAATCGCTGTTTCAATGTGTCTAAAACATAAAGAACACAGTTGCAATCTACTTATTGCAAACTATAGAACAGTTTTCTCTCAAACTACTCTTTGAAAGTTTCTTCTTAACTTGCATGAGATATTAGTTGAGAACACAATGCTTGGCTCTAAAACAGAGTTTAGGGTTCTTACAATGCTTTGAAATGCTGTTTCAATGTATGTAAAACATAAAGACCACAGTTGCAATCTACTTGAAAACACAATGTCTTGCCCTGAAACACTGTTTAATCAATTAACATGCCTTGAAACGCTGTTTCATTGTATGTAAAACAGAAAGAACACAGTTGCAATCTACTCATTGCAAACTATAGAACAGTTTTCTCTTAAACTAATCTTTGAAAGTTTCTTCTTAACTTGCATGAGATATTAGTTGGGAACACAATTTTTGGCTCTAAAACAGAGTTTAAGGTACTTACAATGCTTTGAAATGCTTTTTAATGTATGTAAACCATAAAGAACACAGTTTAAATCTACTTGAAAACACAATGTCTTGCCCTGAAACACTGTTTAATCACTTACAATGCCTTGAAATGCTTTTTCAATGTATGTAAAACATAAAGAACACAGTTTAAATCTACTTGAAAACACAATGTCTTGCCCTGAAACACTGTTTTATCACTTACAATGCCTTGAAATGCTGTTTCATTGTATGTAAAACAGAAAGAACACAGTTGCAATCTACTCATTGCAAACTATAGAACAGTTTTCTCTTAAACTAATCTTTGAAAGTTTCTTGTTAACTTGCATGAGATATTAGTTGAGAACACAATGTTTGGCTCTAAAACAGAGTTTAGGGTACTTACAATGCTTTGAAATGCTGTTTCAATGTATGTAAAACAAAGACCACAGTTGCAGTCTACTCATTGCAAACTATAGAACAGTTTTCTCTTAAACTAATCTTTGAAAGTTTCTTCTTAACTTGCATGAGATATTAGTTGAGAACACAATGTTTTGCTCTAAAACAGAGCTTAAGGTACTTACAATGCTTTGAAATGCTTTTTAATGTATGTAAAACATAAAGAACACAGTTTAAATCTACTTGAAAACACAATGTCTTGCCCTGAAATACTGTTTAGACACTTACAATGCTTTGAAATGCTGTTTCAATGTATGTAAAACATAAAGAACAAAGTTTAAAGCTACTTGAAAACACAATGTCTTGCCCTGAAACACTGTTTAATCAATTAACATGCCTTGAAATGCTGTTTCAATGTATGTAAAACAAAGACCACATTTGCAGTCTACTCATTGCAAACTATAGAACAGTTTTCTCTTAAACTAATCTTTGAAAGTTTCTTCTTAACTTGCATGAGATATTAGTTGAGAACACAATGTTTTGCTCTAAAACAGAGTTTAAGGTACTTACAATGCTTTGAAATGCTTTTTAATGTATGTAAACCATAAAGAACATAGTTTAAATCTACTTGAAAACACAATGTCTTGCCCTGAAACACTGTTTAATCACTTCCAATGCCTTGAAACGTTGTTTCAAAGTACGTAAAACATAAAGAACACAGTTGCAATCTACTTATTGCAAACTATAGAACAGACTGTTTTCTCTTAAACTCATCTTTGAAAGTTTCTTCTTAACTTGCATGAGATATTAGTTGAGAACACAATGTTTGGCTCTAAAACAGAGTTTAAGGTACTTATAATGCTTTGAAATGCTGTTTTAATGTATGTAAAACATAAAGAACACAGTTGAAATCTACTTGAAAACACAATGTCTTGCCCTGAAACACTGTTTAATCAATTAACATGCCTTGAAACGCTGTTTCATTGTATGTAAAACAGAAAGAACACAGTTGCAATCTACTCATTGCAAACTATAGAACAGTTTTCTCTTAAACTAATCTTTGAAAGTTTCTTCTTAACTTGCATGAGATATTAGTTGGGAACACAATTTTTGGCTCTAAAACAGAGTTTAAGGTACTTACAATGCTTTGAAATGCTTTTTAATGTATGTAAACCATAAAGAACACAGTTTAAATCTACTTGAAAACACAATGTCTTGCCCTGAAACACTGTTTAATCACTTACAATGCCTTGAAATGCTTTTTCAATGTATGTAAAACATAAAGAACACAGTTTAAATCTACTTGAAAACACAATGTCTTGCCCTGAAACACTGTTTAATCACTTACAATGCCTTGAAATGCTTTTTCATTGTATGTAAAACAGAAAGAACACAGTTGCAATCTACTCATTGCAAACTATAGAACAGTTTTCTCTTAAACTAATCTTTGAAAGTTTCTTGTTAACTTGCATGAGATATTAGTTGAGAACACAATGTTTGGCTCTAAAACAGAGTTTAGGGTACTTACAATGCTTTGAAATGCTGTTTCAATGTATGTAAAACATAAAGAACACAGTTTAAATCTACTTGAAAACACAATGTCTTGCCCTGAAATACTGTTTAGACACTTACAATGCTTTGAAATGCTGTTTCAATGTATGTAAAACATAAAGACCACAGTTGCAGTCTACTCATTGCAAACTATAGAACAGTTTTCTCTTAAACTAATCTTTGAAAGTTTCTTCTTAACTTGCATGAGATATTAGTTGAGAACACAATGTTTTGCTCTAAAACAGAGTTTAAGGTACTTACAATGCTTTGAAATGCTTTTTAATGTATGTAAAACATAAAGAACACAGTTTAAATCTACTTGAAAACACAATGTCTTGCCCTGAAATACTGTTTAGACACTTACAATGCTTTGAAATGCTGTTTCAATGTATGTAAAACATAAAGAATAAAGTTTAAAGCTACTTGAAAACACAATGTCTTGCCCTGAATCACTGTTTAATCAATTAACATGCCTTGAATTGCTGTTTCAATGTGTCTAAAACATAAAGAACACAGTTGCAATCTACTTATTGCAAACTATAGAACAGTTTTCTCTCAAACTACTCTTTGAAAGTTTCTTCTTAACTTGCATGAGATATTAGTTGAGAACACAATGCTTGGCTCTAAAACAGAGTTTAGGGTTCTTACAATGCTTTGAAATGCTGTTTCAATGTATGTAAAACATAAAGACCACAGTTGCAATCTACTCATTGCAAACTATAGAACAGTTTTCTCTTAAACTAATCTTTGAAAGTTTCTTTTTAACTTGCATGAGATATTAGTTGAGAACACAATGTTTGGCTCTAAAACAGAGTTTAGGGTACTTACAATGCTTTGAAATGCTCTTTCAATGTATCTAAAACATAAAGACCACAGTTGCAATCTACTCATTGCAAACTATAGAACAGTTTTCTCTTCAACTAATCTTTAAAAGTTTCTTCTTAACTTGCATGAGATATTAGTTGAGAAAACAATGTTTGGCTCTAAAACAGAGTTTAAGGTACTTACAATGCTTTGAAATGCTTTTTAATGTATGTAAAACATAAAGAACACAGTTTAAACCGATTGAAAACACAATGTCTTGCGCTCAAACACTTTTTAATCACTTACAGTGCCTTGAAACGCTTTTTCAATGTATGTAAAATATAAAGAACACAGTTTAACTCTACTTGAAAACACAATTTCTTGCCCTGAAACACTGTTTAATCACTTACAATGCCTTGAAACGCTGTTTCAATGTATGTAAAACATAAAGAACACAGTTGCAATCTACTTATTGCAAACTATAGAACAGACTGTTTTCTCTTATACTAATCTTTGAAAGTTTCTTCTTAACTTGCATGAGATATTACTTGACAACACAATGTTTGGCTCTAAAACAGAGTTTATGGTACTTACAATGCTTTGAAATGCTGTTTCAATGTATGTAAAACATAAAGACCACAGTTGCAATCTACTCATTGCAAACTATAGAACAGTTTTCTCTTAAACTAATCTTTGAAAGTTTCTTCTTAACTTGCATGAGATATTAGTTGAGAACACAATTTTTGGCTCTAAAACAGAGATTAAGGTACTTACAATGCTTTGAAATGCTTTTTAATGTATGTAAACCATAAAGAACATAGTTTAAATCTACTTGAAAACACAATGTCTTGCCCTGAAACACTGTTTAATCACTTACAATGCATTGAAACGCTGTTTCAATGTATGTAAAACTTAAAGAACACAGTTGCAATCTACTTATTGCAAACTATAGAACAGTTTTCTCTTAAACTAATCTTTGAAAGTTTCTTGTTAACTTGCATGAGATATTAGTTGAGAACACAATGTTTGGCTCTAAAACAGAGTTTAGGGTACTTACAATGCTTTGAAATGCTGTTTCAATGTATGTAAAACATAAAGACCACAGTTGCAATCTACTTATTGCAAACTATAGAACAGTTTTCTCTCAAACTACTCTTTGAAAGTTTCTTCTTAACTTGCATAAGATATTAGTTGAGAACACAATGCTTGGCTCTAAAACAGAGTTTAGGGTTCTTACAATGCTTTGAAATGCTGTTTCAATGTATGTAAAACATAAAGAACACAGTTTAAATCTACTTGAAAACACAATGTCTTGCCCTGAAATACTGTTTAGACACTTACAATGCTTTGAAATGCTGTTTCAATGTATGTAAAACATAAAGAACAAAGTTTAAAGCTACTTGAAAACACAATGTCTTGCCCTGAAACACTGTTTAATCAATTAACATGCCTTGAAATGCTGTTTCAATGTATGTAAAACAAAGACCACATTTGCAGTCTACTCATTGCAAACTATAGAACAGTTTTCTCTTAAACTAATCTTTGAAAGTTTCTTCTTAACTTGCATGAGATATTAGTTGAGAACACAATGTTTTGCTCTAAAACAGAGTTTAAGGTACTTACAATGCTTTGAAATGCTGTTTCAATGTATGTAAAACATAAAGAATAAAGTTTAAAGCTACTTGAAAACACAATGTCTTGCCCTGAATCACTGTTTAATCAATTAACATGCCTTGAATCGCTGTTTCAATGTGTCTAAAACATAAAGAACACAGTTGCAATCTACTTATTGCAAACTATAGAACAGTTTTCTCTCAAACTACTCTTTGAAAGTTTCTTCTTAACTTGCATGAGATATTAGTTGAGAACACAATGCTTGGCTCTAAAACAGAGTTTAGGGTTCTTACAATGCTTTGAAATGCTGTTTCAATGTATGTAAAACATAAAGACCACAGTTGCAATCTACTTGAAAACACAATGTCTTGCCCTGAAACACTGTTTAATCAATTAACATGCCTTGAAACGCTGTTTCATTGTATGTAAAACAGAAAGAACACAGTTGCAATCTACTCATTGCAAACTATAGAACAGTTTTCTCTTAAACTAATCTTTGAAAGTTTCTTCTTAACTTGCATGAGATATTAGTTGGGAACACAATTTTTGGCTCTAAAACAGAGTTTAAGGTACTTACAATGCTTTGAAATGCTTTTTAATGTATGTAAACCATAAAGAACACAGTTTAAATCTACTTGAAAACACAATGTCTTGCCCTGAAACACTGTTTAATCACTTACAATGCCTTGAAATGCTTTTTCAATGTATGTAAAACATAAAGAACACAGTTTAAATCTACTTGAAAACACAATGTCTTGCCCTGAAACACTGTTTTATCACTTACAATGCCTTGAAATGCTGTTTCATTGTATGTAAAACAGAAAGAACACAGTTGCAATCTACTCATTGCAAACTATAGAACAGTTTTCTCTTAAACTAATCTTTGAAAGTTTCTTGTTAACTTGCATGAGATATTAGTTGAGAACACAATGTTTGGCTCTAAAACAGAGTTTAGGGTACTTACAATGCTTTGAAATGCTGTTTCAATGTATGTAAAACAAAGACCACAGTTGCAGTCTACTCATTGCAAACTATAGAACAGTTTTCTCTTAAACTAATCTTTGAAAGTTTCTTCTTAACTTGCATGAGATATTAGTTGAGAACACAATGTTTTGCTCTAAAACAGAGCTTAAGGTACTTACAATGCTTTGAAATGCTTTTTAATGTATGTAAAACATAAAGAACACAGTTTAAATCTACTTGAAAACACAATGTCTTGCCCTGAAATACTGTTTAGACACTTACAATGCTTTGAAATGCTGTTTCAATGTATGTAAAACATAAAGAACAAAGTTTAAAGCTACTTGAAAACACAATGTCTTGCCCTGAAACACTGTTTAATCAATTAACATGCCTTGAAATGCTGTTTCAATGTATGTAAAACAAAGACCACATTTGCAGTCTACTCATTGCAAACTATAGAACAGTTTTCTCTTAAACTAATCTTTGAAAGTTTCTTCTTAACTTGCATGAGATATTAGTTGAGAACACAATGTTTTGCTCTAAAACAGAGTTTAAGGTACTTACAATGCTTTGAAATGCTTTTTAATGTATGTAAACCATAAAGAACATAGTTTAAATCTACTTGAAAACACAATGTCTTGCCCTGAAACACTGTTTAATCACTTCCAATGCCTTGAAACGTTGTTTCAAAGTACGTAAAACATAAAGAACACAGTTGCAATCTACTTATTGCAAACTATAGAACAGACTGTTTTCTCTTAAACTCATCTTTGAAAGTTTCTTCTTAACTTGCATGAGATATTAGTTGAGAACACAATGTTTGGCTCTAAAACAGAGTTTAAGGTACTTATAATGCTTTGAAATGCTGTTTTAATGTATGTAAAACATAAAGAACACAGTTGAAATCTACTTGAAAACACAATGTCTTGCCCTGAAACACTGTTTAATCAATTAACATGCCTTGAAACGCTGTTTCATTGTATGTAAAACAGAAAGAACACAGTTGCAATCTACTCATTGCAAACTATAGAACAGTTTTCTCTTAAACTAATCTTTGAAAGTTTCTTCTTAACTTGCATGAGATATTAGTTGGGAACACAATTTTTGGCTCTAAAACAGAGTTTAAGGTACTTACAATGCTTTGAAATGCTTTTTAATGTATGTAAACCATAAAGAACACAGTTTAAATCTACTTGAAAACACAATGTCTTGCCCTGAAACACTGTTTAATCACTTACAATGCCTTGAAATGCTTTTTCAATGTATGTAAAACATAAAGAACACAGTTTAAATCTACTTGAAAACACAATGTCTTGCCCTGAAACACTGTTTAATCACTTACAATGCCTTGAAATGCTTTTTCATTGTATGTAAAACAGAAAGAACACAGTTGCAATCTACTCATTGCAAACTATAGAACAGTTTTCTCTTAAACTAATCTTTGAAAGTTTCTTGTTAACTTGCATGAGATATTAGTTGAGAACACAATGTTTGGCTCTAAAACAGAGTTTAGGGTATTTACAATGCTTTGAAATGCTGTTTCAATGTATGTAAAACATAAAGAACACAGTTTAAATCTACTTGAAAACACAATGTCTTGCCCTGAAATACTGTTTAGACACTTACAATGCTTTGAAATGCTGTTTCAATGTATGTAAAACATAAAGACCACAGTTGCAGTCTACTCATTGCAAACTATAGAACAGTTTTCTCTTAAACTAATCTTTGAAAGTTTCTTCTTAACTTGCATGAGATATTAGTTGAGAACACAATGTTTTGCTCTAAAACAGAGTTTAAGGTACTTACAATGCTTTGAAATGCTTTTTAATGTATGTAAAACATAAAGAACACAGTTTAAATCTACTTGAAAACACAATGTCTTGCCCTGAAATACTGTTTAGACACTTACAATGCTTTGAAATGCTGTTTCAATGTATGTAAAACATAAAGAACAAAGTTTAAAGCTACTTGAAAACACAATGTCTTGCCCTGAAACACTGTTTAATCAATTAACATGCCTTGAAATGCTGTTTCAATGTATGTAAAACAAAGACCACATTTGCAGTCTACTCATTGCAAACTATAGAACAGTTTTCTCTTAAACTAATCTTTGAAAGTTTCTTCTTAACTTGCATGAGATATTAGTTGAGAACACAATGTTTTGCTCTAAAACAGAGTTTAAGGTACTTACAATGCTTTGAAATGCTTTTTAATGTATGTAAACCATAAAGAACATAGTTTAAATCTACTTGAAAACACAATGTCTTGCCCTGAAACACTGTTTAATCACTTCCAATGCCTTGAAACGTTGTTTCAAAGTACGTAAAACATAAAGAACACAGTTGCAATCTACTTATTGCAAACTATAGAAC
The DNA here is from genome assembly GCF_041902795.1 of Electrophorus electricus. NCBI lineage: Eukaryota > Metazoa > Chordata > Actinopteri > Gymnotiformes > Gymnotidae > Electrophorus > Electrophorus electricus. Next base: position 5,019,575 of record NC_137522.1, read on the forward strand.
AGACTGTTTTCTCTTAAACTCATCTTTGAAAGTTTCTTCTTAACTTGCATGAGATATTAGTTGAGAACACAATGTTTGGCTCTAAAACAGAGTTTAAGGTACTTATAATGCTTTGAAATGCTGTTTTAATGTATGTAAAACATAAAGAACACAGTTGAAATCTACTTGAAAACACAATGTCTTGCCCTGAAACACTGTTTAATCAATTAACATGCCTTGAAACGCTGTTTCATTGTATGTAAAACAGAAAGAACACAGTTGCAATCTACTCATTGCAAACTATAGAACAGTTTTCTCTTAAACTAATCTTTGAAAGTTTCTTCTTAACTTGCATGAGATATTAGTTGGGAACACAATTTTTGGCTCTAAAACAGAGTTTAAGGTACTTACAATGCTTTGAAATGCTTTTTAATGTATGTAAACCATAAAGAACACAGTTTAAATCTACTTGAAAACACAATGTCTTGCCCTGAAACACTGTTTAATCACTTACAATGCCTTGAAATGCTTTTTCAATGTATGTAAAACATAAAGAACACAGTTTAAATCTACTTGAAAACACAATGTCTTGCCCTGAAACACTGTTTAATCACTTACAATGCCTTGAAATGCTTTTTCATTGTATGTAAAACAGAAAGAACACAGTTGCAATCTACTCATTGCAAACTATAGAACAGTTTTCTCTTAAACTAATCTTTGAAAGTTTCTTGTTAACTTGCATGAGATATTAGTTGAGAACACAATGTTTGGCTCTAAAACAGAGTTTAGGGTATTTACAATGCTTTGAAATGCTTTTTAATGTATGTAAAACATAAAGAACACAGTTTAAATCTACTTGAAAACACAATGTCTTGCCCTGAAATACTGTTTAGACACTTACAATGCTTTGAAATGCTGTTTCAATGTATGTAAAACATAAAGAATAAAGTTTAAAGCTACTTGAAAACACAATGTCTTGCCCTGAATCACTGTTTAATCAATTAACATGCCTTGAATCGCTGTTTCAATGTGTCTAAAACATAAAGAACACAGTTGCAATCTACTTATTGCAAACTATAGAACAGTTTTCTCTCAAACTACTCTTTGAAAGTTTCTTCTTAACTTGCATGAGATATTAGTTGAGAACACAATGCTTGGCTCTAAAACAGAGTTTAGGGTTCTTACAATGCTTTGAAATGCTGTTTCAATGTATGTAAAACATAAAGACCACAGTTGCAATCTACTCATTGCAAACTATAGAACAGTTTTCTCTTAAACTAATCTTTGAAAGTTTCTTTTTAACTTGCATGAGATATTAGTTGAGAACACAATGTTTGGCTCTAAAACAGAGTTTAGGGTACTTACAATGCTTTGAAATGCTCTTTCAATGTATCTAAAACATAAAGACCACAGTTGCAATCTACTCATTGCAAACTATAGAACAGTTTTCTCTTCAACTAATCTTTAAAAGTTTCTTCTTAACTTGCATGAGATATTAGTTGAGAAAACAATGTTTGGCTCTAAAACAGAGTTTAAGGTACTTACAATGCTTTGAAATGCTTTTTAATGTATGTAAAACATAAAGAACACAGTTTAAACCGATTGAAAACACAATGTCTTGCGCTCAAACACTTTTTAATCACTTACAATGCCTTGAAACGCTTTTTCAATGTATGTAAAATATAAAGAACACAGTTTAACTCTACTTGAAAACACAATTTCTTGCCCTGAAACACTGTTTAATCACTTACAATGCCTTGAAACGCTGTTTCAATGTATGTAAAACATAAAGAACACAGTTGCAATCTACTTATTGCAAACTATAGAACAGACTGTTTTCTCTTATACTAATCTTTGAAAGTTTCTTCTTAACTTGCATGAGATATTACTTGACAACACAATGTTTGGCTCTAAAACAGAGTTTATGGTACTTACAATGCTTTGAAATGCTGTTTCAATGTATGTAAAACATAAAGACCACAGTTGCAATCTACTCATTGCAAACTATAGAACAGTTTTCTCTTAAACTAATCTTTGAAAGTTTCTTCTTAACTTGCATGAGATATTAGTTGAGAACACAATTTTTGGCTCTAAAACAGAGATTAAGGTACTTACAATGCTTTGAAATGCTTTTTAATGTATGTAAACCATAAAGAACATAGTTTAAATCTACTTGAAAACACAATGTCTTGCCCTGAAACACTGTTTAATCACTTCCAATGCCTTGAAACGTTGTTTCAAAGTACGTAAAACATAAAGAACACAGTTGCAATCTACTTATTGCAAACTATAGAACAGACTGTTTTCTCTTAAACTCATCTTTGAAAGTTTCTTCTTAACTTGCATGAGATATTAGGTGAGAACACAATGTTTGGCTCTAAAACAGAGCTTAAGGTACTTATAATGCTTTGAAATGCTGTTTTAATGTATGTAAAACATAAAGAACACAGTTGAAATCTACTTGAAAACACAATGTCTTGCCCTGAAACACTGTTTAATCAATTAACATGCCTTGAAACGCTGTTTCATTGTATGTAAAACAGAAAGAACACAGTTGCAATCTACTCATTGCAAACTATAGAACAGTTTTCTCTTAAACTAATCTTTGAAAGTTTCTTCTTAACTTGCATGAGATATTAGTTGGGAACACAATTTTTGGCTCTAAAACAGAGTTTAAGGTACTTACAATGCTTTGAAATGCTTTTTAATGTATGTAAACCATAAAGAACACAGTTTAAATCTACTTGAAATCACAATGTCTTGCCCTGAAACACTGTTTAATCACTTCCAATGCCTTAAAACGCTGTTTCAAAGTACGTAAAACATAAAGACCCCAGTTGCAATCTACTTATTGCAAACTATAGAACAGACTGTTTTCTCTTAAACTAATCTTTGAAACTATCTTCTTAACTTGCATGAGATATTAGTTGAGAACACAATGTATGGCTCTAAAACAGAGTTTAAAGTACTTACAATGCTTTGAAATGCTGTTTTAATGTATGTAAAACATAAAGAACACAGTTTAAATCTACTTGAAAACACAATGTCTTGCCCTGAAACACTGTTTAATCACTTACAATGCCTTGAAATGCTTTTTCAATGTATGTAAAACATAAAGAACACAGTTTAAATCTACTTGAAAACACAATGTCTTGCCCTGAAACACTGTTTTATCACTTACAATGCCTTGAAACGCTGTTTCATTGTATGTAAAACAGAAAGAACACAGTTGCAATCTACTCATTGCAAACTATAGAACAGTTTTCTCTTAATCTTTGAAAGTTTCTTGTTAACTTGCATGAGATATTAGTTGAGAACACAATGTTTGGCTCTAAAACAGAGTTTAGGGTACTTACAATGCTTTGAAATGCTGTTTCAATGTATGTAAAACAAAGACCACAGTTGCAGTCTACTCATTGCAAACTATAGAACAGTTTTCTCTTAAACTAATCTTTGAAAGTTTCTTCTTAACTTGCATGAGATATTAGTTGAGAACACAATGTTTTGCTCTAAAACAGAGCTTAAGGTACTTACAATGCTTTGAAATGCTTTTTAATGTATGTAAAACATAAAGAACACAGTTTAAATCTACTTGAAAACACAATGTCTTGCCCTGAAATACTGTTTAGACACTTACAATGCTTTGAAATGCTGTTTCAATGTATGTAAAACATAAAGAACACAGTTTAAATCTACTTGAAAACACAATGTCTTGCCCTGAAACACTGTTTAATCACTTATAATGCCTTGAAATACTTTTTCAATGTATGTAAAACATAAAGAACACAGTTTAAATCTACTTGAAAACACAATGTCTTGCCCTGAAACACTGTTTTATCACTTACAATGCCTTGAAACGCTGTTTCATTGTATGTAAAACAGAAAGAACACAGTTGCAATCTACTCATTGCAAACTATAGAACAGTTTTCTCTTAAACTAATCTTTGAAAGTTTCTTGTTAACTTGCATGAGATATTAGTTGAGAACACAATGTTTGGCTCTAAAACAGAGTTTAGGGTACTTACAATGCTTTGAAATGCTGTTTCAATGTATGTAAAACAAAGACCACAGTTGCAGTCTACTCATTGCAAACTATAGAACAGTTTTCTCTTAAACTAATCTTTGAAAGTTTCTTCTTAACTTGCATGAGATATTAGTTGAGAACACAATGTTTTGCTCTAAAACAGAGTTTAAGGTACTTACAATGCTTTGAAATGCTTTTTAATGTATGTAAACCATAAAGAACATAGTTTAAATCTACTTGAAAACACAATGTCTTGCCCTGAAACACTGTTTAATCACTTCCAATGCCTTGAAACGTTGTTTCAAAGTACGTAAAACATAAAGAACACAATTGCAATCTACTTATTGCAAACTATAGAACAGACTGTTTTCTCTTAAACTCATCTTTGAAAGTTTCTTCTTAACTTGCATGAGATATTAGTTGAGAACACAATGTTTGGCTCTAAAACAGAGTTTAAGGTACTTATAATGCTTTGAAATGCTGTTTTAATGTATGTAAAACATAAAGAACACAGTTGAAATCTACTTGAAAACACAATGTCTTGCCCTGAAACACTGTTTAATCAATTAACATGCCTTGAAACGCTGTTTCATTGTATGTAAAACAGAAAGAACACAGTTGCAATCTACTCATTGCAAACTATAGAACAGTTTTCTCTTAAACTAATCTTTGAAAGTTTCTTCTTAACTTGCATGAGATATTAGTTGGGAACACAATTTTTGGCTCTAAAACAGAGTTTAAGGTACTTACAATGCTTTGAAATGCTTTTTATTGTATGTAAACCATAAAGAACACAGTTTAAATCTACTTGAAAACACAATGTCTTGCCCTGAAACACTGTTTAATCACTTACAATGCCTTGAAATGCTTTTTCAATGTATGTAAAACATAAAGAACACAGTTTAAATCTACTTGAAAACACAATGTCTTGCCCTGAAACACTGTTTTATCACTTACAATGCCTTGAAACGCTGTTTCATTGTATGTAAAACAGAAAGAACACAGTTGCAATCTACTCATTGCAAACTATAGAACAGTTTTCTCTTAAACTAATCTTTGAAAGTTTCTTGTTAACTTGCATGAGATATTAGTTGAGAACACAATGTTTGGCTCTAAAACAGAGTTTAGGGTACTTACAATGCTTTGAAATGCTGTTTCAATGTATGTAAAACAAAGACCACAGTTGCAGTCTACTCATTGCAAACTATAGAACAGTTTTCTCTTAAACTAATCTTTGAAAGTTTCTTCTTAACTTGCATGAGATATTAGTTGAGAACACAATGTTTTGCTCTAAAACAGAGCTTAAGGTACTTACAATGCTTTGAAATGCTTTTTAATGTATGTAAACCATAAAGAACATAGTTTAAATCTACTTGAAAACACAATGTCTTGCCCTGAAACACTGTTTAATCACTTCCAATGCCTTGAAACGTTGTTTCAAAGTACGTAAAACATAAAGAACACAGTTGCAATCTACTTATTGCAAACTATAGAACAGACTGTTTTCTCTTAAACTCATCTTTGAAAGTTTCTTCTTAACTTGCATGAGATATTAGTTGAGAACACAATGTTTGGCTCTAAAACAGAGTTTAAGGTACTTATAATGCTTTGAAATGCTGTTTTAATGTATGTAAAACATAAAGAACACAGTTGAAATCTACTTGAAAACACAATGTCTTGCCCTGAAACACTGTTTAATCAATTAACATGCCTTGAAACGCTGTTTCATTGTATGTAAAACAGAAAGAACACAGTTGCAATCTACTCATTGCAAACTATAGAACAGTTTTCTCTTAAACTAATCTTTGAAAGTTTCTTCTTAACTTGCATGAGATATTAGTTGGGAACACAATTTTTGGCTCTAAAACAGAGTTTAAGGTACTTACAATGCTTTGAAATGCTTTTTAATGTATGTAAACCATAAAGAACACAGTTTAAATCTACTTGAAAACACAATGTCTTGCCCTGAAACACTGTTTAATCACTTACAATGCCTTGAAATGCTTTTTCAATGTATGTAAAACATAAAGAACACAGTTTAAATCTACTTGAAAACACAATGTCTTGCCCTGAAACACTGTTTTATCACTTACAATGCCTTGAAACGCTGTTTCATTGTATGTAAAACAGAAAGAACACAGTTGCAATCTACTCATTGCAAACTATAGAACAGTTTTCTCTTAAACTAATCTTTGAAAGTTTCTTGTTAACTTGCATGAGATATTAGTTGAGAACACAATGTTTGGCTCTAAAACAGAGTTTAGGGTACTTACAATGCTTTGAAATGCTGTTTCAATGTATGTAAAACAAAGACCACAGTTGCAGTCTACTCATTGCAAACTATAGAACAGTTTTCTCTTAAACTAATCTTTGAAAGTTTCTTCTTAACTTGCATGAGATATTAGTTGAGAACACAATGTTTTGCTCTAAAACAGAGTTTAAGGTACTTACAATGCTTTGAAATGCTTTTTAATGTATGTAAAACATAAAGAACACAGTTTAAATCTACTTGAAAACACAATGTCTTGCCCTGAAATACTGTTTAGACACTTACAATGCTTTGAAATGCTGTTTCAATGTATGTAAAACATAAAGAATAAAGTTTAAAGCTACTTGAAAACACAATGTCTTGCCCTGAATCACTGTTTAATCAATTAACATGCCTTGAATCGCTGTTTCAATGTGTCTAAAACATAAAGAACACAGTTGCAATCTACTTATTGCAAACTATAGAACAGTTTTCTCTCAAACTACTCTTTGAAAGTTTCTTCTTAACTTGCATGAGATATTAGTTGAGAACACAATGCTTGGCTCTAAAACAGAGTTTAGGGTTCTTACAATGCTTTGAAATGCTGTTTCAATGTATGTAAAACATAAAGACCACAGTTGCAATCTACTCATTGCAAACTATAGAACAGTTTTCTCTTAAACTAATCTTTGAAAGTTTCTTTTTAACTTGCATGAGATATTAGTTGAGAACACAATGTTTGGCTCTAAAACAGAGTTTAGGGTACTTACAATGCTTTGAAATGCTCTTTCAATGTATCTAAAACATAAAGACCACAGTTGCAATCTACTCATTGCAAACTATAGAACAGTTTTCTCTTCAACTAATCTTTAAAAGTTTCTTCTTAACTTGCATGAGATATTAGTTGAGAAAACAATGTTTGGCTCTAAAACAGAGTTTAAGGTACTTACAATGCTTTGAAATGCTTTTTAATGTATGTAAAACATAAAGAACACAGTTTAAACCGATTCAAAACACAATGTCTTGCGCTCAAACACTTTTTAATCACTTACAATGCCTTGAAACGCTTTTTCAATGTATGTAAAATATAAAGAACACAGTTTAACTCTACTTGAAAACACAATTTCTTGCCCTGAAACACTGTTTAATCACTTACAATGCCTTGAAACGCTGTTTCAATGTATGTAAAACATAAAGACCACAGTTGCAATCTACTCATTGCAAACTATAGAACAGTTTTCTCTTAAACTAATCTTTGAAAGTTTCTTCTTAACTTGCATGAGATATTAGTTGAGAACACAATTTTTGGCTCTAAAACAGAGATTAAGGTACTTACAATGCTTTGAAATGCTTTTTAATGTATGTAAACCATAAAGAACATAGTTTAAATCTACTTGAAAACACAATGTCTTGCCCTGAAACACTGTTTAATCACTTACAATGCATTGAAACGCTGTTTCAATGTATGTAAAACTTAAAGAACACAGTTGCAATCTACTTATTGCAAACTATAGAACAGTTTTCTCTTAAACTAATCTTTGAAAGTTTCTTGTTAACTTGCATGAGATATTAGTTGAGAACACAATGTTTGGCTCTAAAACAGAGTTTAGGGTACTTACAATGCTTTGAAATGCTGTTTCAATGTATGTAAAACATAAAGACCACAGTTGCAATCTACTTATTGCAAACTATAGAACAGTTTTCTCTCAAACTACTCTTTGAAAGTTTCTTCTTAACTTGCATGAGATATTAGTTGAGAACACAATGCTTGGCTCTAAAACAGAGTTTAGGGTTCTTACAATGCTTTGAAATGCTGTTTCAATGTATGTAAAACATAAAGAACACAGTTTAAATCTACTTGAAAACACAATGTCTTGCCCTGAAATACTGTTTAGACACTTACAATGCTTTGAAATGCTGTTTCAATGTATGTAAAACATAAAGAACAAAGTTTAAAGCTACTTGAAAACACAATGTCTTGCCCTGAAACACTGTTTAATCAATTAACATGCCTTGAAATGCTGTTTCAATGTATGTAAAACAAAGACCACATTTGCAGTCTACTCATTGCAAACTATAGAACAGTTTTCTCTTAAACTAATCTTTGAAAGTTTCTTCTTAACTTGCATGAGATATTAGTTGAGAACACAATGTTTTGCTCTAAAACAGAGTTTAAGGTACTTACAATGCTTTGAAATGCTGTTTCAATGTATGTAAAACATAAAGAATAAAGTTTAAAGCTACTTGAAAACACAATGTCTTGCCCTGAATCACTGTTTAATCAATTAACATGCCTTGAATCGCTGTTTCAATGTGTCTAAAACATAAAGAACACAGTTGCAATCTACTTATTGCAAACTATAGAACAGTTTTCTCTCAAACTACTCTTTGAAAGTTTCTTCTTAACTTGCATGAGATATTAGTTGAGAACACAATGCTTGGCTCTAAAACAGAGTTTAGGGTTCTTACAATGCTTTGAAATGCTGTTTCAATGTATGTAAAACATAAAGACCACAGTTGCAATCTACTTGAAAACACAATGTCTTGCCCTGAAACACTGTTTAATCAATTAACATGCCTTGAAACGCTGTTTCATTGTATGTAAAACAGAAAGAACACAGTTGCAATCTACTCATTGCAAACTATAGAACAGTTTTCTCTTAAACTAATCTTTGAAAGTTTCTTCTTAACTTGCATGAGATATTAGTTGGGAACACAATTTTTGGCTCTAAAACAGAGTTTAAGGTACTTACAATGCTTTGAAATGCTTTTTAATGTATGTAAACCATAAAGAACACAGTTTAAATCTACTTGAAAACACAATGTCTTGCCCTGAAACACTGTTTAATCACTTACAATGCCTTGAAATGCTTTTTCAATGTATGTAAAACATAAAGAACACAGTTTAAATCTACTTGAAAACACAATGTCTTGCCCTGAAACACTGTTTTATCACTTACAATGCCTTGAAATGCTGTTTCATTGTATGTAAAACAGAAAGAACACAGTTGCAATCTACTCATTGCAAACTATAGAACAGTTTTCTCTTAAACTAATCTTTGAAAGTTTCTTGTTAACTTGCATGAGATATTAGTTGAGAACACAATGTTTGGCTCTAAAACAGAGTTTAGGGTACTTACAATGCTTTGAAATGCTGTTTCAATGTATGTAAAACAAAGACCACAGTTGCAGTCTACTCATTGCAAACTATAGAACAGTTTTCTCTTAAACTAATCTTTGAAAGTTTCTTCTTAACTTGCATGAGATATTAGTTGAGAACACAATGTTTTGCTCTAAAACAGAGCTTAAGGTACTTACAATGCTTTGAAATGCTTTTTAATGTATGTAAAACATAAAGAACACAGTTTAAATCTACTTGAAAACACAATGTCTTGCCCTGAAATACTGTTTAGACACTTACAATGCTTTGAAATGCTGTTTCAATGTATGTAAAACATAAAGAACAAAGTTTAAAGCTACTTGAAAACACAATGTCTTGCCCTGAAACACTGTTTAATCAATTAACATGCCTTGAAATGCTGTTTCAATGTATGTAAAACAAAGACCACATTTGCAGTCTACTCATTGCAAACTATAGAACAGTTTTCTCTTAAACTAATCTTTGAAAGTTTCTTCTTAACTTGCATGAGATATTAGTTGAGAACACAATGTTTTGCTCTAAAACAGAGTTTAAGGTACTTACAATGCTTTGAAATGCTTTTTAATGTATGTAAACCATAAAGAACATAGTTTAAATCTACTTGAAACCACAATGTCTTGCCCTGAAACACTGTTTAATCACTTCCAATGCCTTGAAACGTTGTTTCAAAGTACGTAAAACATAAAGAACACAGTTGCAATCTACTTATTGCAAACTATAGAACAGACTGTTTTCTCTTAAACTCATCTTTGAAAGTTTCTTCTTAACTTGCATGAGATATTAGTTGAGAACACAATGTTTGGCTCTAAAACAGAGTTTAAGGTACTTATAATGCTTTGAAATGCTGTTTTAATGTATGTAAAACATAAAGAACACAGTTGAAATCTACTTGAAAACACAATGTCTTGCCCTGAAACACTGTTTAATCAATTAACATGCCTTGAAACGCTGTTTCATTGTATGTAAAACAGAAAGAACACAGTTGCAATCTACTCATTGCAAACTATAGAACAGTTTTCTCTTAAACTAATCTTTGAAAGTTTCTTCTTAACTTGCATGAGATATTAGTTGGGAACACAATTTTTGGCTCTAAAACAGAGTTTAAGGTACTTACAATGCTTTGAAATGCTTTTTAATGTATGTAAACCATAAAGAACACAGTTTAAATCTACTTGAAAACACAATGTCTTGCCCTGAAACACTGTTTAATCACTTACAATGCCTTGAAATGCTTTTTCAATGTATGTAAAACATAAAGAACACAGTTTAAATCTACTTGAAAACACAATGTCTTGCCCTGAAACACTGTTTAATCACTTATAATGCCTTGAAATGCTTTTTCATTGTATGTAAAACAGAAAGAACACAGTTGCAATCTACTCATTGCAAACTATAGAACAGTTTTCTCTTAAACTAATCTTTGAAAGTTTCTTGTTAACTTGCATGAGATATTAGTTGAGAACACAATGTTTGGCTCTAAAACAGAGTTTAGGGTACTTACAATGCTTTGAAATGCTGTTTCAATGTATGTAAAACATAAAGAACACAGTTTAAATCTACTTGAAAACACAATGTCTTGCCCTGAAATACTGTTTAGACACTTACAATGCTTTGAAATGCTGTTTCAATGTATGTAAAACATAAAGACCACAGTTGCAGTCTACTCATTGCAAACTATAGAACAGTTTTCTCTTAAACTAATCTTTGAAAGTTTCTTCTTAACTTGCATGAGATATTAGTTGAGAACACAATGTTTTGCTCTAAAACAGAGTTTAAGGTACTTACAATGCTTTGAAATGCTTTTTAATGTATGTAAAACATAAAGAACACAGTTTAAATCTACTTGAAAACACAATGTCTTGCCCTGAAATACTGTTTAGACACTTACAATGCTTTGAAATGCTGTTTCAATGTATGTAAAACATAAAGAATAAAGTTTAAAGCTACTTGAAAACACAATGTCTTGCCCTGAATCACTGTTTAATCAATTAACATGCCTTGAATCGCTGTTTCAATGTGTCTAAAACATAAAGAACACAGTTGCAATCTACTTATTGCAAACTATAGAACAGTTTTCTCTCAAACTACTCTTTGAAAGTTTCTTCTTAACTTGCATGAGATATTAGTTGAGAACACAATGCTTGGCTCTAAAACAGAGTTTAGGGTTCTTACAATGCTTTGAAATGCTGTTTCAATGTATGTAAAACATAAAGACCACAGTTGCAATCTACTCATTGCAAACTATAGAACAGTTTTCTCTTAAACTAATCTTTGAAAGTTTCTTTTTAACTTGCATGAGATATTAGTTGAGAACACAATGTTTGGCTCTAAAACAGAGTTTAGGGTACTTACAATGCTTTGAAATGCTCTTTCAATGTATCTAAAACATAAAGACCACAGTTGCAATCTACTCATTGCAAACTATAGAACAGTTTTCTCTTCAACTAATCTTTAAAAGTTTCTTCTTAACTTGCATGAGATATTAGTTGAGAAAACAATGTTTGGCTCTAAAACAGAGTTTAAGGTACTTACAATGCTTTGAAATGCTTTTTAATGTATGTAAAACATAAAGAACACAGTTTAAACCGATTGAAAACACAATGTCTTGCGCTCAAACACTTTTTAATCACTTACAATGCCTTGAAACGCTTTTTCAATGTATGTAAAATATAAAGAACACAGTTTAACTCTACTTGAAAACACAATTTCTTGCCCTGAAACACTGTTTAATCACTTACAATGCCTTGAAACGCTGTTTCAATGTATGTAAAACATAAAGAACACAGTTGCAATCTACTTATTGCAAAGTATAGAACAGACTGTTTTCTCTTATACTAATCTTTGAAAGTTTCTTCTTAACTTGCATGAGATATTACTTGACAACACAATGTTTGGCTCTAAAACAGAGTTTATGGTACTTACAATGCTTTGAAATGCTGTTTCAATGTATGTAAAACATAAAGACCACAGTTGCAATCTACTCATTGCAAACTATAGAACAGTTTTCTCTTAAACTAATCTTTGAAAGTTTCTTCTTAACTTGCATGAGATATTAGTTGAGAACACAATTTTTGGCTCTAAAACAGAGATTAAGGTACTTACAATGCTTTGAAATGCTTTTTAATGTATGTAAACCATAAAGAACATAGTTTAAATCTACTTGAAAACACAATGTCTTGCCCTGAAACACTGTTTAATCACTTACAATGCATTGAAACGCTGTTTCAATGTATGTAAAACTTAAAGAACACAGTTGCAATCTACTTATTGCAAACTATAGAACAGTTTTCTCTTAAACTAATCTTTGAAAGTTTCTTGTTAACTTGCATGAGATATTAGTTGAGAACACAATGTTTGGCTCTAAAACAGAGTTTAGGGTACTTACAATGCTTTGAAATGCTGTTTCAATGTATGTAAAACATAAAGACCACAGTTGCAATCTACTTATTGCAAACTATAGAACAGTTTTCTCTCAAACTACTCTTTGAAAGTTTCTTCTTAACTTGCATAAGATATTAGTTGAGAACACAATGCTTGGCTCTAAAACAGAGTTTAGGGTTCTTACAATGCTTTGAAATGCTGTTTCAATGTATGTAAAACATAAAGAACACAGTTTAAATCTACTTGAAAACACAATGTCTTGCCCTGAAATACTGTTTAGACACTTACAATGCTTTGAAATGCTGTTTCAATGTATGTAAAACATAAAGAACAAAGTTTAAAGCTACTTGAAAACACAATGTCTTGCCCTGAAACACTGTTTAATCAATTAACATGCCTTGAAATGCTGTTTCAATGTATGTAAAACAAAGACCACATTTGCAGTCTACTCATTGCAAACTATAGAACAGTTTTCTCTTAAACTAATCTTTGAAAGTTTCTTCTTAACTTGCATGAGATATTAGTTGAGAACACAATGTTTTGCTCTAAAACAGAGTTTAAGGTACTTACAATGCTTTGAAATGCTGTTTCAATGTATGTAAAACATAAAGAATAAAGTTTAAAGCTACTTGAAAACACAATGTCTTGCCCTGAATCACTGTTTAATCAATTAACATGCCTTGAATCGCTGTTTCAATGTGTCTAAAACATAAAGAACACAGTTGCAATCTACTTATTGCAAACTATAGAACAGTTTTCTCTCAAACTACTCTTTGAAAGTTTCTTCTTAACTTGCATGAGATATTAGTTGAGAACACAATGCTTGGCTCTAAAACAGAGTTTAGGGTTCTTACAATGCTTTGAAATGCTGTTTCAATGTATGTAAAACATAAAGACCACAGTTGCAATCTACTTGAAAACACAATGTCTTGCCCTGAAACACTGTTTAATCAATTAACATGCCTTGAAACGCTGTTTCATTGTATGTAAAACAGAAAGAACACAGTTGCAATCTACTCATTGCAAACTATAGAACAGTTTTCTCTTAAACTAATCTTTGAAAGTTTCTTCTTAACTTGCATGAGATATTAGTTGGGAACACAATTTTTGGCTCTAAAACAGAGTTTAAGGTACTTACAATGCTTTGAAATGCTGTTTCAATGTATGTAAAACATAAAGAATAAAGTTTAAATCTACTTGAAAACACAATGTCTTGCCCTGAAACACTGTTTTATCACTTACAATGCCTTGAAATGCTGTTTCATTGTATGTAAAACAGAAAGAACACAGTTGCAATCTACTCATTGCAAACTATAGAACAGTTTTCTCTTAAACTAATCTTTGAAAGTTTCTTGTTAACTTGCATGAGATATTAGTTGAGAACACAATGTTTGGCTCTAAAACAGAGTTTAGGGTACTTACAATGCTTTGAAATGCTGTTTCAATGTATGTAAAACAAAGACCACAGTTGCAGTCTACTCATTGCAAACTATAGAACAGTTTTCTCTTAAACTAATCTTTGAAAGTTTCTTCTTAACTTGCATGAGATATTAGTTGAGAACACAATGTTTTGCTCTAAAACAGAGCTTAAGGTACTTACAATGCTTTGAAATGCTTTTTAATGTATGTAAAACATAAAGAACACAGTTTAAATCTACTTGAAAACACAATGTCTTGCCCTGAAATACTGTTTAGACACTTACAATGCTTTGAAATGCTGTTTCAATGTATGTAAAACATAAAGAACAAAGTTTAAAGCTACTTGAAAACACAATGTCTTGCCCTGAAACACTGTTTAATCAATTAACATGCCTTGAAATGCTGTTTCAATGTATGTAAAACAAAGACCACATTTGCAGTCTACTCATTGCAAACTATAGAACAGTTTTCTCTTAAACTAATCTTTGAAAGTTTCTTCTTAACTTGCATGAGATATTAGTTGAGAACACAATGTTTTGCTCTAAAACAGAGTTTAAGGTACTTACAATGCTTTGAAATGCTTTTTAATGTATGTAAACCATAAAGAACATAGTTTAAATCTACTTGAAAACACAATGTCTTGCCCTGAAACACTGTTTAATCACTTCCAATGCCTTGAAACGTTGTTTCAAAGTACGTAAAACATAAAGAACACAGTTGCAATCTACTTATTGCAAACTATAGAACAGACTGTTTTCTCTTAAACTCATCTTTGAAAGTTTCTTCTTAACTTGCATGAGATATTAGTTGAGAACACAATGTTTGGCTCTAAAACAGAGTTTAAGGTACTTATAATGCTTTGAAATGCTGTTTTAATGTATGTAAAACATAAAGAACACAGTTGAAATCTACTTGAAAACACAATGTCTTGCCCTGAAACACTGTTTAATCAATTAACATGCCTTGAAACGCTGTTTCATTGTATGTAAAACAGAAAGAACACAGTTGCAATCTACTCATTGCAAACTATAGAACAGTTTTCTCTTAAACTAATCTTTGAAAGTTTCTTCTTAACTTGCATGAGATATTAGTTGGGAACACAATTTTTGGCTCTAAAACAGAGTTTAAGGTACTTACAATGCTTTGAAATGCTTTTTAATGTATGTAAACCATAAAGAACACAGTTTAAATCTACTTGAAAACACAATGTCTTGCCCTGAAACACTGTTTAATCACTTACAATGCCTTGAAATGCTTTTTCAATGTATGTAAAACATAAAGAACACAGTTTAAATCTACTTGAAAACACAATGTCTTGCCCTGAAACACTGTTTAATCACTTACAATGCCTTGAAATGCTTTTTCATTGTATGTAAAACAGAAAGAACACAGTTGCAATCTACTCATTGCAAACTATAGAACAGTTTTCTCTTAAACTAATCTTTGAAAGTTTCTTGTTAACTTGCATGAGATATTAGTTGAGAACACAATGTTTGGCTCTAAAACAGAGTTTAGGGTATTTACAATGCTTTGAAATGCTGTTTCAATGTATGTAAAACATAAAGAACACAGTTTAAATCTACTTGAAAACACAATGTCTTGCCCTGAAATACTGTTTAGACACTTACAATGCTTTGAAATGCTGTTTCAATGTATGTAAAACATAAAGACCACAGTTGCAGTCTACTCATTGCAAACTATAGAACAGTTTTCTCTTAAACTAATCTTTGAAAGTTTCTTCTTAACTTGCATGAGATATTAGTTGAGAACACAATGTTTTGCTCTAAAACAGAGTTTAAGGTACTTACAATGCTTTGAAATGCTTTTTAATGTATGTAAAACATAAAGAACACAGTTTAAATCTACTTGAAAACACAATGTCTTGCCCTGAAATACTGTTTAGACACTTACAATGCTTTGAAATGCTGTTTCAATGTATGTAAAACATAAAGAATAAAGTTTAAAGCTACTTGAAAACACAATGTCTTGCCCTGAATCACTGTTTAATCAATTAACATGCCTTGAATCGCTGTTTCAATGTGTCTAAAACATAAAGAACACAGTTGCAATCTACTTATTGCAAACTATAGAACAGTTTTCTCTCAAACTACTCTTTGAAAGTTTCTTCTTAACTTGCATGAGATATTAGTTGAGAACACAATGCTTGGCTCTAAAACAGAGTTTAGGGTTCTTACAATGCTTTGAAATGCTGTTTCAATGTATGTAAAACATAAAGACCACAGTTGCAATCTACTCATTGCAAACTATAGAACAGTTTTCTCTTAAACTAATCTTTGAAAGTTTCTTTTTAACTTGCATGAGATATTAGTTGAGAACACAATGTTTGGCTCTAAAACAGAGTTTAGGGTACTTACAATGCTTTGAAATGCTCTTTCAATGTATCTAAAACATAAAGACCACAGTTGCAATCTACTCATTGCAAACTATAGAACAGTTTTCTCTTCAACTAATCTTTAAAAGTTTCTTCTTAACTTGCATGAGATATTAGTTGAGAAAACAATGTTTGGCTCTAAAACAGAGTTTAAGGTACTTACAATGCTTTGAAATGCTTTTTAATGTATGTAAAACATAAAGAACACAGTTTAAACCGATTGAAAACACAATGTCTTGCGCTCAAACACTTTTTAATCACTTACAATGCCTTGAAACGCTTTTTCAATGTATGTAAAATATAAAGAACACAGTTTAACTCTACTTGAAAACACAATTTCTTGCCCTGAAACACTGTTTAATCACTTACAATGCCTTGAAACGCTGTTTCAATGTATGTAAAACATAAAGAACACAGTTGCAATCTACTTATTGCAAACTATAGAACAGACTGTTTTCTCTTATACTAATCTTTGAAAGTTTCTTCTTAACTTGCATGAGATATTACTTGACAACACAATGTTTGGCTCTAAAACAGAGTTTATGGTACTTACAATGCTTTGAAATGCTGTTTCAATGTATGTAAAACATAAAGACCACAGTTGCAATCTACTCATTGCAAACTATAGAACAGTTTTCTCTTAAACTAATCTTTGAAAGTTTCTTCTTAACTTGCATGAGATATTAGTTGAGAACACAATTTTTGGCTCTAAAACAGAGATTAAGGTACTTACAATGCTTTGAAATGCTTTTTAATGTATGTAAACCATAAAGAACATAGTTTAAATCTACTTGAAAACACAATGTCTTGCCCTGAAACACTGTTTAATCACTTCCAATGCCTTGAAACGTTGTTTCAAAGTACGTAAAACATAAAGAACACAGTTGCAATCTACTTATTGCAAACTATAGAACAGACTGTTTTCTCTTAAACTCATCTTTGAAAGTTTCTTCTTAACTTGCATGAGATATTAGGTGAGAACACAATGTTTGGCTCTAAAACAGAGCTTAAGGTACTTATAATGCTTTGAAATGCTGTTTCAATGTATGTAAAACATAAAGACCACAGTTGCAATCTACTCATTGCAAACTATAGAACAGTTTTCTCTTAAACTAATCTTTGAAAGTTTCTTCTTAACTTGCATGAGATATTAGTTGAGAACACAATTTTTGGCTCTAAAACAGAGATTAAGGTACTTACAATGCTTTGAAATGCTTTTTAATGTATGTAAACCATAAAGAACATAGTTTAAATCTACTTGAAAACACAATGTCTTGCCCTGAAACACTGTTTAATCACTTCCAATGCCTTGAAACGTTGTTTCAAAGTACGTAAAACATAAAGAACACAGTTGCAATCTACTTATTGCAAACTATAGAACAGACTGTTTTCTCTTAAAATAATCTTTGAAAGTTTCTTCTTAACTTGCATGAGATATTAGTTGAGAACACAATGTTTGGCTCTAAAACAGAGTTTAAGGTACTTATAATGCTTTGAAATGCTGTTTTAATGTATGTAAAACATAAAGAACACAGTTGAAATCTACTTGAAAACACAATGGCTTGCCCTGAAACACTGTTTAATCAATTAACATGCCTTGAAACGCTGTTTCATTGTATGTAAAACAGAAAGAACACAGTTGCAATCTACTCATTGCAAACTATAGAACAGTTTTCTCTTAAACTAATCTTTGAAAGTTTCTTCTTAACTTGCATGAGATATTAGTTGGGAACACAATTTTTGGCTCTAAAACAGAGTTTAAGGTACTTACAATGCTTTGAAATGCTTTTTAATGTATGTAAACCATAAAGAACACAGTTTAAATCTACTTGAAAACACAATGTCTTGCCCTGAAACACTGTTTAATCACTTACAATGCCTTGAAATGCTTTTTCAATGTATGTAAAACATAAAGAACACAGTTTAAATCTACTTGAAAACACAATGTCTTGCCCTGAAACACTGTTTAATCACTTACAATGCCTTGAAATGCTTTTTCATTGTATGTAAAACAGAAAGAACACAGTTGCAATCTACTCATTGCAAACTATCGAACAGTTTTCTCTTAAACTAATCTTTGAAAGTTTCTTGTTAACTTGCATGAGATATTAGTTGAGAACACAATGTTTGGCTCTAAAACAGAGTTTAGGGTACTTACAATGCTTTGAAATGCTGTTTCAATGTATGTAAAACATAAAGAACACAGTTTAAATCTACTTGAAAACACAATGTCTTGCCCTGAAATACTGTTTAGACACTTACAATGCTTTGAAATGCTGTTTCAATGTATGTAAAACATAAAGACCACAGTTGCAGTCTACTCATTGCAAACTATAGAACAGTTTTCTCTTAAACTAATCTTTGAAAGTTTCTTCTTAACTTGCATGAGATATTAGTTGAGAACACAATGTTTTGCTCTAAAACAGAGTTTAAGGTACTTACAATGCTTTGAAATGCTTTTTAATGTATGTAAAACATAAAGAACACAGTTTAAATCTACTTGAAAACACAATGTCTTGCCCTGAAATACTGTTTAGACACTTACAATGCTTTGAAATGCTGTTTCAATGTATGTAAAACATAAAGAATAAAGTTTAAAGCTACTTGAAAACACAATGTCTTGCCCTGAATCACTGTTTAATCAATTAACATGCCTTGAATCGCTGTTTCAATGTGTCTAAAACATAAAGAACACAGTTGCAATCTACTTATTGCAAACTATAGAACAGTTTTCTCTCAAACTACTCTTTGAAAGTTTCTTCTTAACTTGCATGAGATATTAGTTGAGAACACAATGCTTGGCTCTAAAACAGAGTTTAGGGTTCTTACAATGCTTTGAAATGCTGTTTCAATGTATGTAAAACATAAAGACCACAGTTGCAATCTACTTGAAAACACAATTTCTTGCCCTGAAACACTGTTTAATCACTTACAATGCCTTGAAACGCTGTTTCAATGTATGTAAAACATAAAGAACACAGTTGCAATCTACTTATTGCAAACTATAGAACAGACTGTTTTCTCTTATACTAATCTTTGAAAGTTTCTTCTTAACTTGCATGAGATATTACTTGACAACACAATGTTTGGCTCTAAAACAGAGTTTATGGTACTTACAATGCTTTGAAATGCTGTTTCAATGTATGTAAAACATAAAGACCACAGTTGCAATCTACTCATTGCAAACTATAGAACAGTTTTCTCTTAAACTAATCTTTGAAAGTTTCTTCTTAACTTGCATGAGATATTAGTTGAGAACACAATTTTTGGCTCTAAAACAGAGATTAAGGTACTTACAATGCTTTGAAATGCTTTTTAATGTATGTAAACCATAAAGAACATAGTTTAAATCTACTTGAAAACACAATGTCTTGCCCTGAAACACTGTTTAATCACTTACAATGCATTGAAACGCTGTTTCAATGTATGTAAAACTTAAAGAACACAGTTGCAATCTACTTATTGCAAACTATAGAACAGTTTTCTCTTAAACTAATCTTTGAAAGTTTCTTGTTAACTTGCATGAGATATTAGTTGAGAACACAATGTTTGGCTCTAAAACAGAGTTTAGGGTACTTACAATGCTTTGAAATGCTGTTTCAATGTATGTAAAACATAAAGACCACAGTTGCAATCTACTCATTGCAAACTATAGAACAGTTTTCTCTTAAACTAATCTTTGAAAGTTTCTTCATAATTTGCAAGAGATATTAGTTGAGAACACAATGTTTGGCTCTAAAACAGAGTTTAAGGTACTTACAATGCTTTGAAATGCTGTTTTAATGTATGTAAAACATAAAGAACACAGTTTAAATCTAGTTGAAAACACAATGTCTTGCCCTGAAACACTGTTTAGTCACTTACAATGCCTTGAAACGCTGTTTCCATGTATATAAAACATAAAGAACACAGTTGCAATATATTTATTGCAAAGTATAAAACAGACTGTTTTCTCCTAAACTAATTTTTGAAAGTTTCTTCTTAACTTGCATGAGATATTAGTTGAGAATGCAATGTTTGGCTCTAAAATAGAGTTTAGGGTACTTACAATGCCTTGAAATGCTGTTTCAATGTGTGTAAAACATAAAGAACAGTTGCAATCTACTTATTGCAAACTATAGAACAGTCAGTTTGCTCGTAAACTAATCTTTGAAAGTTTCTTCTTAAATTGCATGATATATTAGGTGATAAAGCAATGTTTGGCTGTAAAACAGAGTTTCGGGCACTTACCATGCTTTGAAACGCTGTTTCAATGTATGTAAAACAAAAAACACAGTTTATATCTGCCTGAAAACTCAATGTCTTGCCCTGAAACACTGTTTAGTCACTTACAATGCCTTGAAACACTGTTTCAAGGTATGTAAAACATAAAGAACACAGTTGCAATCTACTTATTGCAAACTATAGAACAGTCAGTTTTCTCTTACACTAATCTTTGAAAGTTTCTTCTTAACTTGCATGAGATATTAGTTGAGAACACAATGTTTGGCTCTAAAACAGAGTTTAGGGTACTTACAATGCTTTGAAATGCTGTTTCAATGTATGTAAAACATAAAGACCACAGTTGCAATCTACTCATTGCAAACTATAGAACAGTTTTCTCTTAAACTAATCTTTGAAAGTTTCTTCATAATTTGCAAGAGATATTAGTTGAGAACACAATGTTTGGCTCTAAAACAGAGTTTAAGGTACTTACAATGCTTTGAAATGCTGTTTTAATGTATGTAAAACATAAAGAACACAGTTTAAATCTACTTGAAAACACGTCTTGCCCCGAAACACTTTTAAATCACTTACAATGCCTTGAAACTCTGTTTCAATGTATGTAAAACATAAAGAACACAGTTGCAATCTACTCATTGCAAACTATAGAACAGTTTTCTCTTAAACTAATCTTTGAAAGTTTCTTCTTAACTTGCATGAGATATTAGTTGAGAACACAATGTTTCGCTCTAAAACAGAGTTTAAGGTACTTACAATGCTTTGAAATGCTGTTTCAATGTATGTAAAACATAAAGAACACAGTTGCAATCTACTCATTGCAAACTATAGAACAGTCAGTTTTCTCTTAAACTAATCTTTGAAAGTTTCTTTTTAACTTGCATGAGATATTAGTTGAGAACACAATGTTTGGCTCTAAAACAGAGTTTAAGGTACTTACAATGCTTTGAAATGCTGTTTTAATGTATGTAAAACATAAAGAACACAGTTTAAATCTACTTGAAAACACAATGTCTTGCCCTGAAATACTGTTTAGACACTTACAATGCCTTGAAACGCTGTTTCAATGTGTCTAAAACATAAAGAACACAGTTGCAATCTACTTATTGCAAATTATAGAACATACAGTTTTCTCTTAAACTAATATTTGAAAGTTTCTTCTTAACTTGCATGAGATATTAGTTGAGAACACAATGTTTGGCTCTAAAACAGAGTTTAAGGTACTTACAATGTTTTGAAATACGGTTTTATTGTAGGTAAAACATAAAGAACACAGTTTAAATCTACTTGAAAACACAATGTCTTGCCCTGAAACACTGTTTAGTCACTTACAGTGCCTTGAAATGCTGTTTCAATGTATATAAAACATAAAGAACACAGTTGCAATCTATTTATTGCAAACTATGGAACAGTTTTCTCTTAAACTGATCTTTGAAAGTTTCTTCTTAAATTGCATGAGATATTAGGTGATAACGCAATGTTTGGCTCTAAAACAGAGTTTAGGGCACTTAATATGCTTTGAAATGCTGTTTTAATGTATGTAAAACATAAAGAACACAGTTTAAATCTACTTGAAAACACAATGTCTTGCCCTGAAATACTGTTTAGACACTTACAATGCTTTGAAATGCTGTTTTAATGTATGTAAAACATAAAGAACACAGTTGCAATCTACTTATTGCAAACTATAGAACAGACTGTTTTCTCTTAAACTAATCTTTGAAAGTTTATTCTTAACTTGCATGAGATATTAGTTGAGAACGCAATGTTTGGCTCTAAAACAGAGTTTAAGGTACTTACAATGCTTTGAAATGCTGTTTTAATGTATGTAAAACATAAAGAACACAGTTTAAATCTACTTGAAAACACGTCTTGCCCCGAAACACTTTTAAATCACTTACAATGCCTTGAAACTCTGTTTCAATGTATGTAAAACATAAAGAACACAGTTGCAATCTACTCATTGCAAACTATAGAACAGTTTTCTCTTAAACTAATCTTTGAAAGTTTCTTCTTAACTTGCATGAGATATTAGTTGAGAACACAATGTTTCGCTCTAAAACAGAGTTTAAGGTACTTACAATGCTTTGAAATGCTGTTTCAATGTATGTAAAACATAAAGAACACAGTTGCAATCTACTCATTGCAAACTATAGAACAGTCAGTTTTCTCTTAAACTAATCTTTGAAAGTTTCTTTTTATCTTGCATGAGATATTAGTTGAGAACACAATGTTTCGCTCTAAAACAGAGTTTAGGGTACTTACAATGCTTTGAAATGCTCTTTCAATGTATGTAAAACATAAAGCCCACAGTTGCAATCTACTCAATGCAAATTATAGAACAGTTTTCTCTTAAACTAATCTTTGAAAGTTTCTTCTTAACTTGCATGAGATATTAGTTGAGAAAACAATGTTTGGCTCTAAAACAGAGTTTAAGGTACTTACAATGCTTTGAAATGCTTTTTAATGTATGTAAAACATAAAGAACACAGTTTAAATCTACTTGAAAACACAATGTCTTGCCCTGAAATACTGTTTAGACACTTACAATGCCTTGAAACGCTGTTTCAATGTGTCTAAAACATAAAGAACACAGTTGCAATCTACTTATTGCAAATTATAGAACATACAGTTTTCTCTTAAACTAATATTTGAAAGTTTCTTCTTACCTTGCATGAGATATTAGTTGAGAACACAATGTTTGGCTCTAAAACAGAGTTTAAGGTACTTACAATGTTTTGAAATACGGTTTTAATGTATGTAAAACATAAAGAACACAGTTTAAATCTACTTGAAAACACAATGTCTTGCCCTGAAATACTGTTTAATCACTTACAATGCCTTGAAACGCTGTTTCAATGTATGTAAAACATAAAGAACACAGTTGCAATCTACTTATTGCAAACTATAGAACAGACTGTTTTCTCTTAAACTAATCTTTGAAAGTTTCTTCTTAACTTGCATGAGATATTAGTTGAGAACACAATGTTTGGCTCTAAAACAGAGTTTAAGGTACTTACAATGCTTTGAAATGCTGTTTTAATGTATGTAAAACATAAAGAACACAGTTTAAATCTACTTGAAAACACAATGTCTTGCCCTGAAATACTGTTTAGACACTTACAATGCTTTGAAATGCTGTTTTAATGTATGTAAAACATAAAGAACACAGTTTAAATCTACTTGAAAACACAATGTCTTCCGCTGAAACACTGTTTAATCACTTACATTGCCTTGAAATGCTTTTTCAATGTATGTAAAACATAAAGAACACAGTTGCAATCTACTCAATGCAAACTATAGAACAGTTTTCTCTTAAACTAATCTTTGAAAGTTTCTTCTTAACTTGCATGAGATATTAGTTGAGAAAACAATGTTTGGCTCTAAAACAGAGTTTAAGGTACTTACAATGCTTTGAAATGCTGTTTCAATGTATGTAAAACATAAAGACCACAGTTGCAATCTACTCATTGCAAACTATAGAACAGTCAGTTTTCTCTTAAACTAATCTTGGAAAGTTTCTTTTTAACTTGCATGAGATATTATTTGAGAACGCAATGTTTGGCTCTACAACAGAGTTTAAGGTACTTACAATGCTTTGAAATGCTTTTTTAATGTATGTAAAACATAAAGAACACAGTTTAAATCTACTTGAAAACACGTCTTGCCCCGAAACACTTTTAAATCACTTACAATGCCTTGAAACTCTGTTTCAATGTATGTAAAACATAAAGAACACAGTTGCAATCTACTTGAAAACACAATGTCTTCCGCTGAAACACTGTTTAATCACTTACATTGCCTTGAAATGCTTTTTCAATGTATGTAAAACATAAAGAACACAGTTGCAATCTACTCATTGCAAACTATAGAACAGTTTTCTCTTAAACTAATCTTTGAAAGTTTCTTCTTAACTTGCATGAGATATTAGTTGAGAACACAATGTTTCGCTCTAAAACAGAGTTTAAGGTACTTACAATGCTTTGAAATGCTGTTTCAATGTATGTAAAACATAAAGACCACAGTTGCAATCTACTCATTGCAAACTATAGAACAGTCAGTTTTCTCTTAAACTAATCTTTGAAACTTTCTTTTTAACTTGCATGAGATATTAGTTGAGAACACAATGTTTGGCTCTAAAACAGAGTTTAAGGTACTTACAATGCTTTGAAATGCTTTTTAATGTATGTAAAACATAAAGAACACAGTTTAAACCTATTGAAAACACAATGTCTTGCGCTCAAACACTGTTTAATCACTTACAATGCCTTGAAACGCTTTTTCAATGTATGTAAAATATAAAAAACACAGTTTAAATCTACTTGAAAACACAATTTCTTACCCTGAAACACTGTTTAGTCACTTACAATGCCTTGAAACGCTGTTTTAATGTATTTAAAAGAAAGAACACAGTTTAAATCTAATTGAAAACACCATGTCTTGTCCTGAAACACTGTTTAGTCACTTACAATGCCTTGAAACGCTGTTTCAATGTATGTAAAACATAAAGAACACAGTTGCAATCTACTTATTGCAAACTATAGAACAGACTGTTTTCTCTTAAACTAATCTTTGAAAGTTTATTCTTAACTTGCATGAGATATTAGTTGAGAACGCAATGTTTGGCTCTAAAACAGAGTTTAAGGTACTTACAATGCTTTGAAATGCTGTTTTAATGTATGTAAAACATAAAGAACACAGTTTAAATCTACTTGAAAACACGTCTTGCCCCGAAACACTTTTAAATCACTTACAATGCCTTGAAACTCTGTTTCAATGTATGTAAAACATAAAGAACACAGTTGCAATCTACTCATTGCAAACTATAGAACAGTTTTCTCTTAAACTAATCTTTGAAAGTTTCTTCTTAACTTGCATGAGATATTAGTTGAGAACACAATGTTTCGCTCTAAAACAGAGTTTAAGGTACTTACAATGCTTTGAAATGCTGTTTCAATGTATGTAAAACATAAAGAACACAGTTGCAATCTACTCATTGCAAACTATAGAACAGTCAGTTTTCTCTTAAACTAATCTTTGAAAGTTTCTTTTTAACTTGCATGAGATATTAGTTGAGAACACAATGTTTCGCTCTAAAACAGAGTTTAGGGTACTTACAATGCTTTGAAATGCTCTTTCAATGTATGTAAAACATAAAGCCCACAGTTGCAATCTACTCAATGCAAATTATAGAACAGTTTTCTCTTAAACTAATCTTTGAAAGTTTCTTCTTAACTTGCATGAGATATTAGTTGAGAAAACAATGTTTGGCTCTAAAACAGAGTTTAAGGTACTTACAATGCTTTGAAATGCTTTTTAATGTATGTAAAACATAAAGAACACAGTTTAAATCTACTTGAAAACACAATGTCTTGCCCTGAAATACTGTTTAGACACTTACAATGCCTTGAAACGCTGTTTCAATGTGTCTAAAACATAAAGAACACAGTTGCAATCTACTTATTGCAAACTATAGAACAGACTGTTTTCTCTTAAACTAATCTTTGAAAGTTTCTCCTTAACTTGCATGAGATATTAATTGAGAACACAATGTTTGGCTCTAAAACAGAGTTTAAGGTACTTACAATGCTTTGAAATGCTGTTTTAATGTATGTAAAACATAAAGAACAAAGTTTAAATCTACTTGAAAACACAATGTCTTGCCCTGAAATACTGTTTAGACACTTACAATGCTTTGAAATGCTGTTTTAATGTATGTAAAACATAAAGAACACAGTTTAAATCTACTTGAAAACACAATGTCTTCCGCTGAAACACTGTTTAATCACTTACATTGCCTTGAAATGCTTTTTCAATGTATGTAAAACATAAAGAACACAGTTGCAATCTACTCAATGCAAACTATAGAACAGTTTTCTCTTAAACTAATCTTTGAAAGTTTCTTCTTAACTTGCATGAGATATTAGTTGAGAAAACAATGTTTGGCTCTAAAACAGAGTTTAAGGTACTTACAATGCTTTGAAATGCTGTTTCAATGTATGTAAAACATAAAGACCACAGTTGCAATCTACTCATTGCAAACTATAGAACAGTCAGTTTTCTCTTAAACTAATCTTGGAAAGTTTCTTTTTAACTTGCATGAGATATTATTTGAGAACGCAATGTTTGGCTCTACAACAGAGTTTAAGGTACTTACAATGCTTTGAAATGCTGTTTTAATGTATGTAAAACATAAAGAACACAGTTTAAATCTACTTGAAAACACGTCTTGCCCCGAAACACTTTTAAATCACTTACAATGCCTTGAAACTCTGTTTCAATGTATGTAAAACATAAAGAACACAGTTGCAATCTACTTGAAAACACAATGTCTTCCGCTGAAACACTGTTTAATCACTTACATTGCCTTGAAATGCTTTTTCAATGTATGTAAAACATAAAGAACACAGTTGCAATCTACTCATTGCAAACTATAGAACAGTTTTCTCTTAAACTAATCTTTGAAAGTTTCTTCTTAACTTGCATGAGATATTAGTTGAGAACACAATGTTTCGCTCTAAAACAGAGTTTAAGGTACTTACAATGCTTTGAAATGCTGTTTCAATGTATGTAAAACATAAAGAACACAGTTGCAATCTACTCATTGCAAACTATAGAACAGTCAGTTTTCTCTTAAACTAATCTTTGAAAGTTTCTTTTTAACTTGCATGAGATATTAGTTGAGAACACAATGTTTGGCTCTAAAACAGAGTTTAAGGTACTTACAATGCTTTGAAATGCTGTTTCAATGTATGTAAAACATAAAGACCACAGTTGCAATCTACTCATTGCAAACTATAGAACAGTCAGTTTTCTCTTAAACTAATCTTTGAAAGTTTCTTTTTAACTTGCATGAGATATTAGTTGAGAACACAATGTTTGGCTCTAAAACAGAGTTTAAGGTACTTACAATGCTTTGAAATGCTTTTTAATGTATGTAAAACATAAAGAACACAGTTTAAACCTATTGAAAACACAATGTCTTGCGCTCAAACACTGTTTAATCACTTACAATGCCTTGAAACGCTTTTTCAATGTATGTAAAATATAAAAAACACAGTTTAAATCTACTTGAAAACACAATTTCTTACCCTGAAACACTGTTTAGTCACTTACAATGCCTTGAAACGCTGTTTTAATGTATTTAAAAGAAAGAACACAGTTTAAATCTACTTGAAAACACCATGTCTTGTCCTGAAACACTGTTTAGTCACTTACAATGCCTTGAAACGCTGTTTCAATGTATGTAAAACATAAAGAACACAGTTGCAATCTACTTATTGCAAACTATAGAACAGACTGTTTTCTCTTAAACTAATCTTTGAAAGTTTATTCTTAACTTGCATGAGATATTAGTTGAGAACGCAATGTTTGGCTCTAAAACAGAGTTTAAGGTACTTACAATGCTTTGAAATGCTGTTTTAATGTATGTAAAACATAAAGAACACAGTTTAAATCTACTTGAAAACACGTCTTGCCCCGAAACACTTTTAAATCACTTACAATGCCTTGAAACTCTGTTTCAATGTATGTAAAACATAAAGAACACAGTTGCAATCTACTCATTGCAAACTATAGAACAGTTTTCTCTTAAACTAATCTTTGAAAGTTTCTTCTTAACTTGCATG
This sequence comes from Electrophorus electricus, assembly GCF_041902795.1. Classification (NCBI taxonomy): domain Eukaryota; kingdom Metazoa; phylum Chordata; class Actinopteri; order Gymnotiformes; family Gymnotidae; genus Electrophorus; species Electrophorus electricus. The sequence goes on from NC_137522.1 coordinate 5,048,027, forward strand.
AGATATTAGTTGAGAACACAATGTTTCGCTCTAAAACAGAGTTTAAGGTACTTACAATGCTTTGAAATGCTGTTTCAATGTATGTAAAACATAAAGAACACAGTTGCAATCTACTCATTGCAAACTATAGAACAGTCAGTTTTCTCTTAAACTAATCTTTGAAAGTTTCTTTTTAACTTGCATGAGATATTAGTTGAGAACACAATGTTTCGCTCTAAAACAGAGTTTAGGGTACTTACAATGCTTTGAAATGCTCTTTCAATGTATGTAAAACATAAAGCCCACAGTTGCAATCTACTCAATGCAAATTATAGAACAGTTTTCTCTTAAACTAATCTTTGAAAGTTTCTTCTTAACTTGCATGAGATATTAGTTGAGAAAACAATGTTTGGCTCTAAAACAGAGTTTAAGGTACTTACAATGCTTTGAAATGCTTTTTAATGTATGTAAAACATAAAGAACACAGTTTAAATCTACTTGAAAACACAATGTCTTGCCCTGAAATACTGTTTAGACACTTACAATGCCTTGAAACGCTGTTTCAATGTGTCTAAAACATAAAGAACACAGTTGCAATCTACTTATTGCAAACTATAGAACAGACTGTTTTCTCTTAAACTAATCTTTGAAAGTTTCTTCTTAACTTGCATGAGATATTAATTGAGAACACAATGTTTGGCTCTAAAACAGAGTTTAAGGTACTTACAATGCTTTGAAATGCTGTTTTAATGTATGTAAAACATAAAGAACAAAGTTTAAATCTACTTGAAAACACAATGTCTTGCCCTGAAATACTGTTTAGACACTTACAATGCTTTGAAATGCTGTTTTAATGTATGTAAAACATAAAGAACACAGTTTAAATCTACTTGAAAACACAATGTCTTCCGCTGAAACACTGTTTAATCACTTACATTGCCTTGAAATGCTTTTTCAATGTATGTAAAACATAAAGAACACAGTTGCAATCTACTCAATGCAAACTATAGAACAGTTTTCTCTTAAACTAATCTTTGAAAGTTTCTTCTTAACTTGCATGAGATATTAGTTGAGAAAACAATGTTTGGCTCTAAAACAGAGTTTAAGGTACTTACAATGCTTTGAAATGCTGTTTCAATGTATGTAAAACATAAAGACCACAGTTGCAATCTACTCATTGCAAACTATAGAACAGTCAGTTTTCTCTTAAACTAATCTTGGAAAGTTTCTTTTTAACTTGCATGAGATATTATTTGAGAACGCAATGTTTGGCTCTACAACAGAGTTTAAGGTACTTACAATGCTTTGAAATGCTGTTTCAATGTATGTAAAACATAAAGACCACAGTTGCAATCTACTCATTGCAAACTATAGAACAGTCAGTTTTCTCTTAAACTAATCTTGGAAAGTTTCTTTTTAACTTGCATGAGATATTATTTGAGAACGCAATGTTTGGCTCTAAAACAGAGTTTAAGGTACTTACAATGCTTTGAAATGCTGTTTTAATGTATGTAAAACATAAAGAACACAGTTTAAATCTACTTGAAAACACGTCTTGCCCCGAAACACTTTTAAATCACTTACAATGCCTTGAAACTCTGTTTCAATGTATGTAAAACATAAAGAACACAGTTGCAATCTACTCATTGCAAACTATAGAACAGTTTTCTCTTAAACTAATCTTTGAAAGTTTCTTCTTAACTTGCATGAGATATTAGTTGAGAACACAATGTTTCGCTCTAAAACAGAGTTTAAGGTACTTACAATGCTTTGAAATGCTGTTTCAATGTATGTAAAACATAAAGAACACAGTTGCAATCTACTCATTGCAAACTATAGAACAGTCAGTTTTCTCTTAAACTAATCTTTGAAAGTTTCTTCTTAACTTGCATGAGATATTAGTTGAGAACACAATGTTTGGCTCTAAAACAGAGTTTAAGGTACTTACAATGCTTTGAAATGCTGTTTCAATGTATGTAAAACATAAAGACCACAGTTGCAATCTACTCATTGCAAACTATAGAACAGTCAGTTTTCTCTTAAACTAATCTTTGAAAGTTTCTTTTTAACTTGCATGAGATATTAGTTGAGAACACAATGTTTGGCTCTAAAACAGAGTTTAGGGCACTTAATATGCTTTGAAATGCTGTTTTAATGTATGTAAAACATAAAGAACACAGTTTAAATCTACTTGAAAACACAATGTCTTGCCCTGAAATACTGTTTAATCACTTACAATGCCTTGAAACGCTGTTTCAATGTATGTAAAACATAAAGAACACAGTTTAAATCTACTTGAAAACACAATGTCTTCCGCTGAAACACTGTTTAATCACTTACATTGCCTTGAAATGCTTTTTCAATGTATGTAAAACATAAAGAACACAGTTGCAATCTACTCATTGCAAACTATAGAACAGTTTTCTCTTAAACTAATCTTTGAAAGTTTCTTCTTAACTTGCATGAGATATTAGTTGAGAACACAATGTTTCGCTCTAAAACAGAGTTTAAGGTACTTACAATGCTTTGAAATGCTGTTTCAATGTATGTAAAACATAAAGAAGACAGTTGCAATCTACTCATTGCAAACTATAGAACAGTCAGTTTTCTCTTAAACTAATCTTGGAAAGTTTCTTTTTAACTTGCATGAGATATTATTTGAGAACGCAATGTTTGGCTCTACAACAGAGTTTAAGGTACTTACAATGCTTTGAAATGCTGTTTTAATGTATGTAAAACATAAAGAACACAGTTTAAATCTACTTGAAAACACGTCTTGCCCCGAAACACTTTTAAATCACTTACAATGCCTTGAAACTCTGTTTCAATGTATGTAAAACATAAAGAACACAGTTGCAATCAACTCATTGCAAACTATAGAACAGTTTTCTCTTAAACTAATCTTTGAAAGTTTCTTCTTAACTTGCATGAGATATTAGTTGAGAACACAATGTTTCGCTCTAAAACAGAGTTTAAGGTACTTACAATGCTTTGAAATGCTGTTTCAATGTATGTAAAACATAAAGACCACAGTTGCAATCTACTCATTGCAAACTATAGAACAGTCAGTTTTCTCTTAAACTAATCTTTGAAAGTTTCTTTTTAACTTGCATGAGATATTAGTTGAGAACACAATGTTTGGCTCTAAAACAGAGTTTAAGGTACTTACAATGCTTTGAAATGCTGTTTCAATGTATGTAAAACATAAAGACCACAGTTGCAATCTACTCATTGCAAACTATAGAACAGTCAGTTTTCTCTTAAACTAATCTTTGAAAGTTTCTTTTTAACTTGCATGAGATATTAGTTGAGAACACAATGTTTGGCTCTAAAACAGAGTTTAAGGTACTTACAATGCTTTGAAATGCTTTTTAATGTATGTAAAACATAAAGAACACAGTTTAAACCTATTGAAAACACAATGTCTTGCGCTCAAACACTGTTTAATCACTTACAATGCCTTGAAACGCTTTTTCAATGTATGTAAAATATAAAAAACACAGTTTAAATCTACTTGAAAACACAATTTCTTACCCTGAAACACTGTTTAGTCACTTACAATGCCTTGAAACGCTGTTTTAATGTATTTAAAAGAAAGAACACAGTTTAAATCTACTTGAAAACACCATGTCTTGTCCTGAAACACTGTTTAGTCACTTACAATGCCTTGAAACGCTGTTTCAATGTATGTAAAACATAAAGAGCACAGTTGCAATCTACTTATTGCAAACTATAGAACAGACTGTTTTCTCTTAAACTAATCTTTGAAAGTTTATTCTTAACTTGCATGGGATATTAGTTGAGAACGCAATGTTTGGCTCTAAAACAGAGTTTAAGGTACTTACAATGCTTTGAAATGCTTTTTAATGTATGTAAAACATAAAGAACACAGTTTAAATCTACTTGAAAACACAATGTCTTGCCCTGAAATACTGTTTAGACACTTACAATGCCTTGAAACGCTGTTTCAATGTGTCTAAAACATAAAGAACACAGTTGCAATCTACTTATTGCAAACTATAGAACAGACTGTTTTCTCTTAAACTAATCTTTGAAAGTTTCTTCTTAACTTGCATGAGATATTAATTGAGAACACAATGTTTGGCTCTAAAACAGAGTTTAAGGTACTTACAATGCTTTGAAATGCTGTTTTAATGTATGTAAAACATAAAGAACACAGTTTAAATCTAGTTGAAAACACAATGTCTTGCCCTGAAACACTGTTTAGTCACTTACAATGCCTTGAAACGCTGTTTCCATGTATATAAAACATAAAGAACACAGTTGCAATATATTTATTGCAAAGTATAAAACAGACTGTTTTCTCCTAAACTAATTTTTGAAAGTTTCTTCTTAACTTGCATGAGATATTAGTTGAGAATGCAATGTTTGGCTCTAAAATAGAGTTTAGGGTACTTACAATGCCTTGAAATGCTGTTTCAATGTGTGTAAAACATAAAGAACAGTTGCAATCTACTTATTGCAAACTATAGAACAGTCAGTTTGCTCGTAAACTAATCTTTGAAAGTTTCTTCTTAAATTGCATGATATATTAGGTGATAAAGCAATGTTTGGCTGTAAAACAGAGTTTCGGGCACTTACCATGCTTTGAAACGCTGTTTCAATGTATGTAAAACAAAAAACACAGTTTATATCTACCTGAAAACTCAATGTCTTGCCCTGAAACACTGTTTAGTCACTTACAATGCCTTGAAACACTGTTTCAAGGTATGTAAAACATAAAGAACACAGTTGCAATCTACTTATTGCAAACTATAGAACAGTCAGTTTTCTCTTACACTAATCTTTGAAAGTTTCTTCTTAACTTGCATGAGATATTAGTTCAGAACACAATGTTTGGCTCTAAAACAGAGTTTAAGGTACTTACAATGTTTTGAAATGCTGTTTTAATGTATGTAAAACATAAAGAACACAGTTTAAATCTACTTGAAAGCACAATGTCTTGCCCTGAAACACTGTTTAATCACTTACAATGCATTGAAACGCTGTTTCAATGTATGTAAAACTTAAAGAACACAGTTGCAATCTACTTATTGCAAACTATAGAACAGTTTTCTCTTAAACTAATCTTTGAAAGTTTCTTGTTAACTTGCATGAGATATTAGTTGAGAACACAATGTTTGGCTCTAAAACAGAGTTTAGGGTACTTACAATGCTTTGAAATGCTGTTTCAATGTATGTAAAACATAAAGACCACAGTTGCAATCTACTCATTGCAAACTATAGAACAGTTTTCTCTTAAACTAATCTTTGAAAGTTTCTTCATAATTTGCAAGAGATATTAGTTGAGAACACAATGTTTGGCTCTAAAACAGAGTTTAAGGTACTTACAATGCTTTGAAATGCTGTTTTAATGTATGTAAAACATAAAGAACACAGTTTAAATCTACTTGAAAACACGTCTTGCCCCGAAACACTTTTAAATCACTTACAATGCCATGAAACTCTGTTTCAATGTATGTAAAACATAAAGAACACAGTTGCAATCTACTCATTGCAAACTATAGAACAGTTTTCTCTTAAACTAATCTTTGAAAGTTTCTTCTTAACTTGCATGAGATATTAGTTGAGAACACAATGTTTCGCTCTAAAACAGAGTTTAAGGTACTTACAATGCTTTGAAATGCTGTTTCAATGTATGTAAAACATAAAGAACACAGTTGCAATCTACTCATTGCAAACTATAGAACAGTCAGTTTTCTCTTAAACTAATCTTTGAAAGTTTCTTTTTAACTTGCATGAGATATTAGTTGAGAACACAATGTTTCGCTCTAAAACAGAGTTTAGGGTACTTACAATGCTTTGAAATGCTCTTTCAATGTATGTAAAACATAAAGAACACAGTTGCAATCTACTTATTGCAAACTATAGAATAGACTGTTTTCTCTTAAACTAATCTTTGAAAGTTTCTTCTTAACTTGCATGAGATATTAGTTGAGAACACAATGTTTGGCTCTAAAACAGAGTTTAAGGTACTTACAATGCTTTGAAATGCTGTTTTAATGTATGTAAAACATAAAGAACACAGTTTAAATCTACTTGAAAACACAATGTCTTGCCCTGAAATACTGTTTAGACACTTACAATGTCTTGAAACGCTGTTTCAATGTGTCTAAAACATAAAGAACACAGTTGCAATCTACTTATTGCAAATTATAGAACATACAGTTTTCTCTTAAACTAATATTTGAAAGTTTCTTCTTAACTTGCATGAGATATTAGTTGAGAACACAATGTTTGGCTCTAAAACAGAGTTTAAGGTACTTACAATGTTTTGAAATACGGTTTTATTGTAGGTAAAACATAAAGAACACAGTTTAAATCTACTTGAAAACACAATGTCTTGCCCTGAAACACTGTTTAGTCACTTACAGTGCCTTGAAATGCTGTTTCAATGTATATAAAACATAAAGAACACAGTTGCAATCTATTTATTGCAAACTATGGAACAGTTTTCTCTTAAACTGATCTTTGAAAGTTTCTTCTTAAATTGCATGAGATATTAGGTGATAACGCAATGTTTGGCTCTAAAACAGAGTTTAGGGCACTTAATATGCTTTGAAATGCTGTTTTAATGTATGTAAAACATAAAGAACACAGTTTAAATCTACTTGAAAACACAATGTCTTGCCCTGAAATACTGTTTAATCACTTACAATGCCTTGAAACGCTGTTTCAATGTATGTAAAACATAAAGAACACAGTTTAAATCTACTTGAAAACACAATGTCTTGCCCTGAAATACTGTTTAGACACTTACAATGCTTTGAAATGCTGTTTTAATGTATGTAAAACATAAAGAACACAGTTTAAATCTACTTGAAAACACGTCTTGCCCCGAAACACTTTTAAATCACTTACAATGCCTTGAAACTCTGTTTCAATGTATGTAAAACATAAAGAACACAGTTGCAATCTACTCATTGCAAACTATAGAACAGTTTTCTCTTAAACTAATCTTTGAAAGTTTCTTCTTAACTTGCATGAGATATTAGTTGAGAACACAATGTTTCGCTCTAAAACAGAGTTTAAGGTACTTACAATGCTTTGAAATGCTGTTTCAATGTATGTAAAACATAAAGAACACAGTTGCAATCTACTCATTGCAAACTATAGAACAGTCAGTTTTCTCTTAAACTAATCTTTGAAAGTTTCTTTTTATCTTGCATGAGATATTAGTTGAGAACACAATGTTTCGCTCTAAAACAGAGTTTAGGGTACTTACAATGCTTTGAAATGCTCTTTCAATGTATGTAAAACATAAAGCCCACAGTTGCAATCTACTCAATGCAAATTATAGAACAGTTTTCTCTTAAACTAATCTTTGAAAGTTTCTTCTTAACTTGCATGAGATATTAGTTGAGAAAACAATGTTTGGCTCTAAAACAGAGTTTAAGGTACTTACAATGCTTTGAAATGCTTTTTAATGTATGTAAAACATAAAGAACACAGTTTAAATCTACTTGAAAACACAATGTCTTGCCCTGAAATACTGTTTAGACACTTACAATGCCTTGAAACGCTGTTTCAATGTGTCTAAAACATAAAGAACACAGTTGCAATCTACTTATTGCAAATTATAGAACATACAGTTTTCTCTTAAACTAATATTTGAAAGTTTCTTCTTACCTTGCATGAGATATTAGTTGAGAACACAATGTTTGGCTCTAAAACAGAGTTTAAGGTACTTACAATGTTTTGAAATACGGTTTTATTGTAGGTAAAACATAAAGAACACAGTTTAAATCTACTTGAAAACACAATGTCTTGCCCTGAAACACTGTTTAGTCACTTACAGTGCCTTGAAATGCTGTTTCAATGTATATAAAACATAAAGAACACAGTTGCAATCTATTTATTGCAAAGTATGGAACAGTTTTCTCTTAAACTGATCTTTGAAAGTTTCTTCTTAAATTGCATGAGATATTAGGTGATAACGCAATGTTTGGCTCTAAAACAGAGTTTAGGGCACTTAATATGCTTTGAAATGCTGTTTTAATGTATGTAAAACATAAAGAACACAGTTTAAATCTACTTGAAAACACAATGTCTTGCCCTGAAATACTGTTTAATCACTTACAATGCCTTGAAACGCTGTTTCAATGTATGTAAAACAAAGAACACAGTTACAATCTACTTATTGTAAACTATAGAACAGACTGTTTTCTCTTAAACTAATCTTTGAAAGTTTCTTCTTAACTTGCATGAGATATTAGTTGAGAACACAATGTTTGGCTCTAAAACAGAGTTTAAGGTACTTACAATGCTTTGAAATACTTTTTAATGTATGTAAAACATAAAGAACACAGTTTAAACCTATTGAAAACACAATGTCTTGCGCTCAAACACTGTTTAATCACTTACAATGCCTTGAAACGCTTTTTCAATGTATGTAAAATATAAAAAACACAGTTTAAATCTACTTGAAAACACAATTTCTTACCCTGAAACACTGTTTAGTCACTTACAATGCCTTGAAACGCTGTTTTAATGTATTTAAAAGAAAGAACACAGTTTAAATCTACTTGAAAACACCATGTCTTGTCCTGAAACACTGTTTAGTCACTTACAATGCCTTGAAACGCTGTTTCAATGTATGTAAAACATAAAGAGCACAGTTGCAATCTACTTATTGCAAACTATAGAACAGACTGTTTTCTCTTAAACTAATCTTTGAAAGTTTATTCTTAACTTGCATGAGATATTAGTTGAGAACGCAATGTTTGGCTCTAAAACAGAGTTTAAGGTACTTACAATGCTTTGAAATGCTTTTTAATGTATGTAAAACATAAAGAACACAGTTTAAATCTACTTGAAAACACAATGTCTTGCCCTGAAATACTGTTTAGACACTTACAATGCCTTGAAACGCTGTTTCAATGTGTCTAAAACATAAAGAACACAGTTGCAATCTACTTATTGCAAACTATAGAACAGACTGTTTTCTCTTAAACTAATCTTTGAAAGTTTCTTCTTAACTTGCATGAGATATTAATTGAGAACACAATGTTTGGCTCTAAAACAGAGTTTAAGGTACTTACAATGCTTTGAAATGCTGTTTTAATGTATGTAAAACATAAAGAACACAGTTTAAATCTAGTTGAAAACACAATGTCTTGCCCTGAAACACTGTTTAGTCACTTACAATGCCTTGAAACGCTGTTTCCATGTATATAAAACATAAAGAACACAGTTGCAATATATTTATTGCAAAGTATAAAACAGACTGTTTTCTCCTAAACTAATTTTTGAAAGTTTCTTCTTAACTTGCATGAGATATTAGTTGAGAATGCAATGTTTGGCTCTAAAATAGAGTTTAGGGTACTTACAATGCCTTGAAATGCTGTTTCAATGTGTGTAAAACATAAAGAACAGTTGCAATCTACTTATTGCAAACTATAGAACAGTCAGTTTGCTCGTAAACTAATCTTTGAAAGTTTCTTCTTAAATTGCATGATATATTAGGTGATAAAGCAATGTTTGGCTGTAAAACAGAGTTTCGGGCACTTACCATGCTTTGAAACGCTGTTTCAATGTATGTAAAACAAAAAACACAGTTTATATCTACCTGAAAACTCAATGTCTTGCCCTGAAACACTGTTTAGTCACTTACAATGCCTTGAAACACTGTTTCAATGTATGTAAAACTTAAAGAACACAGTTGCAATCTACTTATTGCAAACTATAGAACAGTTTTCTCTTAAACTAATCTTTGAAAGTTTCTTGTTAACTTGCATGAGATATTAGTTGAGAACACAATGTTTGGCTCTAAAACAGAGTTTAGGGTACTTACAATGCTTTGAAATGCTGTTTCAATGTATGTAAAACATAAAGACCACAGTTGCAATCTACTCATTGCAAACTATAGAACAGTTTTCTCTTAAACTAATCTTTGAAAGTTTCTTCATAATTTGCAAGAGATATTAGTTGAGAACACAATGTTTGGCTCTAAAACAGAGTTTAAGTTACTTACAATGCTTTGAAATGCTGTTTTAATGTATGTAAAACATAAAGAACACAGTTTAAATCTACTTGAAAACACGTCTTGCCCCGAAACACTTTTAAATCACTTACAATGCCTTGAAACTCTGTTTCAATGTATGTAAAACATAAAGAACACAGTTGCAATCTACTCATTGCAAACTATAGAACAGTTTTCTCTTAAACTAATCTTTGAAAGTTTCTTCTTAACTTGCATGAGATATTAGTTGAGAACACAATGTTTCGCTCTAAAACAGAGTTTAAGGTACTTACAATGCTTTGAAATGCTGTTTCAATGTATGTAAAACATAAAGAACACAGTTGCAATCTACTCATTGCAAACTATAGAACAGTCAGTTTTCTCTTAAACTAATCTTTGAAAGTTTCTTTTTAACTTGCATGAGATATTAGTTGAGAACACAATGTTTCGCTCTAAAACAGAGTTTAGGGTACTTACAATGCTTTGAAATGCTCTTTCAATGTATGTAAAACATAAAGAACACAGTTGCAATCTACTTATTGCAAACTATAGAACAGACTGTTTTCTCTTAAACTAATCTTTGAAAGTTTCTTCTTAACTTGCATGAGATATTAGTTGAGAACACAATGTTTGGCTCTAAAACAGAGTTTAAGGTACTTACAATGCTTTGAAATGCTGTTTTAATGTATGTAAAACATAAAGAACACAGTTTAAATCTACTTGAAAACACAATGTCTTGCCCTGAAATACTGTTTAGACACTTACAATGCCTTGAAACGCTGTTTCAATGTGTCTAAAACATAAAGAACACAGTTGCAATCTACTTATTGCAAATTATAGAACATACAGTTTTCTCTTAAACTAATATTTGAAAGTTTCTTCTTAACTTGCATGAGATATTAGTTGAGAACACAATGTTTGGCTCTAAAACAGAGTTTAAGGTACTTACAATGTTTTGAAATACGGTTTTATTGTAGGTAAAACATAAAGAACACAGTTTAAATCTACTTGAAAACACAATGTCTTGCCCTGAAACACTGTTTAGTCACTTACAGTGCCTTGAAATGCTGTTTCAATGTATATAAAACATAAAGAACACAGTTGCAATCTATTTATTGCAAACTATGGAACAGTTTTCTCTTAAACTGATCTTTGAAAGTTTCTTCTTAAATTGCATGAGATATTAGGTGATAACGCAATGTTTGGCTCTAAAACAGAGTTTAGGGCACTTAATATGCTTTGAAATGCTGTTTTAATGTATGTAAAACATAAAGAACACAGTTTAAATCTACTTGAAAACACAATGTCTTGCCCTGAAATACTGTTTAATCACTTACAATGCCTTGAAACGCTGTTTCAATGTATGTAAAACATAAAGAACACAGTTTAAATCTACTTGAAAACACAATGTCTTGCCCTGAAATACTGTTTAGACACTTACAATGCTTTGAAATGCTGTTTTAATGTATGTAAAACATAAAGAACACAGTTTAAATCTACTTGAAAACACGTCTTGCCCCGAAACACTTTTAAATCACTTACAATGCCTTGAAACTCTGTTTCAATGTATGTAAAACATAAAGAACACAGTTGCAATCTACTCATTGCAAACTATAGAACAGTTTTCTCTTAAACTAATCTTTGAAAGTTTCTTCTTAACTTGCATGAGATATTAGTTGAGAACACAATGTTTCGCTCTAAAACAGAGTTTAAGGTACTTACAATGCTTTGAAATGCTGTTTCAATGTATGTAAAACATAAAGAACACAGTTGCAATCTACTCATTGCAAACTATAGAACAGTCAGTTTTCTCTTAAACTAATCTTTGAAAGTTTCTTTTTATCTTGCATGAGATATTAGTTGAGAACACAATGTTTCGCTCTAAAACAGAGTTTAGGGTACTTACAATGCTTTGAAATGCTCTTTCAATGTATGTAAAACATAAAGCCCACAGTTGCAATCTACTCAATGCAAATTATAGAACAGTTTTCTCTTAAACTAATCTTTGAAAGTTTCTTCTTAACTTGCATGAGATATTAGTTGAGAACACAATGTTTGGCTCTAAAACAGAGTTTAAGGTACTTACAATGTTTTGAAATACGGTTTTATTGTAGGTAAAACATAAAGAACACAGTTTAAATCTACTTGAAAACACAATGTCTTGCCCTGAAACACTGTTTAGTCACTTACAGTGCCTTGAAATGCTGTTTCAATGTATATAAAACATAAAGAACACAGTTGCAATCTATTTATTGCAAAGTATGGAACAGTTTTCTCTTAAACTGATCTTTGAAAGTTTCTTCTTAAATTGCATGAGATATTAGGTGATAACGCAATGTTTGGCTCTAAAACAGAGTTTAGGGCACTTAATATGCTTTGAAATGCTGTTTTAATGTATGTAAAACATAAAGAACACAGTTTAAATCTACTTGAAAACACAATGTCTTGCCCTGAAATACTGTTTAATCACTTACAATGCCTTGAAACGCTGTTTCAATGTATGTAAAACATAAAGAACACAGTTGCAATCTACTTATTGCAAACTATAGAACAGACTGTTTTCTCTTAAACTAATCTTTGAAAGTTTCTTCTTAACTTGCATGAGATATTAGTTGAGAACACAATGTTTGGCTCTAAAACAGAGTTTAAGGTACTTACAATGCTTTGAAATGCTGTTTTAATGTATGTAAAACATAAAGAACACAGTTTAAATCTACTTGAAAACACAATGTCTTGCCCTGAAATACTGTTTAGACACTTACAATGCTTTGAAATGCTGTTTTAATGTATGTAAAACATAAAGAACACAGTTTAAATCTACTTGAAAACACAATGTCTTCCGCTGAAACACTGTTTAATCACTTACATTGCCTTGAAATGCTTTTTCAATGTATGTAAAACATAAAGAACACAGTTGCAATCTACTCAATGCAAACTATAGAACAGTTTTCTCTTAAACTAATCTTTGAAAGTTTCTTCTTAACTTGCATGAGATATTAGTTGAGAAAACAATGTTTGGCTCTAAAACAGAGTTTAAGGTACTTACAATGCTTTGAAATGCTGTTTCAATGTATGTAAAACATAAAGACCACAGTTGCAATCTACTCATTGCAAACTATAGAACAGTCAGTTTTCTCTTAAACTAATCTTGGAAAGTTTCTTTTTAACTTGCATGAGATATTATTTGAGAACGCAATGTTTGGCTCTACAACAGAGTTTAAGGTACTTACAATGCTTTGAAATGCTGTTTTAATGTATGTAAAACATAAAGAACACAGTTTAAATCTACTTGAAAACACGTCTTGCCCCGAAACACTTTTAAATCACTTACAATGCCTTGAAAGTCTGTTTCAATGTATGTAAAACATAAAGAACACAGTTGCAATCTACTCATTGCAAACTATAGAACAGTTTTCTCTTAAACTAATCTTTGAAAGTTTCTTCTTAACTTGCATGAGATATTAGTTGAGAACACAATGTTTCGCTCTAAAACAGAGTTTAAGGTACTTACAATGCTTTGAAATGCTGTTTCAATGTATGTAAAACATAAAGACCACAGTTGCAATCTACTCATTGCAAACTATAGAACAGTCAGTTTTCTCTTAAACTAATCTTTGAAAGTTTCTTTTTAACTTGCATGAGATATTAGTTGAGAACACAATGTTTGGCTCTAAAACAGAGTTTAAGGTACTTACAATGCTTTGAAATGCTGTTTCAATGTATGTAAAACATAAAGACCACAGTTGCAATCTACTCATTGCAAACTATAGAACAGTCAGTTTTCTCTTAAACTAATCTTTGAAAGTTTCTTTTTAACTTGCATGAGATATTAGTTGAGAACACAATGTTTGGCTCTAAAACAGAGTTTAAGGTACTTACAATGCTTTGAAATGCTTTTTAATGTATGTAAAACATAAAGAACACAGTTTAAACCTATTGAAAACACAATGTCTTGCGCTCAAACACTGTTTAATCACTTACAATGCCTTGAAACGCTTTTTCAATGTATGTAAAATATAAAAAACACAGTTTAAATCTACTTGAAAACACAATTTCTTACCCTGAAACACTGTTTAGTCACTTACAATGCCTTGAAACGCTGTTTTAATGTATTTAAAAGAAAGAACACAGTTTAAATCTACTTGAAAACACCATGTCTTGTCCTGAAACACTGTTTAGTCACTTACAATGCCTTGAAACGCTGTTTCAATGTATGTAAAACATAAAGAACACAGTTGCAATCTACTTATTGCAAACTATAGAACAGACTGTTTTCTCTTAAACTAATCTTTGAAAGTTTATTCTTAACTTGCATGAGATATTAGTTGAGAACGCAATGTTTGGCTCTAAAACAGAGTTTAAGGTACTTACAATGCTTTGAAATCCTGTTTTAATGTATGTAAAACATAAAGAACACAGTTTAAATCTACTTGAAAACACGTCTTGCCCCGAAACACTTTTAAATCACTTACAATGCCTTGAAACTCTGTTTCAATGTATGTAAAACATAAAGAACACAGTTGCAATCTACTCATTGCAAACTATAGAACAGTTTTCTCTTAAACTAATCTTTGAAAGTTTCTTCTTAACTTGCATGAGATATTAGTTGAGAACACAATGTTTCGCTCTAAAACAGAGTTTAAGGTACTTACAATGCTTTGAAATGCTGTTTCAATGTATGTAAAACATAAAGAACACAGTTGCAATCTACTCATTGCAAACTATAGAACAGTCAGTTTTCTCTTAAACTAATCTTTGAAAGTTTCTTTTTAACTTGCATGAGATATTAGTTGAGAACACAATGTTTCGCTCTAAAACAGAGTTTAGGGTACTTACAATGCTTTGAAATGCTCTTTCAATGTATGTAAAACATAAAGCCCACAGTTGCAATCTACTCAATGCAAATGATAGAACAGTTTTCTCTTAAACTAATCTTTGAAAGTTTCTTCTTAACTTGCATGAGATATTAGTTGAGAAAACAATGTTTGGCTCTAAAACAGAGTTTAAGGTACTTACAATGCTTTGAAATGCTTTTTAATGTATGTAAAACATAAAGAACACAGTTTAAATCTACTTGAAAACACAATGTCTTGCCCTGAAATACTGTTTAGACACTTACAATGCCTTGAAACGCTGTTTCAATGTGTCTAAAACATAAAGAACACAGTTGCAATCTACTTATTGCAAACTATAGAACAGACTGTTTTCTCTTAAACTAATCTTTGAAAGTTTCTCCTTAACTTGCATGAGATATTAATTGAGAACACAATGTTTGGCTCTAAAACAGAGTTTAAGGTACTTACAATGCTTTGAAATGCTGTTTTAATGTATGTAAAACATAAAGAACAAAGTTTAAATCTACTTGAAAACACAATGTCTTGCCCTGAAATACTGTTTAGACACTTACAATGCTTTGAAATGCTGTTTTAATGTATGTAAAACATAAAGAACACAGTTTAAATCTACTTGAAAACACAATGTCTTCCGCTGAAACACTGTTTAATCACTTACATTGCCTTGAAATGCTTTTTCAATGTATGTAAAACATAAAGAACACAGTTGCAATCTACTCAATGCAAACTATAGAACAGTTTTCTCTTAAACTAATCTTTGAAAGTTTCTTCTTAACTTGCATGAGATATTAGTTGAGAAAACAATGTTTGGCTCTAAAACAGAGTTTAAGGTACTTACAATGCTTTGAAATGCTGTTTCAATGTATGTAAAACATAAAGACCACAGTTGCAATCTACTCATTGCAAACTATAGAACAGTCAGTTTTCTCTTAAACTAATCTTGGAAAGTTTCTTTTTAACTTGCATGAGATATTATTTGAGAACGCAATGTTTGGCTCTACAACAGAGTTTAAGGTACTTACAATGCTTTGAAATGCTGTTTTAATGTATGTAAAACATAAAGAACACAGTTTAAATCTACTTGAAAACACGTCTTGCCCCGAAACACTTTTAAATCACTTACAATGCCTTGAAACTCTGTTTCAATGTATGTAAAACATAAAGAACACAGTTGCAATCTACTTGAAAACACAATGTCTTCCGCTGAAACACTGTTTAATCACTTACATTGCCTTGAAATGTTTTTTCAATGTATGTAAAACATAAAGAACACAGTTGCAATCTACTCATTGCAAACTATAGAACAGTTTTCTCTTAAACTAATCTTTGAAAGTTTCTTCTTAACTTGCATGAGATATTAGTTGAGAACACAATGTTTCGCTCTAAAACAGAGTTTAAGGTACTTACAATGCTTTGAAATGCTGTTTCAATGTATGTAAAACATAAAGAACACAGTTGCAATCTACTCATTGCAAACTATAGAACAGTCAGTTTTCTCTTAAACTAATCTTTGAAAGTTTCTTTTTAACTTGCATGAGATATTAGTTGAGAACACAATGTTTGGCTCTAAAACAGAGTTTAAGGTACTTACAATGCTTTGAAATGCTGTTTCAATGTATGTAAAACATAAAGACCACAGTTGCAATCTACTCATTGCAAACTATAGAACAGTCAGTTTTCTCTTAAACTAATCTTTGAAAGTTTCTTTTTAACTTGCATGAGATATTAGTTGAGAACACAATGTTTGGCTCTAAAACAGAGTTTAAGGTACTTACAATGCTTTGAAATGCTTTTTAATGTATGTAAAACATAAAGAACACAGTTTAAACCTATTGAAAACACAATGTCTTGCGCTCAAACACTGTTTAATCACTTACAATGCCTTGAAACGCTTTTTCAATGTATGTAAAATATAAAAAACACAGTTTAAATCTACTTGAAAACACAATTTCTTACCCTGAAACACTGTTTAGTCACTTACAATGCCTTGAAACGCTGTTTTAATGTATTTAAAAGTAAGAACACAGTTTAAATCTACTTGAAAACACCATGTCTTGTCCTGAAACACTGTTTAGTCACTTACAATGCCTTGAAACGCTGTTTCAATGTATGTAAAACATAAAGAACACAGTTGCAATCTACTTATTGCAAACTATAGAACAGACTGTTTTCTCTTAAACTAATCTTTGAAAGTTTATTCTTAACTTGCATGAGATATTAGTTGAGAACGCAATGTTTGGCTCTAAAACAGAGTTTAAGGTACTTACAATGCTTTGAAATGCTGTTTTAATGTATGTAAAACATAAAGAACACAGTTTAAATCTACTTGAAAACACGTCTTGCCCCGAAACACTTTTAAATCACTTACAATGCCTTGAAACTCTGTTTCAATGTATGTAAAACATAAAGAACACAGTTGCAATCTACTCATTGCAAACTATAGAACAGTTTTCTCTTAAACTAATCTTTGAAAGTTTCTTCTTAACTTGCATGAGATATTAGTTGAGAACACAATGTTTCGCTCTAAAACAGAGTTTAAGGTACTTACAATGCTTTGAAATGCTGTTTCAATGTATGTAAAACATAAAGAACACAGTTGCAATCTACTCATTGCAAACTATAGAACAGTCAGTTTTCTCTTAAACTAATCTTTGAAAGTTTCTTTTTAACTTGCATGAGATATTAGTTGAGAACACAATGTTTCGCTCTAAAACAGAGTTTAGGGTACTTACAATGCTTTGAAATGCTCTTTCAATGTATGTAAAACATAAAGCCCACAGTTGCAATCTACTCAATGCAAATTATAGAACAGTTTTCTCTTAAACTAATCTTTGAAAGTTTCTTCTTAACTTGCATGAGATATTAGTTGAGAAAACAATGTTTGGCTCTAAAACAGAGTTTAAGGTACTTACAATGCTTTGAAATGCTTTTTAATGTATGTAAAACATAAAGAACACAGTTTAAATCTACTTGAAAACACAATGTCTTGCCCTGAAATACTGTTTAGACACTTACAATGCCTTGAAACTCTGTTTCAATGTATGTAAAACATAAAGAACACAGTTGCAATCTACTCATTGCAAACTATAGAACAGTTTTCTCTTAAACTAATCTTTGAAAGTTTCTTCTTAACTTGCATGAGATATTAGTTGAGAACACAATGTTTCGCTCTAAAACAGAGTTTAAGGTACTTACAATGCTTTGAAATGCTGTTTTAATGTATGTAAAACATAAAGAACAAAGTTTAAATCTACTTGAAAACACAATGTCTTGCCCTGAAATACTGTTTAGACACTTACAATGCTTTGAAATGCTGTTTTAATGTATGTAAAACATAAAGAACACAGTTTAAATCTACTTGAAAACACAATGTCTTCCGCTGAAACACTGTTTAATCACTTACATTGCCTTGAAATGCTTTTTCAATGTATGTAAAACATAAAGAACACAGTTGCAATCTACTCAATGCAAACTATAGAACAGTTTTCTCTTAAACTAATCTTTGAAAGTTTCTTCTTAACTTGCATGAGATATTAGTTGAGAAAACAATGTTTGGCTCTAAAACAGAGTTTAAGGTACTTACAATGCTTTGAAATGCTGTTTCAATGTATGTAAAACATAAAGACCACAGTTGCAATCTACTCATTGCAAACTATAGAACAGTCAGTTTTCTCTTAAACTAATCTTGGAAAGTTTCTTTTTAACTTGCATGAGATATTATTTGAGAACGCAATGTTTGGCTCTACAACAGAGTTTAAGGTACTTACAATGCTTTGAAATGCTGTTTTAATGTATGTAAAACATAAAGAACACAGTTTAAATCTACTTGAAAACACGTCTTGCCCCGAAACACTTTTAAATCACTTACAATGCCTTGAAACTCTGTTTCAATGTATGTAAAACATAAAGAACACAGTTGCAATCTACTCATTGCAAACTATAGAACAGTTTTCTCTTAAACTAATCTTTGAAAGTTTCTTCTTAACTTGCATGAGATATTAGTTGAGAACACAATGTTTCGCTCTAAAACAGAGTTTAAGGTACTTACAATGCTTTGAAATGCTGTTTCAATGTATGTAAAACATAAAGAACACAGTTGCAATCTACTCATTGCAAACTATAGAACAGTCAGTTTTCTCTTAAACTAATCTTTGAAAGTTTCTTCTTAACTTGCATGAGATATTAGTTGAGAACACAATGTTTGGCTCTAAAACAGAGTTTAAGGTACTTACAATGCTTTGAAATGCTGTTTCAATGTATGTAAAACATAAAGACCACAGTTGCAATCTACTCATTGCAAACTATAGAACAGTCAGTTTTCTCTTAAACTAATCTTTGAAAGTTTCTTTTTAACTTGCATGAGATATTAGTTGAGAACACAATGTTTGGCTCTAAAACAGAGTTTAGGGCACTTAATATGCTTTGAAATGCTGTTTTAATGTATGTAAAACATAAAGAACACAGTTTAAATCTACTTGAAAACACAATGTCTTGCCCTGAAATACTGTTTAATCACTTACAATGCCTTGAAACGCTGTTTCAATGTATGTAAAACATAAAGAACACAGTTTAAATCTACTTGAAAACACAATGTCTTCCGCTGAAACACTGTTTAATCACTTACATTGCCTTGAAATGCTTTTTCAATGTATGTAAAACATAAAGAACACAGTTGCAATCTACTCATTGCAAACTATAGAACAGTTTTCTCTTAAACTAATCTTTGAAAGTTTCTTCTTATCTTGCATGAGATATTAGTTGAGAACACAATGTTTCGCTCTAAAACAGAGTTTAAGGTACTTACAATGCTTTGAAATGCTGTTTCAATGTATGTAAAACATAAAGAAGACAGTTGCAATCTACTCATTGCAAACTATAGAACAGTCAGTTTTCTCTTAAACTAATCTTGGAAAGTTTCTTTTTAACTTGCATGAGATATTATTTGAGAACGCAATGTTTGGCTCTACAACAGAGTTTAAGGTACTTACAATGCTTTGAAATGCTGTTTTAATGTATGT
The DNA here is from genome assembly GCF_041902795.1 of Electrophorus electricus. Taxonomy (NCBI): domain Eukaryota; kingdom Metazoa; phylum Chordata; class Actinopteri; order Gymnotiformes; family Gymnotidae; genus Electrophorus; species Electrophorus electricus. The sequence continues at coordinate 5,067,859 of NC_137522.1, forward strand.
AAAACATAAAGAACACAGTTTAAATCTACTTGAAAAGACGTCTTGCCCCGAAACACTTTTAAATCACTTACAATGCCTTGAAACTCTGTTTCAATGTATGTAAAACATAAAGAACACAGTTGCAATCTACTCATTGCAAACTATAGAACAGTTTTCTCTTAAACTAATCTTTGAAAGTTTCTTCTTAACTTGCATGAGATATTAGTTGAGAACACAATGTTTCGCTCTAAAACAGAGTTTAAGGTACTTACAATGCTTTGAAATGCTGTTTCAATGTATGTAAAACATAAAGACCACAGTTGCAATCTACTCATTGCAAACTATAGAACAGTCAGTTTTCTCTTAAACTAATCTTTGAAAGTTTCTTTTTAACTTGCATGAGATATTAGTTGAGAACACAATGTTTGGCTCTAAAACAGAGTTTAAGGTACTTACAATGCTTTGAAATGCTGTTTCAATGTATGTAAAACATAAAGACCACAGTTGCAATCTACTCATTGCAAACTATAGAACAGTCAGTTTTCTCTTAAACTAATCTTTGAAAGTTTCTTTTTAACTTGCATGAGATATTAGTTGAGAACACAATGTTTGGCTCTAAAACAGAGTTTAAGGTACTTACAATGCTTTGAAATGCTTTTTAATGTATGTAAAACATAAAGAACACAGTTTAAACCTATTGAAAACACAATGTCTTGCGCTCAAACACTGTTTAATCACTTACAATGCCTTGAAACGCTTTTTCAATGTATGTAAAATATAAAAAACACAGTTTAAATCTACTTGAAAACACAATTTCTTACCCTGAAACACTGTTTAGTCACTTACAATGCCTTGAAACGCTGTTTTAATGTATTTAAAAGAAAGAACACAGTTTAAATCTACTTGAAAAAACCATGTCTTGTCCTGAAACACTGTTTAGTCACTTACAATGCCTTGAAACGCTGTTTCAATGTATGTAAAACATAAAGAGCACAGTTGCAATCTACTTATTGCAAACTATAGAACAGACTGTTTTCTCTTAAACTAATCTTTGAAAGTTTATTCTTAACTTGCATGAGATATTAGTTGAGAACGGAATGTTTGGCTCTAAAACAGAGTTTAAGGTACTTACAATGCTTTGAAATGCTTTTTAATGTATGTAAAACATAAAGAACACAGTTTAAATCTACTTGAAAACACAATGTCTTGCCCTGAAATACTGTTTAGACACTTACAATGCCTTGAAACGCTGTTTCAATGTGTCTAAAACATAAAGAACACAGTTGCAATCTACTTATTGCAAACTATAGAACAGACTGTTTTCTCTTAAACTAATCTTTGAAAGTTTCTTCTTAACTTGCATGAGATATTAATTGAGAACACAATGTTTGGCTCTAAAACAGAGTTTAAGGTACTTACAATGCTTTGAAATGCTGTTTTAATGTATGTAAAACATAAAGAACAAAGTTTAAATCTACTTGAAAACACAATGTCTTGCCCTGAAATACTGTTTAGACACTTACAATGCTTTGAAATGCTGTTTTAATGTATGTAAAACATAAAGAACACAGTTTAAATCTACTTGAAAACACAATGTCTTCCGCTGAAACACTGTTTAATCACTTACATTGCCTTGAAATGCTTTTTCAATGTATGTAAAACATAAAGAACACAGTTGCAATCTACTCAATGCAAACTATAGAACAGTTTTCTCTTAAACTAATCTTTGAAAGTTTCTTCTTAACTTGCATGAGATATTAGTTGAGAAAACAATGTTTGGCTCTAAAACAGAGTTTAAGGTACTTACAATGCTTTGAAATGCTGTTTCAATGTATGTAAAACATAAAGACCACAGTTGCAATCTACTCATTGCAAACTATAGAACAGTCAGTTTTCTCTTAAACTAATCTTGGAAAGTTTCTTTTTAACTTGCATGAGATATTATTTGAGAACGCAATGTTTGGCTCTATAACAGAGTTTAAGGTACTTACAATGCTTTGAAATGCTGTTTTAATGTATGTAAAACATAAAGAACACAGTTTAAATCTACTTGAAAACACGTCTTTCCCCGAAACACTTTTAAATCACTTACAATGCCTTGAAACTCTGTTTCAATGTATGTAAAACATAAAGAACACAGTTGCAATCTACTCATTGCAAACTATAGAACAGTTTTCTCTTAAACTAATCTTTGAAAGTTTCTTCTTAACTTGCATGAGATATTAGTTGAGAACACAATGTTTCGCTCTAAAACAGAGTTTAAGGTACTTACAATGCTTTGAAATGCTGTTTCAATGTATGTAAAACATAAAGAACACAGTTGCAATCTACTCATTGCAAACTATAGAACAGTCAGTTTTCTCTTAAACTAATCTTTGAAAGTTTCTTCTTAACTTGCATGAGATATTAGTTGAGAACACAATGTTTGGCTCTAAAACAGAGTTTAAGGTACTTACAATGCTTTGAAATGCTGTTTCAATGTATGTAAAACATAAAGACCACAGTTGCAATCTACTCATTGCAAACTATAGAACAGTCAGTTTTCTCTTAAACTAATCTTTGAAAGTTTCTTTTTAACTTGCATGAGATATTAGTTGAGAACACAATGTTTGGCTCTAAAACAGAGTTTAGGGCACTTAATATGCTTTGAAATGCTGTTTTAATGTATGTAAAACATAAAGAACACAGTTTAAATCTACTTGAAAACACAATGTCTTGCCCTGAAATACTGTTTAATCACTTACAATGCCTTGAAACGCTGTTTCAATGTATGTAAAACATAAAGAACACAGTTTAAATCTACTTGAAAACACAATGTCTTCCGCTGAAACACTGTTTAATCACTTACATTGCCTTGAAATGCTTTTTCAATGTATGTAAAACATAAAGAACACAGTTGCAATCTACTCATTGCAAACTATAGAACAGTTTTCTCTTAAACTAATCTTTGAAAGTTTCTTCTTAACTTGCATGAGATATTAGTTGAGAACACAATGTTTCGCTCTAAAACAGAGTTTAAGGTACTTACAATGCTTTGAAATGCTGTTTCAATGTATGTAAAACATAAAGAAGACAGTTGCAATCTACTCATTGCAAACTATAGAACAGTCAGTTTTCTCTTAAACTAATCTTGGAAAGTTTCTTTTTAACTTGCATGAGATATTATTTGAGAACGCAATGTTTGGCTCTACAACAGAGTTTAAGGTACTTACAATGCTTTGAAATGCTGTTTTAATGTATGTAAAACATAAAGAACACAGTTTAAATCTACTTGAAAACACGTCTTGCCCCGAAACACTTTTAAATCACTTACAATGCCTTGAAACTCTGTTTCAATGTATGTAAAACATAAAGAACACAGTTGCAATCTACTCATTGCAAACTATAGAACAGTTTTCTCTTAAACTAATCTTTGAAAGTTTCTTCTTAACTTGCATGAGATATTAGTTGAGAACACAATGTTTCGCTCTAAAACAGAGTTTAAGGTACTTACAATGCTTTGAAATGCTGTTTCAATGTATGTAAAACATAAAGACCACAGTTGCAATCTACTCATTGCAAACTATAGAACAGTCAGTTTTCTCTTAAACTAATCTTTGAAAGTTTCTTTTTAACTTGCATGAGATATTAGTTGAGAACACAATGTTTGGCTCTAAAACAGAGTTTAAGGTACTTACAATGCTTTGAAATGCTGTTTCAATGTATGTAAAACATAAAGACCACAGTTGCAATCTACTCATTGCAAACTATAGAACAGTCAGTTTTCTCTTAAACTAATCTTTGAAAGTTTCTTTTTAACTTGCATGAGATATTAGTTGAGAACACAATGTTTGGCTCTAAAACAGAGTTTAAGGTACTTACAATGCTTTGAAATGCTTTTTAATGTATGTAAAACATAAAGAACACAGTTTAAACCTATTGAAAACACAATGTCTTGCGCTCAAACACTGTTTAATCACTTACAATGCCTTGAAACGCTTTTTCAATGTATGTAAAATATAAAAAACACAGTTTAAATCTACTTGAAAACACAATTTCTTACCCTGAAACACTGTTTAGTCACTTACAATGCCTTGAAACGCTGTTTTAATGTATTTAAAAGAAAGAACACAGTTTAAATCTACTTGAAAACACCATGTCTTGTCCTGAAACACTGTTTAGTCACTTACAATGCCTTGAAACGCTGTTTCAATGTATGTAAAACATAAAGAGCACAGTTGCAATCTACTTATTGCAAACTATAGAACAGACTGTTTTCTCTTAAACTAATCTTTGAAAGTTTATTCTTAACTTGCATGAGATATTAGTTGAGAACGCAATGTTTGGCTCTAAAACAGAGTTTAAGGTACTTACAATGCTTTGAAATGCTTTTTAATGTATGTAAAACATAAAGAACACAGTTTAAATCTACTTGAAAACACAATGTCTTGCCCTGAAATACTGTTTAGACACTTACAATGCCTTGAAACGCTGTTTCAATGTGTCTAAAACATAAAGAACACAGTTGCAATCTACTTATTGCAAACTATAGAACAGACTGTTTTCTCTTAAACTAATCTTTGAAAGTTTCTTCTTAACTTGCATGAGATATTAATTGAGAACACAATGTTTGGCTCTAAAACAGAGTTTAAGGTACTTACAATGCTTTGAAATGCTGTTTTAATGTATGTAAAACATAAAGAACAAAGTTTAAATCTACTTGAAAACACAATGTCTTGCCCTGAAATACTGTTTAGACACTTACAATGCTTTGAAATGCTGTTTTAATGTATGTAAAACATAAAGAACACAGTTTAAATCTACTTGAAAACACAATGTCTTCCGCTGAAACACTGTTTAATCACTTACATTGCCTTGAAATGCTTTTTCAATGTATGTAAAACATAAAGAACACAGTTGCAATCTACTCATTGCAAACTATAGAACAGTTTTCTCTTAAACTAATCTTTGAAAGTTTCTTCTTAACTTGCATGAGATATTAGTTGAGAACACAATGTTTCGCTCTAAAACAGAGTTTAAGGTACTTACAATGCTTTGAAATGCTGTTTCAATGTATGTAAAACATAAAGAAGACAGTTGCAATCTACTCATTGCAAACTATAGAACAGTCAGTTTTCTCTTAATCTAATCTTGGAAAGTTTCTTTTTAACTTGCATGAGATATTATTTGAGAACGCAATGTTTGGCTCTACAACAGAGTTTAAGGTACTTACAATGCTTTGAAATGCTGTTTTAATGTATGTAAAACATAAAGAACACAGTTTAAATCTACTTGAAAACACGTCTTGCCCCGAAACACTTTTAAATCACTTACAATGCCTTGAAACTCTGTTTCAATGTATGTAAAACATAAAGAACACAGTTGCAATCTACTCATTGCAAACTATAGAACAGTTTTCTCTTAAACTAATCTTTGAAAGTTTCTTCTTAACTTGCATGAGATATTAGTTGAGAACACAATGTTTCGCTCTAAAACAGAGTTTAAGGTACTTACAATGCTTTGAAATGCTGTTTCAATGTATGTAAAACATAAAGACCACAGTTGCAATCTACTCATTGCAAACTATAGAACAGTCAGTTTTCTCTTAAACTAATCTTTGAAAGTTTCTTTTTAACTTGCATGAGATATTAGTTGAGAACACAATGTTTGGCTCTAAAACAGAGTTTAAGGTACTTACAATGCTTTGAAATGCTGTTTCAATGTATGTAAAACATAAAGACCACAGTTGCAATCTACTCATTGCAAACTATAGAACAGTCAGTTTTCTCTTAAACTAATCTTTGAAAGTTTCTTTTTAACTTGCATGAGATATTAGTTGAGAACACAATGTTTGGCTCTAAAACAGAGTTTAAGGTACTTACAATGCTTTGAAATGCTTTTTAATGTATGTAAAACATAAAGAACACAGTTTAAACCTATTGAAAACACAATGTCTTGCGCTCAAACACTGTTTAATCACTTACAATGCCTTGAAACGCTTTTTCAATGTATGTAAAATATAAAAAACACAGTTTAAATCTACTTGAAAACACAATTTCTTACCCTGAAACACTGTTTAGTCACTTACAATGCCTTGAAACGCTGTTTTAATGTATTTAAAAGAAAGAACACAGTTTAAATCTACTTGAAAACACCATGTCTTGTCCTGAAACACTGTTTAGTCACTTACAATGCCTTGAAACGCTGTTTCAATGTATGTAAAACATAAAGAGCACAGTTGCAATCTACTTATTGCAAACTATAGAACAGACTGTTTTCTCTTAAACTAATCTTTGAAAGTTTATTCTTAACTTGCATGAGATATTAGTTGAGAACGCAATGTTTGGCTCTAAAACAGAGTTTAAGGTACTTACAATGCTTTGAAATGCTTTTTAATGTATGTAAAACATAAAGAACACAGTTTAAATCTACTTGAAAACACAATGTCTTGCCCTGAAATACTGTTTAGACACTTACAATGCCTTGAAACGCTGTTTCAATGTGTATAAAACATAAAGAACACAGTTGCAATCTACTTATTGCAAACTATAGAACAGACTGTTTTCTCTTAAACTAATCTTTGAAAGTTTCTTCTTAACTTGCATGAGATATTAATTGAGAACACAATGTTTGGCTCTAAAACAGAGTTTAAGGTACTTACAATGCTTTGAAATGCTGTTTTAATGTATGTAAAACATAAAGAACAAAGTTTAAATCTACTTGAAAACACAATGTCTTGCCCTGAAATACTGTTTAGACACTTACAATGCTTTGAAATGCTGTTTTAATGTATGTAAAACATAAAGAACACAGTTTAAATCTACTTGAAAACACAATGTCTTCCGCTGAAACACTGTTTAATCACTTACATTGCCTTGAAATGCTTTTTCAATGTATGTAAAACATAAAGAACACAGTTGCAATCTACTCAATGCAAACTATAGAACAGTTTTCTCTTAAACTAATCTTTGAAAGTTTCTTCTTAACTTGCATGAGATATTAGTTGAGAAAACAATGTTTGGCTCTAAAACAGAGTTTAAGGTACTTACAATGCTTTGAAATGCTGTTTCAATGTATGTAAAACATAAAGACCACAGTTGCAATCTACTCATTGCAAACTATAGAACAGTCAGTTTTCTCTTAAACTAATCTTGGAAAGTTTCTTTTTAACTTGCATGAGATATTATTTGAGAACGCAATGTTTGGCTCTACAACAGAGTTTAAGGTACTTACAATGCTTTGAAATGCTGTTTTAATGTATGTAAAACATAAAGAACACAGTTTAAATCTACTTGAAAACACGTCTTGCCCCGAAACACTTTTAAATCACTTACAATGCCTTGAAACTCTGTTTCAATGTATGTAAAACATAAAGAACACAGTTGCAATCTACTCATTGCAAACTATAGAACAGTTTTCTCTTAAACTAATCTTTGAAAGTTTCTTCTTAACTTGCATGAGATATTAGTTGAGAACACAATGTTTCGCTCTAAAACAGAGTTTAAGGTACTTACAATGCTTTGAAATGCTGTTTCAATGTATGTAAAACATAAAGAACACAGTTGCAATCTACTCATTGCAAACTATAGAACAGTCAGTTTTCTCTTAAACTAATCTTTGAAAGTTTCTTTTTAACTTGCATGAGATATTAGTTGAGAACACAATGTTTGGCTCTAAAACAGAGTTTAAGGTACTTACAATGCTTTGAAATGCTTTTTAATGTATGTAAAACATAAAGAACACAGTTTAAACCTATTGAAAACACAATGTCTTGCGCTCAAACACTGTTTAATCACTTACAATGCCTTGAAACGCTTTTTCAATGTATGTAAAATATAAAAAACACAGTTTAAATCTACTTGAAAACACAATTTCTTACCCTGAAACACTGTTTAGTCACTTACAATGCCTTGAAACGCTGTTTTAATGTATTTAAAAGAAAGAACACAGTTTAAATCTACTTGAAAACACCATGTCTTGTCCTGAAACACTGTTTAGTCACTTACAATGCCTTGAAACGCTGTTTCAATGTATGTAAAACATAAAGAGCACAGTTGCAATCTACTTATTGCAAACTATAGAACAGACTGTTTTCTCTTAAACTAATCTTTGAAAGTTTATTCTTAACTTGCATGAGATATTAGTTGAGAACGCAATGTTTGGCTCTAAAACAGAGTTTAAGGTACTTACAATGCTTTGAAATGCTTTTTAATGTATGTAAAACATAAAGAACACAGTTTAAATCTACTTGAAAACACAATGTCTTGCCCTGAAATACTGTTTAGACACTTACAATGCCTTGAAACGCTGTTTCAATGTGTCTAAAACATAAAGAACACAGTTGCAATCTACTTATTGCAAACTATAGAACAGACTGTTTTCTCTTAAACTAATCTTTGAAAGTTTCTTCTTAACTTGCATGAGATATTAATTGAGAACACAATGTTTGGCTCTAAAACAGAGTTTAAGGTACTTACAATGCTTTGAAATGCTGTTTTAATGTATGTAAAACATAAAGAACAAAGTTTAAATCTACTTGAAAACACAATGTCTTGCCCTGAAATACTGTTTAGACACTTACAATGCTTTGAAATGCTGTTTTAATGTATGTAAAACATAAAGAACACAGTTTAAATCTACTTGAAAACACAATGTCTTCCGCTGAAACACTGTTTAATCACTTACATTGCCTTGAAATGCTTTTTCAATGTATGTAAAACATAAAGAACACAGTTGCAATCTACTCAATGCAAACTATAGAACAGTTTTCTCTTAAACTAATCTTTGAAAGTTTCTTCTTAACTTGCATGAGATATTAGTTGAGAAAACAATGTTTGGCTCTAAAACAGAGTTTAAGGTACTTACAATGCTTTGAAATGCTGTTTCAATGTATGTAAAACATAAAGACCACAGTTGCAATCTACTCATTGCAAACTATAGAACAGTCAGTTTTCTCTTAAACTAATCTTGGAAAGTTTCTTTTTAACTTGCATGAGATATTATTTGAGAACGCAATGTTTGGCTCTACAACAGAGTTTAAGGTACTTACAATGCTTTGAAATGCTGTTTTAATGTATGTAAAACATAAAGAACACAGTTTAAATCTACTTGAAAACACGTCTTGCCCCGAAACACTTTTAAATCACTTACAATGCCTTGAAACTCTGTTTCAATGTATGTAAAACATAAAGAACACAGTTGCAATCTACTCATTGCAAACTATAGAACAGTTTTCTCTTAAACTAATCTTTGAAAGTTTCTTCTTAACTTGCATGAGATATTAGTTGAGAACACAATGTTTCGCTCTAAAACAGAGTTTAAGGTACTTACAATGCTTTGAAATGCTGTTTCAATGTATGTAAAACATAAAGAACACAGTTGCAATCTACTCATTGCAAACTATAGAACAGTCAGTTTTCTCTTAAACTAATCTTTGAAAGTTTCTTCTTAACTTGCATGAGATATTAGTTGAGAACACAATGTTTGGCTCTAAAACAGAGTTTAAGGTACTTACAATGCTTTGAAATGCTGTTTCAATGTATGTAAAACATAAAGACCACAGTTGCAATCTACTCATTGCAAACTATAGAACAGTCAGTTTTCTCTTAAACTAATCTTTGAAAGTTTCTTTTTAACTTGCATGAGATATTAGTTGAGAACACAATGTTTGGCTCTAAAACAGAGTTTAGGGCACTTAATATGCTTTGAAATGCTGTTTTAATGTATGTAAAACATAAAGAACACAGTTTAAATCTACTTGAAAACACAATGTCTTGCCCTGAAATACTGTTTAATCACTTACAATGCCTTGAAACGCTGTTTCAATGTATGTAAAACATAAAGAACACAGTTTAAATCTACTTGAAAACACAATGTCTTCCGCTGAAACACTGTTTAATCACTTACATTGCCTTGAAATGCTTTTTCAATGTATGTAAAACATAAAGAACACAGTTGCAATCTACTCATTGCAAACTATAGAACAGTTTTCTCTTAAACTAATCTTTGAAAGTTTCTTCTTAACTTGCATGAGATATTAGTTGAGAACACAATGTTTCGCTCTAAAACAGAGTTTAAGGTACTTACAATGCTTTGAAATGCTGTTTCAATGTATGTAAAACATAAAGAAGACAGTTGCAATCTACTCATTGCAAACTATAGAACAGTCAGTTTTCTCTTAAACTAATCTTGGAAAGTTTCTTTTTAACTTGCATGAGATATTATTTGAGAACGCAATGTTTGGCTCTACAACAGAGTTTAAGGTACTTACAATGCTTTGAAATGCTGTTTTAATGTATGTAAAACATAAAGAACACAGTTTAAATCTACTTGAAAACACGTCTTGCCCCGAAACACTTTTAAATCACTTACAATGCCTTGAAACTCTGTTTCAATGTATGTAAAACATAAAGAACACAGTTGCAATCTACTCATTGCAAACTATAGAACAGTTTTCTCTTAAACTAATCTTTGAAAGTTTCTTCTTAACTTGCATGAGATATTAGTTGAGAACACAATGTTTCGCTCTAAAACAGAGTTTAAGGTACTTACAATGCTTTGAAATGCTGTTTCAATGTATGTAAAACATAAAGACCACAGTTGCAATCTACTCATTGCAAACTATAGAACAGTCAGTTTTCTCTTAAACTAATCTTTGAAAGTTTCTTTTTAACTTGCATGAGATATTAGTTGAGAACACAATGTTTGGCTCTAAAACAGAGTTTAAGGTACTTACAATGCTTTGAAATGCTGTTTCAATGTATGTAAAACATAAAGACCACAGTTGCAATCTACTCATTGCAAACTATAGAACAGTCAGTTTTCTCTTAAACTAATCTTTGAAAGTTTCTTTTTAACTTGCATGAGATATTAGTTGAGAACACAATGTTTGGCTCTAAAACAGAGTTTAAGGTACTTACAATGCTTTGAAATGCTTTTTAATGTATGTAAAACATAAAGAACACAGTTTAAACCTATTGAAAACACAATGTCTTGCGCTCAAACACTGTTTAATCACTTAGAATGCCTTGAAACGCTTTTTCAATGTATGTAAAATATAAAAAACACAGTTTAAATCTACTTGAAAACACAATTTCTTACCCTGAAACACTGTTTAGTCACTTACAATGCCTTGAAACGCTGTTTTAATGTATTTAAAAGAAAGAACACAGTTTAAATCTACTTGAAAACACCATGTCTTGTCCTGAAACACTGTTTAGTCACTTACAATGCCTTGAAACGCTGTTTCAATGTATGTAAAACATAAAGAGCACAGTTGCAATCTACTTATTGCAAACTATAGAACAGACTGTTTTCTCTTAAACTAATCTTTGAAAGTTTATTCTTAACTTGCATGAGATATTAGTTGAGAACGCAATGTTTGGCTCTAAAACAGAGTTTAAGGTACTTACAATGCTTTGAAATGCTGTTTTAATGTATGTAAAACATAAAGAACACAGTTTAAATCTACTTGAAAACACGTCTTGCCCCGAAACACTTTTAAATCACTTACAATGCCTTGAAACTCTGTTTCAATGTATGTAAAACATAAAGAACACAGTTGCAATCTACTCATTGCAAACTATAGAACAGTTTTCTCTTAAACTAATCTTTGAAAGTTTCTTCTTAACTTGCATGAGATATTAGTTGAGAACACAATGTTTCGCTCTAAAACAGAGTTTAAGGTACTTACAATGCTTTGAAATGCTGTTTCAATGTATGTAAAACATAAAGAACACAGTTGCAATCTACTCATTGCAAACTATAGAACAGTCAGTTTTCTCTTAAACTAATCTTTGAAAGTTTCTTTTTAACTTGCATGAGATATTAGTTGAGAACACAATGTTTCGCTCTAAAACAGAGTTTAGGGTACTTACAATGCTTTGAAATGCTCTTTCAATGTATGTAAAACATAAAGCCCACAGTTGCAATCTACTCAATGCAAATTATAGAACAGTTTTCTCTTAAACTAATCTTTGAAAGTTTCTTCTTAACTTGCATGAGATATTAGTTGAGAAAACAATGTTTGGCTCTAAAACAGAGTTTAAGGTACTTACAATGCTTTGAAATGCTGTTTTAATGTATGTAAAACATAAAGAACACAGTTGCAATCTACTCATTGCAAACTATAGAACAGTCAGTTTTCTCTTAAACTAATCTTTGAAAGTTTCTTCTTAACTTGCATGAGATATTAGTTGAGAACACAATGTTTGGCTCTAAAACAGAGTTTAAGGTACTTACAATGCTTTGAAATGCTGTTTCAATGTATGTAAAACATAAAGACCACAGTTGCAATCTACTCATTGCAAACTATAGAACAGTCAGTTTTCTCTTAAACTAATCTTTGAAAGTTTCTTTTTAACTTGCATGAGATATTAGTTGAGAACACAATGTTTGGCTCTAAAACAGAGTTTAGGGCACTTAATATGCTTTGAAATGCTGTTTTAATGTATGTAAAACATAAAGAACACAGTTTAAATCTACTTGAAAACACAATGTCTTGCCCTGAAATACTGTTTAATCACTTACAATGCCTTGAAACGCTGTTTCAATGTATGTAAAACATAAAGAACACAGTTTAAATCTACTTGAAAACACAATGTCTTCCGCTGAAACACTGTTTAATCACTTACATTGCCTTGAAATGCTTTTTCAATGTATGTAAAACATAAAGAACACAGTTGCAATCTACTCATTGCAAACTATAGAACAGTTTTCTCTTAAACTAATCTTTGAAAGTTTCTTCTTAACTTGCATGAGATATTAGTTGAGAACACAATGTTTCGCTCTAAAACAGAGTTTAAGGTACTTACAATGCTTTGAAATGCTGTTTCAATGTATGTAAAACATAAAGAAGACAGTTGCAATCTACTCATTGCAAACTATAGAACAGTCAGTTTTCTCTTAAACTAATCTTGGAAAGTTTCTTTTTAACTTGCATGAGATATTATTTGAGAACGCAATGTTTGGCTCTACAACAGAGTTTAAGGTACTTACAATGCTTTGAAATGCTGTTTTAATGTATGTAAAACATAAAGAACACAGATTAAATCTACTTGAAAACACGTCTTGCCCCGAAACACTTTTAAATCACTTACAATGCCTTGAAACTCTGTTTCAATGTATGTAAAACATAAAGAACACAGTTGCAATCTACTCATTGCAAACTATAGAACAGTTTTCTCTTAAACTAATCTTTGAAAGTTTCTTCTTAACTTGCATGAGATATTAGTTGAGAACACAATGTTTCGCTCTAAAACAGAGTTTAAGGTACTTACAATGCTTTGAAATGCTGTTTCAATGTATGTAAAACATAAAGACCACAGTTGCAATCTACTCATTGCAAACTATAGAACAGTCAGTTTTCTCTTAAACTAATCTTTGAAAGTTTCTTTTTAACTTGCATGAGATATTAGTTGAGAACACAATGTTTGGCTCTAAAACAGAGTTTAAGGTACTTACAATGCTTTGAAATGCTGTTTCAATGTATGTAAAACATAAAGACCACAGTTGCAATCTACTCATTGCAAACTATAGAACAGTCAGTTTTCTCTTAAACTAATCTTTGAAAGTTTCTTTTTAACTTGCATGAGATATTAGTTGAGAACACAATGTTTGGCTCTAAAACAGAGTTTAAGGTACTTACAATGCTTTGAAATGCTTTTTAATGTATGTAAAACATAAAGAACACAGTTTAAACCTATTGAAAACACAATGTCTTGCGCTCAAACACTGTTTAATCACTTAGAATGCCTTGAAACGCTTTTTCAATGTATGTAAAATATAAAAAACACAGTTTAAATCTACTTGAAAACACAATTTCTTACCCTGAAACACTGTTTAGTCACTTACAATGCCTTGAAACGCTGTTTTAATGTATTTAAAAGAAAGAACACAGTTTAAATCTACTTGAAAACACCATGTCTTGTCCTGAAACACTGTTTAGTCACTTACAATGCCTTGAAACGCTGTTTCAATGTATGTAAAACATAAAGAGCACAGTTGCAATCTACTTATTGCAAACTATAGAACAGACTGTTTTCTCTTAAACTAATCTTTGAAAGTTTATTCTTAACTTGCATGAGATATTAGTTGAGAACGCAATGTTTGGCTCTAAAACAGAGTTTAAGGTACTTACAATGCTTTGAAATGCTGTTTTAATGTATGTAAAACATAAAGAACACAGTTTAAATCTACTTGAAAACACGTCTTGCCCCGAAACACTTTTAAATCACTTACAATGCCTTGAAACTCTGTTTCAATGTATGTAAAACATAAAGAAAACAGTTGCAATCTACTCATTGCAAACTATAGAACAGTTTTCTCTTAAACTAATCTTTGAAAGTTTCTTCTTAACTTGCATGAGATATTAGTTGAGAACACAATGTTTCGCTCTAAAACAGAGTTTAAGGTACTTACAATGCTTTGAAATGCTGTTTCAATGTATGTAAAACATAAAGAACACAGTTGCAATCTACTCATTGCAAACTATAGAACAGTCAGTTTTCTCTTAAACTAATCTTTGAAAGTTTCTTTTTAACTTGCATGAGATATTAGTTGAGAACACAATGTTTCGCTCTAAAACAGAGTTTAGGGTACTTACAATGCTTTGAAATGCTCTTTCAATGTATGTAAAACATAAAGCCCACAGTTGCAATCTACTCAATGCAAATTATAGAACAGTTTTCTCTTAAACTAATCTTTGAAAGTTTCTTCTTAACTTGCATGAGATATTAGTTGAGAAAACAATGTTTGGCTCTAAAACAGAGTTTAAGGTACTTACAATGCTTTGAAATGCTGTTTTAATGTATGTAAAACATAAAGAACACAGTTGCAATCTACTCATTGCAAACTATAGAACAGTCAGTTTTCTCTTAAACTAATCTTTGAAAGTTTCTTCTTAACTTGCATGAGATATTAGTTGAGAACACAATGTTTGGCTCTAAAACAGAGTTTAAGGTACTTACAATGCTTTGAAATGCTGTTTCAATGTATGTAAAACATAAAGACCACAGTTGCAATCTACTCATTGCAAACTATAGAACAGTCAGTTTTCTCTTAAACTAATCTTTGAAAGTTTCTTTTTAACTTGCATGAGATATTAGTTGAGAACACAATGTTTGGCTCTAAAACAGAGTTTAGGGCACTTAATATGCTTTGAAATGCTGTTTTAATGTATGTAAAACATAAAGAACACAGTTTAAATCTACTTGAAAACACAATGTCTTGCCCTAAAATACTGTTTAATCACTTACAATGCCTTGAAACGCTGTTTCAATGTATGTAAAACATAAAGAACACAGTTTAAATCTACTTGAAAACACAATGTCTTCCGCTGAAACACTGTTTAATCACTTACATTGCCTTGAAATGCTTTTTCAATGTATGTAAAACATAAAGAACACAGTTGCAATCTACTCATTGCAAACTATAGAACAGTTTTCTCTTAAACTAATCTTTGAAAGTTTCTTCTTAACTTGCATGAGATATTAGTTGAGAACACAATGTTTCGCTCTAAAACAGAGTTTAAGGTACTTACAATGCTTTGAAATGCTGTTTCAATGTATGTAAAACATAAAGAAGACAGTTGCAATCTACTCATTGCAAACTATAGAACAGTCAGTTTTCTCTTAAACTAATCTTGGAAAGTTTCTTTTTAACTTGCATGAGATATTATTTGAGAACGCAATGTTTGGCTCTACAACAGAGTTTAAGGTACTTACAATGCTTTGAAATGCTGTTTTAATGTATGTAAAACATAAAGAACACAGTTTAAATCTACTTGAAAACACGTCTTGCCCCGAAACACTTTTAAATCACTTACAATGCCTTGAAACTCTGTTTCAATGTATGTAAAACATAAAGAACACAGTTGCAATCTACTCATTGCAAACTATAGAACAGTTTTCTCTTAAACTAATCTTTGAAAGTTTCTTCTTAACTTGCATGAGATATTAGTTGAGAACACAATGTTTCGCTCTAAAACAGAGTTTAAGGTACTTACAATGCTTTGAAATGCTGTTTCAATGTATGTAAAACATAAAGACCACAGTTGCAATCTACTCATTGCAAACTATAGAACAGTCAGTTTTCTCTTAAACTAATCTTTGAAAGTTTCTTTTTAACTTGCATGAGATATTAGTTGAGAACACAATGTTTGGCTCTAAAACAGAGTTTAAGGTACTTACAATGCTTTGAAATGCTGTTTCAATGTATGTAAAACATAAAGACCACAGTTGCAATCTACTCATTGCAAACTATAGAACAGTCAGTTTTCTCTTAAACTAATCTTTGAAAGTTTCTTTTTAACTTGCATGAGATATTAGTTGAGAACACAATGTTTGGCTCTAAAACAGAGTTTAAGGTACTTACAATGCTTTGAAATGCTTTTTAATGTATGTAAAACATAAAGAACACAGTTTAAACCTATTGAAAACACAATGTCTTGCGCTCAAACACTGTTTAATCACTTAGAATGCCTTGAAACGCTTTTTCAATGTATGTAAAATATAAAAAACACAGTTTAAATCTACTTGAAAACACAATTTCTTACCCTGAAACACTGTTTAGTCACTTACAATGCCTTGAAACGCTGTTTTAATGTATTTAAAAGAAAGAACACAGTTTAAATCTACTTGAAAACACCATGTCTTGTCCTGAAACACTGTTTAGTCACTTACAATGCCTTGAAACGCTGTTTCAATGTATGTAAAACATAAAGAGCACAGTTGCAATCTACTTATTGCAAACTATAGAACAGACTGTTTTCTCTTAAACTAATCTTTGAAAGTTTATTCTTAACTTGCATGAGATATTAGTTGAGAACGCAATGTTTGGCTCTAAAACAGAGTTTAAGGTACTTACAATGCTTTGAAATGCTCTTTCAATGTATGTAAAACATAAAGCCCACAGTTGCAATCTACTCAATGCAAATTATAGAACAGTTTTCTCTTAAACTAATCTTTGAAAGTTTCTTCTTAACTTGCATGAGATATTAGTTGAGAAAACAATGTTTGGCTCTAAAACAGAGTTTAAGGTACTTACAATGCTTTGAAATGCTTTTTAATGTATGTAAAACATAAAGAACACAGTTTAAATCTACTTGAAAACACAATGTCTTGCCCTGAAATACTGTTTAGACACTTACAATGCCTTGAAACGCTGTTTCAATGTGTCTAAAACATAAAGAACACAGTTGCAATCTACTTATTGCAAACTATAGAACAGACTGTTTTCTCTTAAACTAATCTTTGAAAGTTTCTTCTTAACTTGCATGAGATATTAATTGAGAACACAATGTTTGGCTCTAAAACAGAGTTTAAGGTACTTACAATGCTTTGAAATGCTGTTTTAATGTATGTAAAACATAAAGAACAAAGTTTAAATCTACTTGAAAACACAATGTCTTGCCCTGAAATACTGTTTAGACACTTACAATGCTTTGAAATGCTGTTTTAATGTATGTAAAACATAAAGAACACAGTTTAAATCTACTTGAAAACACAATGTCTTCCGCTGAAACACTGTTTAATCACTTACATTGCCTTGAAATGCTTTTTCAATGTATGTAAAACATAAAGAACACAGTTGCAATCTACTCAATGCAAACTATAGAACAGTTTTCTCTTAAACTAATCTTTGAAAGTTTCTTCTTAACTTGCATGAGATATTAGTTGAGAAAACAATGTTTGGCTCTAAAACAGAGTTTAAGGTACTTACAATGCTTTGAAATGCTGTTTCAATGTATGTAAAACATAAAGACCACAGTTGCAATCTACTCATTGCAAACTATAGAACAGTCAGTTTTCTCTTAAACTAATCTTGGAAAGTTTCTTTTTAACTTGCATGAGATATTATTTGAGAACGCAATGTTTGGCTCTACAACAGAGTTTAAGGTACTTACAATGCTTTGAAATGCTGTTTTAATGTATGTAAAACATAAAGAACACAGTTTAAATCTACTTGAAAACACGTCTTGCCCCGAAACACTTTTAAATCACTTACAATGCCTTGAAACTCTGTTTCAATGTATGTAAAACATAAAGAACACAGTTGCAATCTACTCATTGCAAACTATAGAACAGTTTTCTCTTAAACTAATCTTTGAAAGTTTCTTCTTAACTTGCATGAGATATTAGTTGAGAACACAATGTTTCGCTCTAAAACAGAGTTTAAGGTACTTACAATGCTTTGAAATGCTGTTTCAATGTATGTAAAACATAAAGAACACAGTTGCAATCTACTCATTGCAAACTATAGAACAGTCAGTTTTCTCTTAAACTAATCTTTGAAAGTTTCTTCTTAACTTGCATGAGATATTAGTTGAGAACACAATGTTTGGCTCTAAAACAGAGTTTAAGGTACTTACAATGCTTTGAAATGCTGTTTCAATGTATGTAAAACATAAAGACCACAGTTGCAATCTACTCATTGCAAACTATAGAACAGTCAGTTTTCTCTTAAACTAATCTTTGAAAGTTTCTTTTTAACTTGCATGAGATATTAGTTGAGAACACAATGTTTCGCTCTAAAACAGAGTTTAAGGTACTTACAATGCTTTGAAATGCTCTTTCAATGTATGTAAAACATAAAGCCCACAGTTGCAATCTACTCAATGCAAATTATAGAACAGTTTTCTCTTAAACTAATCTTTGAAAGTTTCTTCTTAACTTGCATGAGATATTAGTTGAGAAAACAATGTTTGGCTCTAAAACAGAGTTTAAGGTACTTACAATGCTTTGAAATGCTTTTTAATGTATGTAAAACATAAAGAACACAGTTTAAATCTACTTGAAAACACAATGTCTTGCCCTGAAATACTGTTTAGACACTTACAATGCCTTGAAACGCTGTTTCAATGTGTCTAAAACATAAAGAACACAGTTGCAATCTACTTATTGCAAACTATAGAACAGACTGTTTTCTCTTAAACTAATCTTTGAAAGTTTCTTCTTAACTTGCATGAGATATTAATTGAGAACACAATGTTTGGCTCTAAAACAGAGTTTAAGGTACTTACAATGCTTTGAAATGCTGTTTTAATGTATGTAAAACATAAAGAACAAAGTTTAAATCTACTTGAAAACACAATGTCTTGCCCTGAAATACTGTTTAGACACTTACAATGCTTTGAAATGCTGTTTTAATGTATGTAAAACATAAAGAACACAGTTTAAATCTACTTGAAAACACAATGTCTTCCGCTGAAACACTGTTTAATCACTTACATTGCCTTGAAATGCTTTTTCAATGTATGTAAAACATAAAGAACACAGTTGCAATCTACTCAATGCAAACTATAGAACAGTTTTCTCTTAAACTAATCTTTGAAAGTTTCTTCTTAACTTGCATGAGATATTAGTTGAGAAAACAATGTTTGGCTCTAAAACAGAGTTTAAGGTAGTTACAATGCTTTGAAATGCTGTTTCAATGTATGTAAAACATAAAGACCACAGTTGCAATCTACTCATTGCAAACTATAGAACAGTCAGTTTTCTCTTAAACTAATCTTGGAAAGTTTCTTTTTAACTTGCATGAGATATTATTTGAGAACGCAATGTTTGGCTCTACAACAGAGTTTAAGGTACTTACAATGCTTTGAAATGCTGTTTTAATGTATGTAAAACATAAAGAACACAGTTTAAATCTACTTGAAAACACGTCTTGCCCCGAAACACTTTTAAATCACTTACAATGCCTTGAAACTCTGTTTCAATGTATGTAAAACATAAAGAACACAGTTGCAATCTACTCATTGCAAACTATAGAACAGTTTTCTCTTAAACTAATCTTTGAAAGTTTCTTCTTAACTTGTATGAGATATTAGTTGAGAACACAATGTTTCGCTCTAAAACAGAGTTTAAGGTACTTACAATGCTTTGAAATGCTGTTTCAATGTATGTAAAACATAAAGACCACAGTTGCAATCTACTCAATGCAAATTATAGAACAGTTTTCTCTTAAACTAATCTTTGAAAGTTTCTTCTTAACTTGCATGAGATATTAGTTGAGAAAACAATGTTTGGCTCTAAAACAGAGTTTAAGGTACTTACAATGCTTTGAAATGCTTTTTAATGTATGTAAAACATAAAGAACACAGTTTAAATCTACTTGAAAACACAATGTCTTGCCCTGAAATACTGTTTAGACACTTACAATGCCTTGAAACGCTGTTTCAATGTGTCTAAAACATAAAGAACACAGTTGCAATCTACTTATTGCAAACTATAGAACAGACTGTTTTCTCTTAAACTAATCTTTGAAAGTTTCTTCTTAACTTGCATGAGATATTAATTGAGAACACAATGTTTGGCTCTAAAACAGAGTTTAAGGTACTTACAATGCTTTGAAATGCTGTTTTAATGTATGTAAAACATAAAGAACAAAGTTTAAATCTACTTGAAAACACAATGTCTTGCCCTGAAATACTGTTTAGACACTTACAATGCTTTGAAATGCTGTTTTAATGTATGTAAAACATAAAGAACACAGTTTAAATCTACTTGAAAACACAATGTCTTCCGCTGAAACACTGTTTAATCACTTACATTGCCTTGAAATGCTTTTTCAATGTATGTAAAACATAAAGAACACAGTTGCAATCTACTCAATGCAAACTATAGAACAGTTTTCTCTTAAACTAATCTTTGAAAGTTTCTTCTTAACTTGCATGAGATATTAGTTGAGAAAACAATGTTTGGCTCTAAAACAGAGTTTAAGGTAGTTACAATGCTTTGAAATGCTGTTTCAATGTATGTAAAACATAAAGACCACAGTTGCAATCTACTCATTGCAAACTATAGAACAGTCAGTTTTCTCTTAAACTAATCTTGGAAAGTTTCTTTTTAACTTGCATGAGATATTATTTGAGAACGCAATGTTTGGCTCTACAACAGAGTTTAAGGTACTTACAATGCTTTGAAATGCTGTTTTAATGTATGTAAAACATAAAGAACACAGTTTAAATCTACTTGAAAACACGTCTTGCCCCGAAACACTTTTAAATCACTTACAATGCCTTGAAACTCTGTTTCAATGTATGTAAAACATAAAGAACACAGTTGCAATCTACTCATTGCAAACTATAGAACAGTTTTCTCTTAAACTAATCTTTGAAAGTTTCTTCTTAACTTGCATGAGATATTAGTTGAGAACACAATGTTTCGCTCTAAAACAGAGTTTAAGGTACTTACAATGCTTTGAAATGCTGTTTCAATGTATGTAAAACATAAAGAACACAGTTGCAATCTACTCATTGCAAACTATAGAACAGTCAGTTTTCTCTTAAACTAATCTTTGAAAGTTTCTTCTTAACTTGCATGAGATATTAGTTGAGAACACAATGTTTGGCTCTAAAACAGAGTTTAAGGTACTTACAATGCTTTGAAATGCTGTTTCAATGTATGTAAAACATAAAGACCACAGTTGCAATCTACTCATTGCAAACTATAGAACAGTCAGTTTTCTCTTAAACTAATCTTTGAAAGTTTCTTTTTAACTTGCATGAGATATTAGTTGAGAACACAATGTTTGGCTCTAAAACAGAGTTTAGGGCACTTAATATGCTTTGAAATGCTGTTTTAATGTATGTAAAACATAAAGATCACAGTTTAAATCTACTTGAAAACACAATGTCTTGCCCTGAAATACTGTTTAATCACTTACAATGCCTTGAAACGCTGTTTCAATGTATGTAAAACATAAAGAACACAGTTTAAATCTACTTGAAAACACAATGTCTTCCGCTGAAACACTGTTTAATCACTTACATTGCCTTGAAATGCTTTTTCAATGTATGTAAAACATAAAGAACACAGTTGCAATCTACTCATTGCAAACTATAGAACAGTTTTCTCTTAAACTAATCTTTGAAAGTTTCTTCTTAACTTGCATGAGATATTAGTTGAGAACAAAATGTTTCGCTCTAAAACAGAGTTTAAGGTACTTACAATGCTTTGAAATGCTGTTTCAATGTATGTAAAACATAAAGAACACAGTTGCAATCTACTCATTGCAAACTATAGAACAGTCAGTTTTCTCTTAAACTAATCTTGGAAAGTTTCTTTTTAACTTGCATGAGATATTATTTGAGAACGCAATGTTTGGCTCTACAACAGAGTTTAAGGTACTTACAATGCTTTGAAATGCTGTTTTAATGTATGTAAAACATAAAGAACACAGTTTAAATCTACTTGAAAACACGTCTTGCCCCGAAACACTTTTAAATCACTTACAATGCCTTGAAACTCTGTTTCAATGTATGTAAAACATAAAGAACACAGTTGCAATCTACTCATTGCAAACTATAGAACAGTTTTCTCTTAAACTAATCTTTGAAAGTTTCTTCTTAACTTGCATGAGATATTAGTTGAGAACACAATGTTTCGCTCTAAAACAGAGTTTAAGGTACTTACAATGCTTTGAAATGCTGTTTCAATGTATGTAAAACATAAAGACCACAGTTGCAATCTACTCATTGCAAACTATAGAACAGTCAGTTTTCTCTTAAACTAATCTTTGAAAGTTTCTTTTTAACTTGCATGAGATATTAGTTGAGAACACAATGTTTGGCTCTAAAACAGAGTTTAAGGTACTTACAATGCTTTGAAATGCTGTTTCAATGTATGTAAAACATAAAGACCACAGTTGCAATCTACTCATTGCAAACTATAGAACAGTCAGTTTTCTCTTAAACTAATCTTTGAAAGTTTCTTTTTAACTTGCATGAGATATTAGTTGAGAACACAATGTTTGGCTCTAAAACAGAGTTTAAGGTACTTACAATGCTTTGAAATGCTTTTTAATGTATGTAAAACATAAAGAACACAGTTTAAACCTATTGAAAACACAATGTCTTGCGCTCAAACACTGTTTAATCACTTACAATGCCTTGAAACGCTTTTTCAATGTATGTAAAATATAAAAAACACAGTTTAAATCTACTTGAAAACACAATTTCTTACCCTGAAACACTGTTTAGTCACTTACAATGCCTTGAAACGCTGTTTTAATGTATTTAAAAGAAAGAACACAGTTTAAATCTACTTGAAAACACCATGTCTTGTCCTGAAACACTGTTTAGTCACTTACAATGCCTTGAAACGCTGTTTCAATGTATGTAAAACATAAAGAACACAGTTGCAATCTACTTATTGCAAACTATAGAACAGACTGTTTTCTCTTAAACTAATCTTTGAAAGTTTATTCTTAACTTGCATGAGATATTAGTTGAGAACGCAATGTTTGGCTCTAAAACAGAGTTTAAGGTACTTACAATGCTTTGAAATGCTGTTTTAATGTATGTAAAACATAAAGAACACAGTTTAAATCTACTTGAAAACACGTCTTGCCCCGAAACACTTTTAAATCACTTACAATGCCTTGAAACTCTGTTTCAATGTATGTAAAACATAAAGAACACAGTTGCAATCTACTCATTGCAAACTATAGAACAGTTTTCTCTTAAACTAATCTTTGAAAGTTTCTTCTTAACTTGCATGAGATATTAGTTGAGAACACAATGTTTCGCTCTAAAACAGAGTTTAAGGTACTTACAATGCTTTGAAATGCTGTTTCAATGTATGTAAAACATAAAGAACACAGTTGCAATCTACTCATTGCAAACTATAGAACAGTCAGTTTTCTCTTAAACTAATCTTTGAAAGTTTCTTTTTAACTTGCATGAGATATTAGTTGAGAACACAATGTTTCGCTCTAAAACAGAGTTTAGGGTACTTACAATGCTTTGAAATGCTCTTTCAATGTATGTAAAACATAAAGCCCCCAGTTGCAATCTACTCAATGCAAATTATAGAACAGTTTTCTCTTAAACTAATCTTTGAAAGTTTCTTCTTAACTTGCATGAGATATTAGTTGAGAAAACAATGTTTGGCTCTAAAACAGAGTTTAAGGTACTTACAATGCTTTGAAATGCTTTTTAATGTATGTAAAACATAAAGAACACAGTTTAAATCTACTTGAAAACACAATGTCTTGCCCTGAAATACTGTTTAGACACTTACAATGCTTTGAAATGCTGTTTTAATGTATGTAAAACATAAAGAACACAGTTTAAATCTACTTGAAAACACAATGTCTTCCGCTGAAACACTGTTTAATCACTTACATTGCCTTGAAATGCTTTTTCAATGTATGTAAAACATAAAGAACACAGTTGCAATCTACTCATTGCAAACTATAGAACAGTTTTCTCTTAAACTAATCTTTGAAAGTTTCTTCTTAACTTGCATGAGATATTAGTTGAGAAAACAATGTTTCGCTCTAAAACAGAGTTTAAGGTACTTACAATGCTTTGAAATGCTGTTTCAATGTATGTAAAACATAAAGACCACAGTTGCAATCTACTCATTGCAAACTATAGAACAGTCAGTTTTCTCTTAAACTAATCTTGGAAAGTTTCTTTTTAACTTGCATGAGATATTATTTGAGAACGCAATGTTTGGCTCTACAACAGAGTTTAAGGTACTTACAATGCTTTGAAATGCTGTTTTAATGTATGTAAAACATAAAGAACACAGTTTAAATCTACTTGAAAACACGTCTTGCCCCGAAACACTTTTAAATCACTTACAATGCCTTGAAACTCTGTTTCAATGTATGTAAAACATAAAGAACACAGTTGCAATCTACTCATTGCAAACTATAGAACAGTTTTCTCTTAAACTAATCTTTGAAAGTTTCTTCTTAACTTGCATGAGATATTAGTTGAGAACACAATGTTTCGCTCTAAAACAGAGTTTAAGGTACTTACAATGCTTTGAAATGCTGTTTCAATGTATGTAAAACATAAAGAACACAGTTGCAATCTACTCATTGCAAACTATAGAACAGTCAGTTTTCTCTTAAACTAATCTTTGAAAGTTTCTTCTTAACTTGCATGAGATATTAGTTGAGAACACAATGTTTGGCTCTAAAACAGAGTTTAAGGTACTTACAATGCTTTGAAATGCTGTTTCAATGTATGTAAAACATAAAGACCACAGTTGCAATCTACTCATTGCAAACTATAGAACAGTCAGTTTTCTCTTAAACTAATCTTTGAAAGTTTCTTTTTAACTTGCATGAGATATTAGTTGAGAACACAATGTTTGGCTCTAAAACAGAGTTTAGGGCACTTAATATGCTTTGAAATGCTGTTTTAATGTATGTAAAACATAAAGAACACAGTTTAAATCTACTTGAAAACACAATGTCTTGCCCTGAAATACTGTTTAATCACTTACAATGCCTTGAAACGCTGTTTCAATGTATGTAAAACATAAAGAACACAGTTTAAATCTACTTGAAAACACAATGTCTTCCGCTGAAACACTGTTTAATCACTTACATTGCCTTGAAATGCTTTTTCAATGTATGTAAAACATAAAGAACACAGTTGCAATCTACTCATTGCAAACTATAGAACAGTTTTCTCTTAAACTAATCTTTGAAAGTTTCTTCTTAACTTGCATGAGATATTAGTTGAGAACACAATGTTTCGCTCTAAAACAGAGTTTAAGGTACTTACAATGCTTTGAAATGCTGTTTCAATGTATGTAAAACATAAAGAACACAGTTGCAATCTACTCATTGCAAACTATAGAACAGTCAGTTTTCTCTTAAACTAATCTTTGAAAGTTTCTTTTGAACTTGCATGAGATATTAGTTGAGAACGCAATGTTTCGCTCTAAAACAGAGTTTAGGGTACTTACAATGCTTTGAAATGCTCTTTCAATGTATGTAAAACATAAAGCCCACAGTTGCAATCTACTCAATGCAAATTATAGAACAGTTTTCTCTTAAACTAATCTTTGAAAGTTTCTTCTTAACTTGCATGAGATATTAGTTGAGAAAACAATGTTTGGCTCTAAAACAGAGTTTAAGGTACTTACAATGCTTTGAAATGCTTTTTAATGTATGTAAAACATAAAGAACACAGTTTAAATCTACTTGAAAACACAATGTCTTGCCCTGAAATACTGTTTAGACACTTACAATGCCTTGAAACGCTGTTTCAATGTGTCTAAAACATAAAGAACACAGTTGCAATCTACTTATTGCAAACTATAGAACAGACTGTTTTCTCTTAAACTAATCTTTGAAAGTTTCTTCTTAACTTGCATGAGATATTAATTGAGAACACAATGTTTGGCTCTAAAACAGAGTTTAAGGTACTTACAATGCTTTGAAATGCTGTTTTAATGTATGTAAAACATAAAGAACAAAGTTTAAATCTACTTGAAAACACAATGTCTTGCCCTGAAATACTGTTTAGACACTTACAATGCTTTGAAATGCTGTTTTAATGTATGTAAAACATAAAGAACACAGTTTAAATCTACTTGAAAACACGTCTTGCCCCGAAACACTTTTAAATCACTTACAATGCCTTGAAACTCTGTTTCAATGTATGTAAAACATAAAGAACACAGTTGCAATCTACTCATTGCAAACTATAGAACAGTTTTCTCTTAAACTAATCTTTGAAAGTTTCTTCTTAACTTGCATGAGATATTAGTTGAGAACACAATGTTTCGCTCTAAAACAGAGTTTAAGGTACTTACAATGCTTTGAAATGCTCTTTCAATGTATGTAAAACATAAAGAACACAGTTGCAATCTACTCATTGCAAACTATAGAACAGTCAGTTTTCTCTTAAACTAATCTTTGAAAGTTTCTTCTTAACTTGCATGAGATATTAGTTGAGAACACAATGTTTGGCTCTAAAACAGAGTTTAAGGTACTTACAATGCTTTGAAATGCTGTTTCAATGTATGTAAAACATAAAGACCACAGTTGCAATCTACTCATTGCAAACTATAGAACAGTCAGTTTTCTCTTAAACTAATCTTTGAAAGTTTCTTTTTAACTTGCATGAGATATTAGTTGAGAACACAATGTTTGGCTCTAAAACAGAGTTTAGGGCACTTAATATGCTTTGAAATGCTGTTTTAATGTATGTAAAACATAAAGATCACAGTTTAAATCTACTTGAAAACACAATGTCTTGCCCTGAAATACTGTTTAATCACTTACAATGCCTTGAAACGCTGTTTCAATGTATGTAAAACATAAAGAACACAGTTTAAATCTACTTGAAAACACAATGTCTTCCGCTGAAACACTGTTTAATCACTTACATTGCCTTGAAATGCTTTTTCAATGTATGTAAAACATAAAGAACACAGTTGCAATCTACTCATTGCAAACTATAGAACAGTTTTCTCTTAAACTAATCTTTGAAAGTTTCTTCTTAACTTGCATGAGATATTAGTTGAGAACAAAATGTTTCGCTCTAAAACAGAGTTTAAGGTACTTACAATGCTTTGAAATGCTGTTTCAATGTATGTAAAACATAAAGAACACAGTTGCAATCTACTCATTGCAAACTATAGAACAGTCAGTTTTCTCTTAAACTAATCTTGGAAAGTTTCTTTTTAACTTGCATGAGATATTATTTGAGAACGCAATGTTTGGCTCTACAACAGAGTTTAAGGTACTTACAATGCTTTGAAATGCTGTTTTAATGTATGTAAAACATAAAGAACACAGTTTAAATCTACTTGAAAACACGTCTTGCCCCGAAACACTTTTAAATCACTTACAATGCCTTGAAACTCTGTTTCAATGTATGTAAAACATAAAGAACACAGTTGCAATCTACTCATTGCAAACTATAGAACAGTCAGTTTTCTCTTAAACTAATCTTTGAAAGTTTCTTTTTAACTTGCATGAGATATTAGTTGAGAACGCAATGTTTCGCTCTAAAACAGAGTTTAGGGTACTTACAATGCTTTGAAATGCTCTTTCAATGTATGTAAAACATAAAGCCCACAGTTGCAATCTACTCAATGCAAATTATAGAACAGTTTTCTCTTAAACTAATCTTTGAAAGTTTCTTCTTAACTTGCATGAGATATTAGTTGAGAAAACAATGTTTGGCTCTAAAACAGAGTTTAAGGTACTTACAATGCTTTGAAATGCTTTTTAATGTATGTAAAACATAAAGAACACAGTTTAAATCTACTTGAAAACACAATGTCTTGCCCTGAAATACTGTTTAGACACTTACAATGCCTTGAAACGCTGTTTCAATGTGTCTAAAACATAAAGAACACAGTTGCAATCTACTTATTGCAAACTATAGAACAGACTGTTTTCTCTTAAACTAATCTTTGAAAGTTTCTTCTTAACTTGCATGAGATATTAATTGAGAACACAATGTTTGGCTCTAAATCAGAGTTTAAGGTACTTACAATGCTTTGAAATGCTGTTTTAATGTATGTAAAACATAAAGAACAAAGTTTAAATCTACTTGAAAACACAATGTCTTGCCCTGAAATACTGTTTAGACACTTACAATGCTTTGAAATGCTGTTTTAATGTATGTAAAACATAAAGAACACAGTTTAAATCTACTTGAAAACACGTCTTGCCCCGAAACACTTTTAAATCACTTACAATGCCTTGAAACTCTGTTTCAATGTATGTAAAACATAAAGAACACAGTTGCAATCTACTCATTGCAAACTATAGAACAGTTTTCTCTTAAACTAATCTTTGAAAGTTTCTTCTTAACTTGCATGAGATATTAGTTGAGAACACAATGTTTCGCTCTAAAACAGAGTTTAAGGTACTTACAATGCTTTGAAATGCTGTTTCAATGTATGTAAAACATAAAGAACACAGTTGCAATCTACTCATTGCAAACTATAGAACAGTCAGTTTTCTCTTAAACTAATCTTTGAAAGTTTCTTCTTAACTTGCATGAGATATTAGTTGAGAACACAATGTTTGGCTCTAAAACAGAGTTTAAGGTACTTACAATGCTTTGAAATGCTGTTTCAATGTATGTAAAACATAAAGACCACAGTTGCAATCTACTCATTGCAAACTATAGAACAGTCAGTTTTCTCTTAAACTAATCTTTGAAAGTTTCTTTTTAACTTGCATGAGATATTAGTTGAGAACACAATGTTTGGCTCTAAAACAGAGTTTAGGGCACTTAATATGCTTTGAAATGCTGTTTTATTGTATGTAAAACATAAAGATCACAGTTTAAATCTACTTGAAAACACAATGTCTTGCCCTGAAATACTGTTTAATCACTCACAATGCCTTGAAACGCTGTTTCAATGTATGTAAAACATAAAGAACACAGTTTAAATCTACTTGAAAACACAATGTCTTCCGCTGAAACACTGTTTAATCACTTACATTGCCTTGAAATGCTTTTTCAATGTATGTAAAACATAAAGAACACAGTTGCAATCTACTCATTGCAAACTATAGAACAGTTTTCTCTTAAACTAATCTTTGAAAGTTTCTTCTTAACTTGCATGAGATATTAGTTGAGAACAAAATGTTTCGCTCTAAAACAGAGTTTAAGGTACTTACAATGCTTTGAAATGCTGTTTCAATGTATGTAAAACATAAAGAACACAGTTGCAATCTACTCATTGCAAACTATAGAACAGTCAGTTTTCTCTTAAACTAATCTTGGAAAGTTTCTTTTTAACTTGCATGAGATATTATTTGAGAACGCAATGTTTGGCTCTACAACAGAGTTTAAGGTACTTACAATGCTTTGAAATGCTGTTTTAATGTATGTAAAACATAAAGAACACAGTTTAAATCTACTTGAAAACACGTCTTGCCCCGAAACACTTTTAAATCACTTACAATGCCTTGAAACTCTGTTTCAATGTATGTAAAACATAAAGAACACAGTTGCAATCTACTCATTGCAAACTATAGAACAGTTTTCTCTTAAACTAATCTTTGAAAGTTTCTTCTTAACTTGCATGAGATATTAGTTGAGAACACAATGTTTCGCTCTAAAACAGAGTTTAAGGTACTTACAATGCTTTGAAATGCTGTTTCAATGTATGTAAAACATAAAGACCACAGTTGCAATCTACTCATTGCAAACTATAGAACAGTCAGTTTTCTCTTAAACTAATCTTTGAAAGTTTCTTTTTAACTTGCATGAGATATTAGTTGAGAACACAATGTTTGGCTCTAAAACAGAGTTTAAGGTACTTACAATGCTTTGAAATGCTGTTTCAATGTATGTAAAACATAAAGACCACAGTTGCAATCTACTCATTGCAAACTATAGAACAGTCAGTTTTCTCTTAAACTAATCTTTGAAAGTTTCTTTTTAACTTGCATGAGATATTAGTTGAGAACACAATGTTTGGCTCTAAAACAGAGTTTAAGGTACTTACAATGCTTTGAAATGCTTTTTAATGTATGTAAAACATAAAGAACACAGTTTAAACCTATTGAAAACACAATGTCTTGCGCTCAAACACTGTTTAATCACTTACAATGCCTTGAAACGCTTTTTCAATGTATGTAAAATATAAAAAACACAGTTTAAATCTACTTGAAAACACAATTTCTTACCCTGAAACACTGTTTAGTCACTTACAATGCCTTGAAACGCTGTTTTAATGTATTTAAAAGAAAGAACACAGTTTAAATCTACTTGAAAACACCATGTCTTGTCCTGAAACACTGTTTAGTCACTTACAATGCCTTGAAACGCTGTTTCAATGTATGTAAAACATAAAGAACACAGTTGCAATCTACTTATTGCAAACTATAGAACAGACTGTTTTCTCTTAAACTAATCTTTGAAAGTTTATTCTTAACTTGCATGAGATATTAGTTGAGAACGCAATGTTTGGCTCTAAAACAGAGTTTAAGGTACTTACAATGCTTTGAAATGCTGTTTTAATGTATGTAAAACATAAAGAACACAGTTTAAATCTACTTGAAAACACGTCTTGCCCCGAAACACTTTTAAATCACTTACAATGCCTTGAAACTCTGTTTCAATGTATGTAAAACATAAAGAACACAGTTGCAATCTACTCATTGCAAACTATAGAACAGTTTTCTCTTAAACTAATCTTTGAAAGTTTCTTCTTAACTTGCATGAGATATTAGTTGAGAACACAATGTTTCGCTCTAAAACAGAGTTTAAGGTACTTACAATGCTTTGAAATGCTGTTTCAATGTATGTAAAACATAAAGAACACAGTTGCAATCTACTCATTGCAAACTATAGAACAGTCAGTTTTCTCTTAAACTAATCTTTGAAAGTTTCTTTTTAACTTGCATGAGATATTAGTTGAGAACACAATGTTTCGCTCTAAAACAGAGTTTAGGGTACTTACAATGCTTTGAAATGCTCTTTCAATGTATGTAAAACATAAAGCCCCCAGTTGCAATCTACTCAATGCAAATTATAGAACAGTTTTCTCTTAAACTAATCTTTGAAAGTTTCTTCTTAACTTGCATGAGATATTAGTTGAGAAAACAATGTTTGGCTCTAAAACAGAGTTTAAGGTACTTACAATGCTTTGAAATGCTTTTTAATGTATGTAAAACATAAAGAACACAGTTTAAATCTACTTGAAAACACAATGTCTTGCCCTGAAATACTGTTTAGACACTTACAATGCCTTGAAACGCTGTTTCAATGTGTCTAAAACATAAAGAACACAGTTGCAATCTACTTATTGCAAACTATAGAACAGACTGTTTTCTCTTAAACTAATCTTTGAAAGTTTCTTCTTAACTTGCATGAGATATTAATTGAGAACACAATGTTTGGCTCTAAAACAGAGTTTAAGGTACTTACAATGCTTTGAAATGCTGTTTTAATGTAAGTAAAACATAAAGAACAAAGTTTAAATCTACTTGAAAACACAATGTCTTGCCCTGAAATACTGTTTAGACACTTACAATGCTTTGAAATGCTGTTTTAATGTATGTAAAACATAAAGAACACAGTTTAAATCTACTTGAAAACACAATGTCTTCCGCTGAAACACTGTTTAATCACTTACATTGCCTTGAAATGCTTTTTCAATGTATGTAAAACATAAAGAACACAGTTGCAATCTACTCAATGCAAACTATAGAACAGTTTTCTCTTAAACTAATCTTTGAAAGTTTCTTCTTAACTTGCATGAGATATTAGTTGAGAAAACAATGTTTGGCTCTAAAACAGAGTTTAAGGTACTTACAATGCTTTGAAATGCTGTTTCAATGTATGTAAAACATAAAGACCACAGTTGCAATCTACTCATTGCAAACTATAGAACAGTCAGTTTTCTCTTAAACTAATCTTGGAAAGTTTCTTTTTAACTTGCATGAGATATTATTTGAGAACGCAATGTTTGGCTCTACAACAGAGTTTAAGGTACTTACAATGCTTTGAAATGCTGTTTTAATGTATGTAAAACATAAAGAACACAGTTTAAATCTACTTGAAAACACGTCTTGCCCCGAAACACTTTTAAATCACTTACAATGCCTTGAAACTCTGTTTCAATGTATGTAAAACATAAAGAACACAGTTGCAATCTACTCATTGCAAACTATAGAACAGTTTTCTCTTAAACTAATCTTTGAAAGTTTCTTCTTAACTTGCATGAGATATTAGTTGAGAACACAATGTTTCGCTCTAAAACAGAGTTTAAGGTACTTACAATGCTTTGAAATGCTGTTTCAATGTATGTAAAACATAAAGAACACAGTTGCAATCTACTCATTGCAAACTATAGAACAGTCAGTTTTCTCTTAAACTAATCTTTGAAAGTTTCTTCTTAACTTGCATGAGATATTAGTTGAGAACACAATGTTTGGCTCTAAAACAGAGTTTAAGGTACTTACAATGCTTTGAAATGCTGTTTCAATGTATGTAAAACATAAAGACCACAGTTGCAATCTACTCATTGCAAACTATAGAACAGTCAGTTTTCTCTTAAACTAATCTTTGAAAGTTTCTTTTTAACTTGCATGAGATATTAGTTGAGAACACAATGTTTGGCTCTAAAACAGAGTTTAGGGCACTTAATATGCTTTGAAATGCTGTTTTAATGTATGTAAAACATAAAGAACACAGTTTAAATCTACTTGAAAACACAATGTCTTGCCCTGAAATACTGTTTAATCACTTACAATGCCTTGAAACGCTGTTTCAATGTATGTAAAACATAAAGAACACAGTTTAAATCTACTTGAAAACACAATGTCTTCCGCTGAAACACTGTTTAATCACTTACATTGCCTTGAAATGCTTTTTCAATGTATGTAAAACATAAAGAACACAGTTGCAATCTACTCATTGCAAACTATAGAACAGTTTTCTCTTAAACTAATCTTTGAAAGTTTCTTCTTAACTTGCATGAGATATTAGTTGAGAACACAATGTTTCGCTCTAAAACAGAGTTTAAGGTACTTACAATGCTTTGAAATGCTGTTTCAATGTATGTAAAACATAAAGAACACAGTTGCAATCTACTCATTGCAAACTATAGAACAGTCAGTTTTCTCTTAAACTAATCTTTGAAAGTTTCTTTTTAACTTGCATGAGATATTAGTTGAGAACGCAATGTTTCGCTCTAAAACAGAGTTTAGGGTACTTACAATGCTTTGAAATGCTCTTTCAATGTATGTAAAACATAAAGCCCACAGTTGCAATCTACTCAATGCAAATTATAGAACAGTTTTCTCTTAAACTAATCTTTGAAAGTTTCTTCTTAACTTGCATGAGATATTAGTTGAGAAAACAATGTTTGGCTCTAAAACAGAGTTTAAGGTACTTACAATGCTTTGAAATGCTTTTTAATGTATGTAAAACATAAAGAACACAGTTTAAATCTACTTGAAAACACAATGTCTTGCCCTGAAATACTGTTTAGACACTTACAATGCCTTGAAACGCTGTTTCAATGTGTCTAAAACATAAAGAACACAGTTGCAATCTACTTATTGCAAACTATAGAACAGACTGTTTTCTCTTAAACTAATCTTTGAAAGTTTCTTCTTAACTTGCATGAGATATTAATTGAGAACACAATGTTTGGCTCTAAAACAGAGTTTAAGGTACTTACAATGCTTTGAAATGCTCTTTTAATGTATGTAAAACATAAAGAACAAAGTTTAAATCTACTTGAAAACACAATGTCTTGCCCTGAAATACTGTTTAGACACTTACAATGCTTTGAAATGCTGTTTTAATGTATGTAAAACATAAAGAACACAGTTTAAATCTACTTGAAAACACGTCTTGCCCCGAAACACTTTTAAATCACTTACAATGCCTTGAAACTCTGTTTCAATGTATGTAAAACATAAAGAAAACAGTTGCAATCTACTCATTGCAAACTATAGAACAGTTTTCTCTTAAACTAATCTTTGAAAGTTTCTTCTTAACTTGCATGAGATATTAGTTGAGAACACAATGTTTCGCTCTAAAACAGAGTTTAAGGTACTTACAATGCTTTGAAATGCTGTTTCAATGTATGTAAAACATAAAGAACACAGTTGCAATCTACTCATTGCAAACTATAGAACAGTCAGTTTTCTCTTAAACTAATCTTTGAAAGTTTCTTCTTAACTTGCATGAGATATTAGTTGAGA
Organism: Electrophorus electricus; assembly: GCF_041902795.1. Taxonomy (NCBI): domain Eukaryota; kingdom Metazoa; phylum Chordata; class Actinopteri; order Gymnotiformes; family Gymnotidae; genus Electrophorus; species Electrophorus electricus. Next base: position 5,102,257 of record NC_137522.1, read on the forward strand.
ACACAATGTTTGGCTCTAAAACAGAGTTTAAGGTACTTACAATGCTTTGAAATGCTGTTTCAATGTATGTAAAACATAAAGACCACAGTTGCAATCTACTCATTGCAAACTATAGAACAGTCAGTTTTCTCTTAAACTAATCTTTGAAAGTTTCTTTTTAACTTGCATGAGATATTAGCTGAGAACACAATGTTTGGCTCTAAAACAGAGTTTAGGGCACTTAATATGCTTTGAAATGCTGTTTTAATGTATGTAAAACATAAAGATCACAGTTTAAATCTACTTGAAAACACAATGTCTTGCCCTGAAATACTGTTTAATCACTTACAATGCCTTGAAACGCTGTTTCAATGTATGTAAAACATAAAGAACACAGTTTAAATCTACTTGAAAACACAATGTCTTCCGCTGAAACACTGTTTAATCACTTACATTGCCTTGAAATGCTTTTTCAATGTATGTAAAACATAAAGAACACAGTTGCAATCTACTCATTGCAAACTATAGAACAGTTTTCTCTTAAACTAATCTTTGAAAGTTTCTTCTTAACTTGCATGAGATATTAGTTGAGAACAAAATGTTTCGCTCTAAAACAGAGTTTAAGGTACTTACAATGCTTTGAAATGCTGTTTCAATGTATGTAAAACATAAAGAACACAGTTGCAATCTACTCATTGCAAACTATAGAACAGTCAGTTTTCTCTTAAACTAATCTTGGAAAGTTTCTTTTTAACTTGCATGAGATATTATTTGAGAACGCAATGTTTGGCTCTACAACAGAGTTTAAGGTACTTACAATGCTTTGAAATGCTGTTTTAATGTATGTAAAACATAAAGAACACAGTTTAAATCTACTTGAAAACACGTCTTGCCCCGAAACACTTTTAAATCACTTACAATGCCTTGAAACTCTGTTTCAATGTATGTAAAACATAAAGAACACAGTTGCAATCTACTCATTGCAAACTATAGAACAGTTTTCTCTTAAACTAATCTTTGAAAGTTTCTTCTTAACTTGCATGAGATATTAGTTGAGAACACAATGTTTCGCTCTAAAACAGAGTTTAAGGTACTTACAATGCTTTGAAATGCTGTTTCAATGTATGTAAAACATAAAGACCACAGTTGCAATCTACTCATTGCAAACTATAGAACAGTCAGTTTTCTCTTAAACTAATCTTTGAAAGTTTCTTTTTAACTTGCATGAGATATTAGTTGAGAACGCAATGTTTCGCTCTAAAACAGAGTTTAGGGTACTTACAATGCTTTGAAATGCTCTTTCAATGTATGTAAAACATAAAGCCCACAGTTGCAATCTACTCAATGCAAATTATAGAACAGTTTTCTCTTAAACTAATCTTTGAAAGTTTCTTCTTAACTTGCATGAGATATTAGTTGAGAAAACAATGTTTGGCTCTAAAACAGAGTTTAAGGTACTTACAATGCTTTGAAATGCTTTTTAATGTATGTAAAACATAAAGAACACAGTTTAAATCTACTTGAAAACACAATGTCTTGCCCTGAAATACTGTTTAGACACTTACAATGCCTTGAAACGCTGTTTCAATGTGTCTAAAACATAAAGAATACAGTTGCAATCTACTTATTGCAAACTATAGAACAGACTGTTTTCTCTTAAACTAATCTTTGAAAGTTTCTTCTTAACTTGCATGAGATATTAATTGAGAACACAATGTTTGGCTCTAAAACAGAGTTTAAGGTACTTACAATGCTTTGAAATGCTGTTTTAATGTATGTAAAACATAAAGAACAAAGTTTAAATCTACTTGAAAACACAATGTCTTGCCCTGAAATACTGTTTAGACACTTACAATGCTTTGAAATGCTGTTTTAATGTATGTAAAACATAAAGAACACAGTTTAAATCTACTTGAAAACACGTCTTGCCCCGAAACACTTTTAAATCACTTACAATGCCTTGAAACTCTGTTTCAATGTATGTAAAACATAAAGAACACAGTTGCAATCTACTCATTGCAAACTATAGAACAGTTTTCTCTTAAACTAATCTTTGAAAGTTTCTTCTTAACTTGCATGAGATATTAGTTGAGAACACAATGTTTCGCTCTAAAACAGAGTTTAAGGTACTTACAATGCTTTGAAATGCTGTTTCAATGTATGTAAAACATAAAGACCACAGTTGCAATCTACTCATTGCAAACTATAGAACAGTCAGTTTTCTCTTAAACTAATCTTTGAAAGTTTCTTTTTAACTTGCATGAGATATTAGTTGAGAACACAATGTTTGGCTCTAAAACAGAGTTTAGGGCACTTAATATGCTTTGAAATGCTGTTTTAATGTATGTAAAACATAAAGATCACAGTTTAAATCTACTTGAAAACACGTCTTGCCCCGAAACACTTTTAAATCACTTACAATGCCTTGAAACTCTGTTTCAATGTATGTAAAACATAAAGAACACAGTTGCAATCTACTCATTGCAAACTATAGAACAGTTTTCTCTTAAACTAATCTTTGAAAGTTTCTTCTTAACTTGCATGAGATATTAGTTGAGAACACAATGTTTCGCTCTAAAACAGAGTTTAAGGTACTTACAATGCTTTGAAATGCTGTTTCAATGTATGTAAAACATAAAGACCACAGTTGCAATCTACTCATTGCAAACTATAGAACAGTCAGTTTTCTCTTAAACTAATCTTTGAAAGTTTCTTTTTAACTTGCATGAGATATTAGTTGAGAACGCAATGTTTCGCTCTAAAACAGAGTTTAGGGTACTTACAATGCTTTGAAATGCTCTTTCAATGTATGTAAAACATAAAGCCCACAGTTGCAATCTACTCAATGCAAATTATAGAACAGTTTTCTCTTAAACTAATCTTTGAAAGTTTCTTCTTAACTTGCATGAGATATTAGTTGAGAAAACAATGTTTGGCTCTAAAACAGAGTTTAAGGTACTTACAATGCTTTGAAATGCTTTTTAATGTATGTAAAACATAAAGAACACAGTTTAAATCTACTTGAAAACACAATGTCTTGCCCTGAAATACTGTTTAGACACTTACAATGCCTTGAAACGCTGTTTCAATGTGTCTAAAACATAAAGAATACAGTTGCAATCTACTTATTGCAAACTATAGAACAGACTGTTTTCTCTTAAACTAATCTTTGAAAGTTTCTTCTTAACTTGCATGAGATATTAATTGAGAACACAATGTTTGGCTCTAAAACAGAGTTTAAGGTACTTACAATGCTTTGAAATGCTGTTTTAATGTATGTAAAACATGAAGAACAAAGTTTAAATCTACTTGAAAACACAATGTCTTGCCCTGAAATACTGTTTAGACACTTACAATGCTTTGAAATGCTGTTTTAATGTATGTAAAACATAAAGAACACAGTTTAAATCTACTTGAAAACACGTCTTGCCCCGAAACACTTTTAAATCACTTACAATGCCTTGAAACTCTGTTTCAATGTATGTAAAACATAAAGAACACAGTTGCAATCTACTCATTGCAAACTATAGAACAGTTTTCTCTTAAACTAATCTTTGAAAGTTTCTTCTTAACTTGCATGAGATATTAGTTGAGAACACAATGTTTCGCTCTAAAACAGAGTTTAAGGTACTTACAATGCTTTGAAATGCTGTTTCAATGTATGTAAAACATAAAGACCACAGTTGCAATCTACTCATTGCAAACTATAGAACAGTCAGTTTTCTCTTAAACTAATCTTTGAAAGTTTCTTTTTAACTTGCATGAGATATTAGTTGAGAACACAATGTTTGGCTCTAAAACAGAGTTTAAGGTACTTACAATGCTTTGAAATGCTGTTTCAATGTATGTAAAACATAAAGACCACAGTTGCAATCTACTCATTGCAAACTATAGAACAGTCAGTTTTCTCTTAAACTAATCTTTGAAAGTTTCTTTTTAACTTGCATGAGATATTAGTTGAGAACACAATGTTTGGCTCTAAAACAGAGTTTAAGGTACTTACAATGCTTTGAAATGCTTTTTAATGTATGTAAAACATAAAGAACACAGTTTAAACCTATTGAAAACACAATGTCTTGCGCTCAAACACTGTTTAATCACTTACAATGCCTTGAAACGCTTTTTCAATGTATGTAAAATATAAAAAACACAGTTTAAATCTACTTGAAAACACAATTTCTTACCCTGAAACACTGTTTAGTCACTTACAATGCCTTGAAACGCTGTTTTAATGTATTTAAAAGAAAGAACACAGTTTAAATCTACTTGAAAACACCATGTCTTGTCCTGAAACACTGTTTAGTCACTTACAATGCCTTGAAACGCTGTTTCAATGTATGTAAAACATAAAGAACACAGTTGCAATCTACTTATTGCAAACTATAGAACAGACTGTTTTCTCTTAAACTAATCTTTGAAAGTTTATTCTTAACTTGCATGAGATATTAGTTGAGAACGCAATGTTTGGCTCTAAAACAGAGTTTAAGGTACTTACAATGCTTTGAAATGCTGTTTTAATGTATGTAAAACATAAAGAACACAGTTTAAATCTACTTGAAAACACGTCTTGCCCCGAAACACTTTTAAATCACTTACAATGCCTTGAAACTCTGTTTCAATGTATGTAAAACATAAAGAACACAGTTGCAATCTACTCATTGCAAACTATAGAACAGTTTTCTCTTAAACTATTCTTTGAAAGTTTCTTCTTAACTTGCATGAGATATTAGTTGAGAACACAATGTTTCGCTCTAAAACAGAGTTTAAGGTACTTACAATGCTTTGAAATGCTGTTTCAATGTATGTAAAACATAAAGAACACAGTTGCAATCTACTCATTGCAAACTATAGAACAGTCAGTTTTCTCTTAAACTAATCTTTGAAAGTTTCTTTTTAACTTGCATGAGATATTAGTTGAGAACACAATGTTTCGCTCTAAAACAGAGTTTAGGGTACTTACAATGCTTTGAAATGCTCTTTCAATGTATGTAAAACATAAAGCCCACAGTTGCAATCTACTCAATGCAAATTATAGAACAGTTTTCTCTTAAACTAATCTTTGAAAGTTTCTTCTTAACTTGCATGAGATATTAGTTGAGAAAACAATGTTTGGCTCTAAAACAGAGTTTAAGGTACTTACAATGCTTTGAAATGCTTTTTAATGTATGTAAAACATAAAGAACACAGTTTAAATCTACTTGAAAACACAATGTCTTGCCCTGAAATACTGTTTAGACACTTACAATGCCTTGAAACGCTGTTTCAATGTGTCTAAAACATAAAGAACACAGTTGCAATCTACTTATTGCAAACTATAGAACAGACTGTTTTCTCTTAAACTAATCTTTGAAAGTTTCTTCTTAACTTGCATGAGATATTAATTGAGAAAACAATGTTTGGCTCTAAAACAGAGTTTAAGGTACTTACAATGCTTTGAAATGCTGTTTTAATGTATGTAAAACATAAAGAACAAAGTTTAAATCTACTTGAAAACACAATGTCTTGCCCTGAAATACTGTTTAGACACTTACAATGCTTTGAAATGCTGTTTTAATGTATGTAAAACATAAAGAACACAGTTTAAATCTACTTGAAAACACAATGTCTTCCGCTGAAACACTGTTTAATCACTTACATTGCCTTGAAATGCTTTTTCAATGTATGTAAAACATAAAGAACACAGTTGCAATCTACTCAATGCAAACTATAGAACAGTTTTCTCTTAAACTAATCTTTGAAAGTTTCTTCTTAACTTGCATGAGATATTAGTTGAGAAAACAATGTTTGGCTCTAAAACAGAGTTTAAGGTACTTACAATGCTTTGAAATGCTGTTTCAATGTATGTAAAACATAAAGACCACAGTTGCAATCTACTCATTGCAAACTATAGAACAGTCAGTTTTCTCTTAAACTAATCTTGGAAAGTTTCTTTTTAACTTGCATGAGATATTATTTGAGAACGCAATGTTTGGCTCTACAACAGAGTTTAAGGTACTTACAATGCTTTGAAATGCTGTTTTAATGTATGTAAAACATAAAGAACACAGTTTAAATCTACTTGAAAACACGTCTTGCCCCGAAACACTTTTAAATCACTTACAATGCCTTGAAACTCTGTTTCAATGTATGTAAAACATAAAGAACACAGTTGCAATCTACTCATTGCAAACTATAGAACAGTTTTCTCTTAAACTAATCTTTGAAAGTTTCTTCTTAACTTGCATGAGATATTAGTTGAGAACACAATGTTTCGCTCTAAAACAGAGTTTAAGGTACTTACAATGCTTTGAAATGCTGTTTCAATGTATGTAAAACATAAAGAACACAGTTGCAATCTACTCATTGCAAACTATAGAACAGTCAGTTTTCTCTTAAACTAATCTTTGAAAGTTTCTTCTTAACTTGCATGAGATATTAGTTGAGAACACAATGTTTGGCTCTAAAACAGAGTTTAAGGTACTTACAATGCTTTGAAATGCTGTTTCAATGTATGTAAAACATAAAGACCACAGTTGCAATCTACTCATTGCAAACTATAGAACAGTCAGTTTTCTCTTAAACTAATCTTTGAAAGTTTCTTTTTAACTTGCATGAGATATTAGTTGAGAACACAATGTTTGGCTCTAAAACAGAGTTTAGGGCACTTAATATGCTTTGAAATGCTGTTTTAATGTATGTAAAACATAAAGAACACAGTTTAAATCTACTTGAAAACACAATGTCTTGCCCTGAAATACTGTTTAATCACTTACAATGCCTTGAAACGCTGTTTCAATGTATGTAAAACATAAAGAACACAGTTTAAATCTACTTGAAAACACAATGTCTTCCGCTGAAACATTGTTTAATCACTTACATTGCCTTGAAATGCTTTTTCAATGTATGTAAAACATAAAGAACACAGTTGCAATCTACTTATTGCAAATTATAGAACATACAGTTTTCTCTTAAACTAATATTTGAAAGTTTCTTCTTAACTTGCATGAGATATTAGTTGAGAACACAATGTTTGGCTCTAAAACAGAGTTTAAGGTACTTACAATGTTTTGAAATACGGTTTTATTGTAGGTAAAACATAAAGAACACAGTTTAAATCTACTTGAAAACACAATGTCTTGCCCTGAAACACTGTTTAGTCACTTACAGTGCCTTGAAATGCTGTTTCAATGTATATAAAACATAAAGAACACAGTTGCAATCTATTTATTGCAAACTATGGAACAGTTTTCTCTTAAACTGATCTTTGAAAGTTTCTTCTTAAATTGCATGAGATATTAGGTGATAACGCAATGTTTGGCTCTAAAACAGAGTTTAGGGCACTTAATATGCTTTGAAATGATGTTTTAATGTATGTAAAACATAAAGAACACAGTTTAAATCTACTTGAAAACACAATGTCTTGCCCTGAAATACTGTTTAATCACTTACAATGCCTTGAAACGCTGTTTCAATGTATGTAAAACATAAAGAACACAGTTGCAATCTACTTATTGCAAACTATAGAACAGACTGTTTTCTCTTAAACTAATCTTTGAAAGTTTCTTCTTAACTTGCATGAGATATTAGTTGAGAACACAATGTTTGGCTCTAAAACAGAGTTTAAGGTACTTACAATGCTTTGAAATGCTGTTTTAATGTATGTAAAACATAAAGAACAAAGTTTAAATCTACTTGAAAACACAATGTCTTGCCCTGAAATACTGTTTAATCACTTACAATGCCTTGAAACGCTGTTTCAATGTATGTAAAACATAAAGAACACAGTTTAAATCTACTTGAAAACACAATGTCTTCCGCTGAAACACTGTTTAATCACTTACATTGCCTTGAAATGCTTTTTCAATGTATGTAAAACATAAAGAACACAGTTGCAATCTACTCATTGCAAACTATAGAACAGTTTTCTCTTAAACTAATCTTTGAAAGTTTCTTCTTAACTTGCATGAGATATTAGTTGAGAACAAAATGTTTCACTCTAAAACAGAGTTTAAGGTACTTACAATGCTTTGAAATGCTGTTTCAATGTATGTAAAACATAAAGAACACAGTTGCAATCTACTCATTGCAAACTATAGAACAGTCAGTTTTCTCTTAAACTAATCTTGGAAAGTTTCTTTTTAACTTGCATGAGATATTATTTGAGAACGCAATGTTTGGCTCTACAACAGAGTTTAAGGTACTTACAATGCTTTGAAATGCTGTTTTAATGTATGTAAAACATAAAGAACACAGTTTAAATCTACTTGAAAACACGTCTTGCCCCGAAACACTTTTAAATCACTTACAATGCCTTGAAACTCTGTTTCAATGTATGTAAAACATAAAGAACACAGTTGCAATCTACTCATTGCAAACTATAGAACAGTTTTCTCTTAAACTAATCTTTGAAAGTTTCTTCTTAACTTGCATGAGATATTAGTTGAGAACACAATGTTTCGCTCTAAAACAGAGTTTAAGGTACTTACAATGCTTTGAAATGCTGTTTCAATGTATGTAAAACATAAAGACCACAGTTGCAATCTACTCATTGCAAACTATAGAACAGTCAGTTTTCTCTTAAACTAATCTTTGAAAGTTTCTTTTTAACTTGCATGAGATATTAGTTGAGAACACAATGTTTGGCTCTAAAACAGAGTTTAAGGTACTTACAATGCTTTGAAATGCTGTTTCAATGTATGTAAAACATAAAGACCACAGTTGCAATCTACTCATTGCAAACTATAGAACAGTCAGTTTTCTCTTAAACTAATCTTTGAAAGTTTCTTTTTAACTTGCATGAGATATTAGTTGAGAACACAATGTTTGGCTCTAAAACAGAGTTTAAGGTACTTACAATGCTTTGAAATGCTTTTTAATGTATGTAAAACATAAAGAACACAGTTTAAACCTATTGAAAACACAATGTCTTGCGCTCAAACACTGTTTAATCACTTACAATGCCTTGAAACGCTTTTTCTATGTATGTAAAATATAAAAAACACAGTTTAAATCTACTTGAAAACACAATTTCTTACCCTGAAACACTGTTTAGTCACTTACAATGCCTTGAAACGCTGTTTTAATGTATTTAAAAGAAAGAACACAGTTTAAATCTACTTGAAAACACCATGTCTTGTCCTGAAACACTGTTTAGTCACTTACAATGCCTTGAAACGCTGTTTCAATGTATGTAAAACATAAAGAACACAGTTGCAATCTACTTATTGCAAACTATAGAACAGACTGTTTTCTCTTAAACTAATCTTTGAAAGTTTATTCTTAACTTGCATGAGATATTAGTTGAGAACGCAATGTTTGGCTCTAAAACAGAGTTTAAGGTACTTACAATGCTTTGAAATGCTGTTTTAATGTATGTAAAACATAAAGAACACAGTTTAAATCTACTTGAAAACACGTCTTGCCCCGAAACACTTTTAAATCACTTACAATGCCTTGAAACTCTGTTTCAATGTATGTAAAACATAAAGAACACAGTTGCAATCTACTCATTGCAAACTATAGAACAGTTTTCTCTTAAACTAATCTTTGAAAGTTTCTTCTTAACTTGCATGAGATATTAGTTGAGAACACAATGTTTCGCTCTAAAACAGAGTTTAAGGTACTTACAATGCTTTGAAATGCTGTTTCAATGTATGTAAAACATAAAGAACACAGTTGCAATCTACTCATTGCAAACTATAGAACAGTCAGTTTTCTCTTAAACTAATCTTTGAAAGTTTCTTTTTAACTTGCATGAGATATTAGTTGAGAACACAATGTTTCGCTCTAAAACAGAGTTTAGGGTACTTACAATGCTTTGAAATGCTCTTTCAATGTATGTAAAACATAAAGCCCACAGTTGCAATCTACTCAATGCAAATTATAGAACAGTTTTCTCTTAAACTAATCTTTGAAAGTTTCTTCTTAACTTGCATGAGATATTAGTTGAGAAAACAATGTTTGGCTCTAAAACAGAGTTTAAGGTACTTACAATGCTTTGAAATGCTTTTTAATGTATGTAAAACATAAAGAACACAGTTTAAATCTACTTGAAAACACAATGTCTTGCCCTGAAATACTGTTTAGACACTTACAATGCCTTGAAACGCTGTTTCAATGTGTCTAAAACATAAAGAACACAGTTGCAATCTACTTATTGCAAACTATAGAACAGACTGTTTTCTCTTAAACTAATCTTTGAAAGTTTCTTCTTAACTTGCATGAGATATTAATTGAGAAAACAATGTTTGGCTCTAAAACAGAGTTTAAGGTACTTACAATGCTTTGAAATGCTGTTTTAATGTATGTAAAACATAAAGAACAAAGTTTAAATCTACTTGAAAACACAATGTCTTGCCCTGAAATACTGTTTAGACACTTACAATGCTTTGAAATGCTGTTTTAATGTATGTAAAACATAAAGAACACAGTTTAAATCTACTTGAAAACACAATGTCTTCCGCTGAAACACTGTTTAATCACTTACATTGCCTTGAAATGCTTTTTCAATGTATGTAAAACATAAAGAACACAGTTGCAATCTACTCAATGCAAACTATAGAACAGTTTTCTCTTAAACTAATCTTTGAAAGTTTCTTCTTAACTTGCATGAGATATTAGTTGAGAAAACAATGTTTGGCTCTAAAACAGAGTTTAAGGTACTTACAATGCTTTGAAATGCTGTTTCAATGTATGTAAAACATAAAGACCACAGTTGCAATCTACTCATTGCAAACTATAGAACAGTCAGTTTTCTCTTAAACTAATCTTGGAAAGTTTCTTTTTAACTTGCATGAGATATTATTTGAGAACGCAATGTTTGGCTCTACAACAGAGTTTAAGGTACTTACAATGCTTTGAAATGCTGTTTTAATGTATGTAAAACATAAAGAACACAGTTTAAATCTACTTGAAAACACGTCTTGCCCCGAAACACTTTTAAATCACTTACAATGCCTTGAAACTCTGTTTCAATGTATGTAAAACATAAAGAACACAGTTGCAATCTACTCATTGCAAACTATAGAACAGTTTTCTCTTAAACTAATCTTTGAAAGTTTTTTCTTAACTTGCATGAGATATTAGTTGAGAACACAATGTTTCGCTCTAAAACAGAGTTTAAGGTACTTACAATGCTTTGAAATGCTGTTTCAATGTATGTAAAACATAAAGAACACAGTTGCAATCTACTCATTGCAAACTATAGAACAGTCAGTTTTCTCTTAAACTAATCTTTGAAAGTTTCTTCTTAACTTGCATGAGATATTAGTTGAGAACACAATGTTTGGCTCTAAAACAGAGTTTAAGGTACTTACAATGCTTTGAAATGCTGTTTCAATGTATGTAAAACATAAAGACCACAGTTGCAATCTACTCATTGCAAACTATAGAACAGTCAGTTTTCTCTTAAACTAATCTTTGAAAGTTTCTTTTTAACTTGCATGAGATATTAGTTGAGAACACAATGTTTGGCTCTAAAACAGAGTTTAGGGCACTTAATATGCTTTGAAATGCTGTTTTAATGTATGTAAAACATAAAGAACACAGTTGCAATCTACTCATTGCAAACTATAGAACAGTTTTCTCTTAAACTAATCTTTGAAAGTTTCTTCTTAACTTGCATGAGATATTAGTTGAGAACAAAATGTTTCACTCTAAAACAGAGTTTAAGGTACTTACAATGCTTTGAAATGCTGTTTCAATGTATGTAAAACATAAAGAACACAGTTGCAATCTACTCATTGCAAACTATAGAACAGTCAGTTTTCTCTTAAACTAATCTTGGAAAGTTTCTTTTTAACTTGCATGAGATATTATTTGAGAACGCAATGTTTGGCTCTACAACAGAGTTTAAGGTACTTACAATGCTTTGAAATGCTGTTTTAATGTATGTAAAACATAAAGAACACAGTTTAAATCTACTTGAAAACACGTCTTGCCCCGAAACACTTTTAAATCACTTACAATGCCTTGAAACTCTGTTTCAATGTATGTAAAACATAAAGAACACAGTTGCAATCTACTCATTGCAAACTATAGAACAGTTTTCTCTTAAACTAATCTTTGAAAGTTTCTTCTTAACTTGCATGAGATATTAGTTGAGAACACAATGTTTCGCTCTAAAACAGAGTTTAAGGTACTTACAATGCTTTGAAATGCTGTTTCAATGTATGTAAAACATAAAGACCACAGTTGCAATCTACTCATTGCAAACTATAGAACAGTCAGTTTTCTCTTAAACTAATCTTTGAAAGTTTCTTTTTAACTTGCATGAGATATTAGTTGAGAACACAATGTTTGGCTCTAAAACAGAGTTTAAGGTACTTACAATGCTTTGAAATGCTGTTTCAATGTATGTAAAACATAAAGACCACAGTTGCAATCTACTCATTGCAAACTATAGAACAGTCAGTTTTCTCTTAAACTAATCTTTGAAAGTTTCTTTTTAACTTGCATGAGATATTAGTTGAGAACACAATGTTTGGCTCTAAAACAGAGTTTAAGGTACTTACAATGCTTTGAAATGCTTTTTAATGTATGTAAAACATAAAGAACACAGTTTAAACCTATTGAAAACACAATGTCTTGCGCTCAAACACTGTTTAATCACTTACAATGCCTTGAAACGCTTTTTCAATGTATGTAAAATATAAAAAACACAGTTTAAATCTACTTGAAAACACAATTTCTTACCCTGAAACACTGTTTAGTCACTTACAATGCCTTGAAACGCTGTTTTAATGTATTTAAAAGAAAGAACACAGTTTAAATCTACTTGAAAACACCATGTCTTGTCCTGAAACACTGTTTAGTCACTTACAATGCCTTGAAACGCTGTTTCAATGTATGTAAAACATAAAGAACACAGTTGCAATCTACTTATTGCAAACTATAGAACAGACTGTTTTCTCTTAAACTAATCTTTGAAAGTTTATTCTTAACTTGCATGAGATATTAGTTGAGAACGCAATGTTTGGCTCTAAAACAGAGTTTAAGGTACTTACAATGCTTTGAAATGCTGTTTTAATGTATGTAAAACATAAAGAACACAGTTTAAATCTACTTGAAAACACGTCTTGCCCCGAAACACTTTTAAATCACTTACAATGCCTTGAAACTCTGTTTCAATGTATGTAAAACATAAAGAACACAGTTGCAATCTACTCATTGCAAACTATAGAACAGTCAGTTTTCTCTTAAACTAATCTTTGAAAGTTTCTTTTTAACTTGCATGAGATATTAGTTGAGAACACAATGTTTCGCTCTAAAACAGAGTTTAGGGTACTTACAATGCTTTGAAATGCTCTTTCAATGTATGTAAAACATAAAGCCCACAGTTGCAATCTACTCAATGCAAATTATAGAACAGTTTTCTCTTAAACTAATCTTTGAAAGTTTCTTCTTAACTTGCATGAGATATTAGTTGAGAAAACAATGTTTGGCTCTAAAACAGAGTTTAAGGTACTTACAATGCTTTGAAATGCTTTTTAATGTATGTAAAACATAAAGAACACAGTTTAAATCTACTTGAAAACACAATGTCTTGCCCTGAAATACTGTTTAGACACTTACAATGCCTTGAAACGCTGTTTCAATGTGTCTAAAACATAAAGAACACAGTTGCAATCTACTTATTGCAAACTATAGAACAGACTGTTTTCTCTTAAACTAATCTTTGAAAGTTTCTTCTTAACTTGCATGAGATATTAATTGAGAAAACAATGTTTGGCTCTAAAACAGAGTTTAAGGTACTTACAATGCTTTGAAATGCTGTTTTAATGTATGTAAAACATAAAGAACAAAGTTTAAATCTACTTGAAAACACAATGTCTTGCCCTGAAATACTGTTTAGACACTTACAATGCTTTGAAATGCTGTTTTAATGTATGTAAAACATAAAGAACACAGTTTAAATCTACTTGAAAACACAATGTCTTCCGCTGAAACACTGTTTAATCACTTACATTGCCTTGAAATGCTTTTTCAATGTATGTAAAACATAAAGAACACAGTTGCAATCTACTCAATGCAAACTATAGAACAGTTTTCTCTTAAACTAATCTTTGAAAGTTTCTTCTTAACTTGCATGAGATATTAGTTGAGAAAACAATGTTTGGCTCTAAAACAGAGTTTAAGGTACTTACAATGCTTTGAAATGCTGTTTCAATGTATGTAAAACATAAAGACCACAGTTGCAATCTACTCATTGCAAACTATAGAACAGTCAGTTTTCTCTTAAACTAATCTTGGAAAGTTTCTTTTTAACTTGCATGAGATATTATTTGAGAACGCAATGTTTGGCTCTACAACAGAGTTTAAGGTACTTACAATGCTTTGAAATGCTGTTTTAATGTATGTAAAACATAAAGAACACAGTTTAAATCTACTTGAAAACACGTCTTGCCCCGAAACACTTTTAAATCACTTACAATGCCTTGAAACTCTGTTTCAATGTATGTAAAACATAAAGAACACAGTTGCAATCTACTCATTGCAAACTATAGAACAGTTTTCTCTTAAACTAATCTTTGAAAGTTTCTTCTTAACTTGCATGAGATATTAGTTGAGAACACAATGTTTCGCTCTAAAACAGAGTTTAAGGTACTTACAATGCTTTGAAATGCTGTTTCAATGTATGTAAAACATAAAGAACACAGTTGCAATCTACTCATTGCAAACTATAGAACAGTCAGTTTTCTCTTAAACTAATCTTTGAAAGTTTCTTCTTAACTTGCATGAGATATTAGTTGAGAACACAATGTTTGGCTCTAAAACAGAGTTTAAGGTACTTACAATGCTTTGAAATGCTGTTTCAATGTATGTAAAACATAAAGACCACAGTTGCAATCTACTCATTGCAAACTATAGAACAGTCAGTTTTCTCTTAAACTAATCTTTGAAAGTTTCTTTTTAACTTGCATGAGATATTAGTTGAGAACACAATGTTTGGCTCTAAAACAGAGTTTAGGGCACTTAATATGCTTTGAAATGCTGTTTTAATGTATGTAAAACATAAAGAACACAGTTTAAATCTACTTGAAAACACAATGTCTTGCCCTGAAATACTGTTTAATCACTTACAATGCCTTGAAACGCTGTTTCAATGTATGTAAAACATAAAGAACACAGTTTAAATCTACTTGAAAACACAATGTCTTCCGCTGAAACATTGTTTAATCACTTACATTGCCTTGAAATGCTTTTTCAATGTATGTAAAACATAAAGAACACAGTTGCAATCTACTTATTGCAAATTATAGAACATACAGTTTTCTCTTAAACTAATATTTGAAAGTTTCTTCTTAACTTGCATGAGATATTAGTTGAGAACACAATGTTTGGCTCTAAAACAGAGTTTAAGGTACTTACAATGTTTTGAAATACGGTTTTATTGTAGGTAAAACATAAAGAACACAGTTTAAATCTACTTGAAAACACAATGTCTTGCCCTGAAACACTGTTTAGTCACTTACAGTGCCTTGAAATGCTGTTTCAATGTATATAAAACATAAAGAACACAGTTGCAATCTATTTATTGCAAACTATGGAACAGTTTTCTCTTAAACTGATCTTTGAAAGTTTCTTCTTAAATTGCATGAGATATTAGTTGAGAAAACAATGTTTGGCTCTAAAACAGAGCTTAAGGTACTTACAATGCTTTGAAATGCTGTTTCAATGTATGTAAAACATAAAGACCACAGTTGCAATCTACTCATTGCAAACTATAGAACAGTCAGTTTTCTCTTAAACTAATCTTGGAAAGTTTCTTTTTAACTTGCATGAGATATTATTTGAGAACGCAATGTTTGGCTCTACAACAGAGTTTAAGGTACTTACAATGCTTTGAAATGCTGTTTTAATGTATGTAAAACATAAAGAACACAGTTTAAATCTACTTGAAAACACGTCTTGCCCCGAAACACTTTTAAATCACTTACAATGCCTTGAAACTCTGTTTCAATGTATGTAAAACATAAAGAACACAGTTGCAATCTACTCATTGCAAACTATAGAACAGTTTTCTCTTAAACTAATCTTTGAAAGTTTCTTCTTAACTTGCATGAGATATTAGTTGAGAACACAATGTTTCGCTCTAAAACAGAGTTTAAGGTACTTACAATGCTTTGAAATGCTGTTTCAATGTATGTAAAACATAAAGAACACAGTTGCAATCTACTCATTGCAAACTATAGAACAGTCAGTTTTCTCTTAAACTAATCTTTGAAAGTTTCTTCTTAACTTGCATGAGATATTAGTTGAGAACACAATGTTTGGCTCTAAAACAGAGTTTAAGGTACTTACAATGCTTTGAAATGCTGTTTCAATGTATGTAAAACATAAAGACCACAGTT
Source organism: Electrophorus electricus (assembly GCF_041902795.1). Taxonomy (NCBI): domain Eukaryota; kingdom Metazoa; phylum Chordata; class Actinopteri; order Gymnotiformes; family Gymnotidae; genus Electrophorus; species Electrophorus electricus. Next base: position 5,118,567 of record NC_137522.1, read on the forward strand.
GCAATCTACTCATTGCAAACTATAGAACAGTCAGTTTTCTCTTAAACTAATCTTTGAAAGTTTCTTTTTAACTTGCATGAGATATTAGTTGAGAACACAATGTTTGGCTCTAAAACAGAGTTTAGGGCACTTAATATGCTTTGAAATGCTGTTTTAATGTATGTAAAACATAAAGAACACAGTTTAAATCTACTTGAAAACACAATGTCTTGCCCTGAAATACTGTTTAATCACTTACAATGCCTTGAAACGCTGTTTCAATGTATGTAAAACATAAAGAACACAGTTTAAATCTACTTGAAAACACAATGTCTTCCGCTGAAACATTGTTTAATCACTTACATTGCCTTGAAATGCTTTTTCAATGTATGTAAAACATAAAGAACACAGTTGCAATCTACTTATTGCAAATTATAGAACATACAGTTTTCTCTTAAACTAATATTTGAAAGTTTCTTCTTAACTTGCATGAGATATTAGTTGAGAACACAATGTTTGGCTCTAAAACAGAGTTTAAGGTACTTACAATGTTTTGAAATACGGTTTTATTGTAGGTAAAACATAAAGAACACAGTTTAAATCTACTTGAAAACACAATGTCTTGCCCTGAAACACTGTTTAGTCACTTACAGTGCCTTGAAATGCTGTTTCAATGTATATAAAACATAAAGAACACAGTTGCAATCTATTTATTGCAAACTATGGAACAGTTTTCTCTTAAACTGATCTTTGAAAGTTTCTTCTTAAATTGCATGAGATATTAGGTGATAACGCAATGTTTGGCTCTAAAACAGAGTTTAGGGCACTTAATATGCTTTGAAATGATGTTTTAATGTATGTAAAACATAAAGAACACAGTTTAAATCTACTTGAAAACACAATGTCTTGCCCTGAAATACTGTTTAATCACTTACAATGCCTTGAAACGCTGTTTCAATGTATGTAAAACATAAAGAACACAGTTGCAATCTACTTATTGCAAACTATAGAACAGACTGTTTTCTCTTAAACTAATCTTTGAAAGTTTCTTCTTAACTTGCATGAGATATTAGTTGAGAACACAATGTTTGGCTCTAAAACAGAGTTTAAGGTACTTACAATGCTTTGAAATGCTGTTTTAATGTATGTAAAACATAAAGAACAAAGTTTAAATCTACTTGAAAACACAATGTCTTGCCCTGAAATACTGTTTAGACACTTACAATGCTTTGAAATGCTGTTTTAATGTATGTAAAAGATAAAGAACACAGTTTAAATCTACTTGAAAACAAAATGTCTTCCGCTGAAACACTGTTTAATCACTTACATTGCCTTGAAATGCTTTTTCAATGTATGTAAAACATAAAGAACACAGTTGCAATCTACTCAATGCAAACTATAGAACAGTTTTCTCTTAAACTAATCTTTGAAAGTTTCTTTTTAACTTGCATGAGATATTATTTGAGAACGCAATGTTTGGCTCTAAAACAGAGTTTAAGGTACTTACAATGCTTTGAAATGCTTTTTAATGTATGTAAAACATAAAGAACACAGTTTAAACCTATTGAAAACACAATGTCTTGCGCTCAAACACTGTTTAATCACTTACAATGCCTTGAAACGCTTTTTCAATGTATGTAAAATATAAAAAACACAGTTTAAATCTACTTGAAAACACAATTTCTTACCCTGAAACACTGTTTAGTCACTTACAATGCCTTGAAACGCTGTTTTAATGTATTTAAAAGAAAGAACACAGTTTAAATCTACTTGAAAACACCATGTCTTGTCCTGAAACACTGTTTAGTCACTTACAATGCCTTGAAACGCTGTTTCAATGTATGTAAAACATAAAGAACACAGTTGCAATCTACTTATTGCAAACTATAGAACAGACTGTTTTCTCTTAAACTAATCTTTGAAAGTTTATTCTTAACTTGCATGAGATATTAGTTGAGAACGCAATGTTTGGCTCTAAAACAGAGTTTAAGGTACTTACAATGCTTTGAAATGCTGTTTTAATGTATGTAAAACATAAAGAACACAGTTTAAATCTACTTGAAAACACGTCTTGCCCCGAAACACTTTTAAATCACTTACAATGCCTTGAAACTCTGTTTCAATGTATGTAAAACATAAAGAACACAGTTGCAATCTACTCATTGCAAACTATAGAACAGTTTTCTCTTAAACTAATCTTTGAAAGTTTCTTCTTAACTTGCATGAGATATTAGTTGAGAACACAATGTTTCGCTCTAAAACAGAGTTTAAGGTACTTACAATGCTTTGAAATGCTGTTTCAATGTATGTAAAACATAAAGAACACAGTTGCAATCTACTCATTGCAAACTATAGAACAGTCAGTTTTCTCTTAAACTAATCTTTGAAAGTTTCTTTTTAACTTGCATGAGATATTAGTTGAGAACACAATGTTTCGCTCTAAAACAGAGTTTAGGGTACTTACAATGCTTTGAAATGCTCTTTCAATGTATGTAAAACATAAAGCCCACAGTTGCAATCTACTCAATGCAAATTATAGAACAGTTTTCTCTTAAACTAATCTTTGAAAGTTTCTTCTTAACTTGCATGAGATATTAGTTGAGAAAACAATGTTTGGCTCTAAAACAGAGTTTAAGGTACTTACAATGCTTTGAAATGCTTTTTAATGTATGTAAAACATAAAGAACACAGTTTAAATCTACTTGAAAACACAATGTCTTGCCCTGAAATACTGTTTAGACACTTACAATGCCTTGAAACGCTGTTTCAATGTGTCTAAAACATAAAGAACACAGTTGCAATCTACTTATTGCAAATTATAGAACATACAGTTTTCTCTTAAACTAATATTTGAAAGTTTCTTCTTAACTTGCATGAGATATTAGTTGAGAACACAATGTTTGGCTCTAAAACAGAGTTTAAGGTACTTACAATGTTTTGAAATACGGTTTTATTGTAGGTAAAACATAAAGAACACAGTTTAAATCTACTTGAAAACACAATGTCTTGCCCTGAAACACTGTTTAGTCACTTACAGTGCCTTGAAATGCTGTTTCAATGTATATAAAACATAAAGAACACAGTTGCAATCTATTTATTGCAAACTATGGAACAGTTTTCTCTTAAACTGATCTTTGAAAGTTTCTTCTTAAATTGCATGAGATATTAGGTGATAACGCAATGTTTGGCTCTAAAACAGAGTTTAGGGCACTTAATATGCTTTGAAATGCTGTTTTAATGTATGTAAAACATAAAGAACACAGTTTAAATCTACTTGAAAACACAATGTCTTGCCCTGAAATACTGTTTAATCACTTACAATGCCTTGAAACGATGTTTCAATGTATGTAAAACATAAAGAACACAGTTTAAATCTACTTGAAAACACAATGTCTTGCCCTGAAATACTGTTTAGACACTTACAATGCTTTGAAATGCTGTTTTAATGTATGTAAAATATAAAGAACACAGTTTAAATCTACTTGAAAACACAATGTCTACCGCTGAAACACTGTTTAATCACTTACATTGCCTTGAAATGCTTTTTCAATGTATGTAAAACATAAAGAACACAGTTGCAATCTACTCATTGCAAACTATAGAACAGTTTTCTCTTAAACTAATCTTTAAAAGTTTCTTCTTAACTTGCATGAGATATTAGTTGAGAACACAATGTTTGGCTCTAAAACAGAGTTTAAGGTACTTACAATGCTTTGAAATGCTGTTTCAATGTATGTAAAACATAAAGAACACAGTTGCAATCTACTCATTGCAAACTATAGAACAGTCAGTTTTCTCTTAAACTAATCTTTGAAAGTTTCTTTTTAACTTGCATGAGATATTAGTTGAGAACACAATGTTTCGCTCTAAAACAGAGTTTAGGGTACTTACAATGCTTTGAAATGCTCTTTCAATGTTTGTAAAACATAAAGACCACAGTTGCAATCTACTCAATGCAAACTATAGAACAGTTTTCTCTTAAACTAATCTTTGAAAGTTTCTTCTTAACTTGCATGAGATATTAGTTGAGAAAATAATGTTTGGCTCTAAAACAGAGTTTAAGGTACTTACAATGCTTTGAAATGCTGTTTCAATGTATGTAAAACATAAAGAACACAGTTGCAATCTACTCATTGCAAACTATAGAACAGTTTTCTCTTAAACTAATCTTTGAAAGTTTCTTCTTAACTTGCATGAGATTAGTTGAGAACACAATGTTTGGCTCTAAAACAGAGTTTAAGGTACTTACAATGCTTTGAAATGCTTTTTAATGTATGTAAAACATAAAGAACACAGTTTAAACCTATTGAAAACACAATGTCTTGCGCTCAAACACTGTTTAATCACTTACAATGCCTTGAAACGCTTTTTCAATGTATGTAAAATATAAAAAACACAGTTTAAATCTACTTGAAAACACAATTTCTTACCCTGAAACACTGTTTAGTCACTTACAATGCCTTGAAACGCTGTTTTAATGTATTTAAAAGAAAGAACACAGTTTAAATCTACTTGAAAACACAATGTCTTGTCCTGAAACATTGTTTAGTCACTTACAATGCCTTGAAACGCTGTTTCATTGTATGTAAAACATAAAGAACACAGTTGCAATCTACTTATTGCAAACTATAGAACAGACTGTTTTCTCTTAAACTAATCTTTGAAAGTTTATTCTTAACTTGCATGAGATATTAGTTGAGAACGCAATGTTTGGCTCTAAAACAGAGTTTAAGGTACTTACAATGCTTTGAAATGCTCTTTTAATGTATGTAAAACATAAAGAACACAGTTTAAATCTACTTGAAAATACGTCTTGCCCCGAAACACTTTTAAATCACTTACAATGCCTTGAAACTCTGTTTCAATGTATGTAAAACATAAAGAACACAGTTGCAATCTACTCATTGCAAACTATAGAACAGTTTTCTCTTAAACTAATCTTTGAAAGTTTCTTCTTAACTTGCATGAGATATTAGTTGAGAACACAATGTTTCGCTCTAAAACAGAGTTTAAGGTACTTACAATGCTTTGAAATGCTGTTTCAATGTATGTAAAACATAAAGAACACAGTTGCAATCTACTCATTGCAAACTATAGAACAGTCAGTTTTCTCTTAAACTAATCTTTGAAAGTTTCTTCTTAATTTGCATGAGATATTAGTTGAGAACACAATGTTTGGCTCTAAAACAGAGTTTAAGGTACTTACAATGCTTTGAAATGCTGTTTCAATGTATGTAAAACATAAAGAACACAGTTGCAATCTACTCATTGCAAACTATAGAACAGTCAGTTTTCTTTTAAACTAATCTTTGAAAGTTTCTTTTTAACTTGCATGAGATATTAGTTGAGAACACAATGTTTCGCACTAAAACAGAGTTTAGGGTACTTACAATGCTTTGAAATGCTCTTTCAATGTATGTAAAACATAAAGACCACAGTTGCAATCTACTCATTGCAAACTATAGAACAGTTTTCTCTTAAACTAATCTTTGAAAGTTTCTTCTTAACTTGCATGAGATATTAGTTGAGAAAACAATGTTTGGCTCTAAAACAGAGTTTAAGGTACTTACAATGCTTTGAAATGCTTTTTAATGTATGTAAAACATAAAGAACACAGTTTAAACCTATTGAAAACACAATGTCTTGCGCTCAAACACTGTTTAATCACTTACAATGCCTTGAAACGCTTTTTCAATGTATGTAAAATATAAAAAACACAGTTTAAATCTACTTGAAAACACAATTTCTTACCCTGAAACACTGTTTAGTCACTTACAATGCCTTGAAACACTGTTTTAATGTATTTAAAAGAAAGAACACAGTTTAAATCTACTTGAAAACACAATGTCTTGTCCTGAAACACTGTTTAGTCACTTACAATGCCTTGAAACGCTGTTTCAATGTATGTAAAACATAAAGAACACAGTTGCAATCTACTTATTGCAAACTATAGAACAGACTGTTTTCTCTTAAACTAATCTTTTAAAGTTTATTCTTAACTTGCATGAGATATTAGTTGAGAACGCAATGTTTGGCTCTAAAACAGAGTTTAAGGTACTTACAATGCTTTGAAATGCTGTTTTAATGTATGTAAAACATAAAGAACACAGTTTAAATCTACTTGAAAACACGTCTTGCCCCGAAACACTTTTAAATCACTTACAATGCCTTGAAATTCTGTTTCAATGTATGTAAAACATAAAGAACACAGTTGCAATCTACTCATTGCAAACTATAGAACAGTTTTCTCTTAAACTAATCTTTGAAAGTTTCTTCTTAACTTGCATGAGATATTAGTTGAGAACACAATGTTTCGCTCTAAAACAGAGTTTAAGGTACTTACAATGCTTTGAAATGCTGTTTCAATGTATGTAAAACATAAAGAACACAGTTGCAATCTACTCATTGCAAACTATAGAACAGTCAGTTTTCTCTTAAACTAATCTTTGAAAGTTTCTTTTTAACTTGCATGAGATATTAGTTGAGAACACAATGTTTCGCTCTAAAACAGAGTTTAGGGTACTTACAATGCTTTGAAATGCTCTTTCAATGTATGTAAAACATAAAGCCCACAGTTGCAATCTACTCAATGCAAATTATAGAACAGTTTTCTCTTAAACTAATCTTTGAAAGTTTCTTCTTAACTTGCATGAGATATTAGTTGAGAAAACAATGTTTGGCTCTAAAACAGAGTTTAAGGTACTTACAATGCTTTGAAATGCTGTTTTAATGTATGTAAAACATAAAGAACACAGTTTAAATCTACTTGAAAACACGTCTTGCCCCGAAACACTTTTAAATCACTTACAATGCCTTGAAACTCTGTTTCAATGTATGTAAAACATAAAGAACACAGTTGCAATCTACTCATTGCAAACTATAGAACAGTTTTCTCTTAAACTAATCTTTGAAAGTTTCTTCTTAACTTGCATGAGATATTAGTTGAGAACACAATGTTTCGCTCTAAAACAGAGTTTAAGGTACTTACAATGCTTTGAAATGCTGTTTCAATGTATGTAAAACATAAAGAACACAGTTGCAATCTACTCATTGCAAACTATAGAACAGTCAGTTTTCTCTTAAACTAATCTTTGAAAGTTTCTTTTTAACTTGCATGAGATATTAGTTGAGAACACAATGTTTCGCTCTAAAACAGAGTTTAGGGTACTTACAATGCTTTGAAATGCTCTTTCAATGTATGTAAAACATAAAGCCCACAGTTGCAATCTACTCAATGCAAATTATAGAACAGTTTTCTCTTAAACTAATCTTTGAAAGTTTCTTCTTAACTTGCATGAGATATTAGTTGAGAAAACAATGTTTGGCTCTAAAACAGAGTTTAAGGTACTTACAATGCTTTGAAATGCTTTTTAATGTATGTAAAACATAAAGAACACAGTTTAAATCTACTTGAAAACACAATGTCTTGCCCTGAAATACTGTTTAGACACTTACAATGCCTTGAAACGCTGTTTCAATGTGTCTAAAACATAAAGAACACAGTTGCAATCTACTTATTGCAAATTATAGAACATACAGTTTTCTCTTAAACTAATATTTGAAAGTTTCTTCTTAACTTGCATGAGATATTAGTTGAGAACACAATGTTTGGCTCTAAAACAGAGTTTAAGGTACTTACAATGTTTTGAAATACGGTTTTATTGTAGGTAAAACATAAAGAACACAGTTTAAATCTACTTGAAAACACAATGTCTTGCCCTGAAACACTGTTTAGTCACTTACAGTGCCTTGAAATGCTGTTTCAATGTATATAAAACATAAAGAACACAGTTGCAATCTATTTATTGCAAACTATGGAACAGTTTTCTCTTAAACTGATCTTTGAAAGTTTCTTCTTAAATTGCATGAGATATTAGGTGATAACGCAATGTTTGGCTCTAAAACAGAGTTTAGGGCACTTAATATGCTTTGAAATGCTGTTTTAATGTATGTAAAACATAAAGAACACAGTTTAAATCTACTTGAAAACACAATGTCTTGCCCTGAAATACTGTTTAATCACTTACAATGCCTTGAAACGATGTTTCAATGTATGTAAAACATAAAGAACACAGTTTAAATCTACTTGAAAACACAATGTCTTGCCCTGAAATACTGTTTAGACACTTACAATGCTTTGAAATGCTGTTTTAATGTATGTAAAATATAAAGAACACAGTTTAAATCTACTTGAAAACACAATGTCTTCTGCTGAAACACTGTTTAATCACTTACATTGCCTTGAAATGCTTTTTCAATGTATGTAAAACATAAAGAACACAGTTGCAATCTACTCATTGCAAACTATAGAACAGTTTTCTCTTAAACTAATCTTTAAAAGTTTCTTCTTAACTTGCATGAGATATTAGTTGAGAATACAATGTTTGGCTCTAAAACAGAGTTTAAGGTACTTACAATGCTTTGAAATGCTGTTTCAATGTATGTAAAACATAAAGACCACAGTTGCAATCTACTCATTGCAAACTATAGAACAGTCAGTTTTCTCTTAAACTAATCTTGGAAAGTTTCTTTTTAACTTGCATGAGATATTATTTGAGAACGCAATGTTTGGCTCTAAAACAGAGTTTAAGGTACTTACAATGCTTTGAAATGCTTTTTAATGTATGTAAAACATAAAGAACACAGTTTAAACCTATTGAAAACACAATGTCTTGCGCTCAAACACTGTTTAATCACTTACAATGCCTTGAAACGCTTTTTCAATGTATGTAAAATATAAAAAACACAGTTTAAATCTACTTGAAAACACAATTTCTTACCCTGAAACACTGTTTAGTCACTTACAATGCCTTGAAACGCTGTTTTAATGTATTTAAAAGAAAGAACACAGTTTAAATCTACTTGAAAACACAATGTCTTGTCCTGAAACACTGTTTAGTCACTTACAATGCCTTGAAACGCTGTTTCAATGTATGTAAAACATAAAGAACACAGTTGCAATCTACTTATTGCAAACTATAGAACAGACTGTTTTCTCTTAAACTAATCTTTGAAAGTTTATTCTTAACTTCCATGAGATATTAGTTGAGAACGCAATGTTTGGCTCTAAAACAGAGTTTAAGGTACTTACAATGCTTTGAAATGCTGTTTTAATGTATGTAAAACATAAAGAACACAGTTTAAATCTACTTGAAAACACGTCTTGCCCCGAAACACTTTTAAATCACTTACAATGCCTTGAAACTCTGTTTCAATGTATGTAAAACATAAAGAACACAGTTGCAATCTACTCATTGCAAACTATAGAACAGTTTTCTCTTAAACTAATCTTTGAAAGTTTCTTCTTAACTTGCATGAGATATTAGTTGAGAACACAATGTTTCGCTCTAAAACAGAGTTTAAGGTACTTACAATGCTTTGAAATGCTGTTTCAATGTATGTAAAACATAAAGAACACAGTTGCAATCTACTCATTGCAAACTATAGAACAGTCAGTTTTCTCTTAAACTAATCTTTGAAAGTTTCTTCTTAACTTGCATGAGATATTAGTTGAGAACACAATGTTTGGCTCTAAAACAGAGTTTAAGGTACTTACAATGCTTTGAAATGCTGTTTCAATGTATGTAAAACATAAAGAAGACAGTTGCAATCTACTCATTGCAAACTATAGAACAGTTTTCTCTTAAACTAATCTTTGAAAGTTTCTTCTTAACTTGCATGAGATATTAGTTGAGAAAACAATGTTTGGCTCTAAAACAGAGTTTAAGGTACTTACAATGCTTTGAAATGCTTTTTAATGTATGTAAAACATAAAGAACACAGTTTAAATCTACTTGAAAACACAATGTCTTGCCCTGAAATACTGTTTAGACACTTACAATGCCTTGAAACGCTGTTTCAATGTGTCTAAAACATAAAGAACACAGTTGCAATCTACTTATTGCAAATTATAGAACATACAGTTTTCTCTTAAACTAATATTTGAAAGTTTCTTCTTAACTTGCATGAGATATTAGTTGAGAACACAATGTTTGGCTCTAAAACAGAGTTTAAGGTACTTACAATGTTTTGAAATACGGTTTTATTGTAGGTAAAACATAAGGAACACAGTTTAAATCTACTTGAAAACACAATGTCTTGCCCTGAAACACTGTTTAGTCACTTACAGTGCCTTGAAATGCTGTTTCAATGTATATAAAACATAAAGAACACAGTTGCAATCTATTTATTGCAAACTATGGAACAGTTTTCTCTTAAACTGATCTTTGAAAGTTTCTTCTTAAATTGCATGAGATATTAGGTGATAACGCAATGTTTGGCTCTAAAACAGAGTTTAGGGCACTTAATATGCTTTGAAATGCTGTTTTAATGTATGTAAAACATAAAGAACACAGTTTAAATCTACTTGAAAACACAATGTCTTGCCCTGAAATACTGTTTAATCACTTACAATGCCTTGAAACGATGTTTCAATGTATGTAAAACATAAAGAACACAGTTTAAATCTACTTGAAAACACAATGTCTTGCCCTGAAATACTGTTTAGACACTTACAATGCTTTGAAATGCTGTTTTAATGTATGTAAAATATAAAGAACACAGTTTAAATCTACTTGAAAACACAATGTCTTCCGCTGAAACACTGTTTAATCACTTACATTGCCTTGAAATGCTTTTTCAATGTATGTAAAACATAAAGAACACAGTTGCAATCTACTCATTGCAAACTATAGAACAGTTTTCTCTTAAACTAATCTTTAAAAGTTTCTTCTTAACTTGCATGAGATATTAGTTGAGAATACAATGTTTGGCTCTAAAACAGAGTTTAAGGTACTTACAATGCTTTGAAATGCTGTTTCAATGTATGTAAAACATAAAGACCACAGTTGCAATCTACTCATTGCAAACTATAGAACAGTCAGTTTTCTCTTAAACTAATCTTGGAAAGTTTCTTTTTAACTTGCATGAGATATTATTTGAGAACGCAATGTTTGGCTCTAAAACAGAGTTTAAGGTACTTACAATGCTTTGAAATGCTTTTTAATGTATGTAAAACATAAAGAACACAGTTTAAACCTATTGAAAACACAATGTCTTGCGCTCAAACACTGTTTAATCACTTACAATGCCTTGAAACGCTTTTTCAATGTATGTAAAATATAAAAAACACAGTTTAAATCTACTTGAAAACACAATTTCTTACCCTGAAACACTGTTTAGTCACTTACAATGCCTTGAAACGCTGTTTTAATGTATTTAAAAGAAAGAACACAGTTTAAATCTACTTGAAAACACAATGTCTTGTCCTGAAACACTGTTTAGTCACTTACAATGCCTTGAAACGCTGTTTCAATGTATGTAAAACATAAAGAACACAGTTGCAATCTACTTATTGCAAACTATAGAACAGACTGTTTTCTCTTAAACTAATCTTTGAAAGTTTATTCTTAACTTCCATGAGATATTAGTTGAGAACGCAATGTTTGGCTCTAAAACAGAGTTTAAGGTACTTACAATGCTTTGAAATGCTGTTTTAATGTATGTAAAACATAAAGAACACAGTTTAAATCTACTTGAAAACACGTCTTGCCCCGAAACACTTTTAAATCACTTACAATGCCTTGAAACTCTGTTTCAATGTATGTAAAACATAAAGAACACAGTTGCAATCTACTCATTGCAAACTATAGAACAGTTTTCTCTTAAACTAATCTTTGAAAGTTTCTTCTTAACTTGCATGAGATATTAGTTGAGAACACAATGTTTCGCTCTAAAACAGAGTTTAAGGTACTTACAATGCTTTGAAATGCTGTTTCAATGTATGTAAAACATAAAGAACACAGTTGCAATCTACTCATTGCAAACTATAGAACAGTCAGTTTTCTCTTAAACTAATCTTTGAAAGTTTCTTCTTAACTTGCATGAGATATTAGTTGAGAACACAATGTTTGGCTCTAAAACAGAGTTTAAGGTACTTACAATGCTTTGAAATGCTGTTTCAATGTATGTAAAACATAAAGACCACACTTGCAATCTACTCATTGCAAACTATAGAACAGTCAGTTTTCTCTTAAACTAATCTTTGAAAGTTTCTTTTTAACTTGCATGAGATATTAGTTGAGAACACAATGTTTGGCTCTAAAACAGAGTTTAAGGTACTTACAATGCTTTGAAATGCTTTTTAATGTATGTAAAACATAAAGAACACAGTTTAAATCTACTTGAAAACACAATGTCTTGTCCTGAAACACTGTTTAGTCACTTACAATGCCTTGAAACGCTGTTTCAATGTATGTAAAACATAAAGAACACAGTTGCAATCTACTTATTGCAAACTATAGAACAGACTGTTTTCTCTTAAACTAATCTTTGAAAGTTTATTCTTAACTTCCATGAGATATTAGTTGAGAACGCAATGTTTGGCTCTAAAACAGAGTTTAAGGTACTTACAATGCTTTGAAATGCTGTTTTAATGTATGTAAAACATAAAGAACACAGTTTAAATCTACTTGAAAACACGTCTTGCCCCGAAACACTTTTAAATCACTTACAATGCCTTGAAACTCTGTTTCAATGTATGTAAAACATAAAGAACACAGTTGCAATCTACTCATTGCAAACTATAGAACAGTTTTCTCTTAAACTAATCTTTGAAAGTTTCTTCTTAACTTGCATGAGATATTAGTTGAGAACACAATGTTTCGCTCTAAAACAGAGTTTAAGGTACTTACAATGCTTTGAAATGCTGTTTCAATGTATGTAAAACATAAAGAACACAGTTGCAATCTACTCATTGCAAACTATAGAACAGTCAGTTTTCTCTTAAACTAATCTTTGAAAGTTTCTTCTTAACTTGCATGAGATATTAGTTGAGAACACAATGTTTGGCTCTAAAACAGAGTTTAAGGTACTTACAATGCTTTGAAATGCTGTTTCAATGTATGTAAAACATAAAGAAGACAGTTGCAATCTACTCATTGCAAACTATAGAACAGTTTTCTCTTAAACTAATCTTTGAAAGTTTCTTCTTAACTTGCATGAGATATTAGTTGAGAAAACAATGTTTGGCTCTAAAACAGAGTTTAAGGTACTTACAATGCTTTGAAATGCTTTTTAATGTATGTAAAACATAAAGAACACAGTTTAAATCTACTTGAAAACACAATGTCTTGCCCTGAAATACTGTTTAGACACTTACAATGCCTTGAAACGCTGTTTCAATGTGTCTAAAACATAAAGAACACAGTTGCAATCTACTTATTGCAAATTATAGAACATACAGTTTTCTCTTAAACTAATATTTGAAAGTTTCTTCTTAACTTGCATGAGATATTAGTTGAGAACACAATGTTTGGCTCTAAAACAGAGTTTAAGGTACTTACAATGTTTTGAAATACGGTTTTATTGTAGGTAAAACATAAGGAACACAGTTTAAATCTACTTGAAAACACAATGTCTTGCCCTGAAACACTGTTTAGTCACTTACAGTGCCTTGAAATGCTGTTTCAATGTATATAAAACATAAAGAACACAGTTGCAATCTATTTATTGCAAACTATGGAACAGTTTTCTCTTAAACTGATCTTTGAAAGTTTCTTCTTAAATTGCATGAGATATTAGGTGATAACGCAATGTTTGGCTCTAAAACAGAGTTTAGGGCACTTAATATGCTTTGAAATGCTGTTTTAATGTATGTAAAACATAAAGAACACAGTTTAAATCTACTTGAAAACACAATGTCTTGCCCTGAAATACTGTTTAATCACTTACAATGCCTTGAAACGATGTTTCAATGTATGTAAAACATAAAGAACACAGTTTAAATCTACTTGAAAACACAATGTCTTGCCCTGAAATACTGTTTAGACACTTACAATGCTTTGAAATGCTGTTTTAATGTATGTAAAATATAAAGAACACAGTTTAAATCTACTTGAAAACACAATGTCTTCCGCTGAAACACTGTTTAATCACTTACATTGCCTTGAAATGCTTTTTCAATGTATGTAAAACATAAAGAACACAGTTGCAATCTACTCATTGCAAACTATAGAACAGTTTTCTCTTAAACTAATCTTTAAAAGTTTCTTCTTAACTTGCATGAGATATTAGTTGAGAATACAATGTTTGGCTCTAAAACAGAGTTTAAGGTACTTACAATGCTTTGAAATGCTGTTTCAATGTATGTAAAACATAAAGACCACAGTTGCAATCTACTCATTGCAAACTATAGAACAGTCAGTTTTCTCTTAAACTAATCTTGGAAAGTTTCTTTTTAACTTGCATGAGATATTATTTGAGAACGCAATGTTTGGCTCTAAAACAGAGTTTAAGGTACTTACAATGCTTTGAAATGCTTTTTAATGTATGTAAAACATAAAGAACACAGTTTAAACCTATTGAAAACACAATGTCTTGCGCTCAAACACTGTTTAATCACTTACAATGCCTTGAAACGCTTTTTCAATGTATGTAAAATATAAAAAACACAGTTTAAATCTACTTGAAAACACAATTTCTTACCCTGAAACACTGTTTAGTCACTTACAATGCCTTGAAACGCTGTTTTAATGTATTTAAAAGAAAGAACACAGTTTAAATCTACTTGAAAACACAATGTCTTGTCCTGAAACACTGTTTAGTCACTTACAATGCCTTGAAACGCTGTTTCAATGTATGTAAAACATAAAGAACACAGTTGCAATCTACTTATTGCAAACTATAGAACAGACTGTTTTCTCTTAAACTAATCTTTGAAAGTTTATTCTTAACTTCCATGAGATATTAGTTGAGAACGCAATGTTTGGCTCTAAAACAGAGTTTAAGGTACTTACAATGCTTTGAAATGCTGTTTTAATGTATGTAAAACATAAAGAACACAGTTTAAATCTACTTGAAAACACGTCTTGCCCCGAAACACTTTTAAATCACTTACAATGCCTTGAAACTCTGTTTCAATGTATGTAAAACATAAAGAACACAGTTGCAATCTACTCATTGCAAACTATAGAACAGTTTTCTCTTAAACTAATCTTTGAAAGTTTCTTCTTAACTTGCATGAGATATTAGTTGAGAACACAATGTTTCGCTCTAAAACAGAGTTTAAGGTACTTACAATGCTTTGAAATGCTGTTTCAATGTATGTAAAACATAAAGAACACAGTTGCAATCTACTCATTGCAAACTATAGAACAGTCAGTTTTCTCTTAAACTAATCTTTGAAAGTTTCTTCTTAACTTGCATGAGATATTAGTTGAGAACACAATGTTTGGCTCTAAAACAGAGTTTAAGGTACTTACAATGCTTTGAAATGCTGTTTCAATGTATGTAAAACATAAAGACCACACTTGCAATCTACTCATTGCAAACTATAGAACAGTCAGTTTTCTCTTAAACTAATCTTTGAAAGTTTCTTTTTAACTTGCATGAGATATTAGTTGAGAACACAATGTTTGGCTCTAAAACAGAGTTTAAGGTACTTACAATGCTTTGAAATGCTTTTTAATGTATGTAAAACATAAAGAACACAGTTTAAACCTATTGAAAACACAATGTCTTGCGCTCAAACACTGTTTAATCACTTACAATGCCTTGAAACGCTTTTTCAATGTATGTAAAATATAAAAAACACAGTTTAAATCTACTTGAAAACACAATTTCTTACCCTGAAACACTGTTTAGTCACTTACAATGCCTTGAAACGCTGTTTTAATGTATTTAAAAGAAAGAACACAGTTTAAATCTACTTGAAAACACCATGTCTTGTCCTGAAACACTGTTTAGTCACTTACAATGCCTTGAAACGCTGTTTCAATGTATGTAAAACATAAAGAACACAGTTGCAATCTACTTATTGCAAACTATAGAACAGACTGTTTTCTCTTAAACTAATCTTTGAAAGTTTATTCTTAACTTGCATGAGATATTAGTTGAGAACGCAATGTTTGGCTCTAAAACAGAGTTTAAGGTACTTACAATGCTTTGAAATGCTGTTTTAATGTATGTAAAACATAAAGAACACAGTTTAAATCTACTTGAAAACACGTCTTGCCCCGAAACACTTTTAAATCACTTACAATGCCTTGAAACTCTGTTTCAATGTATGTAAAACATAAAGAACACAGTTGCAATCTACTCATTGCAAACTATAGAACAGTTTTCTCTTAAACTAATCTTTGAAAGTTTCTTCTTAACTTGCATGAGATATTAGTTGAGAACACAATGTTTCGCTCTAAAACAGAGTTTAAGGTACTTACAATGCTTTGAAATGCTGTTTCAATGTATGTAAAACATAAAGAACACAGTTGCAATCTACTCATTGCAAACTATAGAACAGTCAGTTTTCTCTTAAACTAATCTTTGAAAGTTTCTTTTTAACTTGCATGAGATATTAGTTGAGAACACAATGTTTCGCTCTAAAACAGAGTTTAGGGTACTTACAATGCTTTGAAATGCTCTTTCAATGTATGTAAAACATAAAGCCCACAGTTGCAATCTACTCAATGCAAATTATAGAACAGTTTTCTCTTAAACTAATCTTTGAAAGTTTCTTCTTAACTTGCATGAGATATTAGTTGAGAAAACAATGTTTGGCTCTAAAACAGAGTTTAAGGTACTTACAATGCTTTGAAATGCTTTTTAATGTATGTAAAACATAAAGAACACAGTTTAAATCTACTTGAAAACACAATGTCTTGCCCTGAAATACTGTTTAGACACTTACAATGCCTTGAAACGCTGTTTCAATGTGTCTAAAACATAAAGAACACAGTTGCAATCTACTTATTGCAAATTATAGAACATACAGTTTTCTCTTAAACTAATATTTGAAAGTTTCTTCTTAACTTGCATGAGATATTAGTTGAGAACACAATGTTTGGCTCTAAAACAGAGTTTAAGGTACTTACAATGTTTTGAAATACGGTTTTATTGTAGGTAAAACATAAAGAACACAGTTTAAATCTACTTGAAAACACAATGTCTTGCCCTGAAACACTGTTTAGTCACTTACAGTGCCTTGAAATGCTGTTTCAATGTATATAAAACATAAAGAACACAGTTGCAATCTATTTATTGCAAACTATGGAACAGTTTTCTCTTAAACTGATCTTTGAAAGTTTCTTCTTAAATTGCATGAGATATTAGGTGATAACGCAATGTTTGGCTCTAAAACAGAGTTTAGGGCACTTAATATGCTTTGAAATGCTGTTTTAATGTATGTAAAACATAAAGAACACAGTTTAAATCTACTTGAAAACACAATGTCTTGCCCTGAAATACTGTTTAATCACTTACAATGCCTTGAAACGATGTTTCAATGTATGTAAAACATAAAGAACACAGTTTAAATCTACTTGAAAACACAATGTCTTGCCCTGAAATACTGTTTAGACACTTACAATGCTTTGAAATGCTGTTTTAATGTATGTAAAATATAAAGAACACAGTTTAAATCTACTTGAAAACACAATGTCTACCGCTGAAACACTGTTTAATCACTTACATTGCCTTGAAATGCTTTTTCAATGTATGTAAAACATAAAGAACACAGTTGCAATCTACTCATTGCAAACTATAGAACAGTTTTCTCTTAAACTAATCTTTAAAAGTTTCTTCTTAACTTGCATGAGATATTAGTTGAGAACACAATGTTTGGCTCTAAAACAGAGTTTAAGGTACTTACAATGCTTTGAAATGCTGTTTCAATGTATGTAAAACATAAAGAACACAGTTGCAATCTACTCATTGCAAACTATAGAACAGTCAGTTTTCTCTTAAACTAATCTTTGAAAGTTTCTTTTTAACTTGCATGAGATATTAGTTGAGAACACAATGTTTCGCTCTAAAACAGAGTTTAGGGTACTTACAATGCTTTGAAATGCTCTTTCAATGTTTGTAAAACATAAAGACCACAGTTGCAATCTACTCAATGCAAACTATAGAACAGTTTTCTCTTAAACTAATCTTTGAAAGTTTCTTCTTAACTTGCATGAGATATTAGTTGAGAAAACAATGTTTGGCTCTAAAACAGAGTTTAAGGTACTTACAATGCTTTGAAATGCTGTTTCAATGTATGTAAAACATAAAGAACACAGTTGCAATCTACTCATTGCAAACTATAGAACAGTTTTCTCTTAAACTAATCTTTGAAAGTTTCTTCTTAACTTGCATGAGATTAGTTGAGAACACAATGTTTGGCTCTAAAACAGAGTTTAAGGTACTTACAATGCTTTGAAATGCTTTTTAATGTATGTAAAACATAAAGAACACAGTTTAAACCTATTGAAAACACAATGTCTTGCGCTCAAACACTGTTTAATCACTTACAATGCCTTGAAACGCTTTTTCAATGTATGTAAAATATAAAAAACACAGTTTAAATCTACTTGAAAACACAATTTCTTACCCTGAAACACTGTTTAGTCACTTACAATGCCTTGAAACGCTGTTTTAATGTATTTAAAAGAAAGAACACAGTTTAAATCTACTTGAAAACACAATGTCTTGTCCTGAAACATTGTTTAGTCACTCACAATGCCTTGAAACGCTGTTTCATTGTATGTAAAACATAAAGAACACAGTTGCAATCTACTTATTGCAAACTATAGAACAGACTGTTTTCTCTTAAACTAATCTTTGAAAGTTTATTCTTAACTTGCATGAGATATTAGTTGAGAACGCAATGTTTGGGTCTAAAACAGAGTTTAAGGTACTTACAATGCTTTGAAATGCTGTTTTAATGTATGTAAAACATAAAGAACACAGTTTAAATCTACTTGAAAATACGTCTTGCCCCGAAACACTTTTAAATCACTTACAATGCCTTGAAACTCTGTTTCAATGTATGTAAAACATAAAGAACACAGTTGCAATCTACTCATTGCAAACTATAGAACAGTTTTCTCTTAAACTAATCTTTGAAAGTTTCTTCTTAACTTGCATGAGATATTAGTTGAGAACACAATGTTTCGCTCTAAAACAGAGTTTAAGGTACTTACAATGCTTTGAAATGCTGTTTCAATGTATGTAAAACATAAAGAACACAGTTGCAATCTACTCATTGCAAACTATAGAACAGTCAGTTTTCTCTTAAACTAATCTTTGAAAGTTTCTTCTTAACTTGCATGAGATATTAGTTGAGAACACAATGTTTGGCTCTAAAACAGAGTTTAAGGTACTTACAATGCTTTGAAATGCTGTTTCAATGTATGTAAAACATAAAGAACACAGTTGCAATCTACTCATTGCAAACTATAGAACAGTCAGTTTTCTTTTAAACTAATCTTTGAAAGTTTCTTTTTAACTTGCATGAGATATTAGTTGAGAACACAATGTTTCGCACTAAAACAGAGTTTAGGGTACTTACAATGCTTTGAAATGCTCTTTCAATGTATGTAAAACAAAGACCACAGTTGCAATCTACTCATTGCAAACTATAGAACAGTTTTCTCTTAAACTAATCTTTGAAAGTTTCTTCTTAACTTGCATGAGATATTAGTTGAGAAAACAATGTTTGGCTCTAAAACAGAGTTTAAGGTACTTACAATGCTTTGAAATGCTTTTTAATGTATGTAAAACATAAAGAACACAGTTTAAACCTATTGAAAACACAATGTCTTGCGCTCAAACACTGTTTAATCACTTACAATGCCTTGAAACGCTTTTTCAATGTATGTAAAATATAAAAAACACAGTTTAAATCTACTTGAAAACACAATTTCTTACCCTGAAACACTGTTTAGTCACTTACAATGCCTTGAAACACTGTTTTAATGTATTTAAAAGAAAGAACACAGTTTAAATCTACTTGAAAACACAATGTCTTGTCCTGAAACACTGTTTAGTCACTTACAATGCCTTGAAACGCTGTTTCAATGTATGTAAAACATAAAGAACACAGTTGCAATCTACGTATTGCAAACTATAGAACAGACTGTTTTCTCTTAAACTAATCTTTGAAAGTTTATTCTTAACTTGCATGAGATATTAGTTGAGAACGCAATGTTTGGCTCTAAAACAGAGTTTAAGGTACTTACAATGCTTTGAAATGCTGTTTTAATGTATGTAAAACATAAAGAACACAGTTTAAATCTACTTGAAAACACGTCTTGCCCCGAAACACTTTTAAATCACTTACAATGCCTTGAAACTCTGTTTCAATGTATGTAAAACATAAAGAACACAGTTGCAATCTACTCATTGCAAACTATAGAACAGTTTTCTCTTAAACTAATCTTTGAAAGTTTCTTCTTAACTTGCATGAGATATTAGTTGAGAACACAATGTTTCGCTCTAAAACAGAGTTTAAGGTACTTACAATGCTTTGAAATGCTGTTTCAATGTATGTAAAACATAAAGAACACAGTTGCAATCTACTCATTGCAAACTATAGAACAGTCAGTTTTCTCTTAAACTAATCTTTGAAAGTTTCTTCTTAACTTGCAAGAGATATTAGTTGAGAACACAATGTTTGGCTCTAAAACAGAGTTTAAGGTACTTATAATGCTTGGAAATGCTGTTTTAATGTATGTAAAACATGAAGAACACAGTTTAAACCTATTGAAAACACAATGTCTTGCGCTCAAACACTGTTTAATCACTTACAATGCCTTGAAACGCTTTTTCAATGTATGTAAAATATAAAGAGCACACTTTAAATCTACTTGAAAACACAATTTCTTACCCCGAAACACTGTTTAGTCACTTACAATGCCTTGAAACGCTGTTTTAATGTATTTAAAAGAAAGAACACAGTTTAAATCTACTTGAAAACACAATGTCTTGTCCTGAAACACTTTTAAATCACTTACAATGCCTTGAAACTCTGTTTCAATGTATGTAAAACATAAAGAACACAGTTGCAATCTACTCATTGCAAACTATAGAACAGTTTTCTCTTAAACTAATCTTTGAAAGTTTCTTCTTAACTTGCATGAGATATTAGTTGAGAACACAATGTTTCGCTCTAAAACAGAGTTTAAGGTACTTACAATGCTTTGAAATGCTGTTTCAATGTATGTAAAACATAAAGAACACAGTTGCAATCTACTCATTGCAAACTATAGAACAGTCAGTTTTCTTTTAAACTAATCTTTGAAAGTTTCTTCTTAACTTGCATGAGATATTAGTTGAGAACACAATGTTTGGCTCTAAAACAGAGTTTAAGGTACTTACAATGCTTTGAAATGCTGTTTCAATGTATGTAAAACATAAAGAACACAGTTGCAATCTACTCATTGCAAACTATAGAACAGTCAGTTTTCTTTTAAACTAATCTTTGAAAGTTTCTTTTTAACTTGCATGAGATATTAGTTGAGAACACAATGTTTCGCACTAAAACAGAGTTTAGGGTACTTACAATGCTTTGAAATGCTCTTTCAATGTATGTAAAACATAAAGACCACAGTTGCAATCTACTCATTGCAAACTATAGAACAGTTTTCTCTTAAACTAATCTTTGAAAGTTTCTTCTTAACTTGCATGAGATATTAGTTGAGAAAACAATGTTTGGCTCTAAAACAGAGTTTAAGGTACTTACAATGCTTTGAAATGCTTTTTAATGTATGTAAAACATAAAGAACACAGTTTAAACCTATTGAAAACACAATGTCTTGCGCTCAAACACTGTTTAATCACTTACAATGCCTTGAAACGCTTTTTCAATGTATGTAAAATATAAAAAACACAGTTTAAATCTACTTGAAAACACAATTTCTTACCCTGAAACACTGTTTAGTCACTTACAATGCCTTGAAACACTGTTTTAATGTATTTAAAAGAAAGAACACAGTTTAAATCTACTTGAAAACACAATGTCTTGTCCTGAAACACTGTTTAGTCACTTACAATGCCTTGAAACGCTGTTTCAATGTATGTAAAACATAAAGAACACAGTTGCAATCTACGTATTGCAAACTATAGAACAGACTGTTTTCTCTTAAACTAATCTTTGAAAGTTTATTCTTAACTTGCATGAGATATTAGTTGAGAACGCAATGTTTGGCTCTAAAACAGAGTTTAAGGTACTTACAATGCTTTGAAATGCTGTTTTAATGTATGTAAAACATAAAGAACACAGTTTAAATCTACTTGAAAACACGTCTTGCCCCGAAACACTTTTAAATCACTTACAATGCCTTGAAACTCTGTTTCAATGTATGTAAAACATAAAGAACACAGTTGCAATCTACTCATTGCAAACTATAGAACAGTTTTCTCTTAAACTAATCTTTGAAAGTTTCTTCTTAACTTGCATGAGATATTAGTTGAGAACACAATGTTTCGCTCTAAAACAGAGTTTAAGGTACTTACAATGCTTTGAAATGCTGTTTCAATGTATGTAAAACATAAAGAACACAGTTGCAATCTACTCATTGCAAACTATAGAACAGTCAGTTTTCTCTTAAACTAATCTTTGAAAGTTTCTTCTTAACTTGCAAGAGATATTAGTTGAGAACACAATGTTTGGCTCTAAAACAGAGTTTAAGGTACTTATAATGCTTGGAAATGCTGTTTTAATGTATGTAAAACATGAAGAACACAGTTTAAACCTATTGAAAACACAATGTCTTGCGCTCAAACACTGTTTAATCACTTACAATGCCTTGAAACGCTTTTTCAATGTATGTAAAATATAAAGAGCACACTTTAAATCTACTTGAAAACACAATTTCTTACCCCGAAACACTGTTTAGTCACTTACAATGCCTTGAAACGCTGTTTTAATGTATTTAAAAGAAAGAACACAGTTTAAATCTACTTGAAAACACAATGTCTTGTCCTGAAACACTTTTAAATCACTTACAATGCCTTGAAACTCTGTTTCAATGTATGTAAAACATAAATAACACAGTTGCAATCTACTCATTGCAAACTATAGAACAGTTTTCTCTTAAACTAATCTTTGAAAGTTTCTTCTTAACTTGCATGAGATATTAGTTGAGAACACAATGTTTCGCTCTAAAACAGAGTTTAAGGTACTTACAATGCTTTGAAATGCTGTTTCAATGTATGTAAAACATAAAGAACACAGTTGCAATCTACTCATTGCAAACTATAGAACAGTCAGTTTTCTTTTAAACTAATCTTTGAAAGTTTCTTTTTAACTTGCATGAGATATTAGTTGAGAACACAATGTTTCGCTCTAAAACAGAGTTTAGGGTACTTACAATGCTTTGAAATGCTCTTTCAATGTATGTAAAACATAAAGACCACAGTTGCAATCTACTCATTGCAAACTATAGAACAGTTTTCTCTTAAACTAATCTTTGAAAGTTTCTTCTTAACTTGCATGAGATATTAGTTGAGAACACAATGTTTGGCTCTAAAACAGAGTTTAAGGTACTTACAATGCTTTGAAATGCTTTTTAATGTATGTAAAACATAAAGAACACAGTTTAAATCTACTTGAAAACACAATGTCTTGCCCTGAAATACTGTTTAGACACTTACAATGCTTTGAAATGCTGTTTCAATGTATGTAAAACATAAAGAATAAAGTTTAAAGCTACTTGAAAACACAATGTCTTGCCCTGAAACACTGTTTAATCAATTATCATGCCTTGAATCGCTGTTTCAATGTGTCTAAAACATAAAGAACACAGTTGCAATCTACTTATTGCAAACTATAGAACAGTTTTCTCTTAAACTAATCTTTGAAAGTTTCTTGTTAACTTGCATGAGATATTAGTTGAGAACACAATGTTTGGCTCTAAAACAGAGTTTAGGGTTCTTACAATGCTTTGAAATGCTGTTTCAATGTATGTAAAACATAAAGACCACAGTTTGCAATCTACTCATTGCAAACTATAGAACAGTTTTCTCTTAAACTAATCTTTGAAAGTTTCTTCTTAACTTGCATGAGATATTAGTTCAGAACACAATGTTTGGCTCTAAAACAGAGTTTAAAGTACTTACAATGCTTTGAAATGCTGTTTTAATGTATGTAAAACATAAAGAACACAGTTTAAATCTACTTGAAAACACAATGTCTTCCGCTGAAACACTGTTTAATCACTTACATTGCCTTGAAATGCTTTTTCAATGTATGTAAAACATAAAGAACACAGTTGCAATCTACTCATTGCAAACTATAGAACAGTTTTCTCTTAAACTAATCTTTGAAAGTTTCTTTTTAACTTGCATGAGATATTAGTTGAGAACACAATGTTTGGCTCTAAAACAGAGTTTAGAGTACTTACAATGCTTTGAAATGCTCTTTCAATGTATGTAAAACATAAAGACCACAGTTGCAATCTACTCATTGCAAACTATAGAACAGTTTTCTCTTAAACTAATCTTTAAAAGTTTCTTCTTAACTTGCATGAGATATTAGTTGAGAAAACAATGTTTGGCTCTAAAACATAGTTTAAGGTACTTACAATGCTTTGAAATGCTTTTTAATGTACGTAAAACATAAAGAACACAGTTTAAACCTATTGAAAACACAATGTCTTGCGCTCAAACACTTTTTAATCACTTACAATGCCTTGATACGCTTTTTCAATGTATGTAAAATATATAGAACACAGTTTAAATCTACTTGAAAACACAATTTCTTGCCCTGAAACACTGTTTAATCACTTACAATGCCTTGAAACGCTGTTTCAGTGTATGTAAAACATAAAGAACACAGTTGCAATCTACTTATTGCAAACTATAGAACAGACGGTTTTCTCTTAAACTAATCTTTGAAAGTTTCTTCTTAACTTGCATGAGATATTAGTTGAGAACACAATGTTTGGCTCTAAAACAGAGTTTAAGGTACTTACAATGCTTTGAAATGCTGTTTCAATGTATGTAAAACATAAAGAACACAGTTGCAATCTACTCATTGCAAACTATAGAACAGTCAGTTTTCTCTTAAACTAATCTTTGAAAGTTTCTTTTTAACTTGCATGAGATATTAGTTGAGAACACAATGTTTGGCTCTAAAACAGAGTTTAGGGCACTTAATATGCTTTGAAATGCTGTTTTAATGTATGTAAAACATAAAGAACACAGTTTAAATCTACTTGAAAACACAATGTCTTGCCCTGAAATACTGTTTAGACACTTACAATGCATTGAAATGCTGTTTCAATGTCTGTAAAACATAAAGAACAAAGTTTAAAGCTACTTGAAAACACAATGTCTTGCCCTGAAACACTGTTTAATCAATTAACATGCCTTGAATCGCTGTTTCAATGTGTCTAAAACATAAAGAACACAGTTGCAATCTACTTATTGCAAACTGTAGAACATACAGTTTTCTCTTAAACCAATATTTGAAAGTTTCTTCTTAACTTGCATGAGATATTAGTTGAGAACACAATGTTTGGCTCTAAAACAGAGTTTAAGGTACTTATAATAATTGGAAATGCTGTTTTAATGTATGTAAAACATAAAGAACACAGTTTAAATCTACTTGAAAACACAATGTCTTGCCCTGAAACACTGTTTAATCACTTACAATGCCTTGAAATGCTTTTTCAATGTATGTAAAACATAAAGAACACAGTTTAAATCTACTTGAAAACACAATGTCTTGCCCTGAAACACTGTTTAATCACTTACATTGCCTTGAAATGCTTTTTCAATGTATGTAAAACATAAAGAACACAGTTGCAATCTACTCATTGCAAACTATAGAACAGTTTTCTCTTAAACTAATCTTTGAAAGTTTCTTTTTAACTTGCATGAGATATTAGTTGAGAACACAATGTTTGGCTCTAAAACAGAGTTTAGAGTACTTACAATGCTTTGAAATGCTCTTTCAATGTATGTAAAACATAAAGACCACAGTTTAAACCTATTGAAAACACAATGTCTTGCGCTCAAACACTGTTTAATCACTTCCAATGCCTTGAAATGCTTTTTCAATGTATGTAAAATATAAAGAACAGTTTAAATCTACTTGAAAACACAATTTCTTGCCCTGAAACACTGTTTAATCACTTACAATGCTTGAAACGCTGTTTCATTGTATGTAAAACATAAAAAACACATTTGCAATCTACTTATTGCAAACTATAGAACAGTTTTCTCTTAAACTAATCTTTGAAAGTTTCTTGTTTACTTGCATCAGATATTAGTTGAGAACACAATGTTTGGCTCTAAAACAGAGTTTAGGGTACTTACAATGCTTTGAAATGCTGTTTCAATGTATGTAAAACATTAAGACCACAGTTTGCAATCTACTCATTGCAAACTATAGAACAGTTTTCTCTTAAACTAATCTTTGAAAGTTTCTTCTTAACTTGCATGAGATATTAGTTCAGAACACAATGTTTGGCTCTAAAACAGAGTTTAAAGTACTTACAATGCTTTGAAATGCTGTTTTAATGTATGCAAAACATAAAGAACACAGTTTAAACCTATTGAAAACATAATGTCTTGCGCTCAAACACTGTTTAATCACTTACAATGCCTTGAAACGCTTTTTCAATGTATGTAAAATATAAAGAACACAGTTTAAATCTACTTGAAAACACAATTTCTTGCCCTGAAACACTGTTTAATCACTTACAATGCCTTGAAACGCTTTTTCAATGTATGTAAAATATAAAGAACACAGTTTACATCTACTTGAAAACACAATTTCTTACCCTGAAACACTGTTTAGTCACTTACAATGCCTTGAAACGCTGTTTCAATGTATGTAAAACATAAAGAACACAGTTGCAATCTACTTATTGCAAACTATAGAACAGACTGTTTTCTCCTAAACTAATCTTTGAAAGTTTATTCTTAACTTGCATGAGATATTAGTTGAGAACACAATGTTTGGCTCTAAAACAGAGTTTAAGGTACTTATAATGCTTGGAAATGCTGTTTTAATGTATGTAAAACATAAAGAACACAGTTTAAATCTACTTGAAAACACAATGTCTTGCGCTGAAACACTGTTTAATCACTTCCAATGCCTTGAAATGCTTTTTCAATGTATGTAAAATATATAGAACAGTTTAAATCTACTTGAAAACACAATTTCTTGCCCTGAAACACTGTTTAATCACTTACAATGCCTTGAAACGCTGTTTCAATGTATGTAAAACATAAAGAACACAGTTGCAATCTACTTATTGCAAACTATAGAACAGACTGTTTTCTCTTAAACTAATCTTTGAAAGTTTCTTCTTAACGTGCATGAGATATTAGTTGAGAACACAATGTTTGGCTCTAAAACAGAGTTTAAGGTACTTACAATGCTTTGAAATGCTGTTTCAATGTATTTAAAACATAAAGAACACAGTTGCAATCTACTCATTGCAAACTATAGAACAGTCAGTTTTCTCTTAAACTAATCTTTGAAAGTTTCTTTTTAACTTGCATGAGATATTAGTTGAGAACACAATGTTTGGCTCTAAAACAGAGTTTAAGGTACTTACAATGCTTTGAAATGCTGTTTCAATGTATGTAAAACATAAAGAACACAGTTTAAATCTACTTGAAAACACAATGTCTTGCGCTGAAACACTGTTTAATCACTTCCAATGCCTTGAAATGCTTTTTCAATGTATGTAAAATATAAAGAACAGTTTAAATCTACTTGAAAACACAATTTCTTGCCCTGAAACACTGTTTAATCACTTACAATGCCTTGAAACGCTGTTTCAATGTATGTAAAACATAAAGAACACAGTTGCAATCTACTCATTGCAAACTATAGAACAGTTTTCTCTTAAACTAATCTTTGAAAGTTTCTTCTTAACTTGCATGAGATATTAGTTGAGAACACAATGTTTGGCTCTAAAACAGAGTTTAAGGTACTTATAATGCTTGGAAATGCTGTTTTAATGTATGTAAAACATAAAGAACACAGTTTAAATCTACTTGAAAACACAATGTCTTGCGCTGAAACACTGTTTAATCACTTCCAATGCCTTGAAATGCTTTTTCAATGTATGTAAAATATAAAGAACAGTTTAAATCTACTTGAAAACACAATTTCTTGCCCTGAAACACTGTTTAATCACTTACAATGCCTTGAAACGCTGTTTCAATGTATGTAAAACATAAAGAACACAGTTGCAATCTACTCATCGCAAACTATAGAACAGTTTTCTCTTAAACTAATCTTTGAAAGTTTCTTTTTAACTTGCATGAGATATTAGTTGAGAACACAATGTTTGGCTCTAAAACAGAGTTTAGGGTACTTACAATGCTTTGAAATGCTCTTTCAATGTATGTAAAACATAAAGACCACAGTTGCAATCTACTCATTGCAAACTATAGAACAGTTGTCTCTTAAACTAATCTTTGAAAGTTTCTTCTTAACTTGCATGAGATATTAGTTGAGAAAACAATGTTTGGCTCTAAAACAGAGTTTAAGGTACTTACAATGCTTTGAAATGCTTTTTAATGTATGTAAAACATAAAGAACACAGTTTAAATCTACTTGAAAACACAATGTCTTGCCCTGAAATACTGTTTAGACACTTACAATGCTTTGAAATGCTGTTTCAATGTATGTAAAACATAAAGAATAAAGTTTAAAGCTACTTGAAAACACAATGTCTTGCCCTGAAACACTGTTTAATCAATTAACATGCCTTGAATCGTTGTTTCAATGTGTCTAAAACATAAAGAACACAGTTGCAATCTACTTATTGCAAACTATAGAACAGTTTTCTCTTAAACTAATCTTTGAAAGTTTCTTCTTAACGTGCATGAGATATTAGTTGAGAACACAATGTTTGGCTCTAAAACAGAGTTTAAGGTACTTACAATGCTTTGAAATGCTGTTTCAATGTATTTAAAACATAAAGAACACAGTTGCAATCTACTCATTGCAAACTATAGAACAGTCAGTTTTCTCTTAAACTAATCTTTGAAAGTTTCTTTTTAACTTGCATGAGATATTAGTTGAGAACACAATGTTTGGCTCTAAAACAGAGTTTAAGGTACTTACAATGCTTTGAAATGCTGTTTCAATGTATGTAAAACATAAAGAACACAGTTTAAATCTACTTGAAAACACAATGTCTTGCGCTGAAACACTGTTTAATCACTTCCAATGCCTTGAAATGCTTTTTCAATGTATGTAAAATATAAAGAACAGTTTAAATCTACTTGAAAACACAATTTCTTGCCCTGAAACACTGTTTAATCACTTACAATGCCTTGAAACGCTGTTTCAATGTATGTAAAACATAAAGAACACAGTTGCAATCTACTCATTGCAAACTATAGAACAGTTTTCTCTTAAACTAATCTTTGAAAGTTTCTTCTTAACTTGCATGAGATATTAGTTGAGAACACAATGTTTGGCTCTAAAACAGAGTTTAAGGTACTTATAATGCTTGGAAATGCTGTTTTAATGTATGTAAAACATAAAGAACACAGTTTAAATCTACTTGAAAACACAATGTCTTGCGCTGAAACACTGTTTAATCACTTCCAATGCCTTGAAATGCTTTTTCAATGTATGTAAAATATAAAGAACAGTTTAAATCTACTTGAAAACACAATTTCTTGCCCTGAAACACTGTTTAATCACTTACAATGCCTTGAAACGCTGTTTCAATGTATGTAAAACATAAAGAACACAGTTGCAATCTACTCATCGCAAACTATAGAACAGTTTTCTCTTAAACTAATCTTTGAAAGTTTCTTTTTAACTTGCATGAGATATTAGTTGAGAACACAATGTTTGGCTCTAAAACAGAGTTTAGGGTACTTACACTGCTTTGAAATGCTCTTTCAATGTATGTAAAACATAAAGACCACAGTTGCAATCTACTCATTGCAAACTATAGAACAGTTGTCTCTTAAACTAATCTTTGAAAGTTTCTTCTTAACTTGCATGAGATATTAGTTGAGAAAACAATGTTTGGCTCTAAAACAGAGTTTAAGGTACTTACAATGCTTTGAAATGCTTTTTAATGTATGTAAAACATAAAGAACACAGTTTAAATCTACTTGAAAACACAATGTCTTGCCCTGAAATACTGTTTAGACACTTACAATGCTTTGAAATGCTGTTTCAATGTATGTAAAACATAAAGAATAAAGTTTAAAGCTACTTGAAAACACAATGTCTTGCCCTGAAACACTGTTTAATCAATTAACATGCCTTGAATCGTTGTTTCAATGTGTCTAAAACATAAAGAACACAGTTGCAATCTACTTATTGCAAACTATAGAACAGTTTTCTCTTAAACTAATCTTTGAAAGTTTCTTGTTAACTTGCATGAGATATTAGTTGAGAACACAATGTTTGGCTCTAAAACAGAGTTTAGGGTTCTTACAATGCTTTGAAATGCTGTTTCAATGTATGTAAAACATAAAGACCACAGTTTGCAATCTACTCATTGCAAACTATAGAACAGTTTTCTCTTAAACTAATCTTTGAAAGTTTCTTCTTAACTTGCATGAGATATTAGTTCAGAACACAATGTTTGGCTCTAAAACAGAGTTTAAAGTACTTACAATGCTTTGAAATGCTGTTTTAATGTATGTAAAACATAAAGAACACAGTTTAAATCTACTTGAAAACACAATGTCTTCCGCTGAAACACTGTTTAATCACTTACATTGCCTTGAAATGCTTTTTCAATGTATGTAAAACATAAAGAAAACAGTTGCAATCTACTCATTGCAAACTATAGAACAGTTTTCTCTTAAACTAATCTTTGAAAGTTTCTTTTTAACTTGCATGAGATATTAGTTGAGAACACAATGTATGGCTCTAAAACAGAGTTTAGAGTACTTACAATGCTTTGAAATGCTCTTTCAATGTATGTAAAACATAAAGACCACAGTTGCAATCTACTCATTGCAAACTATAGAACAGTTTTCTCTTAAACTAATCTTTAAAAGTTTCTTCTTAACTTGCATGAGATATTAGTTGAGAAAACAATGTTTGGCTCTAAAACAGAGTTTAAGGTACTTACAATGCTTTGAAATGCTTTTTAATGTACGTAAAACATAAAGAACACAGTTTAAACCTATTGAAAACACAATGTCTTGCGCTCAAACACTTTTTAATCACTTACAATGCCTTGATACGCTTTTTCAATGTATGTAAAATATATAGAACACAGTTTAAATCTACTTGAAAACACAATTTCTTGCCCTGAAACACTGTTTAATCACTTACAATGCCTTGAAACGCTGTTTCAATGTATGTAAAACTAAAAGAACACAGTTGCAATCTACTTATTGCAAACTATAGAACAGACTGTTTTCTCTTAAACTAATCTTTGAAAGTTTCTTCTTAACGTGCATGAGATATTAGTTGAGAACACAATGTTTGGCTCTAAAACAGAGTTTAAGGTACTTACAATGCTTTGAAATGCTGTTTCAATGTATTTAAAACATAAAGAACACAGTTGCAATCTACTCATTGCAAACTATAGAACAGTCAGTTTTCTCTTAAACTAATCTTTGAAAGTTTCTTTTTAACTTGCATGAGATATTAGTTGAGAACACAATGTTTGGCTCTAAAACAGAGTTTAAGGTACTTACAATGCTTTGAAATGCTGTTTCAATGTATGTAAAACATAAAGAACACAGTTTAAATCTACTTGAAAACACAATGTCTTGCGCTGAAACACTGTTTAATCACTTCCAATGCCTTGAAATGCTTTTTCAATGTATGTAAAATATAAAGAACAGTTTAAATCTACTTGAAAACACAATTTCTTGCCCTGAAACACTGTTTAGTCACTTACAATGCCTTGAAACGCTGTTTCAATGTATGTAAAACATAAAGAACACAGTTGCAATCTACTCATTGCAAACTATAGAACAGTTGTCTCTTAAACTAATCTTTGAAAGTTTCTTCTTAACTTGCATGAGATATTAGTTGAGAAAACAATGTTTGGCTCTAAAACAGAGTTTAAGGTACTTACAATGCTTTGAAATGCTTTTTAATGTATGTAAAACATAAAGAACACAGTTTAAATCTACTTGAAAACACAATGTCTTGCCCTGAAATACTGTTTAGACACTTACAATGCTTTGAAATGCTGTTTCAATGTATGTAAAACATAAAGAATAAAGTTTAAAGCTACTTGAAAACACAATGTCTTGCCCTGAAACACTGTTTAATCAATTAACATGCCTTGAATCGCTGTTTCAATGTGTCTAAAACATAAAGAACACAGTTGCAATCTACTTATTGCAAACTATAGAACAGTTTTCTCTTAAACTAATCTTTGAAAGTTTCTTGTTAACTTGCATGAGATATTAGTTGAGAACACAATGTTTGGCTCTAAAACAGAGTTTAGGGTTCTTACAATGCTTTGAAATGCTGTTTCAATGTATGTAAAACATAAAGACCACAGTTTGCAATCTACTCATTGCAAACTATAGAACAGTTTTCTCTTAAACTAATCTTTGAAAGTTTCTTCTTAACTTGCATGAGATATTAGTTCAGAACACAATGTTTGGCTCTAAAACAGAGTTTAAAGTACTTACAATGCTTTGAAATGCTGTTTTAATGTATGTAAAACATAAAGAACACAGTTTAAATCTACTTGAAAACACAATGTCTTCCGCTGAAACACTGTTTAATCACTTACATTGCCTTGAAATGCTTTTTCAATGTATGTAAAACATAAAGAACACAGTTGCAATCTACTCATTGCAAACTATAGAACAGTTTTCTCTTAAACTAATCTTTGAAAGTTTCTTTTTAACTTGCATGAGATATTAGTTGAGAACACAATGTTTGGCTCTAAAACAGAGTTTAAGGTACTTACAATGCTTTGAAATGCTGTTTCAATGTATTTAAAACATAAAGAACACAGTTGCAATCTACTCATTGCAAACTATAGAACAGTCAGTTTTCTCTTAAACTAATCTTTGAAAGTTTCTTTTTAACTTGCATGAGATATTAGTTGAGAACACAATGTTTGGCTCTAAAACAGAGTTTAAGGTACTTACAATGCTTTGAAATGCTGTTTCAATGTATGTAAAACATAAAGAACACAGTTTAAATCTACTTGAAAACACAATGTCTTGCGCTGAAACACTGTTTAATCACTTCCAATGCCTTGAAATGCTTTTTCAATGTATGTAAAATATAAAGAACAGTTTAAATCTACTTGAAAACACAATTTCTTGCCCTGAAACACTGTTTAATCACTTACAATGCCTTGAAACGCTGTTTCAATGTATGTAAAACATAAAGAACACAGTTGCAATCTACTCATTGCAAACTATAGAACAGTTTTCTCTTAAACTAATCTTTGAAAGTTTCTTCTTAACTTGCATGAGATATTAGTTGAGAACACAATGTTTGGCTCTAAAACAGAGTTTAAGGTACTTATAATGCTTGGAAATGCTGTTTTAATGTATGTAAAACATAAAGAACACAGTTTAAATCTACTTGAAAACACAATGTCTTGCGCTGAAACACTGTTTAATCACTTCCAATGCCTTGAAATGCTTTTTCAATGTATGTAAAATATAAAGAACAGTTTAAATCTACTTGAAAACACAATTTCTTGCCCTGAAACACTGTTTAATCACTTACAATGCCTTGAAACGCTGTTTCAATGTATGTAAAACATAAAGAACACAGTTGCAATCTACTCATCGCAAACTATAGAACAGTTTTCTCTTAAACTAATCTTTGAAAGTTTCTTTTTAACTTGCATGAGATATTAGTTGAGAACACAATGTTTGGCTCTAAAACAGAGTTTAGGGTACTTACAATGCTTTGAAATGCTCTTTCAATGTATGTAAAACATAAAGACCACAGTTGCAATCTACTCATTGCAAACTATAGAACAGTTGTCTCTTAAACTAATCTTTGAAAGTTTCTTCTTAACTTGCATGAGATATTAGTTGAGAAAACAATGTTTGGCTCTAAAACAGAGTTTAAGGTACTTACAATGCTTTGAAATGCTTTTTAATGTATGTAAAACATAAAGAACACAGTTTAAATCTACTTGAAAACACAATGTCTTGCCCTGAAATACTGTTTAGACACTTACAATGCTTTGAAATGCTGTTTCAATGTATGTAAAACATAAAGAATAAAGTTTAAAGCTACTTGAAAACACAATGTCTTGCCCTGAAACACTGTTTAATCAATTAACATGCCTTGAATCGTTGTTTCAATGTGTCTAAAACATAAAGAACACAGTTGCAATCTACTTATTGCAAACTATAGAACAGTTTTCTCTTAAACTAATCTTTGAAAGTTTCTTGTTAACTTGCATGAGATATTAGTTGAGAACACAATGTTTGGCTCTAAAACAGAGTTTAGGGTTCTTACAATGCTTTGAAATGCTGTTTCAATGTATGTAAAACATAAAGACCACAGTTTGCAATCTACTCATTGCAAACTATAGAACAGTTTTCTCTTAAACTAATCTTTGAAAGTTTCTTCTTAACTTGCATGAGATATTAGTTCAGAACACAATGTTTGGCTCTAAAACAGAGTTTAAAGTACTTACAATGCTTTGAAATGCTGTTTTAATGTATGTAAAACATAAAGAACACAGTTTAAATCTACTTGAAAACACAATGTCTTCCGCTGAAACACTGTTTAATCACTTACATTGCCTTGAAATGCTTTTTCAATGTATGTAAAACATAAAGAAAACAGTTGCAATCTACTCATTGCAAACTATAGAACAGTTTTCTCTTAAACTAATCTTTGAAAGTTTCTTTTTAACTTGCATGAGATATTAGTTGAGAACACAATGTATGGCTCTAAAACAGAGTTTAGAGTACTTACAATGCTTTGAAATGCTCTTTCAATGTATGTAAAACATAAAGACCACAGTTGCAATCTACTCATTGCAAACTATAGAACAGTTTTCTCTTAAACTAATCTTTAAAAGTTTCTTCTTAACTTGCATGAGATATTAGTTGAGAAAACAATGTTTGGCTCTAAAACAGAGTTTAAGGTACTTACAATGCTTTGAAATGCTTTTTAATGTACGTAAAACATAAAGAACACAGTTTAAACCTATTGAAAACACAATGTCTTGCGCTCAAACACTTTTTAATCACTTACAATGCCTTGATACGCTTTTTCAATGTATGTAAAATATATAGAACACAGTTTAAATCTACTTGAAAACACAATTTCTTGCCCTGAAACACTGTTTAATCACTTACAATGCCTTGAAACGCTGTTTCAATGTATGTAAAACTAAAAGAACACAGTTGCAATCTACTTATTGCAAACTATAGAACAGACTGTTTTCTCTTAAACTAATCTTTGAAAGTTTCTTCTTAATGTGCATGAGATATTAGTTGAGAACACAATGTTTGGCTCTAAAACAGAGTTTAAGGTACTTACAATGCTTTGAAATGCTGTTTCAATGTATTTAAAACATAAAGAACACAGTTGCAATCTACTCATTGCAAACTATAGAACAGTCAGTTTTCTCTTAAACTAATCTTTGAAAGTTTCTTTTTAACTTGCATGAGATATTAGTTGAGAACACAATGTTTGGCTCTAAAACAGAGTTTAAGGTACTTACAATGCTTTGAAATGCTGTTTCAATGTATGTAAAACATAAAGAACACAGTTTAAATCTACTTGAAAACACAATGTCTTGCGCTGAAACACTGTTTAATCACTTCCAATGCCTTGAAATGCTTTTTCAATGTATGTAAAATATAAAGAACAGTTTAAATCTACTTGAAAACACAATTTCTTGCCCTGAAACACTGTTTAGTCACTTACAATGCCTTGAAACGCTGTTTCAATGTATGTAAAACATAAAGAACACAGTTGCAATCTACTCATTGCAAACTATAGAACAGTTGTCTCTTAAACTAATCTTTGAAAGTTTCTTCTTAACTTGCATGAGATATTAGTTGAGAAAACAATGTTTGGCTCTAAAACAGAGTTTAAGGTACTTACAATGCTTTGAAATGCTTTTTAATGTATGTAAAACATAAAGAACACAGTTTAAATCTACTTGAAAACACAATGTCTTGCCCTGAAATACTGTTTAGACACTTACAATGCTTTGAAATGCTGTTTCAATGTATGTAAAACATAAAGAATAAAGTTTAAAGCTACTTGAAAACACAATGTCTTGCCCTGAAACACTGTTTAATCAATTAACATGCCTTGAATCGCTGTTTCAATGTGTCTAAAACATAAAGAACACAGTTGCAATCTACTTATTGCAAACTATAGAACAGTTTTCTCTTAAACTAATCTTTGAAAGTTTCTTGTTAACTTGCATGAGATATTAGTTGAGAACACAATGTTTGGCTCTAAAACAGAGTTTAGGGTTCTTACAATGCTTTGAAATGCTGTTTCAATGTATGTAAAACATAAAGACCACAGTTTGCAATCTACTCATTGCAAACTATAGAACAGTTTTCTCTTAAACTAATCTTTGAAAGTTTCTTCTTAACTTGCATGAGATATTAGTTCAGAACACAATGTTTGGCTCTAAAACAGAGTTTAAAGTACTTACAATGCTTTGAAATGCTGTTTTAATGTATGTAAAACATAAAGAACACAGTTTAAATCTACTTGAAAACACAATGTCTTCCGCTGAAACACTGTTTAATCACTTACATTGCCTTGAAATGCTTTTTCAATGTATGTAAAACATAAAGAACACAGTTGCAATCTACTCATTGCAAACTATAGAACAGTTTTCTCTTAAACTAATCTTTGAAAGTTTCTTTTTAACTTGCATGAGATATTAGTTGAGAACACAATGTATGGCTCTAAAACAGAGTTTAGAGTACTTACAATGCTTTGAAATGCTCTTTCAATGTATGTAAAACATAAAGACCACAGTTGCAATCTACTCATTGCAAACTATAGAACAGTTTTCTCTTAAACTAATCTTTAAAAGTTTCTTCTTAACTTGCATGAGATATTAGTTGAGAAAACAATGTTTGGCTCTAAAACAGAGTTTAAGGTACTTACAATGCTTTGAAATGCTTTTTAATGTACGTAAAACATAAAGAACACAGTTTAAACCTATTGAAAACACAATGTCTTGCGCTCAAACACTTTTTAATCACTTACAATGCCTTGATACGCTTTTTCAATGTATGTAAAATATATAGAACACAGTTTAAATCTACTTGAAAACACAATTTCTTGCCCTGAAACACTGTTTAATCACTTACAATGCCTTGAAACGCTGTTTCAATGTATGTAAAACATAAAGAACACAGTTGCAATCTACTTATTGCAAACTATAGAACAGACTGTTTTCTCTTAAACTAATCTTTGAAAGTTTCTTCTTAACGTGCATGAGATATTAGTTGAGAACTCAATGTTTGGCTCTAAAACAGAGTTTAAGGTACTTACAATGCTTTGAAATGCTGTTTCAATGTATTTAAAACATAAAGAACACAGTTGCAATCTACTCATTGCAAACTATAGAACAGTCAGTTTTCTCTTAAACTAATCTTTGAAAGTTTCTTTTTAACTTGCATGAGATATTAGTTGAGAACACAATGTTTGGCTCTAAAACAGAGTTTAAGGTACTTACAATGCCTTGAAACGCTGTTTTAATGTATGTAAAACATAAAGAACACAGTTTAAATCTACTTGAAAACACAATGTCTTGCCCTGAAATACTGTTTAGACACTTACAATGCATTGAAATGCTGTTTCAATGTCTGTAAAACATAAAGAACAAAGTTTAAAGCTACTTGAAAACACAATGTCTTGCCCTGAAACACTGTTTAATCAATTAACATGCCTTGAATCGCTGTTTCAATGTGTCTAAAACATAAAGAACACAGTTGCAGTCTACTTATTGCAAACTGTAGAACATACAGTTTTCTCTTAAACTAATATTTGAAAGTTTCTTCTTAACTTGCATGAGATATTAGTTGAGAACACAATGTTTGGCTCTAAAACAGAGTTTAAGGTACTTATAATAATTGGAAATGCTGTTTTAATGTATGTAAAACATAAAGAACACAGTTTAAATCTACTTGAAAACACAATGTCTTGCGCTGAAACACTGTTTAATCACTTCCAATGCCTTGAAATGCTTTTTCAATGTATGTAAAATATAAAGAACAGTTTAAATCTACTTGAAAACACAATTTCTTGCCCTGAAACACTGTTTAATCACTTACAATGCCTTGAAACGCTGTTTCATTGTATGTAAAACATAAAAAACACATTTGCAATCTACTTATTGCAAACTATAGAACAGTTTTCTCTTAAACTAATCTTTGAAAGTTTCTTCTTAACTTGCATGAGATATTAGTTGAGAAAACAATGTTTGGCTCTAAAACAGAGTTTAAGGTACTTACAATGCTTTGAAACGCTTTTTCAATGCATGTAAAATATAAAGAACACAGTTTAAATCTACTTGAAAACACAATTTCTTGCCCTGAAACACTGTTTAATCACTTACAATGCCTTGAAACGCTTTTTCAATCTATGTAAAATATAAAGAACACAGTTTAAATCTACTTGAAAACACAATTTCTTACCCTGAAACACTGTTTAGTCACTTACAATGCCTTGAAACGCTGTTTCAATGTATGTAAAACATAAAGAACACAGTGGCAATCTACTCATTGCAAACTATAGAACAGTTTTCTCTTAAACTAATCTTTGAAAGTTTCTTCTTAACTTGCATGAGATATTAGTTGAGAACACAATGTTTCACTCTAAAACAGAGTTTAAGGTACTTACAATGCTTTGAAATGCTTTTTAATGTATGTAAAACATAAAGAACACAGTTTAAACCTATTGAAAACACAATGTCTTGCGCTCAAACACTGTTTAATCACTTACAATGCCTTGAAACGCTTTTTCAATGTATGTAAAATATAAAGAACACAGTTTAAATCTACTTGAAAACACAATTTCTTACCCTGAAACACTCTTTAGTCACTTACAATGCCTTGAAACGCTGTTTTAATGTATTTAAAAGAAAGAACACAGTTTAAATCTACTTGAAAACACAATGTCTTGCCCTGAAATACTGTTTAATCACTTACAATGCCTTGAAACGCTGTTTTAATGTATTTAAAAGAAAGAACACAGTTTAAATCTACTTGAAAACACAATGTCTTGTCCTGAAACACTGTTTTGTCACTTACAATGCCTTGAAACGCTGTTTCAATGTATGTAAAAGATAAAGACCACAGTTGCAATCTACTCAATGCAAACTATAGAACAGTCAGTTTTCTCTTAAACTAATCTTTGAAAGTTTCTTTTTAACTTGCATGAGATATTAGTTGAGAACACAATGTTTGGCTCTAAAACAGAGTTTAGGGCACTTAATATGCTTTGAAATGCTGTTTTAATGTATGTAAAACATAAAGAACACAGTTTAAATCTACTTGAAAACACAATGTCTTGCCCTGAAATACTGTTTAGACACTTACAATGCTTTGAAATGCTGTTTCAATGTATGTAAAACATAAAGAATAAAGTTTAAAGCTACTTGAAAACACAATGTCTTGCCCTGAAACACTGTTTAATCAATTAACATGCCTTGAATCGCTGTTTCAATGTGTCTAAAACATAAAGAACACAGTTGCAATCTACTTATTGCAAACTATAGAACAGTTTTCTCTTAAACTAATCTTTGAAAGTTTCTTGTTAACTTGCATGAGATATTAGTTGAGAACACAATGTTTGGCTCTAAAACAGAGTTTAGGGTTCTTACAATGCTTTGAAATGCTGTTTCAATGTATGTAAAACATAAAGACCACAGTTTGCAATCTACTCATTGCAAACTATAGAACAGTTTTCTCTTAAACTAATCTTTGAAAGTTTCTTCTTAACTTGCATGAGATATTAGTTCAGAACACAATGTTTGGCTCTAAAACAGAGTTTAAAGTACTTACAATGCTTTGAAATGCTGTTTTAATGTATGTAAAACATAAAGAACACAGTTTAAATCTACTTGAAAACACAATGTCTTCCGCTGAAACACTGTTTAATCACTTACATTGCCTTGAAATGCTTTTTCAATGTATGTAAAACATAAAGAACACAGTTGCAATCTACTCATTGCAAACTATAGAACAGTTTTCTCTTAAACTAATCTTTGAAAGTTTCTTTTTAACTTGCATGAGATATTAGTTGAGAACACAATGTTTGGCTCTAAAACAGAGTTTAAGGTACTTACAATGCTTTGAAATGCTGTTTCAATGTATTTAAAACATAAAGAACACAGTTGCAATCTACTCATTGCAAACTATAGAACAGTCAGTTTTCTCTTAAACTAATCTTTGAAAGTTTCTTTTTAACTTGCATGAGATATTAGTTGAGAACACAATGTTTGGCTCTAAAACAGAGTTTAAGGTACTTACAATGCTTTGAAATGCTGTTTCAATGTATGTAAAACATAAAGAACACAGTTTAAATCTACTTGAAAACACAATGTCTTGCGCTGAAACACTGTTTAATCACTTCCAATGCCTTGAAATGCTTTTTCAATGTATGTAAAATATAAAGAACAGTTTAAATCTACTTGAAAACACAATTTCTTGCCCTGAAACACTGTTTAATCACTTACAATGCCTTGAAACGCTGTTTCAATGTATGTAAAACATAAAGAACACAGTTGCAATCTACTCATTGCAAACTATAGAACAGTTTTCTCTTAAACTAATCTTTGAAAGTTTCTTCTTAACTTGCATGAGATATTAGTTGAGAACACAATGTTTGGCTCTAAAACAGAGTTTAAGGTACTTATAATGCTTGGAAATGCTGTTTTAATGTATGTAAAACATAAAGAACACAGTTTAAATCTACTTGAAAACACAATGTCTTGCGCTGAAACACTGTTTAATCACTTCCAATGCCTTGAAATGCTTTTTCAATGTATGTAAAATATAAAGAACAGTTTAAATCTACTTGAAAACACAATTTCTTGCCCTGAAACACTGTTTAATCACTTACAATGCCTTGAAACGCTGTTTCAATGTATGTAAAACATAAAGAACACAGTTGCAATCTACTCATCGCAAACTATAGAACAGTTTTCTCTTAAACTAATCTTTGAAAGTTTCTTTTTAACTTGCATGAGATATTAGTTGAGAACACAATGTTTGGCTCTAAAACAGAGTTTAGGGTACTTACAATGCTTTGAAATGCTCTTTCAATGTATGTAAAACATAAAGACCACAGTTGCAATCTACTCATTGCAAACTATAGAACAGTTGTCTCTTAAACTAATCTTTGAAAGTTTCTTCTTAACTTGCATGAGATATTAGTTGAGAAAACAATGTTTGGCTCTAAAACAGAGTTTAAGGTACTTACAATGCTTTGAAATGCTTTTTAATGTATGTAAAACATAAAGAACACAGTTTAAATCTACTTGAAAACACAATGTCTTGCCCTGAAATACTGTTTAGACACTTACAATGCTTTGAAATGCTGTTTCAATGTATGTAAAACATAAAGAATAAAGTTTAAAGCTACTTGAAAACACAATGTCTTGCCCTGAAACACTGTTTAATCAATTAACATGCCTTGAATCGTTGTTTCAATGTGTCTAAAACATAAAGAACACAGTTGCAATCTACTTATTGCAAACTATAGAACAGTTTTCTCTTAAACTAATCTTTGAAAGTTTCTTGTTAACTTGCATGAGATATTAGTTGAGAACACAATGTTTGGCTCTAAAACAGAGTTTAGGGTTCTTACAATGCTTTGAAATGCTGTTTCAATGTATGTAAAACATAAAGACCACAGTTTGCAATCTACTCATTGCAAACTATAGAACAGTTTTCTCTTAAACTAATCTTTGAAAGTTTCTTCTTAACTTGCATGAGATATTAGTTCAGAACACAATGTTTGGCTCTAAAACAGAGTTTAAAGTACTTACAATGCTTTGAAATGCTGTTTTAATGTATGTAAAACATAAAGAACACAGTTTAAATCTACTTGAAAACACAATGTCTTCCGCTGAAACACTGTTTAATCACTTACATTGCCTTGAAATGCTTTTTCAATGTATGTAAAACATAAAG
Source organism: Electrophorus electricus (assembly GCF_041902795.1). Classification (NCBI taxonomy): domain Eukaryota; kingdom Metazoa; phylum Chordata; class Actinopteri; order Gymnotiformes; family Gymnotidae; genus Electrophorus; species Electrophorus electricus. The sequence continues at coordinate 5,160,390 of NC_137522.1, forward strand.
AAAACAGTTGCAATCTACTCATTGCAAACTATAGAACAGTTTTCTCTTAAACTAATCTTTGAAAGTTTCTTTTTAACTTGCATGAGATATTAGTTGAGAACACAATGTATGGCTCTAAAACAGAGTTTAGAGTACTTACAATGCTTTGAAATGCTCTTTCAATGTATGTAAAACATAAAGACCACAGTTGCAATCTACTCATTGCAAACTATAGAACAGTTTTCTCTTAAACTAATCTTTAAAAGTTTCTTCTTAACTTGCATGAGATATTAGTTGAGAAAACAATGTTTGGCTCTAAAACAGAGTTTAAGGTACTTACAATGCTTTGAAATGCTTTTTAATGTACGTAAAACATAAAGAACACAGTTTAAACCTATTGAAAACACAATGTCTTGCGCTCAAACACTTTTTAATCACTTACAATGCCTTGATACGCTTTTTCAATGTATGTAAAATATATAGAACACAGTTTAAATCTACTTGAAAACACAATTTCTTGCCCTGAAACACTGTTTAATCACTTACAATGCCTTGAAACGCTGTTTCAATGTATGTAAAACTAAAAGAACACAGTTGCAATCTACTTATTGCAAACTATAGAACAGACTGTTTTCTCTTAAACTAATCTTTGAAAGTTTCTTCTTAATGTGCATGAGATATTAGTTGAGAACACAATGTTTGGCTCTAAAACAGAGTTTAAGGTACTTACAATGCTTTGAAATGCTGTTTCAATGTATTTAAAACATAAAGAACACAGTTGCAATCTACTCATTGCAAACTATAGAACAGTCAGTTTTCTCTTAAACTAATCTTTGAAAGTTTCTTTTTAACTTGCATGAGATATTAGTTGAGAACACAATGTTTGGCTCTAAAACAGAGTTTAAGGTACTTACAATGCTTTGAAATGCTGTTTCAATGTATGTAAAACATAAAGAACACAGTTTAAATCTACTTGAAAACACAATGTCTTGCGCTGAAACACTGTTTAATCACTTCCAATGCCTTGAAATGCTTTTTCAATGTATGTAAAATATAAAGAACAGTTTAAATCTACTTGAAAACACAATTTCTTGCCCTGAAACACTGTTTAGTCACTTACAATGCCTTGAAACGCTGTTTCAATGTATGTAAAACATAAAGAACACAGTTGCAATCTACTCATTGCAAACTATAGAACAGTTGTCTCTTAAACTAATCTTTGAAAGTTTCTTCTTAACTTGCATGAGATATTAGTTGAGAAAACAATGTTTGGCTCTAAAACAGAGTTTAAGGTACTTACAATGCTTTGAAATGCTTTTTAATGTATGTAAAACATAAAGAACACAGTTTAAATCTACTTGAAAACACAATGTCTTGCCCTGAAATACTGTTTAGACACTTACAATGCTTTGAAATGCTGTTTCAATGTATGTAAAACATAAAGAATAAAGTTTAAAGCTACTTGAAAACACAATGTCTTGCCCTGAAACACTGTTTAATCAATTAACATGCCTTGAATCGCTGTTTCAATGTGTCTAAAACATAAAGAACACAGTTGCAATCTACTTATTGCAAACTATAGAACAGTTTTCTCTTAAACTAATCTTTGAAAGTTTCTTGTTAACTTGCATGAGATATTAGTTGAGAACACAATGTTTGGCTCTAAAACAGAGTTTAGGGTTCTTACAATGCTTTGAAATGCTGTTTCAATGTATGTAAAACATAAAGACCACAGTTTGCAATCTACTCATTGCAAACTATAGAACAGTTTTCTCTTAAACTAATCTTTGAAAGTTTCTTCTTAACTTGCATGAGATATTAGTTCAGAACACAATGTTTGGCTCTAAAACAGAGTTTAAAGTACTTACAATGCTTTGAAATGCTGTTTTAATGTATGTAAAACATAAAGAACACAGTTTAAATCTACTTGAAAACACAATGTCTTCCGCTGAAACACTGTTTAATCACTTACATTGCCTTGAAATGCTTTTTCAATGTATGTAAAACATAAAGAACACAGTTGCAATCTACTCATTGCAAACTATAGAACAGTTTTCTCTTAAACTAATCTTTGAAAGTTTCTTTTTAACTTGCATGAGATATTAGTTGAGAACACAATGTATGGCTCTAAAACAGAGTTTAGAGTACTTACAATGCTTTGAAATGCTCTTTCAATGTATGTAAAACATAAAGACCACAGTTGCAATCTACTCATTGCAAACTATAGAACAGTTTTCTCTTAAACTAATCTTTAAAAGTTTCTTCTTAACTTGCATGAGATATTAGTTGAGAAAACAATGTTTGGCTCTAAAACAGAGTTTAAGGTACTTACAATGCTTTGAAATGCTTTTTAATGTACGTAAAACATAAAGAACACAGTTTAAACCTATTGAAAACACAATGTCTTGCGCTCAAACACTTTTTAATCACTTACAATGCCTTGATACGCTTTTTCAATGTATGTAAAATATATAGAACACAGTTTAAATCTACTTGAAAACACAATTTCTTGCCCTGAAACACTGTTTAATCACTTACAATGCCTTGAAACGCTGTTTCAATGTATGTAAAACATAAAGAACACAGTTGCAATCTACTTATTGCAAACTATAGAACAGACTGTTTTCTCTTAAACTAATCTTTGAAAGTTTCTTCTTAACGTGCATGAGATATTAGTTGAGAACTCAATGTTTGGCTCTAAAACAGAGTTTAAGGTACTTACAATGCTTTGAAATGCTGTTTCAATGTATTTAAAACATAAAGAACACAGTTGCAATCTACTCATTGCAAACTATAGAACAGTCAGTTTTCTCTTAAACTAATCTTTGAAAGTTTCTTTTTAACTTGCATGAGATATTAGTTGAGAACACAATGTTTGGCTCTAAAACAGAGTTTAAGGTACTTACAATGCCTTGAAACGCTGTTTTAATGTATGTAAAACATAAAGAACACAGTTTAAATCTACTTGAAAACACAATGTCTTGCCCTGAAATACTGTTTAGACACTTACAATGCATTGAAATGCTGTTTCAATGTCTGTAAAACATAAAGAACAAAGTTTAAAGCTACTTGAAAACACAATGTCTTGCCCTGAAACACTGTTTAATCAATTAACATGCCTTGAATCGCTGTTTCAATGTGTCTAAAACATAAAGAACACAGTTGCAGTCTACTTATTGCAAACTGTAGAACATACAGTTTTCTCTTAAACTAATATTTGAAAGTTTCTTCTTAACTTGCATGAGATATTAGTTGAGAACACAATGTTTGGCTCTAAAACAGAGTTTAAGGTACTTATAATAATTGGAAATGCTGTTTTAATGTATGTAAAACATAAAGAACACAGTTTAAATCTACTTGAAAACACAATGTCTTGCGCTGAAACACTGTTTAATCACTTCCAATGCCTTGAAATGCTTTTTCAATGTATGTAAAATATAAAGAACAGTTTAAATCTACTTGAAAACACAATTTCTTGCCCTGAAACACTGTTTAATCACTTACAATGCCTTGAAACGCTGTTTCATTGTATGTAAAACATAAAAAACACATTTGCAATCTACTTATTGCAAACTATAGAACAGTTTTCTCTTAAACTAATCTTTGAAAGTTTCTTCTTAACTTGCATGAGATATTAGTTGAGAAAACAATGTTTGGCTCTAAAACAGAGTTTAAGGTACTTACAATGCTTTGAAACGCTTTTTCAATGCATGTAAAATATAAAGAACACAGTTTAAATCTACTTGAAAACACAATTTCTTGCCCTGAAACACTGTTTAATCACTTACAATGCCTTGAAACGCTTTTTCAATCTATGTAAAATATAAAGAACACAGTTTAAATCTACTTGAAAACACAATTTCTTACCCTGAAACACTGTTTAGTCACTTACAATGCCTTGAAACGCTGTTTCAATGTATGTAAAACATAAAGAACACAGTGGCAATCTACTCATTGCAAACTATAGAACAGTTTTCTCTTAAACTAATCTTTGAAAGTTTCTTCTTAACTTGCATGAGATATTAGTTGAGAACACAATGTTTCACTCTAAAACAGAGTTTAAGGTACTTACAATGCTTTGAAATGCTTTTTAATGTATGTAAAACATAAAGAACACAGTTTAAACCTATTGAAAACACAATGTCTTGCGCTCAAACACTGTTTAATCACTTACAATGCCTTGAAACGCTTTTTCAATGTATGTAAAATATAAAGAACACAGTTTAAATCTACTTGAAAACACAATTTCTTACCCTGAAACACTCTTTAGTCACTTACAATGCCTTGAAACGCTGTTTTAATGTATTTAAAAGAAAGAACACAGTTTAAATCTACTTGAAAACACAATGTCTTGCCCTGAAATACTGTTTAATCACTTACAATGCCTTGAAACGCTGTTTTAATGTATTTAAAAGAAAGAACACAGTTTAAATCTACTTGAAAACACAATGTCTTGTCCTGAAACACTGTTTTGTCACTTACAATGCCTTGAAACGCTGTTTCAATGTATGTAAAAGATAAAGACCACAGTTGCAATCTACTCAATGCAAACTATAGAACAGTCAGTTTTCTCTTAAACTAATCTTTGAAAGTTTCTTTTTAACTTGCATGAGATATTAGTTGAGAACACAATGTTTGGCTCTAAAACAGAGTTTAGGGCACTTAATATGCTTTGAAATGCTGTTTTAATGTATGTAAAACATAAAGAACACAGTTTAAATCTACTTGAAAACACAATGTCTTGCCCTGAAATACTGTTTAGACACTTACAATGCTTTGAAATGCTGTTTCAATGTATGTAAAACATAAAGAACAAAGTTTAAAGCTACTTGAAAACATAATGTCTTGCGTTCAAACACTGTTTAATCACTTACAATGCCTTGAAACGCTTTTTCAATGTATGTAAAATATAAAGAACACAGTTTAAATCTACTTGAAAACACAATTTCTTGCCCTGAAACACTGTTTAATCACTTACAATGCCTTGAAACGCTTTTTCAATGTATGTAAAATATAAAGAACACAGTTTACATCTACTTGAAAACACAATTTCTTACCCTGAAACACTGTTTAGTCACTTACAATGCCTTGAAACGCTGTTTCAATGTATGTAAAACATAAAGAACACAGTTGCAATCTACTTATTGCAAACTATAGAACAGACTGTTTTCTCTTAAACTAATCTTTGAAAGTTTATTCTTAACTTGCATGAGATATTAGTTGAGAACACAATGTTTGGCTCTAAAACAGAGTTTAAGGTACTTATAATGCTTGGAAATGCTGTTTTAATGTATGTAAAACATAAAGAACACAGTTTAAATCTACTTGAAAACACAATGTCTTGCGCTGAAACACTGTTTAATCACTTCCAATGCCTTGAAATGCTTTTTCAATGTATGTAAAATATAAAGAACAGTTTAAATCTACTTGAAAACACAATTTCTTGCCCTGAAACACTGTTTAATCACTTACAATGCCTTGAAACGCTGTTTCAATGTATGTAAAACATAAAGAACACAGTTGCAATCTACTCATTGCAAACTATAGAACAGTTTTCTCTTAAACTAATCTTTGAAAGTTTCTTTTTAACTTGCATGAGATATTAGTTGAGAACACAATGTTTCGCTCTAAAACAGAGTTTAGGGTACTTACAATGCTTTGAAATGCTCTTTCAATGTATGTAAAACATAAAGACCACAGTTGCAATCTACTCATTGCAAACTATAGAACAGTTTTCTCTTAAACTAATCTTTAAAAGTTTCTTCTTAACTTGCATGAGATATTAGTTGAGAAAACAATGTTTGGCTCTAAAACAGAGTTTAAGGTACTTACAATGCTTTGAAATGCTTTTTAATGTACGTAAAACATAAAGAACACAGTTTAAACCTATTGAAAACACAATGTCTTGCGCTCAAACACTTTTTAATCACTTACAATGCCTTGATACGCTTTTTCAATGTATGTAAAATATATAGAACACAGTTTAAATCTACTTGAAAACACAATTTCTTGCCCTGAAACACTGTTTAATCACTTACAATGCCTTGAAACGCTGTTTCAATGTATGTAAAACATAAAGAACACAGTTGCAATCTACTTATTGCAAACTATAGAACAGACTGTTTTCTCTTAAACTAATCTTTGAAAGTTTCTTCTTAACGTGCATGAGATATTAGTTGAGAACACAATGTTTGGCTCTAAAACAGAGTTTAAGGTACTTACAATGCTTTGAAATGCTGTTTCAATGTATTTAAAACATAAAGAACACAGTTGCAATCTACTCATTGCAAACTATAGAACAGTCAGTTTTCTCTTAAACTAATCTTTGAAAGTTTCTTTTTAACTTGCATGAGATATTAGTTGAGAACACAATGTTTGGCTCTAAAACAGAGTTTAAGGTACTTACAATGCTTTGAAATGCTGTTTCAATGTATGTAAAACATAAAGAACACAGTTTAAATCTACTTGAAAACACAATGTCTTGCGCTGAAACACTGTTTAATCACTTCCAATGCCTTGAAATGCTTTTTCAATGTATGTAAAATATAAAGAACAGTTTAAATCTACTTGAAAACACAATTTCTTGCCCTGAAACACTGTTTAATCACTTACAATGCCTTGAAACGCTGTTTCAATGTATGTAAAACATAAAGAACACAGTTGCAATCTACTCATCGCAAACTATAGAACAGTTTTCTCTTAAACTAATCTTTGAAAGTTTCTTTTTAACTTGCATGAGATATTAGTTGAGAACACAATGTTTGGCTCTAAAACAGAGTTTAGGGTACTTACAATGCTTTGAAATGCTCTTTCAATGTATGTAAAACATAAAGACCACAGTTGCAATCTACTCATTGCAAACTATAGAACAGTTGTCTCTTAAACTAATCTTTGAAAGTTTCTTCTTAACTTGCATGAGATATTAGTTGAGAAAACAATGTTTGGCTCTAAAACAGAGTTTAAGGTACTTACAATGCTTTGAAATGCTTTTTAATGTATGTAAAACATAAAGAACACAGTTTAAATCTACTTGAAAACACAATGTCTTGCCCTGAAACACTGTTTAATCAATTAACATGCCTTGAATCGCTGTTTCAATGTGTCTAAAACATAAAGAACACAGTTGCAATCTACTTATTGCAAACTATAGAACAGTTTTCTCTTAAACTAATCTTTGAAAGTTTCTTGTTAACTTGCATGAGATATTAGTTGAGAACACAATGTTTGGCTCTAAAACAGAGTTTAGGGTTCTTACAATGCTTTGAAATGCTGTTTCAATGTATGTAAAACATAAAGACCACAGTTTGCAATCTACTCATTGCAAACTATAGAACAGTTTTCTCTTAAACTAATCTTTGAAAGTTTCTTCTTAACTTGCATGAGATATTAGTTCAGAACACAATGTTTGGCTCTAAAACAGAGTTTAAGGTACTTATAATAATTGGAAATGCTGTTTTAATGTATGTAAAACATAAAGAACACAGTTTAAATCTACTTGAAAACACAATGTCTTGCGCTGAAACACTGTTTAATCACTTCCAATGCCTTGAAATGCTTTTTCAATGTATGTAAAATATAAAGAACAGTTTAAATCTACTTGAAAACACAATTTCTTGCCCTGAAACACTGTTTAATCACTTACAATGCCTTGAAACGCTGTTTCAATGTATGTAAAACATAAAGAACACAGTGGCAATCTACTCATTGCAAACTATAGAACAGTTTTCTCTTAAACTAATCTTTGAAAGTTTCTTCTTAACTTGCATGAGATATTAGTTGAGAACACAATGTTTCACTCTAAAACAGAGTTTAAGGTACTTACAATGCTTTGAAATGCTTTTTAATGTATGTAAAACATAAAGAACACAGTTTAAACCTATTGAAAACACAATGTCTTGCGCTCAAACACTGTTTAATCACTTACAATGCCTTGAAACGCTTTTTCAATGTATGTAAAATATAAAGAACACAGTTTAAATCTACTTGAAAACACAATTTCTTACCCTGAAACACTGTTTAGTCACTTACAATGCCTTGAAACGCTGTTTTAATGTATTTAAAAGAAAGAACACAGTTTAAATATACTTGAAAACACAATGTCTTGCCCTGAAATACTGTTTAATCACTTACAATGCCTTGAAACGCTGTTTTAATGTATTTAAAAGAAAGAACACAGTTTAAATCTACTTGAAAACACAATGTCTTGTCCTGAAACACTGTTTTGTCACTTACAATGCCTTGAAACGCTGTTTCAATGTATGTAAAAGATAAAGACCACAGTTGCAATCTACTCAATGCAAACTATAGAACAGTCAGTTTTCTCTTAAACTAATCTTTGAAAGTTTCTTTTTAACTTGCATGAGATATTAGTTGAGAACACAATGTTTGGCTCTAAAACAGAGTTTAGGGCACTTAATATGCTTTGAAATGCTGTTTTAATGTATGTAAAACATAAAGAACACAGTTTAAATCTACTTGAAAACACAATGTCTTGCCCTGAAATACTGTTTAGACACTTACAATGCTTTGAAATGCTGTTTCAATGTATGTAAAACATAAAGAACAAAGTTTAAAGCTACTTGAAAACATAATGTCTTGCGTTCAAACACTGTTTAATCACTTCCAATGCCTTGAAATGCTTTTTCAATGTATGTAAAATATAAAGAACAGTTTAAATCTACTTGAAAACACAATTTCTTGCCCTGAAACACTGTTTAATCACTTACAATGCCTTGAAACGCTGTTTCAATGTATGTAAAACATAAAGAACACAGTTGCAATCTACTCATTGCAAACTATAGAACAGTTTTCTCTTAAACTAATCTTTGAAAGTTTCTTTTTAACTTGCATGAGATATTAGTTGAGAACACAATGTTTCGCTCTAAAACAGAGTTTAGGGTACTTACAATGCTTTGAAATGCTCTTTCAATGTATGTAAAACATAAAGACCACAGTTGCAATCTACTCATTGCAAACTATAGAACAGTTTTCTCTTAAACTAATCTTTAAAAGTTTCTTCTTAACTTGCATGAGATATTAGTTGAGAAAACAATGTTTGGCTCTAAAACAGAGTTTAAGGTACTTACAATGCTTTGAAATGCTTTTTAATGTACGTAAAACATAAAGAACACAGTTTAAACCTATTGAAAACACAATGTCTTGCGCTCAAACACTTTTTAATCACTTACAATGCCTTGATACGCTTTTTCAATGTATGTAAAATATATAGAACACAGTTTAAATCTACTTGAAAACACAATTTCTTGCCCTGAAACACTGTTTAATCACTTACAATGCCTTGAAACGCTGTTTCAATGTATGTAAAACATAAAGAACACAGTTGCAATCTACTTATTGCAAACTATAGAACAGACTGTTTTCTCTTAAACTAATCTTTGAAAGTTTCTTCTTAACGTGCATGAGATATTAGTTGAGAACACAATGTTTGGCTCTAAAACAGAGTTTAAGGTACTTACAATGCTTTGAAATGCTGTTTCAATGTATTTAAAACATAAAGAACACAGTTGCAATCTACTCATTGCAAACTATAGAACAGTCAGTTTTCTCTTAAACTAATCTTTGAAAGTTTCTTTTTAACTTGCATGAGATATTAGTTGAGAACACAATGTTTGGCTCTAAAACAGAGTTTAAGGTACTTACAATGCTTTGAAATGCTGTTTCAATGTATGTAAAACATAAAGAACACAGTTTAAATCTACTTGAAAACACAATGTCTTGCGCTGAAACACTGTTTAATCACTTCCAATGCCTTGAAATGCTTTTTCAATGTATGTAAAATATAAAGAACAGTTTAAATCTACTTGAAAACACAATTTCTTGCCCTGAAACACTGTTTAATCACTTACAATGCCTTGAAACGCTGTTTCAATGTATGTAAAACATAAAGAACACAGTTGCAATCTACTCATCGCAAACTATAGAACAGTTTTCTCTTAAACTAATCTTTGAAAGTTTCTTTTTAACTTGCATGAGATATTAGTTGAGAACACAATGTTTGGCTCTAAAACAGAGTTTAGGGTACTTACAATGCTTTGAAATGCTCTTTCAATGTATGTAAAACATAAAGACCACAGTTGCAATCTACTCATTGCAAACTATAGAACAGTTGTCTCTTAAACTAATCTTTGAAAGTTTCTTCTTAACTTGCATGAGATATTAGTTGAGAAAACAATGTTTGGCTCTAAAACAGAGTTTAAGGTACTTACAATGCTTTGAAATGCTTTTTAATGTATGTAAAACATAAAGAACACAGTTTAAATCTACTTGAAAACACAATGTCTTGCCCTGAAACACTGTTTAATCAATTAACATGCCTTGAATCGCTGTTTCAATGTGTCTAAAACATAAAGAACACAGTTGCAATCTACTTATTGCAAACTATAGAACAGTTTTCTCTTAAACTAATCTTTGAAAGTTTCTTGTTAACTTGCATGAGATATTAGTTGAGAACACAATGTTTGGCTCTAAAACAGAGTTTAGGGTTCTTACAATGCTTTGAAATGCTGTTTCAATGTATGTAAAACATAAAGACCACAGTTTGCAATCTACTCATTGCAAACTATAGAACAGTTTTCTCTTAAACTAATCTTTGAAAGTTTCTTCTTAACTTGCATGAGATATTAGTTCAGAACACAATGTTTGGCTCTAAAACAGAGTTTAAGGTACTTATAATAATTGGAAATGCTGTTTTAATGTATGTAAAACATAAAGAACACAGTTTAAATCTACTTGAAAACACAATGTCTTGCGCTGAAACACTGTTTAATCACTTCCAATGCCTTGAAATGCTTTTTCAATGTATGTAAAATATAAAGAACAGTTTAAATCTACTTGAAAACACAATTTCTTGCCCTGAAACACTGTTTAATCACTTACAATGCCTTGAAACGCTGTTTCAATGTATGTAAAACATAAAGAACACAGTGGCAATCTACTCATTGCAAACTATAGAACAGTTTTCTCTTAAACTAATCTTTGAAAGTTTCTTCTTAACTTGCATGAGATATTAGTTGAGAACACAATGTTTCACTCTAAAACAGAGTTTAAGGTACTTACAATGCTTTGAAATGCTTTTTAATGTATGTAAAACATAAAGAACACAGTTTAAACCTATTGAAAACACAATGTCTTGCGCTCAAACACTGTTTAATCACTTACAATGCCTTGAAACGCTTTTTCAATGTATGTAAAATATAAAGAACACAGTTTAAATCTACTTGAAAACACAATTTCTTACCCTGAAACACTGTTTAGTCACTTACAATGCCTTGAAACGCTGTTTTAATGTATTTAAAAGAAAGAACACAGTTTAAATATACTTGAAAACACAATGTCTTGCCCTGAAATACTGTTTAATCACTTACAATGCCTTGAAACGCTGTTTTAATGTATTTAAAAGAAAGAACACAGTTTAAATCTACTTGAAAACACAATGTCTTGTCCTGAAACACTGTTTTGTCACTTACAATGCCTTGAAACGCTGTTTCAATGTATGTAAAAGATAAAGACCACAGTTGCAATCTACTCAATGCAAACTATAGAACAGTCAGTTTTCTCTTAAACTAATCTTTGAAAGTTTCTTTTTAACTTGCATGAGATATTAGTTGAGAACACAATGTTTGGCTCTAAAACAGAGTTTAGGGCACTTAATATGCTTTGAAATGCTGTTTTAATGTATGTAAAACATAAAGAACACAGTTTAAATCTACTTGAAAACACAATGTCTTGCCCTGAAATACTGTTTAGACACTTACAATGCTTTGAAATGCTGTTTCAATGTATGTAAAACATAAAGAACAAAGTTTAAAGCTACTTGAAAACATAATGTCTTGCGTTCAAACACTGTTTAATCACTTACAATGCCTTGAAACGCTTTTTCAATGTATGTAAAATATAAAGAACACAGTTTAAATCTACTTGAAAACACAATTTCTTGCCCTGAAACACTGTTTAATCACTTACAATGCCTTGAAACGCTTTTTCAATGTATGTAAAATATAAAGAACACAGTTTACATCTACTTGAAAACACAATTTCTTACCCTGAAACACTGTTTAGTCACTTACAATGCCTTGAAACGCTGTTTCAATGTATGTAAAACATAAAGAACACAGTTGCAATCTACTTATTGCAAACTATAGAACAGACTGTTTTCTCTTAAACTAATCTTTGAAAGTTTATTCTTAACTTGCATGAGATATTAGTTGAGAACACAATGTTTGGCTCTAAAACAGAGTTTAGGGTTCTTACAATGCTTTGAAATGCTCTTTCAATGTATGTAAAAGATAAAGACCACAGTTGCAATCTACTCAATGCAAACTATAGAACAGTCAGTTTTCTCTTAAACTAATCTTTGAAAGTTTCTTTTTAACTTGCATGAGATATTAGTTGAGAACACAATGTTTGGCTCTAAAACAGAGTTTAGGGCACTTAATATGCTTTGAAATGCTGTTTTAATGTATGTAAAACATAAAGAACACAGTTTAAATCTACTTGAAAACACAATGTCTTGCCCTGAAATACTGTTTAGACACTTACAATGCTTTGAAATGCTGTTTCAATGTATGTAAAACATAAAGAACAAAGTTTAAAGCTACTTGAAAACATAATGTCTTGCGCTCAAACACTGTTTAATCACTTACAATGCCTTGAAACGCTTTTTCAATGTATGTAAAATATAAAGAACACAGTTTAAATCTACTTGAAAACACAATTTCTTGCCCTGAAACACTGTTTAATCACTTACAATGCCTTGAAACGCTTTTTCAATGTATGTAAAATATAAAGAACACAGTTTACATCTACTTGAAAACACAATTTCTTACCCTGAAACACTGTTTAGTCACTTACAATGCCTTGAAACGCTGTTTCAATGTATGTAAAACATAAAGAACACAGTTGCAATCTACTTATTGCAAACTATAGAACAGACTGTTTTCTCTTAAACTAATCTTTGAAAGTTTATTCTTAACTTGCATGAGATATTAGTTGAGAACACAATGTTTGGCTCTAAAACAGAGTTTAAGGTACCTATAATGCTTGGAAATGCTGTTTTAATGTATGTAAAACATAAAGAACACAGTTTAAATCTACTTGAAAACACAATGTCTTGCGCTGAAACACTGTTTAATCACTTCCAATGCCTTGAAATGCTTTTTCAATGTATGTAAAATATAAAGAACAGTTTAAATCTACTTGAAAACACAATTTCTTGCCCTGAAACACTGTTTAATCACTTACAATGCCTTGAAACGCTGTTTCAATGTATGTAAAACATAAAGAACACAGTTGCAATCTACTCATTGCAAACTATAGAACAGTTTTCTCTTAAACTAATCTTTAAAAGTTTCTTTTTAACTTGCATGAGATATTAGTTGAGAACACAATGTTTCGCTCTAAAACAGAGTTTAGGGTACTTACAATGCTTTGAAATGCTCTTTCAATGTATGTAAAACATAAAGACCACAGTTGCAATCTACTCATTGCAAACTATAGAACAGTTGTCTCTTAAACTAATCTTTGAAAGTTTCTTCTTAACTTGCATGAGAAATTAGTTGAGAAAACAATGTTTGGCTCTAAAACAGAGTTTAAGGTACTTACAATGCTTTGAAATGCTTTTTAATGTATGTAAAACATAAAGAACACAGTTTAAACCTATTGAAAACACAATGTCTTGCGCTCAAACACTGTTTAATCACTTACAATGCCTTGAAACGCTTTTTCAATGCATGTAAAATATAAAGAACACAGTTTAAATCTACTTGAAAAGACAATTTCTTGCCCTGAAACACTGTTTAATCACTTACAATGCCTTGAAACGCTTTTTCAATGTATGTAAAATATAAAGAACACAGTTTAAATCTACTTGAAAACACAATTTCTTACCCTGAAACACTGTTTAGTCACTTACAATGCCTTGAAACGCTGTTTCAATGTATGTAAAACATAAAGAACACAGTTGCAATCTACTCATTGCAAACTATAGAACAGTTTTCTCTTAAACTAATCTTTGAAAGTTTCTTCTTAACTTGCATGAGATATTAGTTGAGAACACAATGTTTCACTCTATAACAGAGTTTAAGGTACTTACAATGCTTTGAAATGCTGTTTCAATGTATGTAAAACATAAAGAACACAGTTGCAATCTACTCATTGCAAACTATAGAACAGTTTTCTCTTAAACTAATCTTTGAAAGTTTCTTTTTAACTTGCATGAGATATTAGTTGAGAACACAATGTTTCGCTCTAAAACAGAGTTTAGGGTACTTACAATGCTTTGAAATGCTCTTTCAATGTATGTAAAACATAAAGACCACAGTTGCAATCTACTCATTGCAAACTATAGAACAGTTTTCTCTTAAACTAATCTTTAAAAGTTTCTTCTTAACTTGCATGAGATATTAGTTGAGAAAACAATGTTTGGCTCTAAAACAGAGTTTAAGGTACTTACAATGCTTTGAAATGCTTTTTAATGTACGTAAAACATAAAGAACACAGTTTAAACCTATTGAAAACACAATGTCTTGCGCTCAAACACTTTTTAATCACTTACAATGCCTTGATACGCTTTTTCAATGTATGTAAAATATATAGAACACAGTTTAAATCTACTTGAAAACACAATTTCTTGCCCTGAAACACTGTTTAATCACTTACAATGCCTTGAAACGCTGTTTCAATGTATGTAAAACATAAAGAACACAGTTGCAATCTACTTATTGCAAACTATAGAACAGACTGTTTTCTCTTAAACTAATCTTTGAAAGTTTCTTCTTAACGTGCATGAGATATTAGTTGAGAACACAATGTTTGGCTCTAAAACAGAGTTTAAGGTACTTACAATGCTTTGAAATGCTGTTTCAATGTATTTAAAACATAAAGAACACAGTTGCAATCTACTCATTGCAAACTATAGAACAGTCAGTTTTCTCTTAAACTAATCTTTGAAAGTTTCTTTTTAACTTGCATGAGATATTAGTTGAGAACACAATGTTTGGCTCTAAAACAGAGTTTAAGGTACTTACAATGCTTTGAAATGCTGTTTCAATGTATGTAAAACATAAAGAACACAGTTTAAATCTACTTGAAAACACAATGTCTTGCGCTGAAACACTGTTTAATCACTTCCAATGCCTTGAAATGCTTTTTCAATGTATGTAAAATATAAAGAACAGTTTAAATCTACTTGAAAACACAATTTCTTGCCCTGAAACACTGTTTAATCACTTACAATGCCTTGAAACGCTGTTTCAATGTATGTAAAACATAAAGAACACAGTTGCAATCTACTCATCGCAAACTATAGAACAGTTTTCTCTTAAACTAATCTTTGAAAGTTTCTTTTTAACTTGCATGAGATATTAGTTGAGAACACAATGTTTGGCTCTAAAACAGAGTTTAGGGTACTTACAATGCTTTGAAATGCTCTTTCAATGTATGTAAAACATAAAGACCACAGTTGCAATCTACTCATTGCAAACTATAGAACAGTTGTCTCTTAAACTAATCTTTGAAAGTTTCTTCTTAACTTGCATGAGATATTAGTTGAGAAAACAATGTTTGGCTCTAAAACAGAGTTTAAGGTACTTACAATGCTTTGAAATGCTTTTTAATGTATGTAAAACATAAAGAACACAGTTTAAATCTACTTGAAAACACAATGTCTTGCCCTGAAACACTGTTTAATCAATTAACATGCCTTGAATCGCTGTTTCAATGTGTCTAAAACATAAAGAACACAGTTGCAATCTACTTATTGCAAACTATAGAACAGTTTTCTCTTAAACTAATCTTTGAAAGTTTCTTGTTAACTTGCATGAGATATTAGTTGAGAACACAATGTTTGGCTCTAAAACAGAGTTTAGGGTTCTTACAATGCTTTGAAATGCTGTTTCAATGTATGTAAAACATAAAGACCACAGTTTGCAATCTACTCATTGCAAACTATAGAACAGTTTTCTCTTAAACTAATCTTTGAAAGTTTCTTCTTAACTTGCATGAGATATTAGTTCAGAACACAATGTTTGGCTCTAAAACAGAGTTTAAGGTACTTATAATAATTGGAAATGCTGTTTTAATGTATGTAAAACATAAAGAACACAGTTTAAATCTACTTGAAAACACAATGTCTTGCGCTGAAACACTGTTTAATCACTTCCAATGCCTTGAAATGCTTTTTCAATGTATGTAAAATATAAAGAACAGTTTAAATCTACTTGAAAACACAATTTCTTGCCCTGAAACACTGTTTAATCACTTACAATGCCTTGAAACGCTGTTTCAATGTATGTAAAACATAAAGAACACAGTGGCAATCTACTCATTGCAAACTATAGAACAGTTTTCTCTTAAACTAATCTTTGAAAGTTTCTTCTTAACTTGCATGAGATATTAGTTGAGAACACAATGTTTCACTCTAAAACAGAGTTTAAGGTACTTACAATGCTTTGAAATGCTTTTTAATGTATGTAAAACATAAAGAACACAGTTTAAACCTATTGAAAACACAATGTCTTGCGCTCAAACACTGTTTAATCACTTACAATGCCTTGAAACGCTTTTTCAATGTATGTAAAATATAAAGAACACAGTTTAAATCTACTTGAAAACACAATTTCTTACCCTGAAACACTGTTTAGTCACTTACAATGCCTTGAAACGCTGTTTTAATGTATTTAAAAGAAAGAACACAGTTTAAATATACTTGAAAACACAATGTCTTGCCCTGAAATACTGTTTAATCACTTACAATGCCTTGAAACGCTGTTTTAATGTATTTAAAAGAAAGAACACAGTTTAAATCTACTTGAAAACACAATGTCTTGTCCTGAAACACTGTTTTGTCACTTACAATGCCTTGAAACGCTGTTTCAATGTATGTAAAAGATAAAGACCACAGTTGCAATCTACTCAATGCAAACTATAGAACAGTCAGTTTTCTCTTAAACTAATCTTTGAAAGTTTCTTTTTAACTTGCATGAGATATTAGTTGAGAACACAATGTTTGGCTCTAAAACAGAGTTTAGGGCACTTAATATGCTTTGAAATGCTGTTTTAATGTATGTAAAACATAAAGAACACAGTTTAAATCTACTTGAAAACACAATGTCTTGCCCTGAAATACTGTTTAGACACTTACAATGCTTTGAAATGCTGTTTCAATGTATGTAAAACATAAAGAACAAAGTTTAAAGCTACTTGAAAACATAATGTCTTGCGTTCAAACACTGTTTAATCACTTACAATGCCTTGAAACGCTTTTTCAATGTATGTAAAATATAAAGAACACAGTTTAAATCTACTTGAAAACACAATTTCTTGCCCTGAAACACTGTTTAATCACTTACAATGCCTTGAAACGCTTTTTCAATGTATGTAAAATATAAAGAACACAGTTTACATCTACTTGAAAACACAATTTCTTACCCTGAAACACTGTTTAGTCACTTACAATGCCTTGAAACGCTGTTTCAATGTATGTAAAACATAAAGAACACAGTTGCAATCTACTTATTGCAAACTATAGAACAGACTGTTTTCTCTTAAACTAATCTTTGAAAGTTTATTCTTAACTTGCATGAGATATTAGTTGAGAACACAATGTTTGGCTCTAAAACAGAGTTTAGGGTTCTTACAATGCTTTGAAATGCTCTTTCAATGTATGTAAAAGATAAAGACCACAGTTGCAATCTACTCAATGCAAACTATAGAACAGTCAGTTTTCTCTTAAACTAATCTTTGAAAGTTTCTTTTTAACTTGCATGAGATATTAGTTGAGAACACAATGTTTGGCTCTAAAACAGAGTTTAGGGCACTTAATATGCTTTGAAATGCTGTTTTAATGTATGTAAAACATAAAGAACACAGTTTAAATCTACTTGAAAACACAATGTCTTGCCCTGAAATACTGTTTAGACACTTACAATGCTTTGAAATGCTGTTTCAATGTATGTAAAACATAAAGAACAAAGTTTAAAGCTACTTGAAAACATAATGTCTTGCGCTCAAACACTGTTTAATCACTTACAATGCCTTGAAACGCTTTTTCAATGTATGTAAAATATAAAGAACACAGTTTAAATCTACTTGAAAACACAATTTCTTGCCCTGAAACACTGTTTAATCACTTACAATGCCTTGAAACGCTTTTTCAATGTATGTAAAATATAAAGAACACAGTTTACATCTACTTGAAAACACAATTTCTTACCCTGAAACACTGTTTAGTCACTTACAATGCCTTGAAACGCTGTTTCAATGTATGTAAAACATAAAGAACACAGTTGCAATCTACTTATTGCAAACTATAGAACAGACTGTTTTCTCTTAAACTAATCTTTGAAAGTTTATTCTTAACTTGCATGAGATATTAGTTGAGAACACAATGTTTGGCTCTAAAACAGAGTTTAAGGTACCTATAATGCTTGGAAATGCTGTTTTAATGTATGTAAAACATAAAGAACACAGTTTAAATCTACTTGAAAACACAATGTCTTGCGCTGAAACACTGTTTAATCACTTCCAATGCCTTGAAATGCTTTTTCAATGTATGTAAAATATAAAGAACAGTTTAAATCTACTTGAAAACACAATTTCTTGCCCTGAAACACTGTTTAATCACTTACAATGCCTTGAAACGCTGTTTCAATGTATGTAAAACATAAAGAACACAGTTGCAATCTACTCATTGCAAACTATAGAACAGTTTTCTCTTAAACTAATCTTTAAAAGTTTCTTTTTAACTTGCATGAGATATTAGTTGAGAACACAATGTTTCGCTCTAAAACAGAGTTTAGGGTACTTACAATGCTTTGAAATGCTCTTTCAATGTATGTAAAACATAAAGACCACAGTTGCAATCTACTCATTGCAAACTATAGAACAGTTGTCTCTTAAACTAATCTTTGAAAGTTTCTTCTTAACTTGCATGAGAAATTAGTTGAGAAAACAATGTTTGGCTCTAAAACAGAGTTTAAGGTACTTACAATGCTTTGAAATGCTTTTTAATGTATGTAAAACATAAAGAACACAGTTTAAACCTATTGAAAACACAATGTCTTGCGCTCAAACACTGTTTAATCACTTACAATGCCTTGAAACGCTTTTTCAATGCATGTAAAATATAAAGAACACAGTTTAAATCTACTTGAAAAGACAATTTCTTGCCCTGAAACACTGTTTAATCACTTACAATGCCTTGAAACGCTTTTTCAATGTATGTAAAATATAAAGAACACAGTTTAAATCTACTTGAAAACACAATTTCTTACCCTGAAACACTGTTTAGTCACTTACAATGCCTTGAAACGCTGTTTCAATGTATGTAAAACATAAAGAACACAGTTGCAATCTACTCATTGCAAACTATAGAACAGTTTTCTCTTAAACTAATCTTTGAAAGTTTCTTCTTAACTTGCATGAGATATTAGTTGAGAACACAATGTTTCACTCTATAACAGAGTTTAAGGTACTTACAATGCTTTGAAATGCTGTTTCAATGTATGTAAAACATAAAGAACACAGTTGCAATCTACTCATTGCAAACTATAGAACAGTCAGTTTTCTCTTAAAGTAATCTTTGAAAGTTTCTTCTTAACTTGCATGAGATATTAGTTGAGAACACAATGTTTGGCTCTAAAACAGAATTTAAGGTACTTACAATGCTTTGAAATGCTTTTTAATGTATGTAAAACATAAAGAACACAGTTGAAATCTACTTGAAAACACAATGTCTTGCCCTGAAACACTGTTTAATCAATTAACATGCCTTGAAATGCTGTTTCAATGTGTCTAAAACATAAAGAACACAGTTGCAATCTACTTATTGCAAATTATAGAACATACAGTTTTCTCTTAAAATAATATTTAAAGTTTCTTCTTAACTTGCATGAGATATTAGTTGAGAACACAATGTTTGGCTCTAAAACAGAATTTAAGGTACTTACAATGCTTTGAAATGCTTTTTAATGTATGTAAAACATAAAGAACACAGTTTAAACCTATTGAAAACACAATGTCTTGCGCTCAAACACTGTTTAATCACTTACAATGCCTTGAAACGCTTTTTCAATGTATGTAAAATATAAAGAACACAGTTTAAATCTACTTGAAAACACAATTTCTTACCCTGAAACACTGTTTAGTCACTTACAATGCCTTGAAACGCTGTTTTAATGTATTTAAAAGAAAGAACACAGTTTAAATCTACTTGAAAACACAATGTCTTGCCCTGAAATACTGTTTAATCACTTACAATGCCTTGAAACGCTGTTTTAATGTATTTAAAAGAAAGAACACAGTTTAAATCTACTTGAAAACACAATGTCTTGTCCTGAAACACTGTTTTGTCACTTACAATGCCTTGAAACGCTGTTTCAATGTATGTAAAACATAAAGAACACAGTTGCAATCTACTTATTGCAAACTATAGAACAGACTGTTTTCTCTTAAACTAATCTTTGAAAGTTTCTTGTTAACTTGCATGAGATATTAGTTGAGAACACAATGTTTGGCTCTAAAACAGAGTTTAGGGTTCTTACAATGCTTTGAAATGCTCTTTCAATGTATGTAAAAGATAAAGACCACAGTTGCAATCTACTCAATGCAAACTATAGAACAGTCAGTTTTCTCTTAAACTAATCTTTGAAAGTTTCTTTTTAACTTGCATGAGATATTAGTTGAGAACACAATGTTTGGCTCTAAAACAGAGTTTAAGGTACTTATAATAATTGGAAATGCTGTTTTAATGTATGTAAAACATAAAGAACACAGTTTAAATCTACTTGAAAACACAATGTCTTGCCCTGAAATACTGTTTAATCACTTCCAATGCCTTGAAATGCTTTTTCAATGTATGTAAAATATAAAGAACAGTTTAAATCTACTTGAAAACACAATTTCTTGCCCTGAAACACTGTTTAATCACTTACAATGCCTTGAAACGCTGTTTCATTGTATGTAAAACATAAAAAACACATTTGCAATCTACTTATTGCAAACTATAGAACAGTTTTCTCTTAAACTAATCTTTGAAAGTTTCTTGTTAACTTGCATCAGATATTAGTTGAGAACACAATGTTTGGCTCTAAAACAGAGTTTAGGGTTCTTACAATGCTTTGAAATGCTGTTTCAATGTATGTAAAACATTAAGACCACAGTTTGCAATCTACTCATTGCAAACTATAGAACAGTTTTCTCTTAAACTAATCTTTGAAAGTTTCTTCTTAACTTGCATGAGATATTAGTTCAGAACACAATGTTTGACTCTAAAACAGAGTTTAAAGTACTTACAATGCTTTGAAATGCTGTTTTAATGTATGTAAAACATAAAGAACACAGTTTAAACCTATTGAAAACATAATGTCTTGCGCTCAAACACTGTTTAATCACTTACAATGCCTTGAAACGCTTTTTCAATGTATGTAAAATATAAAGAACACAGTTTAAATCTACTTGAAAACACAATTTCTTGCCCTGAAACACTGTTTAATCACTTACAATGCCTTGAAACGCTTTTTCAATGTATGTAAAATATAAAGAACACAGTTTACATCTACTTGAAAACACAATTTCTTACCCTGAAACACTGTTTAGTCACTTACAATGCCTTGAAACGCTGTTTCAATGTATGTAAAACATAAAGAACACAGTTGCAATCTACTTATTGCAAACTATAGAACAGACTGTTTTCTCTTAAACTAATCTTTGAAAGTTTATTCTTAACTTGCATGAGATATTAGTTGAGAACACAATGTTTGGCTCTAAAACAGAGTTTAAGGTACTTATAATGCTTGGAAATGCTGTTTTAATGTATGTAAAACATAAAGAACACAGTTTAAATGTACTTGAAAACACAATGTCTTGCGCTGAAACACTGTTTAATCACTTCCAATGCCTTGAAATGCTTTTTCAATGTATGTAAAATATAAAGAACAGTTTAAATCTACTTGAAAACACAATTTCTTGCCCTGAAACACTGTTTAATCACTTACAATGCCTTGAAACGCTGTTTCAATGTATGTAAAACATAAAGAACACAGTTGCAATCTACTCATTGCAAACTATAGAACAGTTTTCTCTTAAACTAATCTTTGAAAGTTTCTTTTTAACTTGCATGAGATATTAGTTGAGAACACAATGTTTCGCTCTAAAACAGAGTTTAGGGTACTTACAATGCTTTGAAATGCTCTTTCAATGTATGTAAAACATAAAGACCACAGTTGCAATCTACTCATTGCAAACTATAGAACAGTTTTCTCTTAAACTAATCTTTGAAAGTTTCTTGTTAACTTGCATCAGATATTAGTTGAGAACACAATGTTTGGCTCTAAAACAGAGTTTAGGGTTCTTACAATGCTTTGAAATGCTGTTTCAATGTATGTAAAACATTAAGACCACAGTTTGCAATCTACTCATTGCAAACTATAGAACAGTTTTCTCTTAAACTAATCTTTGAAAGTTTCTTCTTAACTTGCATGAGATATTAGTTCAGAACACAATGTCTGACTCTAAAACAGAGTTTAAAGTACTTACAATGCTTTGAAATGCTGTTTTAATGTATGTAAAACATAAAGAACACAGTTTAAACCTATTGAAAACATAATGTCTTGCGCTCAAACACTGTTTAATCACTTACAATGCCTTAAAACGCTTTTTCAATGTATGTAAAATATAAAGAACACAGTTTAAATCTACTTGAAAACACAATTTCTTGCCCTGAAACACTGTTTAATCACTTACAATGCCTTGAAACGCTTTTTCAATGTATGTAAAATATAAAGAACACAGTTTACATCTACTTGAAAACACAATTTCTTACCCTGAAACACTGTTTAGTCACTTACAATGCCTTGAAACGATGTTTCAATGTATGTAAAACATAAAGAACACAGTTGCAATCTACTTATTGCAAACTATAGAACAGACTGTTTTCTCTTAAACTAATCTTTGAAAGTTTATTCTTAACTTGCATGAGATATTAGTTGAGAACACAATGTTTGGCTCTAAAACAGAGTTTAAGGTACTTATAATGCTTGGAAATGCTGTTTTAATGTATGTAAAACATAAAGAACACAGTTTAAATCTACTTGAAAACACAATGTCTTGCGCTGAAACACTGTTTAATCACTTCCAATGCCTTGAAATGCTTTTTCAATGTATGTAAAATATAAAGAACAGTTTAAATCTACTTGAAAACACAATTTCTTGCCCTGAAACACTGTTTAATCACTTACAATGCCTTGAAACGCTGTTTCAATGTATGTAAAACATAAAGAACACAGTTGCAATCTACTCATTGCAAACTATAGAACAGTTTTCTCTTAAACTAATCTTTGAAAGTTTCTTTTTAACTTGCATGAGATATTAGTTGAGAACACAATGTTTCGCTCTAAAACAGAGTTTAGGGTACTTACAATGCTTTGAAATGCTCTTTCAATGTATGTAAAACATAAAGACCACAGTTGCAATCTACTCATTGCAAACTATAGAACAGTTGTCTCTTAAACTAATCTTTGAAAGTTTCTTCTTAACTTGCATGAGATATTAGTTGAGAAAACAATGTTTGGCTCTAAAACAGAGTTTAAGGTACTTACAATGCTTTGAAATGCTTTTTAATGTATGTAAAACATAAAGAACACAGTTTAAACCTATTGAAAACACAATGTCTTGCGCTCAAACACTTGTTAATCACTTACAATGCCTTGAAACGCTTTTTCAATGCATGTAAAATATAAAGAACACAGTTTAAATCTACTTGAAAACACAATTTCTTGCCCCGAAACACTGTTTAATCACTTACAATGCCTTGAAACGCTTTTTCAATGTATGTAAAATATAAAGAACACAGTTTAAATCTACTTGAAAACACAATTTCTTACCCTGAAACACTGTTTAGTCACTTACAATGCCTTGAAACGCTGTTTCAATGTATGTAAAACATAAAGAACACAGTGGCAATCTACTCATTGCAAACTATAGAACAGTTTTCTCTTAAACTAATCTTTGAAAGTTTCTTCTTAACTTGCATGAGATATTAGTTGAGAACACAATGTTTCACTCTAAAACAGAGTTTAAGCTACTTACAATGCTTTGAAATGCTGTTTCAATGTATGTAAAACATAAAGAACACAGTTGCAATCTACTCATTGCAAACTATAGAACAGTCAGTTTTCTCTTAAAGTAATCTTTGAAAGTTTCTTCTTAACTTGCATGAGATATTAGTTGAGAACACAATGTTTGGCTCTAAAACAGAGTTTAAGGTACTTATAATGCTTTGAAATGCTGTTTTAATGTATGTAAAACATAAAGAACACAGTTGAAATCTACTTGAAAACACAATGTCTTGCCCTGAAACACTGTTTAATCAATTAACATGCCTTGAAACGCTGTTTCAATGTGTCTAAAACATAAAGAACACAGTTGCAATCTACTTATTGCAAATTATAGAACATACAGTTTTCTCTTAAAATAATATTTAAAGTTTCTTCTTAACTTGCATGAGATATTAGTTGAGAACACAATGTTTGGCTCTAAAACAGAATTTAAGGTACTTACAATGCTTTGAAATGCTTTTTAATGTATGTAAAACATAAAGAACACAATTTAAACCTATTGAAAACACAATGTCTTGCGCTCAAACACTGTTTAATCACTTACAATGCATTGAAACGCTTTTTCAATGTATGTAAAATATAAAGAACACAGTTTAAATCTACTTGAAAACACAATTTCTTACCCTGAAACACTGTTTAGTCACTTACAATGCCTTGAAACGCTGTTTTAATGTATTTAAAAGAAAGAACACAGTTTAAATCTACTTGAAAACACAATGTCTTGCCCTGAAATACTGTTTAATCACTTACAATGCCTTGAAACGCTGTTTTAATGTATTTAAAAGAAAGAACACAGTTTAAATCTACTTGAAAACACAATGTCTTGTCCTGAAACACTGTTTTGTCACTTACAATGCGTTGAAACGCTGTTTCAATGTATGTAAAACATAAAGAACACAGTTGCAATCTACTTATTGCAAACTATAGAACAGACTGTTTTCTCTTAAACTAATCTTTGAAAGTTTCTTGTTAACTTGCATGAGATATTAGTTGAGAACACAATGTTTGGCTCTAAAACAGAGTTTAGGGTTCTTACAATGCTTTGAAATGCTCTTTCAATGTATGTAAAAGATAAAGACCACAGTTGCAATCTACTCAATGCAAACTATAGAACAGTCAGTTTTCTCTTAAACTAATCTTTGAAAGTTTCTTTTTAACTTGCATGAGATATTAGTTGAGAACACAATGTTTGGCTCTAAAACAGAGTTTAGGGCACTTAATATGCTTTGAAATGCTGTTTTAATGTATGTAAAACATAAAGAACACAGTTTAAATCTACTTGAAAACACAATGTCTTGCCCTGAAATACTGTTTAGACACTTACAATGCTTTGAAATGCTGTTTCAATGTATGTAAAACATAAAGAACAAAGTTTAAAGCTACTTGAAAACATAATGTCTTGCGCTCAAACACTGTTTAATCACTTACAATGCCTTGAAACGCTTTTTCAATGTATGTAAAATATAAAGAACACAGTTTAAATCTACTTGAAAACACAATTTCTTGCCCTGAAACACTGTTTAATCACTTACAATGCCTTGAAACGCTTTTTCAATGTATGTAAAATATAAAGAACACAGTTTACATCTACTTGAAAACACAATTTCTTACCCTGAAACACTGTTTAGTCACTTACAATGCCTTGAAACGCTGTTTCAATGTATGTAAAACATAAAGAACACAGTTGCAATCTACTTATTGCAAACTATAGAACAGACTGTTTTCTCTTAAACTAATCTTTGAAAGTTTATTCTTAACTTGCATGAGATATTAGTTGAGAACACAATGTTTGGCTCTAAAACAGAGTTTAAGGTACTTATAATGCTTGGAAATGCTGTTTTAATGTATGTAAAACATAAAGAACACAGTTTAAACCTATTGAAAACACAATGTCTTGCGCTCAAACACTGTTTAATCACTTACAATGCCTTGAAACGCTTTTTCAATGTATGTAAAATATAAAGAACACAGTTTAAATCTACTTGAAAACACAATTTCTTACCCTGAAACACTGTTTAGTCACTTACAATGCCTTGAAACGCTGTTTTAATGTATTTAAAAGAAAGAACACAGTTTAAATCTACTTGAAAACACAATGTCTTGCCCTGAAATACTGTTTAATCACTTACAATGCCTTGAAACGCTGTTTTAATGTATTTAAAAGAAAGAACACAGTTTAAATCTACTTGAAAACACAATGTCTTGTCCTGAAACACTGTTTTGTCACTTACAATGCCTTGAAACGCTGTTTCAATGTATGTAAAACATAAAGAACACAGTTGCAATCTACTTATTGCAAACTATAGAACAGACTGTTTTCTCTTAAACTAATCTTTGAAAGTTTCTTGTTAACTTGCATGAGATATTAGTTGAGAACACAATGTTTGGCTCTAAAACAGAGTTTAGGGTTCTTACAATGCTTTGAAATGCTCTTTCAATGTATGTAAAAGATAAAGACCACAGTTGCAATCTACTCAATGCAAACTATAGAACAGTCAGTTTTCTCTTAAACTAATCTTTGAAAGTTTCTTTTTAACTTGCATGAGATATTAGTTGAGAACACAATGTTTGGCTCTAAAACAGAGTTTAAGGTACTTATAATAATTGGAAATGCTGTTTTAATGTATGTAAAACATAAAGAACACAGTTTAAATCTACTTGAAAACACAATGTCTTGCCCTGAAATACTGTTTAATCACTTCCAATGCCTTGAAATGCTTTTTCAATGTATGTAAAATATAAAGAACAGTTTAAATCTACTTGAAAACACAATTTCTTGCCCTGAAACACTGTTTAATCACTTACAATGCCTTGAAACGCTGTTTCATTGTATGTAAAACATAAAAAACACATTTGCAATCTACTTATTGCAAACTATAGAACAGTTTTCTCTTAAACTAATCTTTGAAAGTTTCTTGTTAACTTGCATCAGATATTAGTTGAGAACACAATGTTTGGCTCTAAAACAGAGTTTAGGGTTCTTACAATGCTTTGAAATGCTGTTTCAATGTATGTAAAACATTAAGACCACAGTTTGCAATCTACTCATTGCAAACTATAGAACAGTTTTCTCTTAAACTAATCTTTGAAAGTTTCTTCTTAACTTGCATGAGATATTAGTTCAGAACACAATGTTTGACTCTAAAACAGAGTTTAAAGTACTTACAATGCTTTGAAATGCTGTTTTAATGTATGTAAAACATAAAGAACACAGTTTAAACCTATTGAAAACATAATGTCTTGCGCTCAAACACTGTTTAATCACTTACAATGCCTTGAAACGCTTTTTCAATGTATGTAAAATATAAAGAACACAGTTTAAATCTACTTGAAAACACAATTTCTTGCCCTGAAACACTGTTTAATCACTTACAATGCCTTGAAACGCTTTTTCAATGTATGTAAAATATAAAGAACACAGTTTACATCTACTTGAAAACACAATTTCTTACCCTGAAACACTGTTTAGTCACTTACAATGCCTTGAAACGCTGTTTCAATGTATGTAAAACATAAAGAACACAGTTGCAATCTACTTATTGCAAACTATAGAACAGACTGTTTTCTCTTAAACTAATCTTTGAAAGTTTATTCTTAACTTGCATGAGATATTAGTTGAGAACACAATGTTTGGCTCTAAAACAGAGTTTAAGGTACTTATAATGCTTGGAAATGCTGTTTTAATGTATGTAAAACATAAAGAACACAGTTTAAATGTACTTGAAAACACAATGTCTTGCGCTGAAACACTGTTTAATCACTTCCAATGCCTTGAAATGCTTTTTCAATGTATGTAAAATATAAAGAACAGTTTAAATCTACTTGAAAACACAATTTCTTGCCCTGAAACACTGTTTAATCACTTACAATGCCTTGAAACGCTGTTTCAATGTATGTAAAACATAAAGAACACAGTTGCAATCTACTCATTGCAAACTATAGAACAGTTTTCTCTTAAACTAATCTTTGAAAGTTTCTTTTTAACTTGCATGAGATATTAGTTGAGAACACAATGTTTCGCTCTAAAACAGAGTTTAGGGTACTTACAATGCTTTGAAATGCTCTTTCAATGTATGTAAAACATAAAGACCACAGTTGCAATCTACTCATTGCAAACTATAGAACAGTTTTCTCTTAAACTAATCTTTGAAAGTTTCTTGTTAACTTGCATCAGATATTAGTTGAGAACACAATGTTTGGCTCTAAAACAGAGTTTAGGGTTCTTACAATGCTTTGAAATGCTGTTTCAATGTATGTAAAACATTAAGACCACAGTTTGCAATCTACTCATTGCAAACTATAGAACAGTTTTCTCTTAAACTAATCTTTGAAAGTTTCTTCTTAACTTGCATGAGATATTAGTTCAGAACACAATGTCTGACTCTAAAACAGAGTTTAAAGTACTTACAATGCTTTGAAATGCTGTTTTAATGTATGTAAAACATAAAGAACACAGTTTAAACCTATTGAAAACATAATGTCTTGCGCTCAAACACTGTTTAATCACTTACAATGCCTTAAAACGCTTTTTCAATGTATGTAAAATATAAAGAACACAGTTTAAATCTACTTGAAAACACAATTTCTTGCCCTGAAACACTGTTTAATCACTTACAATGCCTTGAAACGCTTTTTCAATGTATGTAAAATATAAAGAACACAGTTTACATCTACTTGAAAACACAATTTCTTACCCTGAAACACTGTTTAGTCACTTACAATGCCTTGAAACGCTGTTTCAATGTATGTAAAACATAAAGAACACAGTTGCAATCTACTTATTGCAAACTATAGAACAGACTGTTTTCTCTTAAACTAATCTTTGAAAGTTTATTCTTAACTTGCATGAGATATTAGTTGAGAACACAATGTTTGGCTCTAAAACAGAGTTTAAGGTACTTATAATGCTTGGAAATGCTGTTTTAATGTATGTAAAACATAAAGAACACAGTTTAAATCTACTTGAAAACACAATGTCTTGCGCTGAAACACTGTTTAATCACTTCCAATGCCTTGAAATGCTTTTTCAATGTATGTAAAATATAAAGAACAGTTTAAATCTACTTGAAAACACAATTTCTTGCCCTGAAACACTGTTTAATCACTTACAATGCCTTGAAACGCTGTTTCAATGTATGTAAAACATAAAGAACACAGTTGCAATCTACTCATTGCAAACTATAGAACAGTTTTCTCTTAAACTAATCTTTGAAAGTTTCTTTTTAACTTGCATGAGATATTAGTTGTGAACACAATGTTTCGCTCTAAAACAGAGTTTAGGGTACTTACAATGCTTTGAAATGCTCTTTCAATGTATGTAAAACATAAAGACCACAGTTGCAATCTACTCATTGCAAACTATAGATCAGTTGTCTCTTAAACTAATCTTTGAAAGTTTCTTCTTAACTTGCATGAGATATTAGTTGAGAAAACAATGTTTGGCTCTAAAACAGAGTTTAAGGTACTTACAATGCTTTGAAATGCTTTTTAATGTATGTAAAACATAAAGAACAGTTTAAACCTATTGAAAACACAATGTCTTGCGCTCAAACACTTGTTAATCACTTACAATGCCTTGAAACGCTTTTTCAATGCATGTAAAATATAAAGAACACAGTTTAAATCTACTTGAAAACACAATTTCTTGCCCCGAAACACTGTTTAATCACTTACAATGCCTTGAAACGCTTTTTCAATGTATGTAAAATATAAAGAACACAGTTTAAATCTACTTGAAAACACAATTTCTTACCCTGAAACACTGTTTAGTCACTTACAATGCCTTGAAACGCTGTTTCAATGTATGTAAAACATAAAGAACACAGTGGCAATCTACTCATTGCAAACTATAGAACAGTTTTCTCTTAAACTAATCTTTGAAAGTTTCTTCTTAACTTGCATGAGATATTAGTTGAGAACACAATGTTTCACTCTAAAACAGAGTTTAAGCTACTTACAATGCTTTGAAATGCTGTTTCAATGTATGTAAAACATAAAGAACACAGTTGCAATCTACTCATTGCAAACTATAGAACAGTCAGTTTTCTCTTAAAGTAATCTTTGAAAGTTTCTTCTTAACTTGCATGAGATATTAGTTGAGAACACAATATTTGGCTCTAAAACAGAGTTTAAGGTACTTATAATGCTTTGAAATGCTGTTTTAATGTATGTAAAACATAAAGAACACAGTTGAAATCTACTTGAAAACACAATGTCTTGCCCTGAAACACTGTTTAATCAATTAACATGCCTTGAAACGCTGTTTCAATGTGTCTAAAACATAAAGAACACAGTTGCAATCTACTTATTGCAAATTATAGAACATACAGTTTTCTCTTAAAATAATATTTAAAGTTTCTTCTTAACTTGCATGAGATATTAGTTGAGAACACAATGTTTGGCTCTAAAACAGAATTTAAGGTACTTACAATGCTTTGAAATGCTTTTTAATGTATGTAAAACATAAAGAACACAATTTAAACCTATTGAAAACACAATGTCTTGCGCTCAAACACTGTTTAATCACTTACAATGCATTGAAACGCTTTTTCAATGTATGTAAAATATAAAGAACACAGTTTAAATCTACTTGAAAACACAATTTCTTACCCTGAAACACTGTTTAGTCACTTACAATGCCTTGAAACGCTGTTTTAATGTATTTAAAAGAAAGAACACAGTTTAAATCTACTTGAAAACACAATGTCTTGCCCTGAAATACTGTTTAATCACTTACAATGCCTTGAAACGCTGTTTTAATGTATTTAAAAGAAAGAACACAGTTTAAATCTACTTGAAAACACAATGTCTTGTCCTGAAACACTGTTTTGTCACTTACAATGCCTTGAAACGCTGTTTCAATGTATGTAAAACATAAAGAACACAGTTGCAATCTACTTATTGCAAACTATAGAACAGACTGTTTTCTCTTAAACTAATCTTTGAAAGTTTCTTGTTAACTTGCATGAGATATTAGTTGAGAACACAATGTTTGGCTCTAAAACAGAGTTTAGGGTTCTTACAATGCTTTGAAATGCTCTTTCAATGTATGTAAAAGATAAAGACCACAGTTGCAATCTACTCAATGCAAACTATAGAACAGTCAGTTTTCTCTTAAACTAATCTTTGAAAGTTTCTTTTTAACTTGCATGAGATATTAGTTGAGAACACAATGTTTGGCTCTAAAACAGAGTTTAGGGCACTTAATATGCTTTGAAATGCTGTTTTAATGTATGTAAAACATAAAGAACACAGTTTAAATCTACTTGAAAACACAATGTCTTGCCCTGAAATACTGTTTAGACACTTACAATGCTTTGAAATGCTGTTTCAATGTATGTAAAACATAAAGAACAAAGTTTAAAGCTACTTGAAAACATAAAGTCTTGCGCTCAAACACTGTTTAATCACTTACAATGCCTTGAAACGCTTTTTCAATGTATGTAAAATATAAAGAACACAGTTTAAATCTACTTGAAAACACAATTTCTTGCCCTGAAACACTGTTTAATCACTTACAATGCCTTGAAACGCTTTTTCAATGTATGTAAAATATAAAGAACACAGTTTACATCTACTTGAAAACACAATTTCTTACCCTGAAACACTGTTTAGTCACTTACAATGCCTTGAAACGCTGTTTCAATGTATGTAAAACATAAAGAACACAGTTGCAATCTACTTATTGCAAACTATAGAACAGACTGTTTTCTCTTAAACTAATCTTTGAAAGTTTATTCTTAACTTGCATGAGATATTAGTTGAGAACACAATGTTTGGCTCTAAAACAGAGTTTAAGGTACTTATAATGCTTGGAAATGCTGTTTTAATGTATGTAAAACATAAAGAACACAGTTTAAACCTATTGAAAACACAATGTCTTGCGCTCAAACACTGTTTAATCACTTACAATGCCTTGAAACGCTTTTTCAATGTATGTAAAATATAAAGAACACAGTTTAAATCTACTTGAAAACACAATTTCTTACCCTGAAACACTGTTTAGTCACTTACAATGCCTTGAAACGCTGTTTTAATGTATTTAAAAGAAAGAACACAGTTTAAATCTACTTGAAAACACAATGTCTTGCCCTGAAATACTGTTTAATCACTTACAATGCCTTGAAACGCTGTTTTAATGTATTTAAAAGAAAGAACACAGTTTAAATCTACTTGAAAACACAATGTCTTGTCCTGAAACACTGTTTTGTCACTTACAATGCCTTGAAACGCTGTTTCAATGTATGTAAAAGATAAAGACCACAGTTGCAATCTACTCAATGCAAACTATAGAACAGTCAGTTTTCTCTTAAACTAATCTTTGAAAGTTTCTTTTTAACTTGCATGAGATATTAGTTGAGAACACAATGTTTGGCTCTAAAACAGAGTTTAGGGCACTTAATATGCTTTGAAATGCTGTTTTAATGTATGTAAAACATAAAGAACACAGTTTAAATCTACTTGAAAACACAATGTCTTGCCCTGAAATACTGTTTAGACACTTACAATGCTTTGAAATGCTGTTTCAATGTATGTAAAACATAAAGAACAAAGTTTAAAGCTACTTGAAAACATAATGTCTTGCGCTCAAACACTGTTTAATCACTTACAATGCCTTGAAACGCTTTTTCAATGTATGTAAAATATAAAGAACACAGTTTAAATCTACTTGAAAACACAATTTCTTGCCCTGAAACACTGTTTAATCACTTACAATGCCTTGAAACGCTTTTTCAATGTATGTAAAATATAAAGAACACAGTTTACATCTACTTGAAAACACAATTTCTTACCCTGAAACACTGTTTAGTCACTTACAATGCCTTGAAACGCTGTTTCAATGTATGTAAAACATAAAGAACACAGTTGCAATCTACTTATTGCAAACTATAGAACAGACTGTTTTCTCTTAAACTAATCTTTGAAAGTTTATTCTTAACTTGCATGAGATATTAGTTGAGAACACAATGTTTGGCTCTAAAACAGAGTTTAAGGTACTTATAATGCTTGGAAATGCTGTTTTAATGTATGTAAAACATAAAGAACACAGTTTAAACCTATTGAAAACACAATGTCTTGCGCTCAAACACTGTTTAATCACTTACAATGCCTTGAAACGCTTTTTCAATGTATGTAAAATATAAAGAACACAGTTTAAATCTACTTGAAAACACAATTTCTTACCCTGAAACACTGTTTAGTCACTTACAATGCCTTGAAACGCTGTTTTAATGTATTTAAAAGAAAGAACACAGTTTAAATCTACTTGAAAACACAATGTCTTGCCCTGAAATACTGTTTAATCACTTACAATGCCTTGAAACGCTGTTTTAATGTATTTAAAAGAAAGAACACAGTTTAAATCTACTTGAAAACACAATGTCTTGTCCTGAAACACTGTTTTGTCACTTACAATGCCTTGAAACGCTGTTTCAATGTATGTAAAAGATAAAGACCACAGTTGCAATCTACTCAATGCAAACTATAGAACAGTCAGTTTTCTCTTAAACTAATCTTTGAAAGTTTCTTTTTAACTTGCATGAGATATTAGTTGAGAACACAATGTTTGGCTCTAAAACAGAGTTTAGGGCACTTAATATGCTTTGAAATGCTGTTTTAATGTATGTAAAACATAAAGAACACAGTTTAAATCTACTTGAAAACACAATGTCTTGCCCTGAAATACTGTTTAGACACTTACAATGCTTTGAAATGCTGTTTCAATGTATGTAAAACATAAAGAACAAAGTTTAAAGCTACTTGAAAACATAATGTCTTGCGTTCAAACACTGTTTAATCACTTACAATGCCTTGAAACGCTTTTTCAATGTATGTAAAATATAAAGAACACAGTTTAAATCTACTTGAAAACACAATTTCTAGCCCTGAAACACTGTTTAATCACTTACAATGCCTTGAAACGCTTTTTCAATGTATGTAAAATATAAAGAACACAGTTTACATCTACTTGAAAACACAATTTCTTACCCTGAAACACTGTTTAGTCACTTACAATGCCTTGAAACGCTGTTTCAATGTATGTAAAACATAAAGAACACAGTTGCAATCTACTTATTGCAAACTATAGAACAGACTGTTTTCTCTTAAACTAATCTTTGAAAGTTTATTCTTAACTTGCATGAGATATTAGTTGAGAACACAATGTTTGGCTCTAAAACAGAGTTTAAGGTACTTATAATGCTTGGAAATGCTGTTTTAATGTATGTAAAACATAAAGAACACAGTTTAAATCTACTTGAAAACACAATGTCTTGCGCTGAAACACTGTTTAATCACTTCCAATGCCTTGAAATGCTTTTTCAATG
This sequence comes from Electrophorus electricus, assembly GCF_041902795.1. NCBI lineage: Eukaryota > Metazoa > Chordata > Actinopteri > Gymnotiformes > Gymnotidae > Electrophorus > Electrophorus electricus. Next base: position 5,194,825 of record NC_137522.1, read on the forward strand.
TATGTAAAATATAAAGAACAGTTTAAATCTACTTGAAAACACAATTTCTTGCCCTGAAACACTGTTTAATCACTTACAATGCCTTGAAACGCTGTTTCAATGTATGTAAAACATAAAGAACACAGTTGCAATCTACTCATTGCAAACTATAGAACAGTTTTCTCTTAAACTAATCTTTGAAAGTTTCTTTTTAACTTGCATGAGATATTAGTTGAGAACACAATGTTTCGCTCTAAAACAGAGTTTAGGGTACTTACAATGCTTTGAAATGCTCTTTCAATGTATGTAAAACATAAAGACCACAGTTGCAATCTACTCATTGCAAACTATAGAACAGTTTTCTCTTAAACTAATCTTTAAAAGTTTCTTCTTAACTTGCATGAGATATTAGTTGAGAAAACAATGTTTGGCTCTAAAACAGAGTTTAAGGTACTTACAATGCTTTGAAATGCTTTTTAATGTACGTAAAACATAAAGAACACAGTTTAAACCTATTGAAAACACAATGTCTTGTGCTCAAACACTTTTTAATCACTTACAATGCCTTGATACGCTTTTTCAATGTATGTAAAATATATAGAACACAGTTTAAATCTACTTGAAAACACAATTTCTTGCCCTGAAACACTGTTTAATCACTTACAATGCCTTGAAACGCTGTTTCAATGTATGTAAAACATAAAGAACACAGTTGCAATCTACTTATTGCAAACTATAGAACAGACTGTTTTCTCTTAAACTAATCTTTGAAAGTTTCTTCTTAACGTGCATGAGATATTAGTTGAGAACACAATGTTTGGCTCTAAAACAGAGTTTAAGGTACTTACAATGCTTTGAAATGCTGTTTCAATGTATTTAAAACATAAAGAACACAGTTGCAATCTACTCATTGCAAACTATAGAACAGTCAGTTTTCTCTTAAACTAATCTTTGAAAGTTTCTTTTTAACTTGCATGAGATATTAGTTGAGAACACAATGTTTGGCTCTAAAACAGAGTTTAAGGTACTTACAATGCTTTGAAATGCTTTTTAATGTATGTAAAACATAAAGAACACAGTTTAAACCTATTGAAAACACAATGTCTTGCGCTCAAACACTGTTTAATCACTTACAATGCCTTGAAACGCTTTTTCAATGTATGTAAAACATAAAGAACACAGTTGCAATCTACTTATTGCAAACTATAGAACAGACTGTTTTCTCTTAAACTAATCTTTGAAAGTTTCTTGTTAACTTGCATGAGATATTAGTTGAGAACACAATGTTTGGCTCTAAAACAGAGTTTAGGGTTCTTACAATGCCTTGAAACGCTGTTTCAATGTATGTAAAAGATAAAGACCACAGTTGCAATCTACTCAATGCAAACTATAGAACAGTCAGTTTTCTCTTAAACTAATCTTTGAAAGTTTCTTTTTAACTTGCATGAGATATTAGTTGAGAACACAATGTTTGGCTCTAAAACAGAGTTTAGGGCACTTAATATGCTTTGAAATGCTGTTTTAATGTATGTAAAACATAAAGAACACAGTTTAAATCTACTTGAAAACACAATGTCTTGCCCTGAAATACTGTTTAGACACTTACAATGCTTTGAAATGCTGTTTCAATGTATGTAAAACATAAAGAACAAAGTTTAAAGCTACTTGAAAACATAATGTCTTGCGTTCAAACACTGTTTAATCACTTACAATGCCTTGAAACGCTTTTTCAATGTATGTAAAATATAAAGAACACAGTTTAAATCTACTTGAAAACACAATTTCTAGCCCTGAAACACTGTTTAATCACTTACAATGCCTTGAAACGCTTTTTCAATGTATGTAAAATATAAAGAACACAGTTTACATCTACTTGAAAACACAATTTCTTACCCTGAAACACTGTTTAGTCACTTACAATGCCTTGAAACGCTGTTTCAATGTATGTAAAACATAAAGAACACAGTTGCAATCTACTTATTGCAAACTATAGAACAGACTGTTTTCTCTTAAACTAATCTTTGAAAGTTTATTCTTAACTTGCATGAGATATTAGTTGAGAACACAATGTTTGGCTCTAAAACAGAGTTTAAGGTACTTATAATGCTTGGAAATGCTGTTTTAATGTATGTAAAACATAAAGAACACAGTTTAAATCTACTTGAAAACACAATGTCTTGCGCTGAAACACTGTTTAATCACTTCCAATGCCTTGAAATGCTTTTTCAATGTATGTAAAATATAAAGAACAGTTTAAATCTACTTGAAAACACAATTTCTTGCCCTGAAACACTGTTTAATCACTTACAATGCCTTGAAACGCTGTTTCAATGTATGTAAAACATAAAGAACACAGTTGCAATCTACTCATTGCAAACTATAGAACAGTTTTCTCTTAAACTAATCTTTGAAAGTTTCTTTTTAACTTGCATGAGATATTAGTTGAGAACACAATGTTTCGCTCTAAAACAGAGTTTAGGGTACTTACAATGCTTTGAAATGCTCTTTCAATGTATGTAAAACATAAAGACCACAGTTGCAATCTACTCATTGCAAACTATAGAACAGTTTTCTCTTAAACTAATCTTTAAAAGTTTCTTCTTAACTTGCATGAGATATTAGTTGAGAAAACAATGTTTGGCTCTAAAACAGAGTTTAAGGTACTTACAATGCTTTGAAATGCTTTTTAATGTACGTAAAACATAAAGAACACAGTTTAAACCTATTGAAAACACAATGTCTTGCGCTCAAACACTTTTTAATCACTTACAATGCCTTGATACGCTTTTTCAATGTATGTAAAATATATAGAACACAGTTTAAATCTACTTGAAAACACAATTTCTTGCCCTGAAACACTGTTTAATCACTTACAATGCCTTGAAACGCTGTTTCAATGTATGTAAAACATAAAGAACACAGTTGCAATCTACTTATTGCAAACTATAGAACAGACTGTTTTCTCTTAAACTAATCTTTGAAAGTTTCTTCTTAACGTGCATGAGATATTAGTTGAGAACACAATGTTTGGCTCTAAAACAGAGTTTAAGGTACTTACAATGCTTTGAAATGCTGTTTCAATGTATTTAAAACATAAAGAACACAGTTGCAATCTACTCATTGCAAACTATAGAACAGTCAGTTTTCTCTTAAACTAATCTTTGAAAGTTTCTTTTTAACTTGCATGAGATATTAGTTGAGAACACAATGTTTGGCTCTAAAACAGAGTTTAAGGTACTTACAATGCTTTGAAATGCTTTTTAATGTATGTAAAACATAAAGAACACAGTTTAAACCTATTGAAAACACAATGTCTTGCGCTCAAACACTGTTTAATCACTTACAATGCCTTGAAACGCTTTTTCAATGTATGTAAAATATAAAGAACACAGTTTAAATCTACTTGAAAACACAATTTCTTACCCTGAAACACTGTTTAGTCACTTACAATGCCTTGAAACGCTGTTTTAATGTATTTAAAAGAAAGAACACAGTTTAAATCTACTTGAAAACACAATGTCTTGCCCTGAAATACTGTTTAATCACTTACAATGCCTTGAAACGCTGTTTTAATGTATTTAAAAGAAAGAACACAGTTTAAATCTACTTGAAAACACAATGTCTTGTCCTGAAACACTGTTTTGTCACTTACAATGCCTTGAAACGCTGTTTCAATGTATGTAAAAGATAAAGACCACAGTTGCAATCTACTCAATGCAAACTATAGAACAGTCAGTTTTCTCTTAAACTAATCTTTGAAAGTTTCTTTTTAACTTGCATGAGATATTAGTTGAGAACACAATGTTTGGCTCTAAAACAGAGTTTAGGGCACTTAATATGCTTTGAAATGCTGTTTTAATGTATGTAAAACATAAAGAACACAGTTTAAATCTACTTGAAAACACAATGTCTTGCCCTGAAATACTGTTTAGACACTTACAATGCTTTGAAATGCTGTTTCAATGTATGTAAAACATAAAGAACAAAGTTTAAAGCTACTTGAAAACATAATGTCTTGCGTTCAAACACTGTTTAATCACTTACAATGCCTTGAAACGCTTTTTCAATGTATGTAAAATATAAAGAACACAGTTTAAATCTACTTGAAAACACAATTTCTTGCCCTGAAACACTGTTTAATCACTTACAATGCCTTGAAACGCTTTTTCAATGTATGTAAAATATAAAGAACACAGTTTACATCTACTTGAAAACACAATTTCTTACCCTGAAACACTGTTTAGTCACTTACAATGCCTTGAAACGCTGTTTCAATGTATGTAAAACATAAAGAACACAGTTGCAATCTACTTATTGCAAACTATAGAACAGACTGTTTTCTCTTAAACTAATCTTTGAAAGTTTCTTGTTAACTTGCATGAGATATTAGTTGAGAACACAATGTTTGGCTCTAAAACAGAGTTTAGGGTTCTTACAATGCTTTGAAATGCTCTTTCAATGTATGTAAAAGATAAAGACCACAGTTGCAATCTACTCAATGCAAACTATAGAACAGTCAGTTTTCTCTTAAACTAATCTTTGAAAGTTTCTTTTTAACTTGCATGAGATATTAGTTGAGAACACAATGTTTGGCTCTAAAACAGAGTTTAGGGCACTTAATATGCTTTGAAATGCTGTTTTAATGTATGTAAAACATAAAGAACACAGTTTAAATCTACTTGAAAACACAATGTCTTGCCCTGAAATACTGTTTAGACACTTACAATGCTTTGAAATGCTGTTTCAATGTATGTAAAACATAAAGAACAAAGTTTAAAGCTACTTGAAAACATAATGTCTTGCGCTCAAACACTGTTTAATCACTTACAATGCCTTGAAACGCTTTTTCAATGTATGTAAAATATAAAGAACACAGTTTAAATCTACTTGAAAACACAATTTCTTGCCCTGAAACACTGTTTAATCACTTACAATGCCTTGAAACGCTTTTTCAATGTATGTAAAATATAAAGAACACAGTTTACATCTACTTGAAAACACAATTTCTTACCCTGAAACACTGTTTAGTCACTTACAATGCCTTGAAACGCTGTTTCAATGTATGTAAAACATAAAGAACACAGTTGCAATCTACTTATTGCAAACTATAGAACAGACTGTTTTCTCTTAAACTAATCTTTGAAAGTTTATTCTTAACTTGCATGAGATATTAGTTGAGAACACAATGTTTGGCTCTAAAACAGAGTTTAAGGTACTTATAATGCTTGGAAATGCTGTTTTAATGTATGTAAAACATAAAGAACACAGTTTAAACCTATTGAAAACACAATGTCTTGCGCTCAAACACTGTTTAATCACTTACAATGCCTTGAAACGCTTTTTCAATGTATGTAAAATATAAAGAACACAGTTTAAATCTACTTGAAAACACAATTTCTTACCCTGAAACACTGTTTAGTCACTTACAATGCCTTGAAACGCTGTTTTAATGTATTTAAAAGAAAGAACACAGTTTAAATCTACTTGAAAACACAATGTCTTGCCCTGAAATACTGTTTAATCACTTACAATGCCTTGAAACGCTGTTTTAATGTATTTAAAAGAAAGAACACAGTTTAAATCTACTTGAAAACACAATGTCTTGTCCTGAAACACTGTTTTGTCACTTACAATGCCTTGAAACGCTGTTTCAATGTATGTAAAAGATAAAGACCACAGTTGCAATCTACTCAATGCAAACTATAGAACAGTCAGTTTTCTCTTAAACTAATCTTTGAAAGTTTCTTTTTAACTTGCATGAGATATTAGTTGAGAACACAATGTTTGGCTCTAAAACAGAGTTTAGGGCACTTAATATGCTTTGAAATGCTGTTTTAATGTATGTAAAACATAAAGAACACAGTTTAAATCTACTTGAAAACACAATGTCTTGCCCTGAAATACTGTTTAGACACTTACAATGCTTTGAAATGCTGTTTCAATGTATGTAAAACATAAAGAACAAAGTTTAAAGCTACTTGAAAACATAATGTCTTGCGTTCAAACACTGTTTAATCACTTACAATGCCTTGAAACGCTTTTTCAATGTATGTAAAATATAAAGAACACAGTTTAAATCTACTTGAAAACACAATTTCTAGCCCTGAAACACTGTTTAATCACTTACAATGCCTTGAAACGCTTTTTCAATGTATGTAAAATATAAAGAACACAGTTTACATCTACTTGAAAACACAATTTCTTACCCTGAAACACTGTTTAGTCACTTACAATGCCTTGAAACGCTGTTTCAATGTATGTAAAACATAAAGAACACAGTTGCAATCTACTTATTGCAAACTATAGAACAGACTGTTTTCTCTTAAACTAATCTTTGAAAGTTTATTCTTAACTTGCATGAGATATTAGTTGAGAACACAATGTTTGGCTCTAAAACAGAGTTTAAGGTACTTATAATGCTTGGAAATGCTGTTTTAATGTATGTAAAACATAAAGAACACAGTTTAAATCTACTTGAAAACACAATGTCTTGCGCTGAAACACTGTTTAATCACTTCCAATGCCTTGAAATGCTTTTTCAATGTATGTAAAATATAAAGAACAGTTTAAATCTACTTGAAAACACAATTTCTTGCCCTGAAACACTGTTTAATCACTTACAATGCCTTGAAACGCTGTTTCAATGTATGTAAAACATAAAGAACACAGTTGCAATCTACTCATTGCAAACTATAGAACAGTTTTCTCTTAAACTAATCTTTGAAAGTTTCTTTTTAACTTGCATGAGATATTAGTTGAGAACACAATGTTTCGCTCTAAAACAGAGTTTAGGGTACTTACAATGCTTTGAAATGCTCTTTCAATGTATGTAAAACATAAAGACCACAGTTGCAATCTACTCATTGCAAACTATAGAACAGTTTTCTCTTAAACTAATCTTTAAAAGTTTCTTCTTAACGTGCATGAGATATTAGTTGAGAACACAATGTTTGGCTCTAAAACAGAGTTTAAGGTACTTACAATGCTTTGAAATGCTGTTTCAATGTATTTAAAACATAAAGAACACAGTTGCAATCTACTCATTGCAAACTATAGAACAGTCAGTTTTCTCTTAAACTAATCTTTGAAAGTTTCTTTTTAACTTGCATGAGATATTAGTTGAGAACACAATGTTTGGCTCTAAAACAGAGTTTAAGGTACTTACAATGCTTTGAAATGCTTTTTAATGTATGTAAAACATAAAGAACACAGTTTAAACCTATTGAAAACACAATGTCTTGCGCTCAAACACTGTTTAATCACTTACAATGCCTTGAAACGCTTTTTCAATGTATGTAAAACATAAAGAACACAGTTGCAATCTACTTATTGCAAACTATAGAACAGACTGTTTTCTCTTAAACTAATCTTTGAAAGTTTCTTGTTAACTTGCATGAGATATTAGTTGAGAACACAATGTTTGGCTCTAAAACAGAGTTTAGGGTTCTTACAATGCCTTGAAACGCTGTTTCAATGTATGTAAAAGATAAAGACCACAGTTGCAATCTACTCAATGCAAACTATAGAACAGTCAGTTTTCTCTTAAACTAATCTTTGAAAGTTTCTTTTTAACTTGCATGAGATATTAGTTGAGAACACAATGTTTGGCTCTAAAACAGAGTTTAGGGCACTTAATATGCTTTGAAATGCTGTTTTAATGTATGTAAAACATAAAGAACACAGTTTAAATCTACTTGAAAACACAATGTCTTGCCCTGAAATACTGTTTAGACACTTACAATGCTTTGAAATGCTGTTTCAATGTATGTAAAACATAAAGAACAAAGTTTAAAGCTACTTGAAAACATAATGTCTTGCGTTCAAACACTGTTTAATCACTTACAATGCCTTGAAACGCTTTTTCAATGTATGTAAAATATAAAGAACACAGTTTAAATCTACTTGAAAACACAATTTCTAGCCCTGAAACACTGTTTAATCACTTACAATGCCTTGAAACGCTTTTTCAATGTATGTAAAATATAAAGAACACAGTTTACATCTACTTGAAAACACAATTTCTTACCCTGAAACACTGTTTAGTCACTTACAATGCCTTGAAACGCTGTTTCAATGTATGTAAAACATAAAGAACACAGTTGCAATCTACTTATTGCAAACTATAGAACAGACTGTTTTCTCTTAAACTAATCTTTGAAAGTTTATTCTTAACTTGCATGAGATATTAGTTGAGAACACAATGTTTGGCTCTAAAACAGAGTTTAAGGTACTTATAATGCTTGGAAATGCTGTTTTAATGTATGTAAAACATAAAGAACACAGTTTAAATCTACTTGAAAACACAATGTCTTGCGCTGAAACACTGTTTAATCACTTCCAATGCCTTGAAATGCTTTTTCAATGTATGTAAAATATAAAGAACAGTTTAAATCTACTTGAAAACACAATTTCTTGCCCTGAAACACTGTTTAATCACTTACAATGCCTTGAAACGCTGTTTCAATGTATGTAAAACATAAAGAACACAGTTGCAATCTACTCATTGCAAACTATAGAACAGTTTTCTCTTAAACTAATCTTTGAAAGTTTCTTTTTAACTTGCATGAGATATTAGTTGAGAACACAATGTTTCGCTCTAAAACAGAGTTTAGGGTACTTACAATGCTTTGAAATGCTCTTTCAATGTATGTAAAACATAAAGACCACAGTTGCAATCTACTCATTGCAAACTATAGAACAGTTTTCTCTTAAACTAATCTTTAAAAGTTTCTTCTTAACTTGCATGAGATATTAGTTGAGAAAACAATGTTTGGCTCTAAAACAGAGTTTAAGGTACTTACAATGCTTTGAAATGCTTTTTAATGTACGTAAAACATAAAGAACACAGTTTAAACCTATTGAAAACACAATGTCTTGCGCTCAAACACTTTTTAATCACTTACAATGCCTTGATACGCTTTTTCAATGTATGTAAAATATATAGAACACAGTTTAAATCTACTTGAAAACACAATTTCTTGCCCTGAAACACTGTTTAATCACTTACAATGCCTTGAAACGCTGTTTCAATGTATGTAAAACATAAAGAACACAGTTGCAATCTACTTATTGCAAACTATAGAACAGACTGTTTTCTCTTAAACTAATCTTTGAAAGTTTCTTCTTAACGTGCATGAGATATTAGTTGAGAACACAATGTTTGGCTCTAAAACAGAGTTTAAGGTACTTACAATGCTTTGAAATGCTGTTTCAATGTATTTAAAACATAAAGAACACAGTTGCAATCTACTCATTGCAAACTATAGAACAGTCAGTTTTCTCTTAAACTAATCTTTGAAAGTTTCTTTTTAACTTGCATGAGATATTAGTTGAGAACACAATGTTTGGCTCTAAAACAGAGTTTAAGGTACTTACAATGCTTTGAAATGCTTTTTAATGTATGTAAAACATAAAGAACACAGTTTAAACCTATTGAAAACACAATGTCTTGCGCTCAAACACTGTTTAATCACTTACAATGCCTTGAAACGCTTTTTCAATGTATGTAAAATATAAAGAACACAGTTTAAATCTACTTGAAAACATAATGTCTTGCGTTCAAACACTGTTTAATCACTTACAATGCCTTGAAACGCTTTTTCAATGTATGTAAAATATAAAGAACACAGTTTAAATCTACTTGAAAACACAATTTCTTGCCCTGAAACACTGTTTAATCACTTACAATGCCTTGAAACGCTTTTTCAATGTATGTAAAATATAAAGAACACAGTTTACATCTACTTGAAAACACAATTTCTTACCCTGAAACACTGTTTAGTCACTTACAATGCCTTGAAACGCTGTTTCAATGTATGTAAAACATAAAGAACACAGTTGCAATCTACTTATTGCAAACTATAGAACAGACTGTTTTCTCTTAAACTAATCTTTGAAAGTTTCTTGTTAACTTGCATGAGATATTAGTTGAGAACACAATGTTTGGCTCTAAAACAGAGTTTAGGGTTCTTACAATGCTTTGAAATGCTCTTTCAATGTATGTAAAAGATAAAGACCACAGTTGCAATCTACTCAATGCAAACTATAGAACAGTCAGTTTTCTCTTAAACTAATCTTTGAAAGTTTCTTTTTAACTTGCATGAGATATTAGTTGAGAACACAATGTTTGGCTCTAAAACAGAGTTTAGGGCACTTAATATGCTTTGAAATGCTGTTTTAATGTATGTAAAACATAAAGAACACAGTTTAAATCTACTTGAAAACACAATGTCTTGCCCTGAAATACTGTTTAGACACTTACAATGCTTTGAAATGCTGTTTCAATGTATGTAAAACATAAAGAACAAAGTTTAAAGCTACTTGAAAACATAATGTCTTGCGCTCAAACACTGTTTAATCACTTACAATGCCTTGAAACGCTTTTTCAATGTATGTAAAATATAAAGAACACAGTTTAAATCTACTTGAAAACACAATTTCTTGCCCTGAAACACTGTTTAATCACTTACAATGCCTTGAAACGCTTTTTCAATGTATGTAAAATATAAAGAACACAGTTTACATCTACTTGAAAACACAATTTCTTACCCTGAAACACTGTTTAGTCACTTACAATGCCTTGAAACGCTGTTTCAATGTATGTAAAACATAAAGAACACAGTTGCAATCTACTTATTGCAAACTATAGAACAGAATGTTTTCTCTTAAACTAATCTTTGAAAGTTTATTCTTAACTTGCATGAGATATTAGTTGAGAACACAATGTTTGGCTCTAAAACAGAGTTTAAGGTACTTATAATGCTTGGAAATGCTGTTTTAATGTATGTAAAACATAAAGAACACAGTTTAAACCTATTGAAAACACAATGTCTTGCGCTCAAACACTGTTTAATCACTTACAATGCCTTGAAACGCTTTTTCAATGTATGTAAAATATAAAGAACACAGTTTAAATCTACTTGAAAACACAATTTCTTACCCTGAAACACTGTTTAGTCACTTACAATGCCTTGAAACGCTGTTTTAATGTATTTAAAAGAAAGAACACAGTTTAAATCTACTTGAAAACACAATGTCTTGCCCTGAAATACTGTTTAATCACTTACAATGCCTTGAAACGCTGTTTTAATGTATTTAAAAGAAAGAACACAGTTTAAATCTACTTGAAAACACAATGTCTTGTCCTGAAACACTGTTTTGTCACTTACAATGCCTTGAAACGCTGTTTCAATGTATGTAAAAGATAAAGACCACAGTTGCAATCTACTCAATGCAAACTATAGAACAGTCAGTTTTCTCTTAAACTAATCTTTGAAAGTTTCTTTTTAACTTGCATGAGATATTAGTTGAGAACACAATGTTTGGCTCTAAAACAGAGTTTAGGGCACTTAATATGCTTTGAAATGCTGTTTTAATGTATGTAAAACATAAAGAACACAGTTTAAATCTACTTGAAAACACAATGTCTTGCCCTGAAATACTGTTTAGACACTTACAATGCTTTGAAATGCTGTTTCAATGTATGTAAAACATAAAGAACAAAGTTTAAAGCTACTTGAAAACATAATGTCTTGCGTTCAAACACTGTTTAATCACTTACAATGCCTTGAAACGCTTTTTCAATGTATGTAAAATATAAAGAACACAGTTTAAATCTACTTGAAAACACAATTTCTAGCCCTGAAACACTGTTTAATCACTTACAATGCCTTGAAACGCTTTTTCAATGTATGTAAAATATAAAGAACACAGTTTACATCTACTTGAAAACACAATTTCTTACCCTGAAACACTGTTTAGTCACTTACAATGCCTTGAAACGCTGTTTCAATGTATGTAAAACATAAAGAACACAGTTGCAATCTACTTATTGCAAACTATAGAACAGACTGTTTTCTCTTAAACTAATCTTTGAAAGTTTATTCTTAACTTGCATGAGATATTAGTTGAGAACACAATGTTTGGCTCTAAAACAGAGTTTAAGGTACTTATAATGCTTGGAAATGCTGTTTTAATGTATGTAAAACATAAAGAACACAGTTTAAATCTACTTGAAAACACAATGTCTTGCGCTGAAACACTGTTTAATCACTTCCAATGCCTTGAAATGCTTTTTCAATGTATGTAAAATATAAAGAACAGTTTAAATCTACTTGAAAACACAATTTCTTGCCCTGAAACACTGTTTAATCACTTACAATGCCTTGAAACGCTGTTTCAATGTATGTAAAACATAAAGAACACAGTTGCAATCTACTCATTGCAAACTATAGAACAGTTTTCTCTTAAACTAATCTTTGAAAGTTTCTTTTTAACTTGCATGAGATATTAGTTGAGAACACAATGTTTCGCTCTAAAACAGAGTTTAGGGTACTTACAATGCTTTGAAATGCTCTTTCAATGTATGTAAAACATAAAGACCACAGTTGCAATCTACTCATTGCAAACTATAGAACAGTTTTCTCTTAAACTAATCTTTAAAAGTTTCTTCTTAACTTGCATGAGATATTAGTTGAGAAAACAATGTTTGGCTCTAGAACAGAGTTTAAGGTACTTACAATGCTTTGAAATGCTTTTTAATGTACGTAAAACATAAAGAACACAGTTTAAACCTATTGAAAACACAATGTCTTGTGCTCAAACACTTTTTAATCACTTACAATGCCTTGATACGCTTTTTCAATGTATGTAAAATATATAGAACACAGTTTAAATCTACTTGAAAACACAATTTCTTGCCCTGAAACACTGTTTAATCACTTACAATGCCTTGAAACGCTGTTTCAATGTATGTAAAACATAAAGAACACAGTTGCAATCTACTTATTGCAAACTATAGAACAGACTGTTTTCTCTTAAACTAATCTTTGAAAGTTTCTTCTTAACGTGCATGAGATATTAGTTGAGAACACAATGTTTGGCTCTAAAACAGAGTTTAAGGTACTTACAATGCTTTGAAATGCTGTTTCAATGTATTTAAAACATAAAGAACACAGTTGCAATCTACTCATTGCAAACTATAGAACAGTCAGTTTTCTCTTAAACTAATCTTTGAAAGTTTCTTTTTAACTTGCATGAGATATTAGTTGAGAACACAATGTTTGGCTCTAAAACAGAGTTTAAGGTACTTACAATGCTTTGAAATGCTTTTTAATGTATGTAAAACATAAAGAACACAGTTTAAACCTATTGAAAACACAATGTCTTGCGCTCAAACACTGTTTAATCACTTACAATGCCTTGAAACGCTTTTTCAATGTATGTAAAATATAAAGAACACAGTTTAAATCTACTTGAAAACACAATTTCTTACCCTGAAACACTGTTTAGTCACTTACAATGCCTTGAAACGCTGTTTTAATGTATTTAAAAGAAAGAACACAGTTTAAATCTACTTGAAAACACAATGTCTTGCCCTGAAATACTGTTTAATCACTTACAATGCCTTGAAACGCTGTTTTAATGTATTTAAAAGAAAGAACACAGTTTAAATCTACTTGAAAACACAATGTCTTGTCCTGAAACACTGTTTTGTCACTTACAATGCCTTGAAACGCTGTTTCAATGTATGTAAAAGATAAAGACCACAGTTGCAATCTACTCAATGCAAACTATAGAACAGTCAGTTTTCTCTTAAACTAATCTTTGAAAGTTTCTTTTTAACTTGCATGAGATATTAGTTGAGAACACAATGTTTGGCTCTAAAACAGAGTTTAGGGCACTTAATATGCTTTGAAATGCTGTTTTAATGTATGTAAAACATAAAGAACACAGTTTAAATCTACTTGAAAACACAATGTCTTGCCCTGAAATACTGTTTAGACACTTACAATGCTTTGAAATGCTGTTTCAATGTATGTAAAACATAAAGAACAAAGTTTAAAGCTACTTGAAAACATAATGTCTTGCGCTCAAACACTGTTTAATCACTTACAATGCCTTGAAACGCTTTTTCAATGTATGTAAAATATAAAGAACACAGTTTAAATCTACTTGAAAACACAATTTCTTGCCCTGAAACACTGTTTAATCACTTACAATGCCTTGAAACGCTTTTTCAATGTATGTAAAATATAAAGAACACAGTTTACATCTACTTGAAAACACAATTTCTTACCCTGAAACACTGTTTAGTCACTTACAATGCCTTGAAACGCTGTTTCAATGTATGTAAAACATAAAGAACACAGTTGCAATCTACTTATTGCAAACTATAGAACAGACTGTTTTCTCTTAAACTAATCTTTGAAAGTTTATTCTTAACTTGCATGAGATATTAGTTGAGAACACAATGTTTGGCTCTAAAACAGAGTTTAAGGTACTTATAATGCTTGGAAATGCTGTTTTAATGTATGTAAAACATAAAGAACACAGTTTAAACCTATTGAAAACACAATGTCTTGCGCTCAAACACTGTTTAATCACTTACAATGCCTTGAAACGCTTTTTCAATGTATGTAAAATATAAAGAACACAGTTTAAATCTACTTGAAAACACAATTTCTTACCCTGAAACACTGTTTAGTCACTTACAATGCCTTGAAACGCTGTTTTAATGTATTTAAAAGAAAGAACACAGTTTAAATCTACTTGAAAACACAATGTCTTGCCCTGAAATACTGTTTAATCACTTACAATGCCTTGAAACGCTGTTTTAATGTATTTAAAAGAAAGAACACAGTTTAAATCTACTTGAAAACACAATGTCTTGTCCTGAAACACTGTTTTGTCACTTACAATGCCTTGAAACGCTGTTTCAATGTATGTAAAAGATAAAGACCACAGTTGCAATCTACTCAATGCAAACTATAGAACAGTCAGTTTTCTCTTAAACTAATCTTTGAAAGTTTCTTTTTAACTTGCATGAGATATTAGTTGAGAACACAATGTTTGGCTCTAAAACAGAGTTTAGGGCACTTAATATGCTTTGAAATGCTGTTTTAATGTATGTAAAACATAAAGAACACAGTTTAAATCTACTTGAAAACACAATGTCTTGCCCTGAAATACTGTTTAGACACTTACAATGCTTTGAAATGCTGTTTCAATGTATGTAAAACATAAAGAACAAAGTTTAAAGCTACTTGAAAACATAATGTCTTGCGTTCAAACACTGTTTAATCACTTACAATGCCTTGAAACGCTTTTTCAATGTATGTAAAATATAAAGAACACAGTTTAAATCTACTTGAAAACACAATTTCTAGCCCTGAAACACTGTTTAATCACTTACAATGCCTTGAAACGCTTTTTCAATGTATGTAAAATATAAAGAACACAGTTTACATCTACTTGAAAACACAATTTCTTACCCTGAAACACTGTTTAGTCACTTACAATGCCTTGAAACGCTGTTTCAATGTATGTAAAACATAAAGAACACAGTTGCAATCTACTTATTGCAAACTATAGAACAGACTGTTTTCTCTTAAACTAATCTTTGAAAGTTTATTCTTAACTTGCATGAGATATTAGTTGAGAACACAATGTTTGGCTCTAAAACAGAGTTTAAGGTACTTATAATGCTTGGAAATGCTGTTTTAATGTATGTAAAACATAAAGAACACAGTTTAAATCTACTTGAAAACACAATGTCTTGCGCTGAAACACTGTTTAATCACTTCCAATGCCTTGAAATGCTTTTTCAATGTATGTAAAATATAAAGAACAGTTTAAATCTACTTGAAAACACAATTTCTTGCCCTGAAACACTGTTTAATCACTTACAATGCCTTGAAACGCTGTTTCAATGTATGTAAAACATAAAGAACACAGTTGCAATCTACTCATTGCAAACTATAGAACAGTTTTCTCTTAAACTAATCTTTGAAAGTTTCTTTTTAACTTGCATGAGATATTAGTTGAGAACACAATGTTTCGCTCTAAAACAGAGTTTAGGGTACTTACAATGCTTTGAAATGCTCTTTCAATGTATGTAAAACATAAAGACCACAGTTGCAATCTACTCATTGCAAACTATAGAACAGTTTTCTCTTAAACTAATCTTTAAAAGTTTCTTCTTAACTTGCATGAGATATTAGTTGAGAAAACAATGTTTGGCTCTAAAACAGAGTTTAAGGTACTTACAATGCTTTGAAATGCTTTTTAATGTACGTAAAACATAAAGAACACAGTTTAAACCTATTGAAAACACAATGTCTTGTGCTCAAACACTTTTTAATCACTTACAATGCCTTGATACGCTTTTTCAATGTATGTAAAATATATAGAACACAGTTTAAATCTACTTGAAAACACAATTTCTTGCCCTGAAACACTGTTTAATCACTTACAATGCCTTGAAACGCTGTTTCAATGTATGTAAAACATAAAGAACACAGTTGCAATCTACTTATTGCAAACTATAGAACAGACTGTTTTCTCTTAAACTAATCTTTGAAAGTTTCTTCTTAACGTGCATGAGATATTAGTTGAGAACACAATGTTTGGCTCTAAAACAGAGTTTAAGGTACTTACAATGCTTTGAAATGCTGTTTCAATGTATTTAAAACATAAAGAACACAGTTGCAATCTACTCATTGCAAACTATAGAACAGTCAGTTTTCTCTTAAACTAATCTTTGAAAGTTTCTTTTTAACTTGCATGAGATATTAGTTGAGAACACAATGTTTGGCTCTAAAACAGAGTTTAAGGTACTTACAATGCTTTGAAATGCTTTTTAATGTATGTAAAACATAAAGAACACAGTTTAAACCTATTGAAAACACAATGTCTTGCGCTCAAACACTGTTTAATCACTTACAATGCCTTGAAACGCTTTTTCAATGTATGTAAAATATAAAGAACACAGTTTAAATCTACTTGAAAACACAATTTCTTACCCTGAAACACTGTTTAGTCACTTACAATGCCTTGAAACGCTGTTTTAATGTATTTAAAAGAAAGAACACAGTTTAAATCTACTTGAAAACACAATGTCTTGCCCTGAAATACTGTTTAATCACTTACAATGCCTTGAAACGCTGTTTTAATGTATTTAAAAGAAAGAACACAGTTTAAATCTACTTGAAAACACAATGTCTTGTCCTGAAACACTGTTTTGTCACTTACAATGCCTTGAAACGCTGTTTCAATGTATGTAAAAGATAAAGACCACAGTTGCAATCTACTCAATGCAAACTATAGAACAGTCAGTTTTCTCTTAAACTAATCTTTGAAAGTTTCTTTTTAACTTGCATGAGATATTAGTTGAGAACACAATGTTTGGCTCTAAAACAGAGTTTAGGGCACTTAATATGCTTTGAAATGCTGTTTTAATGTATGTAAAACATAAAGAACACAGTTTAAATCTACTTGAAAACACAATGTCTTGCCCTGAAATACTGTATAGACACTTACAATGCTTTGAAATGCTGTTTCAATGTATGTAAAACATAAAGAACAAAGTTTAAAGCTACTTGAAAACATAATGTCTTGCGTTCAAACACTGTTTAATCACTTACAATGCCTTGAAACGCTTTTTCAATGTATGTAAAATATAAAGAACACAGTTTAAATCTACTTGAAAACACAATTTCTTGCCCTGAAACACTGTTTAATCACTTACAATGCCTTGAAACGCTTTTTCAATGTATGTAAAATATAAAGAACACAGTTTACATCTACTTGAAAACACAATTTCTTACCCTGAAACACTGTTTAGTCACTTACAATGCCTTGAAACGCTGTTTCAATGTATGTAAAACATAAAGAACACAGTTGCAATCTACTTATTGCAAACTATAGAACAGACTGTTTTCTCTTAAACTAATCTTTGAAAGTTTATTCTTAACTTGCATGAGATATTAGTTGAGAACACAATGTTTGGCTCTAAAACAGAGTTTAAGGTACTTATAATGCTTGGAAATGCTGTTTTAATGTATGTAAAACATAAAGAACACAGTTTAAATCTACTTGAAAACACAATGTCTTGCGCTGAAACACTGTTTAATCACTTCCAATGCCTTGAAATGCTTTTTCAATGTATGTAAAATATAAAGAACAGTTTAAATCTACTTGAAAACACAATTTCTTGCCCTGAAACACTGTTTAATCACTTACAATGCCTTGAAACGCTGTTTCAATGTATGTAAAACATAAAGAACACAGTTGCAATCTACTCATTGCAAACTATAGAACAGTTTTCTCTTAAACTAATCTTTGAAAGTTTCTTTTTAACTTGCATGAGATATTAGTTGAGAACACAATGTTTCGCTCTAAAACAGAGTTTAGGGTACTTACAATGCTTTGAAATGCTCTTTCAATGTATGTAAAACATAAAGACCACAGTTGCAATCTACTCATTGCAAACTATAGAACAGTTGTCTCTTAAATTAATCTTTGAAAGTTTCTTCTTAACTTGCATGAGATATTAGTTGAGAAAACAATGTTTGGCTCTAAAACAGAGTTTAAGGTACTTACAATGCTTTGAAATGCTTTTTAATGTATGTAAAACATAAAGAACACAGTTTAAACCTATTGAAAACACAATGTCTTGCGCTCAAACACTGTTTAATCACTTACAATGCCTTGAAACGCTTTTTCAATGCATGTAAAATATAAAGAACACAGTTTAAATCTACTTGAAAACACAATTTCTTGCCCCGAAACACTGTTTAATCACTTACAATGCCTTGAAACGCTTTTTCAATGTATGTAAAATATAAAGAACACAGTTTAAATCTACTTGAAAACACAATTTCTTACCCTGAAACACTGTTTAGTCACTTACAATGCCTTGAAACGCTGTTTCAATGTATGTAAAACATAAAGAACACAGTGGCAATCTACTCATTGCAAACTATAGAACAGTTTTCTCTTAAACTAATCTTTGAAAGTTTCTTCTTAACTTGCATGAGATATTAGTTGAGAACACAATGTTTCACTCTAAAACAGAGTTTAAGCTACTTACAATGCTTTGAAATGCTGTTTCAATGTATGTAAAACATAAAGAACACAGTTGCAATCTACTCATTGCAAACTATAGAACAGTCAGTTTTCTCTTAAAGTAATCTTTGAAAGTTTCTTCTTAACTTGCATGAGATATTAGTTGAGAACACAATGTTTGGCTCTAAAACAGAGTTTAAGGTACTTATAATGCTTTGAAATGCTGTTTTAATGTATGTAAAACAAAGAACACAGTTGAAATCTACTTGAAAACACAATGTCTTGCCCTGAAACACTGTTTAATCAATTAACATGCCTTGAAACGCTGTTTCAATGTGTCTAAAACATAAAGAACACAGTTGCAATCTACTTATTGCAAATTATAGAACATACAGTTTTCTCTTAAAATAATATTTAAAGTTTCTTCTTAACTTGCATGAGATATTAGTTGAGAACACAATGTTTGGCTCTAAAACAGAATTTAAGGTACTTACAATGCTTTGAAATGCTTTTTAATGTATGTAAAACATAAAGAACACAATTTAAACCTATTGAAAACACAATGTCTTGCGCTCAAACACTGTTTAATCACTTACAATGCATTGAAACGCTTTTTCAATGTATGTAAAATATAAAGAACACAGTTTAAATCTACTTGAAAACACAATTTCTTACCCTGAAACACTGTTTAGTCACTTACAATGCCTTGAAACGCTGTTTTAATGTATTTAAAAGAAAGAACACAGTTTAAATCTACTTGAAAACACAATGTCTTGCCCTGAAATACTGTTTAATCACTTACAATGCCTTGAAACGCTGTTTTAATGTATTTAAAAGAAAGAACACAGTTTAAATCTACTTGAAAACACAATGTCTTGTCCTGAAACACTGTTTTGTCACTTACAATGCCTTGAAACGCTGTTTCAATGTATGTAAAACATAAAGAACACAGTTGCAATCTACTTATTGCAAACTATAGAACAGACTGTTTTCTCTTAAACTAATCTTTGAAAGTTTCTTGTTAACTTGCATGAGATATTAGTTGAGAACACAATGTTTGGCTCTAAAACAGAGTTTAGGGTTCTTACAATGCTTTGAAATGCTCTTTCAATGTATGTAAAAGATAAAGACCACAGTTGCAATCTACTCAATGCAAACTATAGAACAGTCAGTTTTCTCTTAAACTAATCTTTGAAAGTTTCTTTTTAACTTGCATGAGATATTAGTTGAGAACACAATGTTTGGCTCTAAAACAGAGTTTAGGGCACTTAATATGCTTTGAAATGCTGTTTTAATGTATGTAAAACATAAAGAACAAAGTTTAAAGCTACTTGAAAACATAATGTCTTGCGCTCAAACACTGTTTAATCACTTACAATGCCTTGAAACGCTTTTTCAATGTATGTAAAATATAAAGAACACAGTTTAAATCTACTTGAAAACACAATTTCTTGCCCTGAAACACTGTTTAATCACTTACAATGCCTTGAAACGCTTTTTCAATGTATGTAAAATATAAAGAACACAGTTTACATCTACTTGAAAACACAATTTCTTACCCTGAAACACTGTTTAGTCACTTACAATGCCTTGAAACGCTGTTTCAATGTATGTAAAACATAAAGAACACAGTTGCAATCTACTTATTGCAAACTATAGAACAGACTGTTTTCTCTTAAACTAATCTTTGAAAGTTTATTCTTAACTTGCATGAGATATTAGTTGAGAACACAATGTTTGGCTCTAAAACAGAGTTTAAGGTACCTATAATGCTTGGAAATGCTGTTTTAATGTATGTAAAACATAAAGAACACAGTTTAAATCTACTTGAAAACACAATGTCTTGCGCTGAAACACTGTTTAATCACTTCCAATGCCTTGAAATGCTTTTTCAATGTATGTAAAATATAAAGAACAGTTTAAATCTACTTGAAAACACAATTTCTTGCCCTGAAACACTGTTTAATCACTTACAATGCCTTGAAACGCTGTTTCAATGTATGTAAAACATAAAGAACACAGTTGCAATCTACTCATTGCAAACTATAGAACAGTTTTCTCTTAAACTAATCTTTGAAAGTTTCTTTTTAACTTGCATGAGATATTAGTTGAGAACACAATGTTTCGCTCTAAAACAGAGTTTAGGGTACTTACAATGCTTTGAAATGCTCTTTCAATGTATGTAAAACATAAAGACCACAGTTGCAATCTACTCATTGCAAACTATAGAACAGTTGTCTCTTAAATTAATCTTTGAAAGTTTCTTCTTAACTTGCATGAGATATTAGTTGAGAAAACAATGTTTGGCTCTAAAACAGAGTTTAAGGTACTTACAATGCTTTGAAATGCTTTTTAATGTATGTAAAACATAAAGAACACAGTTTAAACCTATTGAAAACACAATGTCTTGCGCTCAAACACTGTTTAATCACTTACAATGCCTTGAAACGCTTTTTCAATGCATGTAAAATATAAAGAACACAGTTTAAATCTACTTGAAAACACAATTTCTTGCCCCGAAACACTGTTTAATCACTTACAATGCCTTGAAACGCTTTTTCAATGTATGTAAAATATAAAGAACACAGTTTAAATCTACTTGAAAACACAATTTCTTACCCTGAAACACTGTTTAGTCACTTACAATGCCTTGAAACACTGTTTCAATGTATGTAAAACATAAAGAACACAGTGGCAATCTACTCATTGCAAACTATAGAACAGTTTTCTCTTAAACTAATCTTTGAAAGTTTCTTCTTAACTTGCATGAGATATTAGTTGAGAACACAATGTTTCACTCTAAAACAGAGTTTAAGCTACTTACAATGCTTTGAAATGCTGTTTCAATGTATGTAAAACATAAAGAACACAGTTGCAATCTACTCATTGCAAACTATAGAACAGTCAGTTTTCTCTTAAAGTAATCTTTGAAAGTTTCTTCTTAACTTGCATGAGATATTAGTTGAGAACACAATGTTTGGCTCTAAAACAGAGTTTAAGGTACTTATAATGCTTTGAAATGCTGTTTTAATGTATGTAAAACAAAGAACACAGTTGAAATCTACTTGAAAACACAATGTCTTGCCCTGAAACACTGTTTAATCAATTAACATGCCTTGAAACGCTGTTTCAATGTGTCTAAAACATAAAGAACACAGTTGCAATCTACTTATTGCAAATTATAGAACATACAGTTTTCTCTTAAAATAATATTTAAAGTTTCTTCTTAACTTGCATGAGATATTAGTTGAGAACACAATGTTTGGCTCTAAAACAGAATTTAAGGTACTTACAATGCTTTGAAATGCTTTTTAATGTATGTAAAACATAAAGAACACAATTTAAACCTATTGAAAACACAATGTCTTGCGCTCAAACACTGTTTAATCACTTACAATGCATTGAAACGCTTTTTCAATGTATGTAAAATATAAAGAACACAGTTTAAATCTACTTGAAAACACAATTTCTTACCCTGAAACACTGTTTAGTCACTTACAATGCCTTGAAACGCTGTTTTAATGTATTTAAAAGAAAGAACACAGTTTAAATCTACTTGAAAACACAATGTCTTGCCCTGAAATACTGTTTAATCACTTACAATGCCTTGAAACGCTGTTTTAATGTATTTAAAAGAAAGAACACAGTTTAAATCTACTTGAAAACACAATGTCTTGTCCTGAAACACTGTTTTGTCACTTACAATGCCTTGAAACGCTGTTTCAATGTATGTAAAACATAAAGAACACAGTTGCAATCTACTTATTGCAAACTATAGAACAGACTGTTTTCTCTTAAACTAATCTTTGAAAGTTTCTTGTTAACTTGCATGAGATATTAGTTGAGAACACAATGTTTGGCTCTAAAACAGAGTTTAGGGTTCTTACAATGCTTTGAAATGCTCTTTCAATGTATGTAAAAGATAAAGACCACAGTTGCAATCTACTCAATGCAAACTATAGAACAGTCAGTTTTCTCTTAAACTAATCTTTGAAAGTTTCTTTTTAACTTGCATGAGATATTAGTTGAGAACACAATGTTTGGCTCTAAAACAGAGTTTAGGGCACTTAATATGCTTTGAAATGCTGTTTTAATGTATGTAAAACATAAAGAACACAGTTTAAATCTACTTGAAAACACAATGTCTTGCCCTGAAATACTGTTTAGACAGTTACAATGCTTTGAAATGCTGTTTCAATGTATGTAAAACATAAAGAACAAAGTTTAAAGCTACTTGAAAACATAATGTCTTGCGCTCAAACACTGTTTAATCACTTACAATGCCTTGAAACGCTTTTTCAATGTATGTAAAATATAAAGAACACAGTTTAAATCTACTTGAAAACACAATTTCTTGCCCTGAAACACTGTTTAATCACTTACAATGCCTTGAAACGCTTTTTCAATGTATGTAAAATATAAAGAACACAGTTTACATCTACTTGAAAACACAATTTCTTACCCTGAAACACTGTTTAGTCACTTACAATGCCTTGAAACGCTGTTTCAATGTATGTAAAACATAAAGAACACAGTTGCAATCTACTTATTGCAAACTATAGAACAGACTGTTTTCTCTTAAACTAATCTTTGAAAGTTTATTCTTAACTTGCATGAGATATTAGTTGAGAACACAATGTTTGGCTCTAAAACAGAGTTTAAGGTACCTATAATGCTTGGAAATGCTGTTTTAATGTATGTAAAACATAAAGAACACAGTTTAAATCTACTTGAAAACACAATGTCTTGCGCTGAAACACTGTTTAATCACTTCCAATGCCTTGAAATGCTTTTTCAATGTATGTAAAATATAAAGAACAGTTTAAATCTACTTGAAAACACAATTTCTTGCCCTGAAACACTGTTTAATCACTTACAATGCCTTGAAACGCTGTTTCAATGTATGTAAAACATAAAGAACACAGTTGCAATCTACTCATTGCAAACTATAGAACAGTTTTCTCTTAAACTAATCTTTGAAAGTTTCTTTTTAACTTGCATGAGATATTAGTTGAGAACACAATGTTTCGCTCTAAAACAGAGTTTAGGGTACTTACAATGCTTTGAAATGCTCTTTCAATGTATGTAAAACATAAAGACCACAGTTGCAATCTACTCATTGCAAACTATAGAACAGTTGTCTCTTAAACTAATCTTTGAAAGTTTCTTCTTAACTTGCATGAGATATTAGTTGAGAAAACAATGTTTGGCTCTAAAACAGAGTTTAAGGTACTTACAATGCTTTGAAATGCTTTTTAATGTATGTAAAACATAAAGAACACAGTTTAAACCTATTGAAAACACAATGTCTTGCGCTCAAACACTGTTTAATCACTTACAATGCCTTGAAACGCTTTTTCAATGCATGTAAAATATAAAGAACACAGTTTAAATCTACTTGAAAAGACAATTTCTTGCCCTGAAACACTGTTTAATCACTTACAATGCCTTGAAACGCTTTTTCAATGTATGTAAAATATAAAGAACACAGTTTAAATCTACTTGAAAACACAATTTCTTACCCTGAAACACTGTTTAGTCACTTACAATGCCTTGAAACGCTGTTTCAATGTATGTAAAACATAAAGAACACAGTTGCAATCTACTCATTGCAAACTATAGAACAGTTTTCTCTTAAACTAATCTTTGAAAGTTTCTTCTTAACTTGCATGAGATATTAGTTGAGAACACAATGTTTCACTCTATAACAGAGTTTAAGGTACTTACAATGCTTTGAAATGCTGTTTCAATGTATGTAAAACATAAAGAACACAGTTGCAATCTACTCATTGCAAACTATAGAACAGTCAGTTTTCTCTTAAAGTAATCTTTGAAAGTTTCTTCTTAACTTGCATGAGATATTAGTTGAGAACACAATGTTTGGCTCTAAAACAGAATTTAAGGTACTTACAATGCTTTGAAATGCTTTTTAATGTATGTAAAACATAAAGAACACAGTTGAAATCTACTTGAAAACACAATGTCTTGCCCTGAAACACTGTTTAATCAATTAACATGCCTTGAAATGCTGTTTCAATGTGTCTAAAACATAAAGAACACAGTTGCAATCTACTTATTGCAAATTATAGAACATACAGTTTTCTCTTAAAATAATATTTAAAGTTTCTTCTTAACTTGCATGAGATATTAGTTGAGAACACAATGTTTGGCTCTAAAACAGAATTTAAGGTACTTACAATGCTTTGAAATGCTTTTTAATGTATGTAAAACATAAAGAACACAGTTTAAACCTATTGAAAACACAATGTCTTGCGCTCAAACACTGTTTAATCACTTACAATGCCTTGAAACGCTTTTTCAATGTATGTAAAATATAAAGAACACAGTTTAAATCTACTTGAAAACACAATTTCTTACCCTGAAACACTGTTTAGTCACTTACAATGCCTTGAAACGCTGTTTTAATGTATTTAAAAGAAAGAACACAGTTTAAATCTACTTGAAAACACAATGTCTTGCCCTGAAATACTGTTTAATCACTTACAATGCCTTGAAACGCTGTTTTAATGTATTTAAAAGAAAGAACACAGTTTAAATCTACTTGAAAACACAATGTCTTGTCCTGAAACACTGTTTTGTCACTTACAATGCCTTGAAACGCTGTTTCAATGTATGTAAAACATAAAGAACACAGTTGCAATCTACTTATTGCAAACTATAGAACAGACTGTTTTCTCTTAAACTAATCTTTGAAAGTTTCTTGTTAACTTGCATGAGATATTAGTTGAGAACACAATGTTTGGCTCTAAAACAGAGTTTAGGGTTCTTACAATGCTTTGAAATTCTCTTTCAATGTATGTAAAAGATAAAGACCACAGTTGCAATCTACTCAATGCAAACTATAGAACAGTCAGTTTTCTCTTAAACTAATCTTTGAAAGTTTCTTTTTAACTTGCATGAGATATTAGTTGAGAACACAATGTTTGGCTATAAAACAGAGTTTAAGGTACTTATAATAATTGGAAATGCTGTTTTAATGTATGTAAAACATAAAGAACACAGTTTAAATCTACTTGAAAACACAATGTGTTGCCCTGAAATACTGTTTAATCACTTCCAATGCCTTGAAATGCTTTTTCAATGTATGTAAAATATAAAGAACAGTTTAAATCTACTTGAAAACACAATTTCTTGCCCTGAAACACTGTTTAATCACTTACAATGCCTTGAAACGCTGTTTCATTGTATGTAAAACATAAAAAACACATTTGCAATCTACTTATTGCAAACTATAGAACAGTTTTCTCTTAAACTAATCTTTGAAAGTTTCTTCTTAACTTGCATGAGATATTAGTTCAGAACACAATGTTTGACTCTAAAACAGAGTTTAAAGTACTTACAATGCTTTGAAATGCTGTTTTAATGTATGTAAAACATAAAGAACACAGTTTAAACCTATTGAAAACATAATGTCTTGCGCTCAAACACTGTTTAATCACTTACAATGCCTTGAAACGCTTTTTCAATGTATGTAAAATATAAAGAACACAGTTTAAATCTACTTGAAAACACAATTTCTTGCCCTGAAACACTGTTTAATCACTTACAATGCCTTGAAACGCTTTTTCAATGTATGTAAAATATAAAGAACACAGTTTACATCTACTTGAAAACACAATTTCTTACCCTGAAACACTGTTTAGTCACTTACAATGCCTTGAAACGCTGTTTCAATGTATGTAAAACATAAAGAACACAGTTGCAATCTACTTATTGCAAACTATAGAACAGACTGTTTTCTCTTAAACTAATCTTTGAAAGTTTATTCTTAACTTGCATGAGATATTAGTTGAGAACACAATGTTTGGCTCTAAAACAGAGTTTAAGGTACTTATAATGCTTGGAAATGCTGTTTTAATGTATGTAAAACATAAAGAACACAGTTTAAATGTACTTGAAAACACAATGTCTTGCGCTGAAACACTGTTTAATCACTTCCAATGCCTTGAAATGCTTTTTCAATGTATGTAAAATATAAAGAACAGTTTAAATCTACTTGAAAACACAATTTCTTGCCCTGAAACACTGTTTAATCACTTACAATGCCTTGAAACGCTGTTTCAATGTATGTAAAACATAAAGAACACAGTTGCAATCTACTCATTGCAAACTATAGAACAGTTTTCTCTTAAACTAATCTTTGAAAGTTTCTTTTTAACTTGCATGAGATATTAGTTGAGAACACAATGTTTCGCTCTAAAACAGAGTTTAGGGTACTTACAATGCTTTGAAATGCTCTTTCAATGTATGTAAAACATAAAGACCACAGTTGCAATCTACTCATTGCAAACTATAGAACAGTTTTCTCTTAAACTAATCTTTGAAAGTTTCTTGTTAACTTGCATCAGATATTAGTTGAGAACACAATGTTTGGCTCTAAAACAGAGTTTAGGGTTCTTACAATGCTTTGAAATGCTGTTTCAATGTATGTAAAACATTAAGACCACAGTTTGCAATCTACTCATTGCAAACTATAGAACAGTTTTCTCTTAAACTAATCTTTGAAAGTTTCTTCTTAACTTGCATGAGATATTAGTTCAGAACACAATGTCTGACTCTAAAACAGAGTTTAAAGTACTTACAATGCTTTGAAATGCTGTTTTAATGTATGTAAAACATAAAGAACACAGTTTAAACCTATTGAAAACATAATGTCTTGCGCTCAAACACTGTTTAATCACTTACAATGCCTTAAAACGCTTTTTCAATGTATGTAAAATATAAAGAACACAGTTTAAATCTACTTGAAAACACAATTTCTTGCCCTGAAACACTGTTTAATCACTTACAATGCCTTGAAACGCTTTTTCAATGTATGTAAAATATAAAGAACACAGTTTACATCTACTTGAAAACACAATTTCTTACCCTGAAACACTGTTTAGTCACTTACAATGCCTTGAAACGCTGTTTCAATGTATGTAAAACATAAAGAACACAGTTGCAATCTACTTATTGCAAACTATAGAACAGACTGTTTTCTCTTAAACTAATCTTTGAAAGTTTATTCTTAACTTGCATGAGATATTAGTTGAGAACACAATGTTTGGCTCTAAAACAGAGTTTAAGGTACTTATAATGCTTGGAAATGCTGTTTTAATGTATGTAAAACATAAAGAACACAGTTTAAATCTACTTGAAAACACAATGTCTTGCGCTGAAACACTGTTTAATCACTTCCAATGCCTTGAAATGCTTTTTCAATGTATGTAAAATATAAAGAACAGTTTAAATCTACTTGAAAACACAATTTCTTGCCCTGAAACACTGTTTAATCACTTACAATGCCTTGAAACGCTGTTTCATTGTATGTAAAACATAAAAAACACATTTGCAATCTACTTATTGCAAACTATAGAACAGTTTTCTCTTAAACTAATCTTTGAAAGTTTCTTGTTAACTTGCATGAGATATTAGTTGAGAACACAATGTTTCGCTCTAAAACAGAGTTTAAGGTACTTACAATGCTTTGAAATGCTGTTTCAATGTATGTAAAACATAAAGAACACAGTTGCAATCTACTCATTGCAAACTATAGAACAGTCAGTTTTCTCTTAAACTAATCTTTGAAAGTTTCTTCTTAACTTGCATGAGATATTAGTTGAGAACACAATGTTTGGCTCTAAAACAGAGTTTAGGGTTCTTACAATGCTTTGAAATTCTCTTTCAATGTATGTAAAAGATAAAGACCACAGTTGCAATCTACTCAATGCAAACTATAGAACAGTCAGTTTTCTCTTAAACTAATCTTTGAAAGTTTCTTTTTACTTGCATGAGATATTAGTTGAGAACACAATGTTTGGCTATAAAACAGAGTTTAAGGTACTTATAATAATTGGAAATGCTGTTTTAATGTATGTAAAACATAAAGAACACAGTTTAAATCTACTTGAAAACACAATGTCTTGCCCTGAAATACTGTTTAATCACTTCCAATGCCTTGAAATGCTTTTTCAATGTATGTAAAATATAAAGAACAGTTTAAATCTACTTGAAAACACAATTTCTTGCCCTGAAACACTGTTTAATCACTTACAATGCCTTGAAACGCTGTTTCATTGTATGTAAAACATAAAAAACACATTTGCAATCTACTTATTGCAAACTATAGAACAGTTTTCTCTTAAACTAATCTTTGAAAGTTTCTTGTTAACTTGCATCAGATATTAGTTGAGAACACAATGTTTGGCTCTAAAACAGAGTTTAGGGTTCTTACAATGCTTTGAAATGCTGTTTCAATGTATGTAAAACATTAAGACCACAGTTTGCAATCTACTCATTGCAAACTATAGAACAGTTGTCTCTTAAACTAATCTTTGAAAGTTTCTTCTTAACTTGCATGAGATATTAGTTGAGAAAACAATGTTTGGCTCTAAAACAGAGTTTAAGGTACTTACAATGCTTTGAAATGCTTTTTAATGTATGTAAAACATAAAGAACACAGTTTAAACCTATTGAAAACACAATGTCTTGCGCTCAAACACTGTTTAATCACTTACAATGCCTTGAAACGCTTTTTCAATGCATGTAAAATATAAAGAACACAGTTTAAATCTACTTGAAAAGACAATTTCTTGCCCTGAAACACTGTTTAATCACTTACAATGCCTTGAAACGCTTTTTCAATGTATGTAAAATATAAAGAACACAGTTTACATCTACTTGAAAACACAATTTCTTACCCTGAAACACTGTTTAGTCACTTACAATGCCTTGAAACGCTGTTTCAATGTATGTAAAACATAAAGAACACAGTTGCAATCTACTTATTGCAAACTATAGAACAGACTGTTTTCTCTTAAACTAATCTTTGAAAGTTTATTCTTAACTTGCATGAGATATTAGTTGAGAACACAATGTTTGGCTCTAAAACAGAGTTTAAGGTACTTATAATGCTTGGAAATGCTGTTTTAATGTATGTAAAACATAAAGAACACAGTTTAAATCTACTTGAAAACACAATGTCTTGCGCTGAAACACTGTTTAATCACTTCCAATGCCTTGAAATGCTTTTTCAATGTATGTAAAATATAAAGAACAGTTTAAATCTACTTGAAAACACAATTTCTTGCCCTGAAACACTGTTTAATCACTTACAATGCCTTGAAACGCTGTTTCATTGTATGTAAAACATAAAAAACACATTTGCAATCTACTTATTGCAAACTATAGAACAGTTTTCTCTTAAACTAATCTTTGAAAGTTTCTTGTTAACTTGCATGAGATATTAGTTGAGAACACAATGTTTCGCTCTAAAACAGAGTTTAAGGTACTTACAATGCTTTGAAATGCTGTTTCAATGTATGTAAAACATAAAGAACACAGTTGCAATCTACTCATTGCAAACTATAGAACAGTCAGTTTTCTCTTAAACTAATCTTTGAAAGTTTCTTCTTAACTTGCATGAGATATTAGTTGAGAACACAATGTTTGGCTCTAAAACAGAGTTTAGGGTTCTTACAATGCTTTGAAATTCTCTTTCAATGTATGTAAAAGATAAAGACCACAGTTGCAATCTACTCAATGCAAACTATAGAACAGTCAGTTTTCTCTTAAACTAATCTTTGAAAGTTTCTTTTTAACTTGCATGAGATATTAGTTGAGAACACAATGTTTGGCTATAAAACAGAGTTTAAGGTACTTATAATAATTGGAAATGCTGTTTTAATGTATGTAAAACATAAAGAACACAGTTTAAATCTACTTGAAAACACAATGTCTTGCCCTGAAATACTGTTTAATCACTTCCAATGCCTTGAAATGCTTTTTCAATGTATGTAAAATATAAAGAACAGTTTAAATCTACTTGAAAACACAATTTCTTGCCCTGAAACACTGTTTAATCACTTACAATGCCTTGAAACGCTGTTTCATTGTATGTAAAACATAAAAAACACATTTGCAATCTACTTATTGCAAACTATAGAACAGTTTTCTCTTAAACTAATCTTTGAAAGTTTCTTGTTAACTTGCATCAGATATTAGTTGAGAACACAATGTTTGGCTCTAAAACAGAGTTTAGGGTTCTTACAATGCTTTGAAATGCTGTTTCAATGTATGTAAAACATTAAGACCACAGTTTGCAATCTACTCATTGCAAACTATAGAACAGTTGTCTCTTAAACTAATCTTTGAAAGTTTCTTCTTAACTTGCATGAGATATTAGTTGAGAAAACAATGTTTGGCTCTAAAACAGAGTTTAAGGTACTTACAATGCTTTGAAATGCTTTTTAATGTATGTAAAACATAAAGAACACAGTTTAAACCTATTGAAAACACAATGTCTTGCGCTCAAACACTGTTTAATCACTTACAATGCCTTGAAACGCTTTTTCAATGCATGTAAAATATAAAGAACACAGTTTAAATCTACTTGAAAAGACAATTTCTTGCCCTGAAACACTGTTTAATCACTTACAATGCCTTGAAACGCTTTTTCAATGTATGTAAAATATAAAGAACACAGTTTAAATCTACTTGAAAACACAATTTCTTACCCTGAAACACTGTTTAGTCACTTACAATGCCTTGAAACGCTGTTTCAATGTATGTAAAACATAAAGAACACAGTTGCAATCTACTCATTGCAAACTATAGAACAGTTTTCTCTTAAACTAATCTTTGAAAGTTTCTTCTTAACTTGCATGAGATATTAGTTGAGAACACAATGTTTCACTCTATAACAGAGTTTAAGGTACTTACAATGCTTTGAAATGCTGTTTCAATGTATGTAAAACATAAAGAACACAGTTGCAATCTACTCATTGCAAACTATAGAACAGTCAGTTTTCTCTTAAAGTAATCTTTGAAAGTTTCTTCTTAACTTGCATGAGATATTAGTTGAGAACACAATGTTTGGCTCTAAAACAGAATTTAAGGTACTTACAATGCTTTGAAATGCTTTTTAATGTATGTAAAACATAAAGAACACAGTTGAAATCTACTTGAAAACACAATGTCTTGCCCTGAAACACTGTTTAATCAATTAACATGCCTTGAAATGCTGTTTCAATGTGTCTAAAACATAAAGAACACAGTTGCAATCTACTTATTGCAAATTATAGAACATACAGTTTTCTCTTAAAATAATATTTAAAGTTTCTTCTTAACTTGCATGAGATATTAGTTGAGAACACAATGTTTGGCTCTAAAACAGAATTTAAGGTACTTACAATGCTTTGAAATGCTTTTTAATGTATGTAAAACATAAAGAACACAGTTTAAACCTATTGAAAACACAATGTCTTGCGCTCAAACACTGTTTAATCACTTACAATGCCTTGAAACGCTTTTTCAATGTATGTAAAATATAAAGAACACAGTTTAAATCTACTTGAAAACACAATTTCTTACCCTGAAACACTGTTTAGTCACTTACAATGCCTTGAAACGCTGTTTTAATGTATTTAAAAGAAAGAACACAGTTTAAATCTACTTGAAAACACAATGTCTTGCCCTGAAATACTGTTTAATCACTTACAATGCCTTGAAACGCTGTTTTAATGTATTTAAAAGAAAGAACACAGTTTAAATCTACTTGAAAACACAATGTCTTGTCCTGAAACACTGTTTTGTCACTTACAATGCCTTGAAACGCTGTTTCAATGTATGTAAAACATAAAGAACACAGTTGCAATCTACTTATTGCAAACTATAGAACAGACTGTTTTCTCTTAAACTAATCTTTGAAAGTTTCTTGTTAACTTGCATGAGATATTAGTTGAGAACACAATGTTTGGCTCTAAAACAGAGTTTAGGGTTCTTACAATGCTTTGAAATTCTCTTTCAATGTATGTAAAAGATAAAGACCACAGTTGCAATCTACTCAATGCAAACTATAGAACAGTCAGTTTTCTCTTAAACTAATCTTTGAAAGTTTCTTTTTAACTTGCATGAGATATTAGTTGAGAACACAATGTTTGGCTATAAAACAGAGTTTAAGGTACTTATAATAATTGGAAATGCTGTTTTAATGTATGTAAAACATAAAGAACACAGTTTAAATCTACTTGAAAACACAATGTGTTGCCCTGAAATACTGTTTAATCACTTCCAATGCCTTGAAATGCTTTTTCAATGTATGTAAAATATAAAGAACAGTTTAAATCTACTTGAAAACACAATTTCTTGCCCTGAAACACTGTTTAATCACTTACAATGCCTTGAAACGCTGTTTCATTGTATGTAAAACATAAAAAACACATTTGCAATCTACTTATTGCAAACTATAGAACAGTTTTCTCTTAAACTAATCTTTGAAAGTTTCTTGTTAACTTGCATCAGATATTAGTTGAGAACACAATGTTTGGCTCTAAAACAGAGTTTAGGGTTCTTACAATGCTTTGAAATGCTGTTTCAATGTATGTAAAACATTAAGACCACAGTTTGCAATCTACTCATTGCAAACTATAGAACAGTTTTCTCTTAAACTAATCTTTGAAAGTTTCTTCTTAACTTGCATGAGATATTAGTTCAGAACACAATGTTTGACTCTAAAACAGAGTTTAAAGTACTTACAATGCTTTGAAATGCTGTTTTAATGTATGTAAAACATAAAGAACACAGTTTAAACCTATTGAAAACATAATGTCTTGCGCTCAAACACTGTTTAATCACTTACAATGCCTTGAAACGCTTTTTCAATGTATGTAAAATATAAAGAACACAGTTTAAATCTACTTGAAAACTCAATTTCTTGCCCTGAAACACTGTTTAATCACTTACAATGCCTTGAAACGCTTTTTCAATGTATGTAAAATATAAAGAACACAGTTTACATCTACTTGAAAACACAATTTCTTACCCTGAAACACTGTTTAGTCACTTACAATGCCTTGAAACGCTGTTTCAATGTATGTAAAACATAAAGAACACAGTTGCAATCTACTTATTGCAAACTATAGAACAGACTGTTTTCTCTTAAACTAATCTTTGAAAGTTTATTCTTAACTTGCATGAGATATTAGTTGAGAACACAATGTTTGGCTCTAAAACAGAGTTTAAGGTACTTATAATGCTTGGAAATGCTGTTTTAATGTATGTAAAACATAAAGAACACAGTTTAAATGTACTTGAAAACACAATGTCTTGCGCTGAAACACTGTTTAATCACTTCCAATGCCTTGAAATGCTTTTTCAATGTATGTAAAATATAAAGAACAGTTTAAATCTACTTGAAAACACAATTTCTTGCCCTGAAACACTGTTTAATCACTTACAATGCCTTGAAACGCTGTTTCAATGTATGTAAAACATAAAGAACACAGTTGCAATCTACTCATTGCAAACTATAGAACAGTTTTCTCTTAAACTAATCTTTGAAAGTTTCTTTTTAACTTGCATGAGATATTAGTTGAGAACACAATGTTTCGCTCTAAAACAGAGTTTAGGGTACTTACAATGCTTTGAAATGCTCTTTCAATGTATGTAAAACATAAAGACCACAGTTGCAATCTACTCATTGCAAACTATAGAACAGTTTTCTCTTAAACTAATCTTTGAAAGTTTCTTGTTAACTTGCATCAGATATTAGTTGAGAACACAATGTTTGGCTCTAAAACAGAGTTTAGGGTTCTTACAATGCTTTGAAATGCTGTTTCAATGTATGTAAAACATTAAGACCACAGTTTGCAATCTACTCATTGCAAACTATAGAACAGTTTTCTCTTAAACTAATCTTTGAAAGTTTCTTCTTAACTTGCATGAGATATTAGTTCAGAACACAATGTCTGACTCTAAAACAGAGTTTAAAGTACTTACAATGCTTTGAA
This sequence comes from Electrophorus electricus, assembly GCF_041902795.1. NCBI lineage: Eukaryota > Metazoa > Chordata > Actinopteri > Gymnotiformes > Gymnotidae > Electrophorus > Electrophorus electricus. The sequence goes on from NC_137522.1 coordinate 5,229,441, forward strand.
ATGCTGTTTTAATGTATGTAAAACATAAAGAACACAGTTTAAACCTATTGAAAACATAATGTCTTGCGCTCAAACACTGTTTAATCACTTACAATGCCTTAAAACGCTTTTTCAATGTATGTAAAATATAAAGAACACAGTTTAAATCTACTTGAAAACACAATTTCTTGCCCTGAAACACTGTTTAATCACTTACAATGCCTTGAAACGCTTTTTCAATGTATGTAAAATATAAAGAACACAGTTTACATCTACTTGAAAACACAATTTCTTACCCTGAAACACTGTTTAGTCACTTACAATGCCTTGAAACGCTGTTTCAATGTATGTAAAACATAAAGAACACAGTTGCAATCTACTTATTGCAAACTATAGAACAGACTGTTTTCTCTTAAACTAATCTTTGAAAGTTTATTCTTAACTTGCATGAGATATTAGTTGAGAACACAATGTTTGGCTCTAAAACAGAGTTTAAGGTACTTATAATGCTTGGAAATGCTGTTTTAATGTATGTAAAACATAAAGAACACAGTTTAAATCTACTTGAAAACACAATGTCTTGCGCTGAAACACTGTTTAATCACTTCCAATGCCTTGAAATGCTTTTTCAATGTATGTAAAATATAAAGAACAGTTTAAATCTACTTGAAAACACAATTTCTTGCCCTGAAACACTGTTTAATCACTTACAATGCCTTGAAACGCTGTTTCATTGTATGTAAAACATAAAAAACACATTTGCAATCTACTTATTGCAAACTATAGAACAGTTTTCTCTTAAACTAATCTTTGAAAGTTTCTTGTTAACTTGCATGAGATATTAGTTGAGAACACAATGTTTCGCTCTAAAACAGAGTTTAAGGTACTTACAATGCTTTGAAATGCTGTTTCAATGTATGTAAAACATAAAGAACACAGTTGCAATCTACTCATTGCAAACTATAGAACAGTCAGTTTTCTCTTAAACTAATCTTTGAAAGTTTCTTCTTAACTTGCATGAGATATTAGTTGAGAACACAATGTTTGGCTCTAAAACAGAGTTTAGGGTTCTTACAATGCTTTGAAATTCTCTTTCAATGTATGTAAAAGATAAAGACCACAGTTGCAATCTACTCAATGCAAACTATAGAACAGTCAGTTTTCTCTTAAACTAATCTTTGAAAGTTTCTTTTTAACTTGCATGAGATATTAGTTGAGAACACAATGTTTGGCTATAAAACAGAGTTTAAGGTACTTATAATAATTGGAAATGCTGTTTTAATGTATGTAAAACATAAAGAACACAGTTTAAATCTACTTGAAAACACAATGTCTTGCCCTGAAATACTGTTTAATCACTTCCAATGCCTTGAAATGCTTTTTCAATGTATGTAAAATATAAAGAACAGTTTAAATCTACTTGAAAACACAATTTCTTGCCCTGAAACACTGTTTAATCACTTACAATGCCTTGAAACGCTGTTTCATTGTATGTAAAACATAAAAAACACATTTGCAATCTACTTATTGCAAACTATAGAACAGTTTTCTCTTAAACTAATCTTTGAAAGTTTCTTGTTAACTTGCATCAGATATTAGTTGAGAACACAATGTTTGGCTCTAAAACAGAGTTTAGGGTTCTTACAATGCTTTGAAATGCTGTTTCAATGTATGTAAAACATTAAGACCACAGTTTGCAATCTACTCATTGCAAACTATAGAACAGTTTTCTCTTAAACTAATCTTTGAAAGTTTCTTCTTAACTTGCATGAGATATTAGTTCAGAACACAATGTTTGACTCTAAAACAGAGTTTAAAGTACTTACAATGCTTTGAAATGCTGTTTTAATGTATGTAAAACATAAAGAACACAGTTTAAACCTATTGAAAACATAATGTCTTGCGCTCAAACACTGTTTAATCACTTACAATGCCTTGAAACGCTTTTTCAATGTATGTAAAATATAAAGAACACAGTTTAAATCTACTTGAAAACACAATTTCTTGCCCTGAAACACTGTTTAATCACTTACAATGCCTTGAAACGCTTTTTCAATGTATGTAAAATATAAAGAACACAGTTTACATCTACTTGAAAACACAATTTCTTACCCTGAAACACTGTTTAGTCACTTACAATGCCTTGAAACGCTGTTTCAATGTATGTAAAACATAAAGAACACAGTTGCAATCTACTTATTGCAAACTATAGAACAGACTGTTTTCTCTTAAACTAATCTTTGAAAGTTTATTCTTAACTTGCATGAGATATTAGTTGAGAACACAATGTTTGGCTCTAAAACAGAGTTTAAGGTACTTATAATGCTTGGAAATGCTGTTTTAATGTATGTAAAACATAAAGAACACAGTTTAAATGTACTTGAAAACACAATGTCTTGCGCTGAAACACTGTTTAATCACTTCCAATGCCTTGAAATGCTTTTTCAATGTATGTAAAATATAAAGAACAGTTTAAATCTACTTGAAAACACAATTTCTTGCCCTGAAACACTGTTTAATCACTTACAATGCCTTGAAACGCTGTTTCAATGTATGTAAAACATAAAGAACACAGTTGCAATCTACTCATTGCAAACTATAGAACAGTTTTCTCTTAAACTAATCTTTGAAAGTTTCTTTTTAACTTGCATGAGATATTAGTTGAGAACACAATGTTTCGCTCTAAAACAGAGTTTAGGGTACTTACAATGCTTTGAAATGCTCTTTCAATGTATGTAAAACATAAAGACCACAGTTGCAATCTACTCATTGCAAACTATAGAACAGTTTTCTCTTAAACTAATCTTTGAAAGTTTCTTGTTAACTTGCATGAGATATTAGTTGAGAACACAATGTTTGGCTCTAAAACAGAGTTTAGGGTTCTTACAATGCTTTGAAATGCTGTTTCAATGTATGTAAAACATTAAGACCACAGTTTGCAATCTACTCATTGCAAACTATAGAACAGTTTTCTCTTAAACTAATCTTTGAAAGTTTCTTCTTAACTTGCATGAGATATTAGTTCAGAACACAATGTCTGACTCTAAAACAGAGTTTAAAGTACTTACAATGCTTTGAAATGCTGTTTTAATGTATGTAAAACATAAAGAACACAGTTTAAACCTATTGAAAACATAATGTCTTGCGCTCAAACACTGTTTAATCACTTACAATGCCTTAAAACGCTTTTTCAATGTATGTAAAATATAAAGAACACAGTTTAAATCTACTTGAAAACACAATTTCTTGCCCTGAAACACTGTTTAATCACTTACAATGCCTTGAAACGCTTTTTCAATGTATGTAAAATATAAAGAACACAGTTTACATCTACTTGAAAACACAATTTCTTACCCTGAAACACTGTTTAGTCACTTACAATGCCTTGAAACGCTGTTTCAATGTATGTAAAACATAAAGAACACAGTTGCAATCTACTTATTGCAAACTATAGAACAGACTGTTTTCTCTTAAACTAATCTTTGAAAGTTTATTCTTAACTTGCATGAGATATTAGTTGAGAACACAATGTTTGGCTCTAAAACAGAGTTTAAGGTACTTATAATGCTTGGAAATGCTGTTTTAATGTATGTAAAACATAAAGAACACAGTTTAAATCTACTTGAAAACACAATGTCTTGCGCTGAAACACTGTTTAATCACTTCCAATGCCTTGAAATGCTTTTTCAATGTATGTAAAATATAAAGAACAGTTTAAATCTACTTGAAAACACAATTTCTTGCCCTGAAACACTGTTTAATCACTTACAATGCCTTGAAACGCTGTTTCATTGTATGTAAAACATAAAAAACACATTTGCAATCTACTTATTGCAAACTATAGAACAGTTTTCTCTTAAACTAATCTTTGAAAGTTTCTTGTTAACTTGCATGAGATATTAGTTGAGAACACAATGTTTCGCTCTAAAACAGAGTTTAAGGTACTTACAATGCTTTGAAATGCTGTTTCAATGTATGTAAAACATAAAGACCACAGTTGCAATCTACTCATTGCAAACTATAGAACAGTTGTCTCTTAAACTAATCTTTGAAAGTTTCTTCTTAACTTGCATGAGATATTAGTTGAGAAAACAATGTTTGGCTCTAAAACAGAGTTTAAGGTACTTACAATGCTTTGAAATGCTTTTTAATGTATGTAAAACATAAAGAACACAGTTTAAACCTATTGAAAACACAATGTCTTGCGCTCAAACACTTGTTAATCACTTACAATGCCTTGAAACGCTTTTTCAATGCATGTAAAATATAAAGAACACAGTTTAAATCTACTTGAAAACACAATTTCTTGCCCCGAAACACTGTTTAATCACTTACAATGCCTTGAAACGCTTTTTCAATGTATGTAAAATATAAAGAACACAGTTTAAATCTACTTGAAAACACAATTTCTTACCCTGAAACACTGTTTAGTCACTTACAATGCCTTGAAACGCTGTTTCAATGTATGTAAAACATAAAGAACACAGTGGCAATCTACTCATTGCAAACTATAGAACAGTTTTCTCTTAAACTAATCTTTGAAAGTTTCTTCTTAACTTGCATGAGATATTAGTTGAGAACACAATGTTTCACTCTAAAACAGAGTTTAAGCTACTTACAATGCTTTGAAATGCTGTTTCAATGTATGTAAAACATAAAGAACACAGTTGCAATCTACTCATTGCAAACTATAGAACAGTCAGTTTTCTCTTAAAGTAATCTTTGAAAGTTTCTTCTTAACTTGCATGAGATATTAGTTGAGAACACAATGTTTGGCTCTAAAACAGAGTTTAAGGTACTTATAATGCTTTGAAATGCTGTTTTAATGTATGTAAAACATAAAGAACACAGTTGAAATCTACTTGAAAACACAATGTCTTGCCCTGAAACACTGTTTAATCAATTAACATGCCTTGAAACGCTGTTTCAATGTGTCTAAAACATAAAGAACACAGTTGCAATCTACTTATTGCAAATTATAGAACATACAGTTTTCTCTTAAAATAATATTTAAAGTTTCTTCTTAACTTGCATGAGATATTAGTTGAGAACACAATGTTTGGCTCTAAAACAGAATTTAAGGTACTTACAATGCTTTGAAATGCTTTTTAATGTATGTAAAACATAAAGAACACAATTTAAACCTATTGAAAATACAATGTCTTGCGCTCAAACACTGTTTAATCACTTACAATGCATTGAAACGCTTTTTCAATGTATGTAAAATATAAAGAACACAGTTTAAATCTACTTGAAAACACAATTTCTTACCCTGAAACACTGTTTAGTCACTTACAATGCCTTGAAACGCTGTTTTAATGTATTTAAAAGAAAGAACACAGTTTAAATCTACTTGAAAACACAATGTCTTGCCCTGAAATACTGTTTAATCACTTACAATGCCTTGAAACGCTGTTTTAATGTATTTAAAAGAAAGAACACAGTTTAAATCTACTTGAAAACACAATGTCTTGTCCTGAAACACTGTTTTGTCACTTACAATGCCTTGAAACGCTGTTTCAATGTATGTAAAACATAAAGAACACAGTTGCAATCTACTTATTGCAAACTATAGAACAGACTGTTTTCTCTTAAACTAATCTTTGAAAGTTTCTTGTTAACTTGCATGAGATATTAGTTGAGAACACAATGTTTGGCTCTAAAACAGAGTTTAGGGTTCTTACAATGCTTTGAAATGCTCTTTCAATGTATGTAAAAGATAAAGACCACAGTTGCAATCTACTCAATGCAAACTATAGAACAGTCAGTTTTCTCTTAAACTAATCTTTGAAAGTTTCTTTTTAACTTGCATGAGATATTAGTTGAGAACACAATGTTTGGCTCTAAAACAGAGTTTAGGGCACTTAATATGCTTTGAAATGCTGTTTTAATGTATGTAAAACATAAAGAACACAGTTTAAATCTACTTGAAAACACAATGTCTTGCCCTGAAATACTGTTTAGACACTTACAATGCTTTGAAATGCTGTTTCAATGTATGTAAAACATAAAGAACAAAGTTTAAAGCTACTTGAAAACATAATGTCTTGCGCTCAAACACTGTTTAATCACTTACAATGCCTTGAAACGCTTTTTCAATGTATGTAAAATATAAAGAACACAGTTTAAATCTACTTGAAAACACAATTTCTTGCCCTGAAACACTGTTTAATCACTTACAATGCCTTGAAACGCTTTTTCAATGTATGTAAAATATAAAGAACACAGTTTACATCTACTTGAAAACACAATTTCTTACCCTGAAACACTGTTTAGTCACTTACAATGCCTTGAAACGCTGTTTCAATGTATGTAAAACATAAAGAACACAGTTGCAATCTACTTATTGCAAACTATAGAACAGACTGTTTTCTCTTAAACTAATCTTTGAAAGTTTATTCTTAACTTGCATGAGATATTAGTTGAGAACACAATGTTTGGCTCTAAAACAGAGTTTAAGGTACCTATAATGCTTGGAAATGCTGTTTTAATGTATGTAAAACATAAAGAACACAGTTTAAATCTACTTGAAAACACAATGTCTTGCGCTGAAACACTGTTTAATCACTTCCAATGCCTTGAAATGCTTTTTCAATGTATGTAAAATATAAAGAACAGTTTAAATCTACTTGAAAACACAATTTCTTGCCCTGAAACATTGTTTAATCACTTACAATGCCTTGAAACGCTGTTTCAATGTATGTAAAACATAAAGAACACAGTTGCAATCTACTCATTGCAAACTATAGAACAGTTTTCTCTTAAACTAATCTTTGAAAGTTTCTTTTTAACTTGCATGAGATATTAGTTGAGAACACAATGTTTGGCTATAAAACAGAGTTTAAGGTACTTATAATAATTGGAAATGCTGTTTTAATGTATGTAAAACATAAAGAACACAGTTTAAATCTACTTGAAAACACAATGTCTTGCCCTGAAATACTGTTTAATCACTTACAATGCCTTGAAACGCTGTTTTAATGTATTTAAAAGAAAGAACACAGTTTAAATCTACTTGAAAACACAATGTCTTGTCCTGAAACACTGTTTTGTCACTTACAATGCCTTGAAACGCTGTTTCAATGTATGTAAAACATAAAGAACACAGTTGCAATCTACTTATTGCAAACTATAGAACAGACTGTTTTCTCTTAAACTAATCTTTGAAAGTTTCTTGTTAACTTGCATGAGATATTAGTTGAGAACACAATGTTTGGCTCTAAAACAGAGTTTAGGGTTCTTACAATGCTTTGAAATGCTCTTTCAATGTATGTAAAAGATAAAGACCACAGTTGCAATCTACTCAATGCAAACTATAGAACAGTCAGTTTTCTCTTAAACTAATCTTTGAAAGTTTCTTTTTAACTTGCATGAGATATTAGTTGAGAACACAATGTTTGGCTCTAAAACAGAGTTTAGGGCACTTAATATGCTTTGAAATGCTGTTTTAATGTATGTAAAACATAAAGAACACAGTTTAAATCTACTTGAAAACACAATGTCTTGCCCTGAAATACTGTTTAGACACTTACAATGCTTTGAAATGCTGTTTCAATGTATGTAAAACATAAAGAACAAAGTTTAAAGCTACTTGAAAACATAATGTCTTGCGCTCAAACACTGTTTAATCACTTACAATGCCTTGAAACGCTTTTTCAATGTATGTAAAATATAAAGAACACAGTTTAAATCTACTTGAAAACACAATTTCTTGCCCTGAAACACTGTTTAATCACTTACAATGCCTTGAAACGCTTTTTCAATGTATGTAAAATATAAAGAACACAGTTTACATCTACTTGAAAACACAATTTCTTACCCTGAAACACTGTTTAGTCACTTACAATGCCTTGAAACGCTGTTTCAATGTATGTAAAACATAAAGAACACAGTTGCAATCTACTTATTGCAAACTATAGAACAGACTGTTTTCTCTTAAACTAATCTTTGAAAGTTTATTCTTAACTTGCATGAGATATTAGTTGAGAACACAATGTTTGGCTCTAAAACAGAGTTTAAGGTACCTATAATGCTTGGAAATGCTGTTTTAATGTATGTAAAACATAAAGAACACAGTTTAAATCTACTTGAAAACACAATGTCTTGCGCTGAAACACTGTTTAATCACTTCCAATGCCTTGAAATGCTTTTTCAATGTATGTAAAATATAAAGAACAGTTTAAATCTACTTGAAAACACAATTTCTTGCCCTGAAACATTGTTTAATCACTTACAATGCCTTGAAACGCTGTTTCAATGTATGTAAAACATAAAGAACACAGTTGCAATCTACTCATTGCAAACTATAGAACAGTTTTCTCTTAAACTAATCTTTGAAAGTTTCTTTTTAACTTGCATGAGATATTAGTTGAGAACACAATGTTTGGCTATAAAACAGAGTTTAAGGTACTTATAATAATTGGAAATGCTGTTTTAATGTATGTAAAACATAAAGAACACAGTTTAAATCTACTTGAAAACACAATGTCTTGCCCTGAAATACTGTTTAATCACTTCCAATGCCTTGAAATGCTTTTTCAATGTATGTAAAATATAAAGAACAGTTTAAATCTACTTGAAAACACAATTTCTTGCCCTGAAACACTGTTTAATCACTTACAATGCCTTGAAACGCTGTTTCAATGTATGTAAAACATAAAGAACACAGTTGCAATCTACTCATTGCAAACTATAGAACAGTTTTCTCTTAAACTAATCTTTGAAAGTTTCTTTTTAACTTGCATGAGATATTAGTTGAGAACACAATGTTTCGCTCTAAAACAGAGTTTAGGGTACTTACAATGCTTTGAAATGCTCTTTCAATGTATGTAAAACATAAAGACCACAGTTGCAATCTACTCATTGCAAACTATAGAACAGTTGTCTCTTAAACTAATCTTTGAAAGTTTCTTCTTAACTTGCATGAGATATTAGTTGAGAAAACAATGTTTGGCTCTAAAACAGAGTTTAAGGTACTTACAATGCTTTGAAATGCTTTTTAATGTATGTAAAACATAAAGAACACAGTTTAAACCTATTGAAAACACAATGTCTTGCGCTCAAACACTGTTTAATCACTTACAATGCCTTGAAACGCTTTTTCAATGCATGTAAAATATAAAGAACACAGTTTAAATCTACTTGAAAAGACAATTTCTTGCCCTGAAACACTGTTTAATCACTTACAATGCCTTGAAACGCTTTTTCAATGTATGTAAAATATAAAGAACACAGTTTAAATCTACTTGAAAACACAATTTCTTACCCTGAAACACTGTTTAGTCACTTACAATGCCTTGAAACGCTGTTTCAATGTATGTAAAACATAAAGAACACAGTTGCAATCTACTCATTGCAAACTATAGAACAGTTTTCTCTTAAACTAATCTTTGAAAGTTTCTTCTTAACTTGCATGAGATATTAGTTGAGAACACAATGTTTCACTCTATAACAGAGTTTAAGGTACTTACAATGCTTTGAAATGCTGTTTCAATGTATGTAAAACATAAAGAACACAGTTGCAATCTACTCATTGCAAATTATAGAACATACAGTTTTCTCTTAAAATAATATTTAAAGTTTCTTCTTAACTTGCATGAGATATTAGTTGAGAACACAATGTTTCACTCTATAACAGAGTTTAAGGTACTTACAATGCTTTGAAATGCTTTTTAATGTATGTAAAACATAAAGAACACAGTTGAAATCTACTTGAAAACACAATGTCTTGCCCTGAAACACTGTTTAATCAATTAACATGCCTTGAAACGCTGTTTCAATGTGTCTAAAACATAAAGAACACAGTTGCAATCTACTTATTGCAAATTATAGAACATACAGTTTTCTCTTAAAATAATATTTAAAGTTTCTTCTTAACTTGCATGAGATATTAGTTGAGAACACAATGTTTGGCTCTAAAACAGAATTTAAGGTACTTACAATGCTTTGAAATGCTTTTTAATGTATGTAAAACATAAAGAACACAGTTTAAACCTATTGAAAACACAATGTCTTGCGCTCAAACACTGTTTAATCACTTACAATGCCTTGAAACGCTTTTTCAATGTATGTAAAATATAAAGAACACAGTTTAAATCTACTTGAAAACACAATTTCTTACCCTGAAACACTGTTTAGTCACTTACAATGCCTTGAAACGCTGTTTTAATGTATTTAAAAGAAAGAACACAGTTTAAATCTACTTGAAAACACAATGTCTTGCCCTGAAATACTGTTTAATCACTTACAATGCCTTGAAACGCTGTTTTAATGTATTTAAAAGAAAGAACACAGTTTAAATCTACTTGAAAACACAATGTCTTGTCCTGAAACACTGTTTTGTCACTTACAATGCCTTGAAACGCTGTTTCAATGTATGTAAAACATAAAGAACACAGTTGCAATCTACTTATTGCAAACTATAGAACAGACTGTTTTCTCTTAAACTAATCTTTGAAAGTTTCTTGTTAACTTGCATGAGATATTAGTTGAGAACACAATGTTTGGCTCTAAAACAGAGTTTAGGGTTCTTACAATGCTTTGAAACGCTGTTTCAATGTATGTAAAACATAAAGAACACAGTTGCAATCTACTTATTGCAAACTATAGAACAGACTGTTTTCTCTTAAACTAATCTTTGAAAGTTTATTCTTAACTTGCATGAGATATTAGTTGAGAACACAATGTTTGGCTCTAAAACAGAGTTTAAGGTACTTATAATGCTTGGAAATGCTGTTTTAATGTATGTAAAACATAAAGAACACAGTTTAAATGTACTTGAAAACACAATGTCTTGCGCTGAAACACTGTTTAATCACTTCCAATGCCTTGAAATGCTTTTTCAATGTATGTAAAATATAAAGAACAGTTTAAATCTACTTGAAAACACAATTTCTTGCCCTGAAACACTGTTTAATCACTTACAATGCCTTGAAACGCTGTTTCAATGTATGTAAAACATAAAGAACACAGTTGCAATCTACTCATTGCAAACTATAGAACAGTTTTCTCTTAAACTAATCTTTGAAAGTTTCTTTTTAACTTGCATGAGATATTAGTTGAGAACACAATGTTTCGCTCTAAAACAGAGTTTAGGGTACTTACAATGCTTTGAAATGCTCTTTCAATGTATGTAAAACATAAAGACCACAGTTGCAATCTACTCATTGCAAACTATAGAACAGTTTTCTCTTAAACTAATCTTTGAAAGTTTCTTGTTAACTTGCATCAGATATTAGTTGAGAACACAATGTTTGGCTCTAAAACAGAGTTTAGGGTTCTTACAATGCTTTGAAATGCTGTTTCAATGTATGTAAAACATTAAGACCACAGTTTGCAATCTACTCATTGCAAACTATAGAACAGTTTTCTCTTAAACTAATCTTTGAAAGTTTCTTCTTAACTTGCATGAGATATTAGTTCAGAACACAATGTCTGACTCTAAAACAGAGTTTAAAGTACTTACAATGCTTTGAAATGCTGTTTTAATGTATGTAAAACATAAAGAACACAGTTTAAACCTATTGAAAACATAATGTCTTGCGCTCAAACACTGTTTAATCACTTACAATGCCTTGAAACGCTTTTTGAATGTATGTAAAATATAAAGAACACAGTTTAAATCTACTTGAAAACACAATTTCTTGCCCTGAAACACTGTTTAATCACTTACAATGCCTTGAAACGCTTTTTCAATGTATGTAAAATATAAAGAACACAGTTTACATCTACTTGAAAACACAATTTCTTACCCTGAAACACTGTTTAGTCACTTACAATGCCTTGAAACGCTGTTTCAATGTATGTAAAACATAAAGAACACAGTTGCAATCTACTTATTGCAAACTATAGAACAGACTGTTTTCTCTTAAACTAATCTTTGAAAGTTTATTCTTAACTTGCATTAGATATTAGTTGAGAACACAATGTTTGGCTCTAAAACAGAGTTTAAGGTACTTATAATGCTTGGAAATGCTGTTTTAATGTATGTAAAACATAAAGAACACAGTTTAAATGTACTTGAAAACACAATGTCTTGCGCTGAAACACTGTTTAATCACTTCCAATGCCTTGAAATGCTTTTTCAATGTATGTAAAATATAAAGAACACAGTTTAAATCTACTTGAAAACACAATTTCTTACCCTGAAACACTGTTTAGTCACTTACAATGCCTTGAAACGCTGTTTTAATGTATTTAAAAGAAAGAACACAGTTTAAATCTACTTGAAAACACAATGTCTTGCCCTGAAATACTGTTTAATCACTTACAATGCCTTGAAACGCTGTTTTAATGTATTTAAAAGAAAGAACACAGTTTAAATCTACTTGAAAACACAATGTCTTGTCCTGAAACACTGTTTTGTCACTTACAATGCCTTGAAACGCTGTTTCAATGTATGTAAAACATAAAGAACACAGTTGCAATCTACTTATTGCAAACTATAGAACAGACTGTTTTCTCTTAAACTAATCTTTGAAAGTTTCTTGTTAACTTGCATGAGATATTAGTTGAGAACACAATGTTTGGCTCTAAAACAGAGTTTAGGGTTCTTACAATGCTTTGAAATGCTCTTTCAATGTATGTAAAAGATAAAGACCACAGTTCCAATCTACTCAATGCAAACGATAGAACAGTCAGTTTTCTCTTAAACTAATCTTTGAAAGTTTCTTTTTAACTTGCATGAGATATTAGTTGAGAACACAATGTTTGGCTCTAAAACAGAGTTTAAGGTACTTATAATAATTGGAAATGCTGTTTTAATGTATGTAAAACATAAAGAACACAGTTTAAATCTACTTGAAAACACAATGTCTTGCCCTGAAATACTGTTTAATCACTTCCAATGCCTTGAAATGCTTTTTCAATGTATGTAAAATATAAAGAACAGTTTAAATCTACTTGAAAACACAATTTCTTGCCCTGAAACACTGTTTAATCACTTACAATGCCTTGAAACGCTGTTTCATTGTATGTAAAACATAAAAAACACATTTGCAATCTACTTATTGCAAACTATAGAACAGTTTTCTCTTAAACTAATCTTTGAAAGTTTCTTGTTAACTTGCATCAGATATTAGTTGAGAACACAATGTTTGGCTCTAAAACAGAGTTTAGGGTTCTTACAATGCTTTGAAATGCTGTTTCAATGTATGTAAAACATTAAGACCACAGTTTGCAATCTACTCATTGCAAACTATAGAACAGTTTTCTCTTAAACTAATCTTTGAAAGTTTCTTCTTAACTTGCATGAGATATTAGTTCAGAACACAATGTTTGACTCTAAAACAGAGTTTAAAGTACTTACAATGCTTTGAAATGCTGTTTTAATGTATGTAAAACATAAAGAACACAGTTTAAACCTATTGAAAACATAATGTCTTGCGCTCAAACACTGTTTAATCACTTACAATGCCTTGAAACGCTTTTTCAATGTATGTAAAATATAAAGAACACAGTTTAAATCTATTTGAAAACACAATTTCTTGCCCTGAAACACTGTTTAATCACTTACAATGCCTTGAAACGCTTTTTCAATGTATGTAAAATATAAAGAACACAGTTTACATCTACTTGAAAACACAATTTCTTACCCTGAAACACTGTTTAGTCACTTACAATGCCTTGAAACGCTGTTTCAATGTATGTAAAACATAAAGAACACAGTTGCAATCTACTTATTGCAAACTATAGAACAGACTGTTTTCTCTTAAACTAATCTTTGAAAGTTTATTCTTAACTTGCATGAGATATTAGTTGAGAACACAATGTTTGGCTCTAAAACAGAGTTTAAGGTACTTATAATGCTTGGAAATGCTGTTTTAATGTATGTAAAACATAAAGAACACAGTTTAAATGTACTTGAAAACACAATGTCTTGCGCTGAAACACTGTTTAATCACTTCCAATGCCTTGAAATGCTTTTTCAATGTATGTAAAATATAAAGAACAGTTTAAATCTACTTGAAAACACAATTTCTTGCCCTGAAACACTGTTTAATCACTTACAATGCCTTGAAACGCTGTTTCAATGTATGTAAAACATAAAGAACACAGTTGCAATCTACTCATTGCAAACTATAGAACAGTTTTCTCTTAAACTAATCTTTGAAAGTTTCTTTTTAACTTGCATGAGATATTAGTTGAGAACACAATGTTTCGCTCTAAAACAGAGTTTAGGGTACTTACAATGCTTTGAAATGCTCTTTCAATGTATGTAAAACATAAAGACCACAGTTGCAATCTACTCATTGCAAACTATAGAACAGTTTTCTCTTAAACTAATCTTTGAAAGTTTCTTGTTAACTTGCATCAGATATTAGTTGAGAACACAATGTTTGGCTCTAAAACAGAGTTTAGGGTTCTTACAATGCTTTGAAATGCTGTTTCAATGTATGTAAAACATTAAGACCACAGTTTGCAATCTACTCATTGCAAACTATAGAACAGTTTTCTCTTAAACTAATCTTTGAAAGTTTCTTCTTAACTTGCATGAGATATTAGTTCAGAACACAATGTCTGACTCTAAAACAGAGTTTAAAGTACTTACAATGCTTTGAAATGCTGTTTTAATGTATGTAAAACATAAAGAACACAGTTTAAACCTATTGAAAACATAATGTCTTGCGCTCAAACACTGTTTAATCACTTACAATGCCTTGAAACGCTTTTTCAATGTATGTAAAATATAAAGAACACAGTTTAAATCTACTTGAAAACACAATTTCTTGCCCTGAAACACTGTTTAATCACTTACAATGCCTTGAAACGCTTTTTCAATGTATGTAAAATATAAAGAACACAGTTTACATCTACTTGAAAACACAATTTCTTACCCTGAAACACTGTTTAGTCACTTACAATGCCTTGAAACGCTGTTTCAATGTATGTAAAACATAAAGAACACAGTTGCAATCTACTTATTGCAAACTATAGAACAGACTGTTTTCTCTTAAACTAATCTTTGAAAGTTTATTCTTAACTTGCATTAGATATTAGTTGAGAACACAATGTTTGGCTCTAAAACAGAGTTTAAGGTACTTATAATGCTTGGAAATGCTGTTTTAATGTATGTAAAACATAAAGAACACAGTTTAAATGTACTTGAAAACACAATGTCTTGCGCTGAAACACTGTTTAATCACTTCCAATGCCTTGAAATGCTTTTTCAATGTATGTAAAATATAAAGAACAGTTTAAATCTACTTGAAAACACAATTTCTTGCCCTGAAACACTGTTTAATCACTTACAATGCCTTGAAACGCTGTTTCAATGTATGTAAAACATAAAGAACACAGTTGCAATCTACTCATTGCAAACTATAGAACAGTTTTCTCTTAAACTAATCTTTGAAAGTTTCTTTTTAACTTGCATGAGATATTAGTTGAGAACACAATGTTTCGCTCTAAAACAGAGTTTAGGGTACTTACAATGCTTTGAAATGCTCTTTCAATGTATGTAAAACATAAAGACCACAGTTGCAATCTACTCATTGCAAACTATAGAACAGTTGTCTCTTAAACTAATCTTTGAAAGTTTCTTCTTAACTTGCATGAGATATTAGTTGAGAAAACAATGTTTGGCTCTAAAACAGAGTTTAAGGTACTTACAATGCTTTGAAATGCTTTTTAATGTATGTAAAACATAAAGAACACAGTTTAAACCTATTGAAAACACAATGTCTTGCGCTCAAACACTGTTTAATCACTTACAATGCCTTGAAACGCTTTTTCAATGCATGTAAAATATAAAGAACACAGTTTAAATCTACTTGAAAACACAATTTCTTGCCCTGAAACACTGTTTAATCACTTACAATGCCTTGAAACGCTTTTTCAATGTATGTAAAATATAAAGAACACAGTTTAAATCTACTTGAAAACACAATTTCTTACCCTGAAACACTGTTTAGTCTCTTACAATGCCTTGAAACGCTGTTTCAATGTATGTAAAACATAAAGAACACAGTTGCAATCTACTCATTGCAAACTATAGAACAGTTTTCTCTTAAACTAATCTTTGAAAGTTTCTTCTTAACTTGCATGAGATATTAGTTGAGAACACAATGTTTCACTCTAAAACAGAGTTTAAGGTACTTACAATGCTTTGAAATGCTGTTTCAATGTATGTAAAACATAAAGAACACAGTTGCAATCTACTCATTGCAAACTATAGAACAGTTTTCTCTTAAACTAATCTTTGAAAGTTTCTTCTTAACTTGCATGAGATATTAGTTGAGAACACAATGTTTGGCTCTAAAACAGAATTTAAGGTACTTACAATGCTTTGAAATGCTTTTTAATGTATGTAAAACATAAAGAACACAGTTTAAACCTATTGAAAACACAATGTCTTGCGCTCAAACACTGTTTAATCACTTACAATGCCTTGAAACGCTTTTTCAATGCATGTAAAATATAAAGAACACAGTTTAAATCTACTTGAAAACACAATGTCTTGCCCTGAAACACTGTTTAATCAATTAACATGCCTTGAATCGCTGTTTCAATGTGTCTAAAACATAAAGAACACAGTTGCAATCTACTTATTGCAAACTGTAGAACATACAGTTTTCTCTTAAACTAATATTTGAAAGTTTCTTCTTAACTTGCATGAGATATTAGTTGAGAACACAATGTTTGGCTCTAAAACAGAGTTTAAGGTACTTATAATAATTGGAAATGCTGTTTTAATGTATGTAAAACATAAAGAACACAGTTTAAATCTACTTGAAAACACAATGTCTTGCCCTGAAATACTGTTTAATCACTTCCAATGCCTTGAAATGCTTTTTCAATGTATGTAAAATATAAAGAACAGTTTAAATCTACTTGAAAACACAATTTCTTGCCCTGAAACACTGTTTAATCACTTACAATGCCTTGAAACGCTGTTTCATTGTATGTAAAACATAAAAAACACATTTGCAATCTACTTATTGCAAACTATAGAACAGTTTTCTCTTAAACTAATCTTTGAAAGTTTCTTGTTAACTTGCATCAGATATTAGTTGAGAACACAATGTTTGGCTCTAAAACAGAGTTTAGGGTTCTTACAATGCTTTGAAATGCTGTTTCAATGTATGTAAAACATTAAGACCACAGTTTGCAATCTACTCATTGCAAACTATAGAACAGTTTTCTCTTAAACTAATCTTTGAAAGTTTCTTCTTAACTTGCATGAGATATTAGTTCAGAACACAATGTTTGACTCTAAAACAGAGTTTAAAGTACTTACAATGCTTTGAAATGCTGTTTTAATGTATGTAAAACATAAAGAACACAGTTTAAACCTATTGAAAACATAATGTCTTGCGCTCAAACACTGTTTAATCACTTACAATGCCTTGAAACGCTTTTTCAATGTATGTAAAATATAAAGAACACAGTTTAAATCTACTTGAAAACACAATTTCTTGCCCTGAAACACTGTTTAATCACTTACAATGCCTTGAAACGCTTTTTCAATGTATGTAAAATATAAAGAACACAGTTTACATCTACTTGAAAACACAATTTCTTACCCTGAAACACTGTTTAGTCACTTACAATGCCTTGAAACGCTGTTTCAATGTATGTAAAACATAAAGAACACAGTTGCAATCTACTTATTGCAAACTATAGAACAGACTGTTTTCTCTTAAACTAATCTTTGAAAGTTTATTCTTAACTTGCATGAGATATTAGTTGAGAACACAATGTTTGGCTCTAAAACAGAGTTTAAGGTACTTATAATGCTTGGAAATGCTGTTTTAATGTATGTAAAACATAAAGAACACAGTTTAAATGTACTTGAAAACACAATGTCTTGCGCTGAAACACTGTTTAATCACTTCCAATGCCTTGAAATGCTTTTTCAATGTATGTAAAATATAAAGAACAGTTTAAATCTACTTGAAAACACAATTTCTTGCCCTGAAACACTGTTTAATCACTTACAATGCCTTGAAACGCTGTTTCAATGTATGTAAAACATAAAGAACACAGTTGCAATCTACTCATTGCAAACTATAGAACAGTTTTCTCTTAAACTAATCTTTGAAAGTTTCTTTTTAACTTGCATGAGATATTAGTTGAGAACACAATGTTTCGCTCTAAAACAGAGTTTAGGGTACTTACAATGCTTTGAAATGCTCTTTCAATGTATGTAAAACATAAAGACCACAGTTGCAATCTACTCATTGCAAACTATAGAACAGTTTTCTCTTAAACTAATCTTTGAAAGTTTCTTGTTAACTTGCATCAGATATTAGTTGAGAACACAATGTTTGGCTCTAAAACAGAGTTTAGGGTTCTTACAATGCTTTGAAATGCTGTTTCAATGTATGTAAAACATTAAGACCACAGTTTGCAATCTACTCATTGCAAACTATAGAACAGTTTTCTCTTAAACTAATCTTTGAAAGTTTCTTCTTAACTTGCATGAGATATTAGTTCAGAACACAATGTCTGACTCTAAAACAGAGTTTAAAGTACTTACAATGCTTTGAAATGCTGTTTTAATGTATGTAAAACATAAAGAACACAGTTTAAACCTATTGAAAACATAATGTCTTGCGCTCAAACACTGTTTAATCACTTACAATGCCTTGAAACGCTTTTTCAATGTATGTAAAATATAAAGAACACAGTTTAAATCTACTTGAAAACACAATTTCTTGCCCTGAAACACTGTTTAATCACTTACAATGCCTTGAAACGCTTTTTCAATGTATGTAAAATATAAAGAACACAGTTTACATCTACTTGAAAACACAATTTCTTACCCTGAAACACTGTTTAGTCACTTACAATGCCTTGAAACGCTGTTTCAATGTATGTAAAACATAAAGAACACAGTTGCAATCTACTTATTGCAAACTATAGAACAGACTGTTTTCTCTTAAACTAATCTTTGAAAGTTTATTCTTAACTTGCATTAGATATTAGTTGAGAACACAATGTTTGGCTCTAAAACAGAGTTTAAGGTACTTATAATGCTTGGAAATGCTGTTTTAATGTATGTAAAACATAAAGAACACAGTTTAAATGTACTTGAAAACACAATGTCTTGCGCTGAAACACTGTTTAATCACTTCCAATGCCTTGAAATGCTTTTTCAATGTATGTAAAATATAAAGAACAGTTTAAATCTACTTGAAAACACAATTTCTTGCCCTGAAACACTGTTTAATCACTTACAATGCCTTGAAACGCTGTTTCAATGTATGTAAAACATAAAGAACACAGTTGCAATCTACTCATTGCAAACTATAGAACAGTTTTCTCTTAAACTAATCTTTGAAAGTTTCTTTTTAACTTGCATGAGATATTAGTTGAGAACACAATGTTTCGCTCTAAAACAGAGTTTAGGGTACTTACAATGCTTTGAAATGCTCTTTCAATGTATGTAAAACATAAAGACCACAGTTGCAATCTACTCATTGCAAACTATAGAACAGTTGTCTCTTAAACTAATCTTTGAAAGTTTCTTCTTAACTTGCATGAGATATTAGTTGAGAAAACAATGTTTGGCTCTAAAACAGAGTTTAAGGTACTTACAATGCTTTGAAATGCTTTTTAATGTATGTAAAACATAAAGAACACAGTTTAAACCTATTGAAAACACAATGTCTTGCGCTCAAACACTGTTTAATCACTTACAATGCCTTGAAACGCTTTTTCAATGCATGTAAAATATAAAGAACACAGTTTAAATCTACTTGAAAACACAATTTCTTGCCCTGAAACACTGTTTAATCACTTACAATGCCTTGAAACGCTTTTTCAATGTATGTAAAATATAAAGAACACAGTTTAAATCTACTTGAAAACACAATTTCTTACCCTGAAACACTGTTTAGTCTCTTACAATGCCTTGAAACGCTGTTTCAATGTATGTAAAACATAAAGAACACAGTTGCAATCTACTCATTGCAAACTATAGAACAGTTTTCTCTTAAACTAATCTTTGAAAGTTTCTTCTTAACTTGCATGAGATATTAGTTGAGAACACAATGTTTCACTCTAAAACAGAGTTTAAGGTACTTACAATGCTTTGAAATGCTTTTTAATGTATGTAAAACATAAAGAACACAGTTTAAACCTATTGAAAACACAATGTCTTGCGCTCAAACACTGTTTAATCACTTACAATGCCTTGAAACGCTTTTTCAATGCATGTAAAATATAAAGAACACAGTTTAAATCTACTTGAAAACACAATGTCTTGCCCTGAAACACTGTTTAATCAATTAACATGCCTTGAATCGCTGTTTCAATGTGTCTAAAACATAAAGAACACAGTTGCAATCTACTTATTGCAAACTGTAGAACATACAGTTTTCTCTTAAACTAATATTTGAAAGTTTCTTCTTAACTTGCATGAGATATTAGTTGAGAACACAATGTTTGGCTCTAAAACAGAGTTTAAGGTACTTATAATAATTGGAAATGCTGTTTTAATGTATGTAAAACATAAAGAACACAGTTTAAATCTACTTGAAAACACAATGTCTTGCGCTGAAACACTGTTTAATCACTTCCAATGCCTTGAAATGCTTTTTCAATGTATGTAAAATATAAAGAACAGTTTAAATCTACTTGAAAACACAATTTCTTGCCCTGAAACACTGTTTAATCACTTACAATGCCTTGAAACGCTTTTTCAATGTATGTAAAATATAAAGAACACAGTTTAAATCTACTTGAAAACACAATTTCTTACCCTGAAACACTGTTTAGTCACTTACAATGCCTTGAAACGCTGTTTTAATGTATTTAAAAGAAAGAACACAGTTTAAATCTACTTGAAAACACAATTTCTTACCCTGAAACACTGTTTAGTCACTTACAATGCCTTGAAACGCTGTTTCCATGTATGTAAAACATAAAGAACACAGTTGCAATCTACTTATTGCAAACTATAGAACAGACTGTTTTCTCTTAAACTAATCTTTGAAAGTTTATTCTTAACTTGCATGAGATATTAGTTGAGAACGCAATGTTTGGCTCTACAACAGAGTTTAAGGTACTTACAATGCTTTGAAATGCTGTTTTAATGTATGTAAAACATAAAGAACACAGTTTAAATCTACTTGAAAACACGTCTTGCCCCGAAACACTTTTAAATCACTTACAATGCCTTGAAACTCTGTTTCAATGTATGTAAAACATAAAGAACACAGTTGCAATCTACTCATTGCAAACTATAGAACAGTTTTCTCTTAAACTAATCTTTGAAAGTTTCTTCTTAACTTGCATGAGATATTAGTTGAGAAAACAATGTTTGGCTCTAAAACAGAGTTTAAGGTACTTACAATGCTTTGAAATGCTTTTTAATGTATGTAAAACATAAAGAACACAGTTTAAACCTATTGAAAACACAATGTCTTGCGCTCAAACACTGTTTAATCACTTACAATGCCTTGAAACGCTTTTTCAATGTATGTAAAATATAAAGAACACAGTTTAAATCTACTTGAAAACACAATTTCTTACCCTGAAACACTGTTTAGTCACTTACAATGCCTTGAAACGCTGTTTTAATGTATTTAAAAGAAAGAACACAGTTTAAATCTACTTGAAAACACAATTTCTTACCCTGAAACACTGTTTAGTCACTTACAATGCCTTGAAACGCTGTTTCCATGTATGTAAAACATAAAGAACACAGTTGCAATCTACTTATTGCAAACTATAGAACAGACTGTTTTCTCTTAAACTAATCTTTGAAAGTTTATTCTTAACTTGCATGAGATATTAGTTGAGAACGCAATGTTTGGCTCTACAACAGAGTTTAAGGTACTTACAATGCTTTGAAATGCTGTTTTAATGTATGTAAAACATAAAGAACACAGTTTAAATCTACTTGAAAACACGTCTTGCCCCGAAACACTTTTAAATCACTTACAATGCCTTGAAACTCTGTTTCAATGTATGTAAAACATAAAGAACACAGTTGCAATCTACTCATTGCAAACTATAGAACAGTTTTCTCTTAAACTAATCTTTGAAAGTTTCTTCTTAACTTGCATGAGATATTAGTTGAGAACACAATGTTTGGCTCTAAAACAGAGTTTAGGGCACTTAATATGCTTTGAAATGCTGTTTTAATGTATGTAAAACATAAAGAACACAGTTTAAATCTACTTGAAAACACAATGTCTTGCCCTGAAACACTGTTTAGACACTTACAATGCTTTGAAATGCTGTTTCAATGTATGTAAAACATAAAGAACAAAGTTTAAAGCTACTTGAAAACACAATGTCTTGCCCTGAAACACTGTTTAATCAATTAACATGCCTTGAATCGCTGTTTCAATGTGTCTAAAACATAAAGAACACAGTTGCAATCTACTTATTGCAAACTGTAGAACATACAGTTTTCTCTTAAACTAATATTTGAAAGTTTCTTCTTAACTTGCATGAGATATTAGTTGAGAACACAATGTTTGGCTCTAAAACAGAGTTTAAGGTACTTATAATAATTGGAAATGCTGTTTTAATGTATGTAAAACATAAAGAACACAGTTTAAATCTACTTGAAAACACAATGTCTTGCGCTGAAACACTGTTTAATCACTTCCAATGCCTTGAAATGCTTTTTCAATGTATGTAAAATATAAAGAACAGTTTAAATCTACTTGAAAACACAATTTCTTGCCCTGAAACACTGTTTAATCACTTACAATGCCTTGAAACGCTGTTTCATTGTATGTAAAACATAAAAAACACATTTGCAATCTACTTATTGCAAACTATAGAACAGTTTTCTCTTAAACTAATCTTTGAAAGTTTCTTGTTAACTTGCATGAGATATTAGTTGAGAACACAATGTTTGGCTCTAAAACAGAGTTTAAGGTACTTACAATGCTTTGAAATGCTGTTTCAATGTATGTAAAACATAAAGAACACAGTTGCAATCTACTCATTGCAAACTATAGAACAGTCAGTTTTCTTTTAAACTAAACTTTGAAAGTTTCTTTTTAACTTGCATGAGATATTAGTTGAGAACACAATGTTTCGCTCTAAAACAGAGTTTAGGGTACTTACAATGCTTTGAAATGCTCTTTCAATGTATGTAAAACATAAAGACCACAGTTGCAATCTACTCATTGCAAACTATAGAACAGTTTTCTCTTAAACTAATCTTTGAAAGTTTCTTCTTAACTTGCATGAGATATTAGTTGAGAAAACAATGTTTGGCTCTAAAACAGAGTTTAAGGTACTTACAATGCTTTGAAATGCTTTTTAATGTATGTAAAACATAAAGAACACAGTTTAAACCTATTGAAAACACAATGTCTTGCGCTCAAACACTGTTTAATCACTTACAATGCCTTGAAACGCTTTTTCAATGTATGTAAAATATAAAAAACACAGTTTAAATCTACTTGAAAACACAATTTCTTACCCTGAAACACTGTTTAGTCACTTACAATGCCTTGAAACACTGTTTCAATGTATTTAAAAGAAAGAACACAGTTTAAATCTACTTGAAAACACAATGTCTTGTCCTGAAACACTGTTTAGTCACTTACAATGCCTTGAAACGCTGTTTCAATGTATGTAAAACATAAAGAACACAGTTGCAATCTACTTATTGCAAACTATAGAACAGACTGTTTTCTCTTAAACTAATCTTTGAAAGTTTCTTCTTAACTTGCATGAGATATTAGTTGAGAACGCAATGTTTGGCTCTACAACAGAGTTTAAGGTACTTACAATGCTTTGAAATGCTGTTTTAATGTATGTAAAATATAAAGAACACAGTTTAAAACTACTTGAAAACACGTCTTGCCCCGAAACACTTTTAAATCACTTACAATGCCTTGAAACTCTGTTTCAATGTATGTAAAACATAAAGAACACAGTTGCAATCTACTCATTGCAAACTATAGAACAGTTTTCTCTTAAACTAATCTTTGAAAGTTTCTTCTTAACTTGCATGAGATATTAGTTGAGAACACAATGTTTCGCTCTAAAACAGAGTTTAAGGTACTTACAATGCTTTGAAATGCTGTTTCAATGTATGTAAAACATAAAGAACACAGTTGCAATCTACTCATTGCAAACTATAGAACAGTCAGTTTTCTCTTAAACTAATCTTTGAAAGTTTCTTCTTAACTTGCATGAGATATTAGTTGAGAACACAATGTTTGGCTCTAAAACAGAGTTTAAGGTACTTACAATGCTTTGAAATGCTGTTTCAATGTATGTAAAACATAAAGAACACAGTTGCAATCTACTCATTGCAAACTATAGAACAGTCAGTTTTCTCTTAAACTAATCTTTGAAAGTTTCTTCTTAACTTGCATGAGATATTAGTTGAGAACACAATGTTTGGCTCTAAAACAGAGTTTAGGGCACTTAATATGCTTTGAAATGCTGTTTCAATGTATGTAAAACATAAAGAACAAAGTTTAAAGCTACTTGAAAACACAATGTCTTGCCCTGAAACACTGTTTAATCAATTAACATGCCTTGAATCGCTGTTTCAATGTGTCTAAAACATAAAGAACACAGTTGCAATCTACTTATTGCAAACTGTAGAACATACAGTTTTCTCTTAAACTAATATTTGAAAGTTTCTTCTTAACTTGCATCAGATATTAGTTGAGAACACAATGTTTGGCTCTAAAACAGAGTTTAGGGTTCTTACAATGCTTTGAAATGCTGTTTCAATGTATGTAAAACATTAAGACCACAGTTTGCAATCTACTCATTGCAAACTATAGAACAGTTTTCTCTTAAACTAATCTTTGAAAGTTTCTTCTTAACTTGCATGAGATATTAGTTCAGAACACAATGTTTGGCTCTAAAACAGAGTTTAAAGTACTTACAATGCTTTGAAATGCTGTTTTAATGTATGTAAAACATAAAGAACACAGTTGCAATCTACTTATTGCAAATTATAGAACATACAGTTTTCTCTTAAACTAATATTTGAAAGTTTCTTCTTAACTTGCATGAGATATTAGTTGAGAACACAATGTTTGGCTCTAAAACAGAGTTTAAGGTACTTACAATGCTTTGAAATGCTTTTTAATGTATGTAAAACATAAAGAACACAGTTTAAACCTATTGAAAACACAATGTCTTGCGCTCAAACACTGTTTAATCACTTACAATGCCTTGAAACGCTTTTTCAATGTATGTAAAATATAAAGAACACAGTTTAAATCTACTTGAAAACACAATTTCTTGCCCTGAAACACTGTTTAGTCACTTACAGTGCCTTGAAACGCTGTTTCAATGTATGTAAAACATAAAGAACACAGTTGCAATCTATTTATTGCAAACTATGGAACAGTTTTCTCTTAAACTGATCTTTGAAAGTTTCTTCTTAAATTGCATGAGATATTAGGTGATAACGCAATGTTTGGCTCTAAAACAGAGTTTAGGGCACTCAATATGCTTTGAAATGCTGTTTTAATGTATGTAACACATAAAGAACACAGTGTAAATCTACTTGAAAACACAATGTCTTGCCCTGAAATACTGTTTAATCACTTACAATGCCTTGAAACGCTGTTTCAATGTATGTAAAACATAAAGAACACAGTTGCAATCTACTTATTGCAAACTATAGAACAGACTGTTTTCTCTTAAACTAATCTTTGAAAGTTTCTTCTTAACTTGCATGAGATATTAGTTGAGAAAACAATGTTTGGCTCTAAAACAGAGTTTAAGGTACTTACAATGCTTTGAAATGCTTTTTAATGTATGTAAAACATAAAGAACACAGTTTAAACCTATTGAAAACACAATGTCTTGCGCTCAAACACTGTTTAATCACTTACAATGCCTTGAAACGCTTTTTCATTGTATCTAAAATATAAAGAACACAGTCTAAATCTACTTGAAAACACAATTTCTTGCCCTGAAACACTGTTTAATCACTTACAATGCCTTGAAACGTTTTTTCAATGTATGTAAAATATAAAGAACACAGTTTAAATCTACTTGAAAACACAATTTCTTACCCTGAAACACTGTTTAGTCACTTACAATGCCTTGAAACGCTGTTTTAATGTATTTAAAAGAAAGAACACAGTTTAAATCTACTTGAAAACACAATTTCTTACCCTGAAACACTGTTTAGTCACTTACAATGCCTTGAAACGCTGTTTCCATGTATGTAAAACATAAAGAACACAGTTGCAATCTACTTATTGCAAACTATAGAACAGACTGTTTTCTCTTAAACTAATCTTTGAAAGTTTATTCTTAACTTGCATGAGATATTAGTTGAGAACGCAATGTTTGGCTCTACAACAGAGTTTAAGGTACTTACAATGCTTTGAAATGCTGTTTTAATGTATGTAAAACATAAAGAACACAGTTTAAATCTACTTGAAAACACGTCTTGCCCCGAAACACTTTTAAATCACTTACAATGCCTTGAAACTCTGTTTCAATGTATGTAAAACATAAAGAACACAGTTGCAATCTACTCATTGCAAACTATAGAACAGTTTTCTCTTAAACTAATCTTTGAAAGTTTCTTCTTAACTTGCATGAGATATTAGTTGAGAACACAATGTTTGGCTCTAAAACAGAGTTTAGGGCACTTAATATGCTTTGAAATGCTCTTTTAATGTATGTAAAACATAAAGAACACAGTTTAAATCTACTTGAAAACACAATGTCTTGCCCTGAAATACTGTTTAGACACTTACAATGCTTTGAAATGCTGTTTCAATGTATGTAAAACATAAAGAACAAAGTTTAAAGCTACGTGAAAACACAATGTCTTGCCCTGAAACACTGTTTAATCAATTAACATGCCTTGAATCGCTGTTTCAATGTGTCTAAAACATAAAGAACACAGTTGCAATCTACTTATTGCAAACTGTAGAACATACAGTTTTCTCTTAAACTAATATTTGAAAGTTTCTTCTTAACTTGCATGAGATATTAGTTGAGAACACAATGTTTGGCTCTAAAACAGAGTTTAAGGTACTTATAATAATTGGAAATGCTGTTTTAATGTATGTAAAACATAAAGAACACAGTTTAAATCTACTTGAAAACACAATGTCTTGCGCTGAAACACTGTTTAATCACTTCCAATGCCTTGAAATGCTTTTTCAATGTATGTAAAATATAAAGAACAGTTTAAATCTACTTGAAAACACAATTTCTTGCCCTGAAACACTGTTTACTCACTTACAATGCCTTGAAACGCTGTTTCATTGTATGTAAAACATAAAAAACACATTTGCAATCTACTTATTGCAAACTATAGAACAGTTTTCTCTTAAACTAATCTTTGAAAGTTTCTTGTTAACTTGCATGAGATATTAGTTGAGAACACAATGTTTCGCTCTAAAACAGAGTTTAAGGTACTTACAATGCTTTGAAATGCTGTTTCAATGTATGTAAAACATAAAGAACACAGTTGCAATCTACTCATTGCAAACTATAGAACAGTCAGTTTTCTCTTAAACTAATCTTTGAAAGTTTCTTCTTAACTTGCATGAGATATTAGTTGAGAACACAATGTTTGGCTCTAAAACAGAGTTTAAGGTACTTACAATGCTTTGAAATGCT
This sequence comes from Electrophorus electricus, assembly GCF_041902795.1. NCBI lineage: Eukaryota > Metazoa > Chordata > Actinopteri > Gymnotiformes > Gymnotidae > Electrophorus > Electrophorus electricus. Next base: position 5,256,954 of record NC_137522.1, read on the forward strand.
GTTTCAATGTATGTAAAACATAAAGAACACAGTTGCAATCTACTCATTGCAAACTATAGAACAGTCAGTTTTCTTTTAAACTAATCTTTGAAAGTTTCTTTTTAACTTGCATGAGATATTAGTTGAGAACACAATGTTTCGCTCTAAAACAGAGTTTAGGGTACTTACAATGCTTTGAAATGCTCTTTCAATGTATGTAAAACATAAAGAGCACAGTTGCAATCTACTCATTGCAAACTATAGAACAGTTTTCTCTTAAACTAATCTTTGAAAGTTTCTTCTTAACTTGCATGAGATATTAGTTGAGAAAACAATGTTTGGCTCTAAAACAGAGTTTAAGGTACTTACAATGCTTTGAAATGCTTTTTAATGTATGTAAAACATAAAGAACACAGTTTAAACCTATTGAAAACACAATGTCTTGCGCTCAAACACTGTTTAATCACTTACAATGCCTTGAAACGCTTTTTCAATGTATGTAAAATATAAAAAACACAGTTTAAATCTACTTGAAAACACAATTTCTTACCCTGAAACACTGTTTAGTCACTTACAATGCCTTGAAACACTGTTTCAATGTATTTAAAAGAAAGAACACAGTTTAAATCTACTTGAAAACACAATGTCTTGTCCTGAAACACTGTTTAGTCACTTACAATGCCTTGAAACGCTGTTTCAATGTATGTAAAACATAAAGAACACAGTTGCAATCTACTTATTGCAAACTATAGAACAGACTGTTTTCTCTTAAACTAATCTTTGAAAGTTTCTTCTTAACTTGCATGAGATATTAGTTGAGAACGCAATGTTTGGCTCTACAACAGAGTTTAAGGTACTTACAATGCTTTGAAATGCTGTTTTAATGTATGTAAAATATAAAGAACACAGTTTAAAACTACTTGAAAACACGTCTTGCCCCGAAACACTTTTAAATCACTTACAATGCCTTGAAACTCTGTTTCAATGTATGTAAAACATAAAGAACACAGTTGCAATCTACTCATTGCAAACTATAGAACAGTTTTCTCTTAAACTAATCTTTGAAAGTTTCTTCTTAACTTGCATGAGATATTAGTTGAGAACACAATGTTTCGCTCTAAAACAGAGTTTAAGGTACTTACAATGCTTTGAAATGCTGTTTCAATGTATGTAAAACATAAAGAACACAGTTGCAATCTACTCATTGCAAACTATAGAACAGTCAGTTTTCTCTTAAACTAATCTTTGAAAGTTTCTTCTTAACTTGCATGAGATATTAGTTGAGAACACAATGTTTGGCTCTAAAACAGAGTTTAAGGTACTTACAATGCTTTGAAATGCTGTTTCAATGTATGTAAAACATAAAGAACACAGTTGCAATCTACTCATTGCAAACTATAGAACAGTCAGTTTTCTCTTAAACTAATCTTTGAAAGTTTCTTCTTAACTTGCATGAGATATTAGTTGAGAACACAATGTTTGGCTCTAAAACAGAGTTTAGGGCACTTAATATGCTTTGAAATGCTGTTTCAATGTATGTAAAACATAAAGAACAAAGTTTAAAGCTACTTGAAAACACAATGTCTTGCCCTGAAACACTGTTTAATCAATTAACATGCCTTGAATCGCTGTTTCAATGTGTCTAAAACATAAAGAACACAGTTGCAATCTACTTATTGCAAACTGTAGAACATACAGTTTTCTCTTAAACTAATATTTGAAAGTTTCTTCTTAACTTGCATCAGATATTAGTTGAGAACACAATGTTTGGCTCTAAAACAGAGTTTAGGGTTCTTACAATGCTTTGAAATGCTGTTTCAATGTATGTAAAACATTAAGACCACAGTTTGCAATCTACTCATTGCAAACTATAGAACAGTTTTCTCTTAAACTAATCTTTGAAAGTTTCTTCTTAACTTGCATGAGATATTAGTTCAGAACACAATGTTTGGCTCTAAAACAGAGTTTAAAGTACTTACAATGCTTTGAAATGCTGTTTTAATGTATGTAAAACATAAAGAACACAGTTGCAATCTACTTATTGCAAATTATAGAACATACAGTTTTCTCTTAAACTAATATTTGAAAGTTTCTTCTTAACTTGCATGAGATATTAGTTGAGAACACAATGTTTGGCTCTAAAACAGAGTTTAAGGTACTTACAATGCTTTGAAATGCTTTTTAATGTATGTAAAACATAAAGAACACAGTTTAAACCTATTGAAAACACAATGTCTTGCGCTCAAACACTGTTTAATCACTTACAATGCCTTGAAACGCTTTTTCAATGTATGTAAAATATAAAGAACACAGTTTAAATCTACTTGAAAACACAATTTCTTGCCCTGAAACACTGTTTAGTCACTTACAGTGCCTTGAAACGCTGTTTCAATGTATGTAAAACATAAAGAACACAGTTGCAATCTATTTATTGCAAACTATGGAACAGTTTTCTCTTAAACTGATCTTTGAAAGTTTCTTCTTAAATTGCATGAGATATTAGGTGATAACGCAATGTTTGGCTCTAAAACAGAGTTTAGGGCACTCAATATGCTTTGAAATGCTGTTTTAATGTATGTAACACATAAAGAACACAGTGTAAATCTACTTGAAAACACAATGTCTTGCCCTGAAATACTGTTTAATCACTTACAATGCCTTGAAACGCTGTTTCAATGTATGTAAAACATAAAGAACACAGTTGCAATCTACTTATTGCAAACTATAGAACAGACTGTTTTCTCTTAAACTAATCTTTGAAAGTTTCTTCTTAACTTGCATGAGATATTAGTTGAGAAAACAATGTTTGGCTCTAAAACAGAGTTTAAGGTACTTACAATGCTTTGAAATGCTTTTTAATGTATGTAAAACATAAAGAACACAGTTTAAACCTATTGAAAACACAATGTCTTGCGCTCAAACACTGTTTAATCACTTACAATGCCTTGAAACGCTTTTTCATTGTATCTAAAATATAAAGAACACAGTCTAAATCTACTTGAAAACACAATTTCTTGCCCTGAAACACTGTTTAATCACTTACAATGCCTTGAAACGTTTTTTCAATGTATGTAAAATATAAAGAACACAGTTTAAATCTACTTGAAAACACAATTTCTTACCCTGAAACACTGTTTAGTCACTTACAATGCCTTGAAACGCTGTTTTAATGTATTTAAAAGAAAGAACACAGTTTAAATCTACTTGAAAACACAATTTCTTACCCTGAAACACTGTTTAGTCACTTACAATGCCTTGAAACGCTGTTTCCATGTATGTAAAACATAAAGAACACAGTTGCAATCTACTTATTGCAAACTATAGAACAGACTGTTTTCTCTTAAACTAATCTTTGAAAGTTTATTCTTAACTTGCATGAGATATTAGTTGAGAACGCAATGTTTGGCTCTACAACAGAGTTTAAGGTACTTACAATGCTTTGAAATGCTGTTTTAATGTATGTAAAACATAAAGAACACAGTTTAAATCTACTTGAAAACACGTCTTGCCCCGAAACACTTTTAAATCACTTACAATGCCTTGAAACTCTGTTTCAATGTATGTAAAACATAAAGAACACAGTTGCAATCTACTCATTGCAAACTATAGAACAGTTTTCTCTTAAACTAATCTTTGAAAGTTTCTTCTTAACTTGCATGAGATATTAGTTGAGAACACAATGTTTGGCTCTAAAACAGAGTTTAGGGCACTTAATATGCTTTGAAATGCTGTTTTAATGTATGTAAAACATAAAGAACACAGTTTAAATCTACTTGAAAACACAATGTCTTGCCCTGAAATACTGTTTAGACACTTACAATGCTTTGAAATGCTGTTTCAATGTATGTAAAACACAAAGAACAAAGTTTAAAGCTACTTGAAAACACAATGTCTTGCCCTGAAACACTGTTTAATCAATTAACATGCCTTGAATCGCTGTTTCAATGTGTCTAAAACATAAAGAACACAGTTGCAATCTACTTATTGCAAACTGTAGAACATACAGTTTTCTCTTAAACTAATATTTGAAAGTTTCTTCTTAACTTGCATGAGATATTAGTTGAGAACACAATGTTTGGCTCTAAAACAGAGTTTAAGGTACTTATAATAATTGGAAATGCTGTTTTAATGTATGTAAAACATAAAGAACACAGTTTAAATCTACTTGAAAACACAATGTCTTGCGCTGAAACACTGTTTAATCACTTCCAATGCCTTGAAATGCTTTTTCAATGTATGTAAAATATAAAGAACAGTTTAAATCTACTTGAAAACACAATTTCTTGCCCTGAAACACTGTTTAATCACTTACAATGCCTTGAAACGCTGTTTCATTGTATGTAAAACATAAAAAACACATTTGCAATCTACTTATTGCAAACTATAGAACAGTTTTCTCTTAAACTAATCTTTGAAAGTTTCTTGTTAACTTGCATGAGATATTAGTTGAGAACACAATGTTTCGCTCTAAAACAGAGTTTAAGGTACTTACAATGCTTTGAAATGCTGTTTCAATGTATGTAAAACATAAAGAACACAGTTGCAATCTACTCATTGCAAACTATAGAACAGTCAGTTTTCTCTTAAACTAATCTTTGAAAGTTTCTTCTTAACTTGCATGAGATATTAGTTGAGAACACAATGTTTGGCTCTAAAACAGAGTTTAAGGTACTTACAATGCTTTGAAATGCTGTTTCAATGTATGTAAAACATAAAGAACACAGTTGCAATCTACTCATTGCAAACTATAGAACAGTCAGTTTTCTTTTAAACTAATCTTTGAAAGTTTCTTTTTAACTTGCATGAGATATTAGTTGAGAACACAATGTTTCGCTCTAAAACAGAGTTTAGGGTACTTACAATGCTTTGAAATGCTCTTTCAATGTATGTAAAACATAAAGACCACAGTTGCAATCTACTCATTGCAAACTATAGAACAGTTTTCTCTTAAACTAATCTTTGAAAGTTTCTTCTTAACTTGCATGAGATATTAGTTGAGAAAACAATGTTTGGCTCTAAAACAGAGTTTAAGGTACTTACAATGCTTTGAAATGCTTTTTAATGTATGTAAAACATAAAGAACACAGTTTAAACCTATTGAAAACACAATGTCTTGCGCTCAAACACTGTTTAATCACTTACAATGCCTTGAAACGCTTTTTCAATGTATGTAAAATATAAAAAACACAGTTTAAATCTACTTGAAAACACAATTTCTTACCCTGAAACACTGTTTAGTCACTTACAATGCCTTGAAACACTGTTTCAATGTATTTAAAAGAAAGAACACAGTTTAAATCTACTTGAAAACACAATGTCTTGTCCTGAAACACTGTTTAGTCACTTACAATGCCTTGAAACGCTGTTTCAATGTATGTAAAACATAAAGAACACAGTTGCAATCTACTTATTGCAAACTATAGAACAGACTGTTTTCTCTTAAACTAATCTTTGAAAGTTTCTTCTTAACTTGCATGAGATATTAGTTGAGAACGCAATGTTTGGCTCTACAACAGAGTTTAAGGTACTTACAATGCTTTGAAATGCTGTTTTAATGTATGTAAAATATAAAGAACACAGTTTAAAACTACTTGAAAACACGTCTTGCCCCGAAACACTTTTAAATCACTTACAATGCCTTGAAACTCTGTTTCAATGTATGTAAAACATAAAGAACACAGTTGCAATCTACTCATTGCAAACTATAGAACAGTTTTCTCTTAAACTAATCTTTGAAAGTTTCTTCTTAACTTGCATGAGATATTAGTTGAGAACACAATGTTTCGCTCTAAAACAGAGTTTAAGGTAATTACAATGCTTTGAAATGCTGTTTCAATGTATGTAAAACATAAAGAACACAGTTGCAATCTACTCATTGCAAACTATAGAACAGTCAGTTTTCTCTTAAACTAATCTTTGAAAGTTTCTTCTTAACTTGCATGAGATATTAGTTGAGAACACAATGTTTGGCTCTAAAACAGAGTTTAAGGTACTTACAATGCTTTGAAATGCTGTTTCAATGTATGTAAAACATAAAGAACACAGTTGCAATCTACTCATTGCAAACTATAGAACAGTCAGTTTTCTCTTAAACTAATCTTTGAAAGTTTCTTCTTAACTTGCATGAGATATTAGTTGAGAACACAATGTTTGGCTCTAAAACAGAGTTTAGGGCACTTAATATGCTTTGAAATGCTGTTTCAATGTATGTAAAACATAAAGAACAAAGTTTAAAGCTACTTGAAAACACAATGTCTTGCCCTGAAACACTGTTTAATCAATTAACATGCCTTGAATCGCTGTTTCAATGTGTCTAAAACATAAAGAACACAGTTGCAATCTACTTATTGCAAACTGTAGAACATACAGTTTTCTCTTAAACTAATATTTGAAAGTTTCTTCTTAACTTGCATCAGATATTAGTTGAGAACACAATGTTTGGCTCTAAAACAGAGTTTAGGGTTCTTACAATGCTTTGAAATGCTGTTTCAATGTATGTAAAACATTAAGACCACAGTTTGCAATCTACTCATTGCAAACTATAGAACAGTTTTCTCTTAAACTAATCTTTGAAAGTTTCTTCTTAACTTGCATGAGATATTAGTTGAGAACACAATGTATGGCTCTAAAACAGAGTTTAAAGTACTTACAATGCTATGAAATGCTGTTTTAATGTATGTAAAACATAAAGAACACAGTTGAAATCTACTTGAAAACACAATGTCTTTTCCTGAAACACTGTTTAATCAATTAACATGCCTTGAAACGCTGTTTCATTGTATGTAAAACAGAAAGAACACAGTTGCAATCTACTCATTGCAAACTATAGAACAGTTTTCTCTTAAACTAATCTTTGAAAGTTTCTTCTTAACTTGCATGAGATATTAGTTGAGAACACAATGTATGGCTCTAAAACAGAGTTTAAAGTACTTACAATGCTATGAAATGCTGTTTTAATGTATGTAAAACATAAAGAACACAGTTTAAATCTACTTGAAAACACAATGTCTTGCGCTGAAACACTGTTTAATCACTTACAATGCCTTGAAACGCTTTTTCAATGTATGTAAAACATAAAGAATACAGTTTAAATCTACTTGAAAACACAATGTCTTGCCCTGAAACACTGTTTAATCACTTACAATGCCTTGAAACGCTGTTTCATTGTATGTAAAACAGAAAGAACACAGTTGCAATCTACTCATTGCAAACTATAGAACAGTTTTCTCTTAAACTAATCTTTGAAAGTTTCTTGTTAACTTGCATGAGATATTAGTTGAGAACACAATGTTTGGCTCTAAAACAGAGTTTAGGGTACTTACAATGCTTTGAAATGCTGTTTCAATGTATGTAAAACATAAAGACCACAGTTGCAATCTACTCATTGCAAACTATAGAACAGTTTTCTCTTAAACTAATCTTTGAAAGTTTCTTCTTAACTTGCATGAGATATTAGTTGAGAACACAATGTTTTGCTCTAAAACAGAGTTTAAGGTACTTACAATGCTTTGAAATGCTTTTTAATGTATGTAAAACATAAAGAACACAGTTTAAATCTACTTGAAAACACAATGTCTTGCCCTGAAATACTGTTTAGACACTTACAATGCTTTGAAATGCTGTTTCAATGTATGTAAAACATAAAGAACAAAGTTTAAATCTACTTGAAAACACAATGTCTTGCGCTGAAACACTGTTTAATCACTTACAATGCCTTGAAACGCTTTTTCAATGTATGTAAAACATAAAGAATATAGTTTAAATCTACTTGAAAACACAATGTCTTGCCCTGAAATACTGTTTAATCACTTACAATGCCTTGAAACGCTGTTTCAATGTATGTAAAACATAAAGAACACAGTTGCAATCTACTTATTGCAAACTATAGAACAGACTGTTTTCTCTTATACTAATCTTTGAAAGTTTCTTCTTAACTTGCATGAGACATTACTTGAGAACACAATGTTTGTCTCTAAAACAGAGTTTAGGGTACTTACAATGCTTTGAAATGCTGTTTCAATGTATGTAAAACATAAAGACCATAGTTGCAATCTACTCATTGCAAACTATAGAACAGTTTTCTCTTAAACTAATCTTTGAAAGTTTCTTCTTAACTTGCATGAGATATTAGTTGAGAACACAATGTTTGGCTCTAAAACAGAGTTTAAGGTACTTACAATGCTTTGAAATGCTGTTTTAATGTATGTAAAACATAAAGAACACAGTTGAAATCTACTTGAAAACACAATGTCTTTTCCTGAAACAGTTTAATCAATTAACATGCCTTGAAACGCTGTTTCATTGTATCTAAAACAGAAAGAACACAGTTGCAATCTACTCATTGCAAACTATAGAACAGTTTTCTCTTAAACTAATCTTTGAAAGTTTCTTCTTAACTTGCATGAGATATTAGTTGAGAACACAATGTATGGCTCTAAAACAGAGTTTAAAGTACTTACAATGCTTTGAAATGCTGTTTTAATGTATGTAAAACATAAAGAACACAGTTTAAATCTACTTGAAAACACAATGTCTTGCGCTGAAACACTGTTTAATCACTTACAATGCCTTGAAACGCTTTTTCAATGTATGTAAAACATAAAGAATACAGTTTAAATCTACTTGAAAACACAATGTCTTGCCCTGAAACACTGTTTAATCACTTACAATGCCTTGAAACGCTGTTTCATTGTATGTAAAACAGAAAGAACACAGTTGCAATCTACTCATTGCAAACTATAGAACAGTTTTCTCTTAAACTAATCTTTGAAAGTTTCTTGTTAACTTGCATGAGATATTAGTTGAGAACACAATGTTTGGCTCTAAAACAGAGTTTAGGGTACTTACAATGCTTTGAAATCCTGTTTCAATGTATGTAAAACATAAAGACCACAGTTGCAATCTACTCATTGCAAACTATAGAACAGTTTTCTCTTAAACTAATCTTTGAAAGTTTCTTCTTAACTTGCATGAGATATTAGTTGAGAACACAATGTTTTGCTCTAAAACAGAGTTTAAGGTACTTACAATGCTTTGAAATGCTTTTTAATGTATGTAAAACATAAAGAACACAGTTTAAATCTACTTGAAAACACAATGTCTTGCCCTGAAATACTGTTTAGACACTTACAATGCTTTGAAATGCTGTTTCAATGTATGTAAAACATAAAGAACAAAGTTTAAAGCTACTTGAAAACACAATGTCTTGCCCTGAAACACTGTTTAATCAATTAACATGCCTTGATTCGCTGTTTCAATGTGTCTAAAACATAAAGAACACAGTTGCAATCTACTTATTGCAAACTATAGAACAGTTTTCTCTTAAACTAATCTTTGAAAGTTTCTTCTTAACTTGCATGAGATATTAGTTGAGAACACAATGTTTTGCTCTAAAACAGAGTTTAAGGTACTTACAATGCTTTGAAATGCTTTTTAATGTATGTAAAATATAGAGAACACAGTTTAAATCTACTTGAAAACACAATTTCTTACCCTGAAACACTGTTTAGTCACTTACAATGCCTTGAAACGCTGTTTTAATGTATTTAAAAGAAAGAACACAGTTTAAATCTACTTGAAAACACAATGTCTTGCCCTGAAATACTGTTTAATCACTTACAATGCCTTGAAACGTTGTTTTAATGTATTTAAAAGAAAGAACACAGTTTAAATCTACTTGAAAACACAATGTCTTGTCCTGAAACACTGTTTTGTCACTTACAATGCCTTGAAACGCTGTTTCAATGTATGTAAAACATAAAGAACACAGTTGCAATCTACTTATTGCAAACTATAGAACAGACTGTTTTCTCTTAAACTAATCTTTGAAAGTTTCTTGTTAACTTGCATGAGATATTAGTTGAGAACACAATGTTTGGCTCTAAAACAGAGTTTAGGGTTCTTACAATGCTTTGAAATGCTGTTTCAATGTATGTAAAACATAAAGACCACAGTTTGCAATCTACTCATTGCACACTATAGAACAGTTTTCTCTTAAACTAAACTTTGAAAGTTTCTTCTTCACTTGCATGAGATATTAGTTCAGAACACAATGTTTGGCTCTAAAACAGAGTTTAAAATACTTACAATGCTTTGAAATGCTGTTTTAATGTATGTAAAACATAAAGAACACAGTTTAAATCTACTTGAAAACACAATGTCTTGCGCTGAAACACTGTTTAATCACTTACATTGCCTTGAAATGCTTTTTCAATGTACGTAAAACATAAAGAACACAGTTGCAATCTACTCATTGCAAACTATAGAACAGTTTTCTCTTAAACTAATCTTTGAAAGTTTCTTTTTAACTTGCATGAGATATTAGTTGAGAACGCAATGTTTGGCTCTAAAACAGAGTTTAAGGTACTTACAATGCTTTGAAATGCTGTTTTAATGTATGTAAAACATAAAGAACACAGTTTAAATCTACTTGAAAACACGTCTTGCCCCTAAACACTTTTAAATCACTTACAATGCATTGAAACTCTGTTTCAATGTATGTAAAACATAAAGAACACAGTTGCAATCTACTCATTGCAAACTATAGAAAAGTTTTCTCTTAAACTAATCTTTGAAAGTTTATTTTTAACTTGCATGAGATATTAGTTGAGAACACAATGTTTGGCTCTAAAACAGAGTTTAAGGTACTTACAATGCTTTGAAATGCTGTTTCAATGTATGTAAAACATAAAGAACACAGTGTAAATCTACTTGAAAACACAATGTCTTGCCCTGAAATACTGTTTAATCACTTACAATGCCTTGAGACGCTGTTTTAATGTATGTAAAACATAAAGAACAAAGTTTACAGCTACTTGAAAACACAATGTCTTGCCCTGAAACACTGTTTAATCAATTAACATGCCTTGAATCGCTGTTTCAATGTGTCTAAAACATAAAGAACACAGTTGCAATCTACTTATTGCAAACTATAGAACAGTTTTCTCTTAAACTAATCTTTGAAAGTTTCTTGTTAACTTGCATGAGATATTAGTTGAGAACACAATGTTTGGCTCTAAAACAGAGTTTAGGGTTCTTACAATGCTTTGAAATGCTGTTTCAATGTATGTAAAACATAAAGACCACAGTTTGCAATCTACTCATTGCAAACTATAGAACAGTTTTCTCTTAAACTAATCTTTGAAAGTTTCTTCTTAACTTGCATGAGATATTAGTTCAGAACACAATGTTTGGCTCTAAAACAGAGTTTAAAGTACTTACAATGCTTTGAAATGCTGTTTTAATGTATGTAAAACATAAAGAACACAGTTTAAATCTACTTGAAAACACAATGTCTTGCGCTGAAACACTGTTTAATCACTTACATTGCCTTGAAATGCTTTTTCAATGTATGTAAAACATAAAGAACACAGTTGCAATCTACTCATTGCAAACTATAGAACAGTTTTCTCTTAAACTAATCTTTGAAAGTTTCTTTTTAACTTGCATGAGATATTAGTTGAGAACACAATGTTTGGCTCTAAAACAGAGTTTAGAGTACTTACAATGCTTTGAAATGCTCTTTCAATGTATGTAAAACATAATGACCACAGTTTAAACCTATTGAAAACACAATGTCTTGCGCTCAAACACTTTTTAATCACTTACAATGCCTTGAAACGCTTTTTCAATGTATGTAAAATATAAAGAACACAGTTTAAATCTACTTGAAAACACAATTTCTTGCCCTGAAACACTGTTTAATCACTTACAATGCCTTGAAACGCTGTTTCAATGTATGTAAAACATAAAGAACACAGTTGCAATCTACTTATTGCAAACTATAGAACAGACTGTTTTCTCTTATACTAATCTTTGAAAGTGTCTTCTTAACTTGCATGAGACATTACTTGAGAACTCTATGTTTGGCTCTAAAACAGAGTTTAGGGTACTTACAATGCTTTGAAATGCTGTTTCAATGTATGTAAAACATAAAGACCATAGTTGCAATCTACTCATTGCAAACTATAGAACAGTTTTCTCTTAAACTAATCTTTGAAAGTTTCTTCTTAACTTGCATGAGATATTAGTTGAGAACACAATGTTTGGCTCTAAAACAGAGTTTAAGGTACTTACAATGCTTTGAAATGCTGTTTTAATGTATGTAAAACATAAAGAACACAGTTGAAATCTACTTGAAAACACAATGGCTTGCCCTGAAACACTGTTTAATCAATTAACATGCCTTGAAACGCTGTTTCATTGTATGTAAAACAGAAAGAACACAGTTGCAATCTACTCATTGCAAACTATAGAACAGTTTTCTCTTAAACTAATCTTTGAAAGTTTCTTCTTAACTTGCATGAGATATTAGTTGGGAACACAATCTTTGGCTCTAAAACAGAGTTTAAGGTACTTACAATGCTTTGAAATGCTTTTTAATGTATGTAAACCATAAAGAACACAGTTTAAATCTACTTGAAATCACAATGTCTTGCCCTGAAACACTGTTTAATCACTTCCAATGCCTTAAAACGCTGTTTCAAAGTACGTAAAACATAAAGACCCCAGTTGCAATCTACTTATTGCAAACTATAGAACAGACTGTTTTCTCTTAAACTAATCTTTGAAACTATCTTCTTAACTTGCATGAGATATTAGTTGAGAACACAATGTATGGCTCTAAAACAGAGTTTAAAGTACTTACAATGCTTTGAAATGCTGTTTTAATGTATGTAAAACATAAAGAACACAGTTTAAATCTACTTGAAAACACAATGTCTTGCCCTGAAACACTGTTTAATCACTTACAATGCCTTGAAATGCTTTTTCAATGTATGTAAAACATAAAGAACACAGTTTAAATCTACTTGAAAACACAATGTCTTGCCCTGAAACACTGTTTTATCACTTACAATGCCTTGAAACGCTGTTTCATTGTATGTAAAACAGAAAGAACACAGTTGCAATCTACTCATTGCAAACTATAGAACAGTTTTCTCTTAAACTAATCTTTGAAAGTTTCTTCTTAACTTGCATGAGATATTAGTTCAGAACACAATGATTGGATCTAAAACAGAGTTTAGGGTTCTTACAATGCTTTGAAATGCTGTTTCAATGTATGTAAAACATAAAGACCACAGTTTGCAATCTACTCATTGCAAACTATAGAACAGTTTTCTCGTAAACTAATCTTTGAAAGTTTCTTCTTAACTTGCATGAGATATTAGTTCAGAACACAATGTTTGGCTCTAAAACAGAGTTTAAAGTACTTACAATGCTTTGAAATGCTGTTTTAATGTATGTAAAACATAAAGAACACAGTTTAAATCTACTTGAAAACACAATGTCTTGCGCTGAAACACTGTTTAATCACTTACATTGCCTTGAAATGCTTTTTCAATGTATGTAAAACATAAAGAACACAGTTTAAACCTATTGAAAACACAATGTCTTGCGCTCAAACACTTTAATCACTTACAATGCCTTGAAACACTTTTTCAATGTATGTAAAATATAAAGAACAAAGTTTAAATCTACTTGAAAACACAATTTCTTGCCTTGAAACACTGTTTAATCACTTACAATGCCTTGAAACGCTGTTTCAATGTATGTAAAACATAAAGAACACAGTTGCAATCTACTTATTGCAAACTATAGAACAGACTGTTTTCTCTTATACTAATCTTTGAAAGTTTCTTCTTAACTTGCATGAGATATTAGTTGAGAACACAATGTTTGGCTCTAAAACAGAGTTTAGGGTACTTACAATGCTTTGAAATGCTGTTTCAATGTATGTAAAACATAAAGACCACAGTTGCAATCTACTCATTGCAAACTATAGAACAGTTTTCTCTTAAACTAATCTTTGAAAGTTTCTTCTTAACTTGCATGAGATATTAGTTGAGAACACAATTTTTGGCTCTAAAACAGAGATTAAGGTACTTACAATGCTTTGAAATGCTTTTTAATGTATGTAAACCATAAAGAACATAGTTTAAATCTACTTGAAAACACAATGTCTTGCCCTGAAACACTGTTTAATCACTTCCAATGCCTTGAAACGTTGTTTCAAAGTACGTAAAACATAAAGAACACAGTTGCAATCTACTTATTGCAAACTATAGAACAGACTGTTTTCTCTTAAAATAATCTTTGAAAGTTTCTTCTTAACTTGCATGAGATATTAGTTGAGAACACAATGTTTGGCTCTAAAACAGAGTTTAAGGTACTTATAATGCTTTGAAATGCTGTTTTAATGTATGTAAAACATAAAGAACACAGTTGAAATCTACTTGAAAACACAATGGCTTGCCCTGAAACACTGTTTAATCAATTAACATGCCTTGAAACGCTGTTTCATTGTATGTAAAACAGAAAGAACACAGTTGCAATCTACTCATTGCAAACTATAGAACAGTTTTCTCTTAAACTAATCTTTGAAAGTTTCTTCTTAACTTGCATGAGATATTAGTTGGGAACACAATTTTTGGCTCTAAAACAGAGTTTAAGGTACTTACAATGCTTTGAAATGCTTTTTAATGTATGTAAACCATAAAGAACACAGTTTAAATCTACTTGAAATCACAATGTCTTGCCCTGAAACACTGTTTAATCACTTCCAATGCCTTAAAACGCTGTTTCAAAGTACGTAAAACATAAAGACCCCAGTTGCAATCTACTTATTGCAAACTATAGAACAGACTGTTTTCTCTTAAACTAATCTTTGAAACTATCTTCTTAACTTGCATGAGATATTAGTTGAGAACACAATGTATGGCTCTAAAACAGAGTTTAATGTACTTACAATGCTTTGAAATGCTGTTTTAATGTATGTAAAACATAAAGAACACAGTTTAAATCTACTTGAAAACACAATGTCTTGCCCTGAAACACTGTTTAATCACTTACAATGCCTTGAAATGCTTTTTCAATGTATGTAAAACATAAAGAACACAGTTTAAATCTACTTGAAAACACAATGTCTTGCCCTGAAACACTGTTTTATCACTTACAATGCCTTGAAACGCTGTTTCATTGTATGTAAAACAGAAAGAACACAGTTGCAATCTACTCATTGCAAACTATAGAACAGTTTTCTCTTAAACTAATCTTTGAAAGTTTCTTGTTAACTTGCATGAGATATTAGTTGAGAACACAATGTTTGGCTCTAAAACAGAGTTTAGGGTACTTACAATGCTTTGAAATGCTGTTTCAATGTATGTAAAACAAAGACCACAGTTGCAGTCTACTCATTGCAAACTATAGAACAGTTTTCTCTTAAACTAATCTTTGAAAGTTTCTTCTTAACTTGCATGAGATATTAGTTGAGAACACAATGTTTGGCTCTAAAACAGAGTTTAAGGTACTTATAATGCTTTGAAATGCTGTTTTAATGTATGTAAAACATAAAGAACACAGTTGAAATCTACTTGAAAACACAATGTCTTGCCCTGAAACACTGTTTAATCAATTAACATGCCTTGAAACGCTGTTTCATTGTATGTAAAACAGAAAGAACACAGTTGCAATCTACTCATTGCAAACTATTGAACAGTTTTCTCTTAAACTAATCTTTGAAAGTTTCTTCTTAACTTGCATGAGATATTAGTTGAGAACGCAATGTTTGGCTCTAAAACAGAGTTTAAGGTACTTACAATGCTTTGAAATGCTGTTTTAATGTATGTAAAACATAAAGAACACAGTTTAAATCTACTTGAAAACACGTCTTGCCCCTAAACACTTTTAAATCACTTACAATGCATTGAAACTCTGTTTCAATGTATGTAAAACATAAAGAACACAGTTGCAATCTACTCATTGCAAACTATAGAAAAGTTTTCTCTTAAACTAATCTTTGAAAGTTTATTTTTAACTTGCATGAGATATTAGTTGAGAACACAATGTTTGGCTCTAAAACAGAGTTTAAGGTACTTACAATGTTTTGAAATACGGTTTTATTGTAGGTAAAACATAAAGAACACATTTTAAATCTACTTGAAAACACAATGTCTTGCCCTGAAACACTGTTTAGTCACTTACAGTGCCTTGAAACGCTGTTTCAATGTATATAAAACATAAAGAACACAGTTGCAATCTATTTATTGCAAACTATGGAACAGTTTTCTCTTAAACTGATCTTTGAAAGTTTCTTGTTAACTTGCATGAGATATTAGTTGAGAACACAATGTTTGGCTCTAAAACAGAGTTTAAGGTACTTACAATGCTTTGAAATGCTGTTTCAATGTATGTAAAACATAAAGAACACAGTGTAAATCTACTTGAAAACACAATGTCTTGCCCTGAAATACTGTTTAATCACTTACAATGCCTTGAGACGCTGTTTTAATGTATGTAAAACATAAAGAACAAAGTTTACAGCTACTTGAAAACACAATGTCTTGCCCTGAAACACTGTTTAATCAATTAACATGCCTTGAATCGCTGTTTCAATGTGTCTAAAACATAAAGAACACAGTTGCAATCTACTTATTGCAAACTATAGAACAGTTTTCTCTTAAACTAATCTTTGAAAGTTTCTTGTTAACTTGCATGAGATATTAGTTGAGAACACAATGTTTGGCTCTAAAACAGAGTTTAGGGTTCTTACAATGCTTTGAAATGCTGTTTCAATGTATGTAAAACATAAAGACCACAGTTTGCAATCTACTCATTGCAAACTATAGAACAGTTTTCTCTTAAACTAATCTTTGAAAGTTTCTTCTTAACTTGCATGAGATATTAGTTCAGAACACAATGTTTGGCTCTAAAACAGAGTTTAAAGTACTTACAATGCTTTGAAATGCTGTTTTAATGTATGTAAAACATAAAGAACACAGTTTAAATCTACTTGAAAACACAATGTCTTGCGCTGAAACACTGTTTAATCACTTACATTGCCTTGAAATGCTTTTTCAATGTATGTAAAACATAAAGAACACAGTTGCAATCTACTCATTGCAAACTATAGAACAGTTTTCTCTTAAACTAATCTTTGAAAGTTTCTTTTTAACTTGCATGAGATATTAGTTGAGAACACAATGTTTGGCTCTAAAACAGAGTTTAGAGTACTTACAATGCTTTGAAATGCTCTTTCAATGTATGTAAAACATAATGACCACAGTTTAAACCTATTGAAAACACAATGTCTTGCGCTCAAACACTTTTTAATCACTTACAATGCCTTGAAACGCTTTTTCAATGTATGTAAAATATAAAGAACACAGTTTAAATCTACTTGAAAACACAATTTCTTGCCCTGAAACACTGTTTAATCACTTACAATGCCTTGAAACGCTGTTTCAATGTATGTAAAACATAAAGAACACAGTTGCAATCTACTTATTGCAAACTATAGAACAGACTGTTTTCTCTTATACTAATCTTTGAAAGTGTCTTCTTAACTTGCATGAGACATTACTTGAGAACTCTATGTTTGGCTCTAAAACAGAGTTTAGGGTACTTACAATGCTTTGAAATGCTGTTTCAATGTATGTAAAACATAAAGACCATAGTTGCAATCTACTCATTGCAAACTATAGAACAGTTTTCTCTTAAACTAATCTTTGAAAGTTTCTTCTTAACTTGCATGAGATATTAGTTGAGAACACAATGTTTGGCTCTAAAACAGAGTTTAAGGTACTTACAATGCTTTGAAATGCTGTTTTAATGTATGTAAAACATAAAGAACACAGTTGAAATCTACTTGAAAACACAATGGCTTGCCCTGAAACACTGTTTAATCAATTAACATGCCTTGAAACGCTGTTTCATTGTATGTAAAACAGAAAGAACACAGTTGCAATCTACTCATTGCAAACTATAGAACAGTTTTCTCTTAAACTAATCTTTGAAAGTTTCTTCTTAACTTGCATGAGATATTAGTTGGGAACACAATCTTTGGCTCTAAAACAGAGTTTAAGGTACTTACAATGCTTTGAAATGCTTTTTAATGTATGTAAACCATAAAGAACACAGTTTAAATCTACTTGAAATCACAATGTCTTGCCCTGAAACACTGTTTAATCACTTCCAATGCCTTAAAACGCTGTTTCAAAGTACGTAAAACATAAAGACCCCAGTTGCAATCTACTTATTGCAAACTATAGAACAGACTGTTTTCTCTTAAACTAATCTTTGAAACTATCTTCTTAACTTGCATGAGATATTAGTTGAGAACACAATGTATGGCTCTAAAACAGAGTTTAAAGTACTTACAATGCTTTGAAATGCTGTTTTAATGTATGTAAAACATAAAGAACACAGTTTAAATCTACTTGAAAACACAATGTCTTGCCCTGAAACACTGTTTAATCACTTACAATGCCTTGAAATGCTTTTTCAATGTATGTAAAACATAAAGAACACAGTTTAAATCTACTTGAAAACACAATGTCTTGCCCTGAAACACTGTTTTATCACTTACAATGCCTTGAAACGCTGTTTCATTGTATGTAAAACAGAAAGAACACAGTTGCAATCTACTCATTGCAAACTATAGAACAGTTTTCTCTTAAACTAATCTTTGAAAGTTTCTTCTTAACTTGCATGAGATATTAGTTCAGAACACAATGATTGGCTCTAAAACAGAGTTTAGGGTTCTTACAATGCTTTGAAATGCTGTTTCAATGTATGTAAAACATAAAGACCACAGTTTGCAATCTACTCATTGCAAACTATAGAACAGTTTTCTCTTAAACTAATCTTTGAAAGTTTCTTCTTAACTTGCATGAGATATTAGTTCAGAACATAATGTTTGGCTCTAAAACAGAGTTTAAAGTACTTACAATGCTTTGAAATGCTGTTTTAATGTATGTAAAACATAAAGAACACAGTTTAAATCTACTTGAAAACACAATGTCTTGCGCTGAAACACTGTTTAATCACTTACATTGCCTTGAAATGCTTTTTCAATGTATGTAAAACATAAAGAACACAGTTTAAACCTATTGAAAACACAATGTCTTGCGCTCAAACACTTTAATCACTTACAATGCCTTGAAACACTTTTTCAATGTATGTAAAATATAAAGAACAAAGTTTAAATCTACTTGAAAACACAATTTCTTGCCTTGAAACACTGTTTAATCACTTACAATGCCTTGAAACGCTGTTTCAATGTATGTAAAACATAAAGAACACAGTTGCAATCTACTTATTGCAAACTATAGAACAGACTGTTTTCTCTTATACTAATCTTTGAAAGTTTCTTCTTAACTTGCATGAGATATTAGTTGAGAACACAATGTTTGGCTCTAAAACAGAGTTTAGGGTACTTACAATGCTTTGAAATGCTGTTTCAATGTATGTAAAACATAAAGACCACAGTTGCAATCTACTCATTGCAAACTATAGAACAGTTTTCTCTTAAACTAATCTTTGAAAGTTTCTTCTTAACTTGCATGAGATATTAGTTGAGAACACAATTTTTGGCTCTAAAACAGAGATTAAGGTACTTACAATGCTTTGAAATGCTTTTTAATGTATGTAAACCATAAAGAACATAGTTTAAATCTACTTGAAAACACAATGTCTTGCCCTGAAACACTGTTTAATCACTTCCAATGCCTTGAAACGTTGTTTCAAAGTACGTAAAACATAAAGAACACAGTTGCAATCTACTTATTGCAAACTATAGAACAGACTGTTTTCTCTTAAAATAATCTTTGAAAGTTTCTTCTTAACTTGCATGAGATATTAGTTGAGAACACAATGTTTGGCTCTAAAACAGAGTTTAAGGTACTTATAATGCTTTGAAATGCTGTTTTAATGTATGTAAAACATAAAGAACACAGTTGAAATCTACTTGAAAACACAATGGCTTGCCCTGAAACACTGTTTAATCAATTAACATGCCTTGAAACGCTGTTTCATTGTATGTAAAACAGAAAGAACACAGTTGCAATCTACTCATTGCAAACTATAGAACAGTTTTCTCTTAAACTAATCTTTGAAAGTTTCTTCTTAACTTGCATGAGATATTAGTTGGGAACACAATTTTTGGCTCTAAAACAGAGTTTAAGGTACTTACAATGCTTTGAAATGCTTTTTAATGTATGTAAACCATAAAGAACACAGTTTAAATCTACTTGAAATCACAATGTCTTGCCCTGAAACACTGTTTAATCACTTCCAATGCCTTAAAACGCTGTTTCAAAGTACGTAAAACATAAAGACCCCAGTTGCAATCTACTTATTGCAAACTATAGAACAGACTGTTTTCTCTTAAACTAATCTTTGAAACTATCTTCTTAACTTGCATGAGATATTAGTTGAGAACACAATGTATGGCTCTAAAACAGAGTTTAATGTACTTACAATGCTTTGAAATGCTGTTTTAATGTATGTAAAACATAAAGAACACAGTTTAAATCTACTTGAAAACACAATGTCTTGCCCTGAAACACTGTTTAATCACTTACAATGCCTTGAAATGCTTTTTCAATGTATGTAAAACATAAAGAACACAGTTTAAATCTACTTGAAAACACAATGTCTTGCCCTGAAACACTGTTTTATCACTTACAATGCCTTGAAACGCTGTTTCATTGTATGTAAAACAGAAAGAACACAGTTGCAATCTACTCATTGCAAACTATAGAACAGTTTTCTCTTAAACTAATCTTTGAAAGTTTCTTGTTAACTTGCATGAGATATTAGTTGAGAACACAATGTTTGGCTCTAAAACAGAGTTTAGGGTACTTACAATGCTTTGAAATGCTGTTTCAATGTATGTAAAACAAAGACCACAGTTGCAGTCTACTCATTGCAAACTATAGAACAGTTTTCTCTTAAACTAATCTTTGAAAGTTTCTTCTTAACTTGCATGAGATATTAGTTGAGAACACAATGTTTGGCTCTAAAACAGAGTTTAAAGTACTTACAATGCTTTGAAATGCTGTTTCAATGTATGTAAAACATAAAGACCACAGTTTGCAATCTACTCATTGCAAACTATAGAACAGTTTTCTCTTAAACTAATCTTTGAAAGTTTCTTCTTAACTTGCATGAGATATTAGTTCAGAACACAATGTTTGGCTCTAAAACAGAGTTTAAAGTACTTACAATGCTTTGAAATGCTGTTTTAATGTATGTAAAACATAAAGAACACAGATTAAATCTACTTGAAAACACAATGTCTTGCGCTGAAACACTGTTTAATCACTTACATTGCCTTGAAATGCTTTTTCAATGTATGTAAAACATAAAGAACACAGTTGCAATCTACTTATTGCAAACTATAGAACAGTTTTCTCTTAAACTAATCTTTGAAAGTTTCTTTTTAACTTGCATGAGATATTAGTTGAGAACACAATGTTTGGCTCTAAAACAGAGTTTAGGGTACTTACAATGCTTTGAAATGCTCTTTCAATGTATCTAAAACATAAAGACCACAGTTGCAATCTACTCATTGCAAACTATAGAACAGTTTTCTCTTAAACTAATCTTTAAAAGTTTCTTCTTAACTTGCATGAGATATTAGTTGAGAAAACAATGTTTGGCTCTAAAACAGAGTTTAAGGTACTTACAATGCTTTGAAATGCTTTTTAATGTATGTAAAACATAAAGAACACAGTTTAAACCTATTGAAAACACAATGTCTTGCGCTCAAACACTTTTTAATCACTTACAATGCCTTGAAACGCTTTTTCAATGTATGTAAAATATAAAGAACACAGTTTAAATCTACTTGAAAACACAATTTCTTGCCCTGAAACACTGTTTAATCACTTACAATGCCTTGAAACGCTGTTTCAATGTATGTAAAACATAAAGAACACAGTTGCAATCTACTTATTGCAAACTATAGAACAGACTGTTTTCTCTTATACTAATCTTTGAAAGTTTCTTCTTAACTTGCATGAGATATTAGTTGAGAACACAATGTTTGGCTCTAAAACAGAGTTTAGGGTACTTACAATGCTTTGAAATGCTGTTTCAATGTATGTAACACATAAAGACCACAGTTGCAGTCTACTCATTGCAAACTATAGAACAGTTTTCTCTTAAACTAATCTTTGAAAGTTTCTTCTTAACTTGCATGAGATATTAGTTGAGAACACAATGTTTTGCTCTAAAACAGAGTTTAAGGTACTTACAATGCTTTGAAATGCTTTTTAATGTATGTAAAACATAAAGAACACAGTTTAAATCTACTTGAAAACACAATGTCTTGCCCTGAAATACTGTTTAGACACTTACAATGCTTTGAAATGCTGTTTCAATGTATGTAAAACATAAAGAATAAAGTTTAAAGCTACTTGAAAACACAATGTCTTGCCCTGAATCACTGTTTAATCAATTAACATGCCTTGAATCACTGTTTCAATGTGTCTAAAACATAAAGAACACAGTTGCAATCTACTTATTGCAAACTATAGAACAGTTTTCTCTCAAACTACTCTTTGAAAGTTTCTTCTTAACTTGCATGAGATATTAGTTGAGAACACAATGCTTGGCTCTAAAACAGAGTTTAGGGTTCTTACAATGCTTTGAAATGCTGTTTCAATGTATGTAAAACATAAAGACCACAGTTGCAATCTACTCATTGCAAACTATAGAACAGTTTTCTCTTAAACTAATCTTTGAAAGTTTCTTTTTAACTTGCATGAGATATTAGTTGAGAACACAATGTTTGGCTCTAAAACAGAGTTTAGGGTACTTACAATGCTTTGAAATGCTCTTTCAATGTATCTAAAACATAAAGACCACAGTTGCAATCTACTCATTGCAAACTATAGAACAGTTTTCTCTTCAACTAATCTTTAAAAGTTTCTTCTTAACTTGCATGAGATATTAGTTGAGAAAACAATGTTTGGCTCTAAAACAGAGTTTAAGGTACTTACAATGCTTTGAAATGCTTTTTAATGTATGTAAAACATAAAGAACACAGTTTAAACCGATTGAAAACACAATGTCTTGCGCTCAAACACTTTTTAATCACTTACAATGCCTTGAAACGCTTTTTCAATGTATGTAAAATATAAAGAACACAGTTTAAATCTACTTGAAAACACAATTTCTTGCCCTGAAACACTGTTTAATCACTTACAATGCCTTGAAACGCTGTTTCAATGTATGTAAAACATAAAGAACACAGTTGCAATCTACTTATTGCAAACTATAGAACAGACTGTTTTCTCTTATACTAATCTTTGAAAGTTTCTTCTTAACTTGCATGAGATATTACTTGACAACACAATGTTTGGCTCTAAAACAGAGTTTATGGTACTTACAATGCTTTGAAATGCTGTTTCAATGTATGTAAAACATAAAGACCACAGTTGCAATCTACTCATTGCAAACTATAGAACAGTTTTCTCTTAAACTAATCTTTGAAAGTTTCTTCTTAACTTGCATGAGATATTAGTTGAGAACACAATTTTTGGCTCTAAAACAGAGATTAAGGTACTTACAATGCTGTGAAATGCTTTTTAATGTATGTAAACCATAAAGAACATAGTTTAAATCTACTTGAAAACACAATGTCTTGCCCTGAAACACTGTTTAGTCACTTACAGTGCCTTGAAACGCTGTTTCAATGTATATAAAACATAAAGAACACAGTTGCAATCTATTTATTGCAAACTATGGAACAGTTTTCTCTTAAACTGATCTTTGAAAGTTTCTTCTTAAATTGCATGAGATATTAGGTGATAACGCAATGTTTGGCTCTAAAACACAGTTTAGGGCACTCAATATGCTTTGAAATGCTGTTTTAATGTATGTAAAACATAAAGAACACAGTGTAAATCTACTTGAAAACACAATGTCTTGCCCTGAAATACTGTTTAATCACTTACAATGCCTTGAAACGCTGTTTCAATGTATGTAAAACATAAAGAACAAAGTTTAAAGCTACTTGAAAACACAATGTCTTGCCCTGAAACACTGTTTAATCAATTAACATGCCTTGAATCGCTGTTTCAATGTGTCTAAAACATAAAGAACACAGTTGCAATCTACTTATTGCAAACTATAGAACAGTTTTCTCTTAAACTAATCTTTGAAAGTTTCTTGTTAACTTGCATGAGATATTAGTTGAGAACACAATGTTTGGTTCTAAAACAGAGTTTAGGGTTCTTACAATGCTTTGAAATGCTGTTTCAATGTATGTAAAACATAAAGACCACAGTTTGCAATCTACTCATTGCAAACTATAGAACAGTTTTCTCTTAAACTAATCTTTGAAAGTTTCTTCTTAACTTGCATGAGATATTAGTTCAGAACACAATGTTTGGCTCTAAAACAGAGTTTAAAGTACTTACAATGCTTTGAAATGCTGTTTTAATGTATGTAAAACATAAAGAACACAGTTTAAATCTACTTGAAAACACAATGTCTTGCGCTGAAACACTGTTTAATCACTTACATTGCCTTGAAATGCTTTTTCAATGTATGTAAAACATAAAGAACACAGTTGCAATCTACTCATTGCAAACTATAGAACAGTTTTCTCTTAAACTAATCTTTGAAAGTTTCTTTTTAACTTGCATGAGATATTAGTTGAGAACACAATGTTTGGCTCTAAAACAGAGTTTAGAGTACTTACAATGCTTTGAAATGCTCTTTCAATGTATGTAAAACATAAAGACCACAGTTTAAACCTATTGAAAACACAATGTCTTGCGCTCAAACACTTTTTAATCACTTACAATGCCTTGAAACGCTTTTTCAATGTATGTAAAATATAAAGAACACAGTTTAAATCTACTTGAAAACACAATGTCTTGCCCTGAAACACTGTTTAATCACTTACAATGCCTTGAAATGCTTTTTCAATGTATGTAAAACATAAAGAACACAGTTTAAATCTACTTGAAAACACAATGTCTTGCCCTGAAACACTGTTTAATCACTTCCAATGCCTTGAAACGTTGTTTCAAAGTACGTAAAACATAAAGAACACAGTTGCAATCTACTTATTGCAAACTATAGAACAGACTGTTTTCTCTTAAACTAATCTTTGAAAGTTTCTTCTTAACTTGCATGAGATATTAGTTGAGAACACAATGTATGGCTCTAAAACAGAGTTTAAAGTACTTACAATGCTTTGAAATGCTGTTTTAATGTATGTAAAACATAAAGAACACAGTTTAAATCTACTTGAAAACACAATGTCTTGCCCTGAAATACTGTTTAGACACTTACAATGCTTTGAAATGCTGTTTCAATGTATGTAAAACATAAAGAATAAAGTTTAAAGCTACTTGAAAACACAATGTCTTGCCCTGAATCACTGTTTAATCAATTAACATGCCTTGAATCGCTGTTTCAATGTGTCTAAAACATAAAGAACACAGTTGCAATCTACTTATTGCAAACTATAGAACAGTTTTCTCTCAAACTACTCTTTGAAAGTTTCTTGTTAACTTGCATGAGATATTAGTTGAGAACACAATGTTTGGCTCTAACACAGAGTTTAGGGTTCTTACAATGCTTTGAAATGGTGTTTCAATGTATGTAAAACATAAAGACCACAGTTTGCAATCTACTCATTGCAAACTATAGAACAGTTTTCTCTTAAACTAATCTTTGAAAGTTTCTTCTTAACTTGCATGAGATATTAGTTCAGAACACAATGTTTGGCTCTAAAACAGAGTTTAAAGTACTTACAATGCTTTGAAATGCTGTTTTAATGTATGTAAAACATAAAGAACACAGATTAAATCTACTTGAAAACACAATGTCTTGCGCTGAAACACTGTTTAATCACTTACATTGCCTTGAAATGCTTTTTCAATGTATGTAAAACATAAAGAACACAGTTGCAATCTACTTATTGCAAACTATAGAACAGTTTTCTCTTAAACTAATCTTTGAAAGTTTCTTTTTAACTTGCATGAGATATTAGTTGAGAACACAATGTTTGGCTCTAAAACAGAGTTTAGGGTACTTACAATGCTTTGAAATGCTCTTTCAATGTATCTAAAACATAAAGACCACAGTTGCAATCTACTCATTGCAAACTATAGAACAGTTTTCTCTTAAACTAATCTTTAAAAGTTTCTTCTTAACTTGCATGAGATATTAGTTGAGAAAACAATGTTTGGCTCTAAAACAGAGTTTAAGGTACTTACAATGCTTTGAAATGCTTTTTAATGTATGTAAAACATAAAGAACACAGTTTAAACCTATTGAAAACACAATGTCTTGCGCTCAAACACTTTTTAATCACTTACAATGCCTTGAAACGCTTTTTCAATGTATGTAAAATATAAAGAACACAGTTTAAATCTACTTGAAAACACAATGTCTTGCCCTGAAACACTGTTTAATCACTTACAATGCTTTGAAATGCTTTTTCAATGTATGTAAAACATAAAGAACACAGTTTAAATCTACTTGAAAACACAATGTCTTGCCCTGAAACACTGTTTAATCACTTCCAATGCCTTGAAACGTTGTTTCAAAGTACGTAAAACATAAAGAACACAGTTGCAATCTACTTATTGCAAACTATAGAACAGACTGTTTTCTCTTAAACTAATCTTTGAAAGTTTCTTCTTAACTTGCATGAGATATTAGTTGAGAACACAATGTATGGCTCTAAAACAGAGTTTAAAGTACTTACAATGCTTTGAAATGCTGTTTTAATGTATGTAAAACATAAAGAACACAGTTTAAATCTACTTGAAAACACAATGTCTTGCCCTGAAATACTGTTTAGACACTTACAATGCTTTGAAATGCTGTTTCAATGTATGTAAAACATAAAGAATAAAGTTTAAAGCTACTTGAAAACACAATGTCTTGCCCTGAATCACTGTTTAATCAATTAACATGCCTTGAATCGCTGTTTCAATGTGTCTAAAACATAAAGAACACAGTTGCAATCTACTTATTGCAAACTATAGAACAGTTTTCTCTCAAACTACTCTTTGAAAGTTTCTTGTTAACTTGCATGAGATATTAGTTGAGAACACAATGTTTGGCTCTAAAACAGAGTTTAGGGTTCTTACAATGCTTTGAAATGCTGTTTCAATGTATGTAAAACATAAAGACCACAGTTTGCAATCTACTCATTGCAAACTATAGAACAGTTTTCTCTTAAACTAATCTTTGAAAGTTTCTTCTTAACTTGCATGAGATATTAGTTCAGAACACAATGTTTGGCTCTAAAACAGAGTTTAAAGTACTTACAATGCTTTGAAATGCTGTTTTAATGTATGTAAAACATAAAGAACACAGATTAAATCTACTTGAAAACACAATGTCTTGCGCTGAAACACTGTTTAATCACTTACATTGCCTTGAAATGCTTTTTCAATGTATGTAAAACATAAAGAACACAGTTGCAATCTACTTATTGCAAACTATAGAACAGTTTTCTCTTAAACTAATCTTTGAAAGTTTCTTTTTAACTTGCATGAGATATTAGTTGAGAACACAATGTTTGGCTCTAAAACAGAGTTTAGGGTACTTACAATGCTTTGAAATGCTCTTTCAATGTATCTAAAACATAAAGACCACAGTTGCAATCTACTCATTGCAAACTATAGAACAGTTTTCTCTTAAACTAATCTTTAAAAGTTTCTTCTTAACTTGCATGAGATATTAGTTGAGAAAACAATGTTTGGCTCTAAAACAGAGTTTAAGGTACTTACAATGCTTTGAAATGCTTTTTAATGTATGTAAAACATAAAGAACACAGTTTAAACCTATTGAAAACACAATGTCTTGCGCTCAAACACTTTTTAATCACTTACAATGCCTTGAAACGCTTTTTCAATGTATGTAAAATATAAAGAACACAGTTTAAATCTACTTGAAAACACAATTTCTTGCCCTGAAACACTGTTTAATCACTTACAATGCCTTGAAACGCTGTTTCAATGTATGTAAAACATAAAGAACACAGTTGCAATCTACTTATTGCAAACTATAGAACAGACTGTTTTCTCTTATACTAATCTTTGAAAGTTTCTTCTTAACTTGCATGAGATATTAGTTGAGAACACAATGTTTGGCTCTAAAACAGAGTTTAGGGTACTTACAATGCTTTGAAATGCTGTTTCAATGTATGTAAAACATAAAGACCACAGTTGCAGTCTACTCATTGCAAACTATAGAACAGTTTTCTCTTAAACTAATCTTTGAAAGTTTCTTCTTAACTTGCATGAGATATTAGTTGAGAACACAATGTTTTGCTCTAAAACAGAGTTTAAGGTACTTACAATGCTTTGAAATGCTTTTTAATGTATGTAAAACATAAAGAACACAGTTTAAATCTACTTGAAAACACAATGTCTTGCCCTGAAATACTGTTTAGACACTTACAATGCTTTGAAATGCTGTTTCAATGTATGTAAAACATAAAGAATAAAGTTTAAAGCTACTTGAAAACACAATGTCTTGCCCTGAATCACTGTTTAATCAATTAACATGCCTTGAATCGCTGTTTCAATGTGTCTAAAACATAAAGAACACAGTTGCAATCTACTTATTGCAAACTATAGAACAGTTTTCTCTCAAACTACTCTTTGAAAGTTTCTTCTTAACTTGCATGAGATATTAGTTGAGAACACAATGCTTGGCTCTAAAACAGAGTTTAGGGTTCTTACAATGCTTTGAAATGCTGTTTCAATGTATGTAAAACATAAAGACCACAGTTGCAATCTACTCATTGCAAACTATAGAACAGTTTTCTCTTAAACTAATCTTTGAAAGTTTCTTTTTAACTTGCATGAGATATTAGTTGAGAACACAATGTTTGGCTCTAAAACAGAGTTTAGGGTACTTACAATGCTTTGAAATGCTCTTTCAATGTATCTAAAACATAAAGACCACAGTTGCAATCTACTCATTGCAAACTATAGAACAGTTTTCTCTTCAACTAATCTTTAAAAGTTTCTTCTTAACTTGCATGAGATATTAGTTGAGAAAACAATGTTTGGCTCTAAAACAGAGTTTAAGGTACTTACAATGCTTTGAAATGCTTTTTAATGTATGTAAAACATAAAGAACACAGTTTAAACCGATTGAAAACACAATGTCTTGCGCTCAAACACTTTTTAATCACTTACAATGCCTTGAAACGCTTTTTCAATGTATGTAAAATATAAAGAACACAGTTTAAATCTACTTGAAAACACAATTTCTTGCCCTGAAACACTGTTTAATCACTTACAATGCCTTGAAACGCTGTTTCATTGTATGTAAAACATAAAGAACACAGTTGCAATCTACTTATTGCAAACTATAGAACAGACTGTTTTCTCTTATACTAATCTTTGAAAGTTTCTTCTTAACTTGCATGAGATATTACTTGACAACACAATGTTTGGCTCTAAAACAGAGTTTATGGTACTTACAATGCTTTGAAATGCTGTTTCAATGTATGTAAAACATAAAGACCACAGTTGCAATCTACTCATTGCAAACTATAGAACAGTTTTCTCTTAAACTAATCTTTGAAAGTTTCTTCTTAACTTGCATGAGATATTAGTTGAGAACACAATTTTTGGCTCTAAAACAGAGATTAAGGTACTTACAATGCTTTGAAATGCTTTTTAATGTATGTAAACCATAAAGAACATAGTTTAAATCTACTTGAAAACACAATGTCTTGCCCTGAAACACTGTTTAATCACTTCCAATGCCTTGAAACGTTGTTTCAAAGTACGTAAAACATAAAGAACACAGTTACAATCTACTTATTGCAAACTATAGAACAGACTGTTTTCTCTTAAACTAATCTTTGAAAGTTTCTTCTTAACTTGCATGAGATATTAGTTGAGAACACAATGTTTGGCTCTAAAACAGAGTTTAAGGTACTTATAATGCTTTGAAATGCTGTTTTAATGTATGTAAAACATAAAGAACACAGTTGAAATCTACTTGAAAACACAATGTCTTGCACTGAAACACTGTTTAATCAATTAACATGCCTTGAAACGCTGTTTCATTGTATGTAAAACAGAAAGAACACAGTTGCAATCTACTCATTGCAAACTATAGAACAGTTTTCTCTTAAACTAATCTTTGAAAGTTTCTTCTTAACTTGCATGAGATATTAGTTGGGAACACAATTTTTGGCTCTAAATCAGAGTTTAAAGTACTTACAATGCTTTGAAATGCTGTTTTAATGTATGTAAAACATAAAGAACACAGTTTAAATCTACTTGAAAACACAATGTCTTGCCCTGAAACACTGTTTAATCACTTACAATGCCTTGAAATGCTTTTTCAATGTATGTAAAACATAAAGAACACAGTTTAAATCTACTTGAAAACACAATGTCTTGCCCTGAAACACTGTTTTATCACTTACAATGCCTTGAAACGCTGTTTCATTGTATGTAAAACAGAAAGAACACAGTTGCAATCTACTCATTGCAAACTATAGAACAGTTTTCTCTTAAACTAATCTTTGAAAGTTTCTTCTTAACTTGCATGAGATATTAGTTCAGAACACAATGTTTGGCTCTAAAACAGAGTTTAAAGTACTTACAATGCTTTGAAATGCTGTTTTAATGTATGTAAAACATAAAGAACACAGATTAAATCTACTTGAAAACACAATGTCTTGCGCTGAAACACTGTTTAATCACTTACATTGCCTTGAAATGCTTTTTCAATGTATGTAAAACATAAAGAACACAGTTGCAATCTACTTATTGCAAACTATAGAACAGTTTTCTCTTAAACTAATCTTTGAAAGTTTCTTTTTAACTTGCATGAGATATTAGTTGAGAACACAATGTTTGGCTCTAAAACAGAGTTTAGGGTACTTACAATGCTTTGAAATGCTCTTTCAATGTATCTAAAACATAAAGAACACAGTTGAAATCTACTTGAAAACACAATGTCTTGCACTGAAACACTGTTTAATCAATTAACATGCCTTGAAACGCTGTTTCATTGTATGTAAAACAGAAAGAACACAGTTGCAATCTACTCATTGCAAACTATAGAACAGTTTTCTCTTAAACTAATCTTTGAAAGTTTCTTCTTAACTTGCATGAGATATTAGTTGGGAACACAATTTTTGGCTCTAAATCAGAGTTTAAAGTACTTACAATGCTTTGAAATGCTGTTTTAATGTATGTAAAACATAAAGAACACAGTTTAAATCTACTTGAAAACACAATGTCTTGCCCTGAAACACTGTTTAATCACTTACAATGCCTTGAAATGCTTTTTCAATGTATGTAAAACATAAAGAACACAGTTTAAATCTACTTGAAAACACAATGTCTTGCCCTGAAACACTGTTTTATCACTTACAATGCCTTGAAACGCTGTTTCATTGTATGTAAAACAGAAAGAACACAGTTGCAATCTACTCATTGCAAACTATAGAACAGTTTTCTCTTAAACTAATCTTTGAAAGTTTCTTCTTAACTTGCATGAGATATTAGTTCAGAACACAATGTTTGGCTCTAAAACAGAGTTTAAAGTACTTACAATGCTTTGAAATGCTGTTTTAATGTATGTAAAACATAAAGAACACAGATTAAATCTACTTGAAAACACAATGTCTTGCGCTGAAACACTGTTTAATCACTTACATTGCCTTGAAATGCTTTTTCAATGTATGTAAAACATAAAGAACACAGTTGCAATCTACTTATTGCAAACTATAGAACAGTTTTCTCTTAAACTAATCTTTGAAAGTTTCTTTTTAACTTGCATGAGATATTAGTTGAGAACACAATGTTTGGCTCTAAAACAGAGTTTAGGGTACTTACAATGCTTTGAAATGCTCTTTCAATGTATCTAAAACATAAAGACCACAGTTGCAATCTACTCATTGCAAACTATAGAACAGTTTTCTCTTAAACTAATCTTTAAAAGTTTCTTCTTAACTTGCATGAGATATTAGTTGAGAAAACAATGTTTGGCTCTAAAACAGAGTTTAAGGTACTTACAATGCTTTGAAATGCTTTTTAATGTATGTAAAACATAAAGAACACAGTTTAAACCTATTGAAAACACAATGTCTTGCGCTCAAACACTTTTTAATCACTTACAATGCCTTGAAACGCTTTTTCAATGTATGTAAAATATAAAGAACACAGTTTAAATCTACTTGAAAACACAATTTCTTGCCCTGAAACACTGTTTAATCACTTACAATGCCTTGAAACGCTGTTTCAATGTATGTAAAACATAAAGAACACAGTTGCAATCTACTTATTGCAAACTATAGAACAGACTGTTTTCTCTTATACTAATCTTTGAAAGTTTCTTCTTAACTTGCATGAGATATTAGTTGAGAACACAATGTTTGGCTCTAAAACAGAGTTTAGGGTACTTACAATGCTTTGAAATGCTGTTTCAATGTATGTAAAACATAAAGACCACAGTTGCAGTCTACTCATTGCAAACTATAGAACAGTTTTCTCTTAAACTAATCTTTGAAAGTTTCTTCTTAACTTGCATGAGATATTAGTTGAGAACACAATGTTTTGCTCTAAAACAGAGCTTAAGGTACTTACAATGCTTTGAAATGCTTTTTAATGTATGTAAAACATAAAGAACACAGTTTAAATCTACTTGAAAACACAATGTCTTGCCCTGAAATACTGTTTAGACACTTACAATGCTTTGAAATGCTGTTTCAATGTATGTAAAACATAAAGAACAAAGTTTAAAGCTACTTGAAAACACAATGTCTTGCCCTGAAACACTGTTTAATCAATTAACATGCCTTGAAATGCTGTTTCAATGTATGTAAAACAAAGACCACATTTGCAGTCTACTCATTGCAAACTATAGAACAGTTTTCTCTTAAACTAATCTTTGAAAGTTTCTTCTTAACTTGCATGAGATATTAGTTGAGAACACAATGTTTTGCTCTAAAACAGAGTTTAAGGTACTTACAATGCTTTGAAATGCTTTTTAATGTATGTAAACCATAAAGAACATAGTTTAAATCTACTTGAAAACACAATGTCTTGCCCTGAAACACTGTTTAATCACTTCCAATGCCTTGAAACGTTGTTTCAAAGTACGTAAAACATAAAGAACACAGTTGCAATCTACTTATTGCAAACTATAGAACAGACTGTTTTCTCTTAAACTCATCTTTGAAAGTTTCTTCTTAACTTGCATGAGATATTAGTTGAGAACACAATGTTTGGCTCTAAAACAGAGTTTAAGGTACTTATAATGCTTTGAAATGCTGTTTTAATGTATGTAAAACATAAAGAACACAGTTGAAATCTACTTGAAAACACAATGTCTTGCCCTGAAACACTGTTTAATCAATTAACATGCCTTGAAACGCTGTTTCATTGTATGTAAAACAGAAAGAACACAGTTGCAATCTACTCATTGCAAACTATAGAACAGTTTTCTCTTAAACTAATCTTTGAAAGTTTCTTCTTAACTTGCATGAGATATTAGTTGGGAACACAATTTTTGGCTCTAAAACAGAGTTTAAGGTACTTACAATGCTTTGAAATGCTTTTTAATGTATGTAAACCATAAAGAACACAGTTTAAATCTACTTGAAAACACAATGTCTTGCCCTGAAACACTGTTTAATCACTTACAATGCCTTGAAATGCTTTTTCAATGTATGTAAAACATAAAGAACACAGTTTAAATCTACTTGAAAACACAATGTCTTGCCCTGAAACACTGTTTAATCACTTACAATGCCTTGAAATGCTGTTTCATTGTATGTAAAACAGAAAGAACACAGTTGCAATCTACTCATTGCAAACTATAGAACAGTTTTCTCTTAAACTAATCTTTGAAAGTTTCTTGTTAACTTGCATGAGATATTAGTTGAGAACACAATGTTTGGCTCTAAAACAGAGTTTAGGGTACTTACAATGCTTTGAAATGCTGTTTCAATGTATGTAAAACATAAAGAACACAGTTTAAATCTACTTGAAAACACAATGTCTTGCCCTGAAACACTGTTTAATCACTTACCATGCCTTGAAATGCTTTTTCAATGTATGTAAAACATAAAGAACACAGTTTAAATCTACTTGAAAACACAATGTCTTGCCCTGAAACACTGTTTTATCACTTACAATGCCTTGAAACGCTGTTTCATTGTATGTAAAACAGAAAGAACACAGTTGCAATCTACTCATTGCAAACTATAGAACAGTTTTCTCTTAAACTAATCTTTGAAAGTTTCTTCTTAACTTGCATGAGATATTAGTTCAGAACACAATGATTGGCTCTAAAACAGAGTTTAGGGTTCTTACAATGCTTTGAAATGCTGTTTCAATGTATGTAAAACATAAAGAACACAGTTGCAATCTACTTATTGCAAACTATAGAACAGACTGTTTTCTCTTATACTAATCTTTGAAAGTTTCTTCTTAACTTGCATGAGATATTACTTGAGAACACAATGTTTGGCTCTAAAACAGAGTTTAGGGTACTTACAATGCTTTGAAATGCTGTTTCAATGTATGTAAAACATAAAGACCACAGTTGCAATCTACTCATTGCAAACTATAGAACAGTTTTCTCTTAAACTAATCTTTGAAAGTTTCTTCTTAACTTGCATGAGATATTAGTCGAGAACACAATTTTTGGCTCTAAAACAGAGATTAAGGTACTTACAATGCTTTGAAATGCTTTTTAATATATGTAAACCATAAAGAACATAGTTTAAATCTACTTGAAAACACAATGTCTTGCCCTGAAACACTGTTTAATCACTTCCAATGCCTTGAAACGTTGTTTCAAAGTACGTAAAACATAAAGAACACAGTTGCAATCTACTTATTGCAAACTATAGAACAGACTGTTTTCTCTTAAAATGATCTTTGAAAGTTTCTTCTTAACTTGCATGAGATATTAGTTGAGAACACAATGTTTGGCTCTAAAACAGAGTTTAAGGTACTTATAATGCTTTGAAATGCTGTTTTAATGTATGTAAAACATAAAGAACACAGTTGAAATCTACTTGAAAACACAATGGCTTGCCCTGAAACACTGTTTAATCAATTAACATGCCTTGAAACGCTGTTTCATTGTATGTAAAACAGAAAGAACACAGTTGCAATCTACTCATTGCAAACTATAGAACAGTTTTCTCTTAAACTAATCTTTGAAAGTTTCTTCTTAACTTGCATGAGATATTAGTTGGGAACACAATTTTTGGCTCTAAAACAGAGTTTAAGGTACTTACAATGCCTTGAAATGCTTTTTAATGTATGTAAACCATAAAGAACACAGTTTAAATCTACTTGAAATCACAATGTCTTGCCCTGAAACACTGTTTAATCACTTCCAATGCCTTAAAACGCTGTTTCAAAGTACGTAAAACATAAAGACCCCAGTTGCAATCTACTTATTGCAAACTATAGAACAGACTGTTTTCTCTTAAACTAATCTTTGAAACTATCTTCTTAACTTGCATGAGATATTAGTTGAGAACACAATGTATGGCTCTAAAACAGAGTTTAAAGTACTTACAATGCTTTGAAATGCTGTTTTAATGTATGTAAAACATAAAGAACACAGTTTAAATCTACTTGAAAACACAATGTCTTGCCCTGAAACACTGTTTTATCACTTACAATGCCTTGAAACGCTGTTTCATTGTATGTAAAACAGAAAGAACACAGTTGCAATCTACTCATTGCAAACTATAGAACAGTTTTCTCTTAAACTAATCTTTGAAAGTTTCTTGTTAACTTGCATGAGATATTAGTTGAGAACACAATGTTTGGCTCTAAAACAGAGTTTAGGGTACTTACAATGCTTTGAAATGCTGTTTCAATGTATGTAAAACAAAGACCACAGTTGCAGTCTACTCATTGCAAACTATAGAACAGTTTTCTCTTAAACTAATCTTTGAAAGTTTCTTCTTAACTTGCATGAGATATTAGTTGAGAACACAATGTTTTGCTCTAAAACAGAGCTTAAGGTACTTACAATGCTTTGAAATGCTTTTTAATGTATGTAAAACATAAAGAACACAGTTTAAATCTACTTGAAAACACAATTTCTTGCCCTGAAATACTGTTTAGACACTTACAATGCTTTGAAATGCTGTTTCAATGTATGTAAAACATAAAGAACAAAGTTTAAAGCTACTTGAAAACACAATGTCTTGCCCTGAAACACTGTTTAATCAATTAACATGCCTTGAAATGCTGTTTCAATGTATGTAAAACAAAGACCACATTTGCAGTCTACTCATTGCAAACTATAGAACAGTTTTCTCTTAAACTAATCTTTGAAAGTTTCTTCTTAACTTGCATGAGATATTAGTTGAGAACACAATGTTTTGCTCTAAAACAGAGTTTAAGGTACTTACAATGCTTTGAAATGCTTTTTAATGTATGTAAACCATAAAGAACATAGTTTAAATCTACTTGAAAACACAATGTCTTGCCCTGAAACACTGTTTAATCACTTCCAATGCCTTGAAACGTTGTTTCAAAGTACGTAAAACATAAAGAACACAGTTGCAATCTACTTATTGCAAACTATAGAACAGACTGTTTTCTCTTAAACTCATCTTTGAAAGTTTCTTCTTAACTTGCATGAGATATTAGTTGAGAACACAATGTTTGGCTCTAAAACAGAGTTTAAGGTACTTATAATGCTTTGAAATGCTGTTTTAATGTATGTAAAACATAAAGAACACAGTTGAAATCTACTTGAAAACACAATGTCTTGCCCTGAAACACTGTTTAATCAATTAACATGCCTTGAAACGCTGTTTCATTGTATGTAAAACAGAAAGAACACAGTTGCAATCTACTCATTGCAAACTATAGAACAGTTTTCTCTTAAACTAATCTTTGAAAGTTTCTTCTTAACTTGCATGAGATATTAGTTGGGAACACAATTTTTGGCTCTAAAACAGAGTTTAAGGTACTTACAATGCTTTGAAATGCTTTTTAATGTATGTAAACCATAAAGAACACAGTTTAAATCTACTTGAAAACACAATGTCTTGCCCTGAAACACTGTTTAATCACTTACAATGCCTTGAAATGCTTTTTCAATGTATGTAAAACATAAAGAACACAGTTTAAATCTACTTGAAAACACAATGTCTTGCCCTGAAACACTGTTTAATCACTTACAATGCCTTGAAATGCTGTTTCATTGTATGTAAAACAGAAAGAACACAGTTGCAATCTACTCATTGCAAACTATAGAACAGTTTTCTCTTAAACTAATCTTTGAAAGTTTCTTGTTAACTTGCATGAGATATTAGTTGAGAACACAATGTTTGGCTCTAAAACAGAGTTTAGGGTACTTACAATGCTTTGAAATGCTGTTTCAATGTATGTAAAACATAAAGAACACAGTTTAAATCTACTTGAAAACACAATGTCTTGCGCTGAAACACTGTTTAATCACTTACATTGCCTTGAAATGCTTTTTCAATGTATGTAAAACATAAAGAACACAGTTTAAACCTATTGAAAACACAATGTCTTGCGCTCAAACACTTTAATCACTTACAATGCCTTGAAACACTTTTTCAATGTATGTAAAATATAAAGAACACAGTTTAAATCTACTTGAAAACACAATTTCTTGCCTTGAAACACTGTTTAATCACTTACAATGCCTTGAAACGCTGTTTCAATGTATGTAAAACATAAAGAACACAGTTGCAATCTACTTATTGCAAACTATAGAACAGACTGTTTTCTCTTATACTAATCTTTGAAAGTTTCTTCTTAACTTGCATGAGATATTACTTGAGAACACAATGTTTGGCTCTAAAACAGAGTTTAGGGTACTTACAATGCTTTGAAATGCTGTTTCAATGTATGTAAAACATAAAGACCACAGTTGCAATCTACTCATTGCAAACTATAGAACAGTTTTCTCTTAAACTAATCTTTGAAAGTTTCTTCTTAACTTGCATGAGATATTAGTTGAGAACACAATTTTTGGCTTTAAAACAGAGATTAAGGTACTTACAATGCCTTGAAATGCTTTTTCAATGTATGTAAAACATAAAGAACACAGTTTAAATCTACTTGAAAACACAATGTCTTGCCCTGAAACACTGTTTAATCACTTACAATGCCTTGAAATGCTGTTTCATTGTATGTAAAACAGAAAGAACACAGTTGCAATCTACTCATTGCAAACTATAGAACAGTTTTCTCTTAAACTAATCTTTGAAAGTTTCTTGTTAACTTGCATGAGATATTAGTTGAGAACACAATGTTTGGCTCTAAAACAGAGTTTAGGGTACTTACAATGCTTTGAAATGCTGTTTCAATGTATGTAAAACATAAAGAACACAGTTTAAATCTACTTGAAAACACAATGTCTTGCGCTGAAACACTGTTTAATCACTTACATTGCCTTGAAATGCTTTTTCAATGTATGTAAAACATAAAGAACACAGTTTAAACCTATTGAAAACACAATGTCTTGCGCTCAAACACTTTAATCACTTACAATGCCTTGAAACACTTTTTCAATGTATGTAAAATATAAAGAACACAGTTTAAATCTACTTGAAAACACAATTTCTTGCCTTGAAACACTGTTTAATCACTTACAATGCCTTGAAACGCTGTTTCAATGTATGTAAAACATAAAGAACACAGTTGCAATCTACTTATTGCAAACTATAGAACAGACTGTTTTCTCTTATACTAATCTTTGAAAGTTTCTTCTTAACTTGCATGAGATATTACTTGAGAACACAATGTTTGGCTCTAAAACAGAGTTTAGGGTACTTACAATGCTTTGAAATGCTGTTTCAATGTATGTAAAACATAAAGACCACAGTTGCAATCTACTCATTGCAAACTATAGAACAGTTTTCTCTTAAACTAATCTTTGAAAGTTTCTTCTTAACTTGCATGAGATATTAGTTGAGAACACAATTTTTGGCTTTAAAACAGAGATTAAGGTACTTACAATGCTTTGAAATGCTTTTTAATGTATGTAAACCATAAAGAACATAGTTTAAATCTACTTGAAAACACAATGTCTTGCCCTGAAACACTGTTTAATCACTTCCAATGCCTTGAAACGTTGTTTCAAAGTACGTAAAACATAAAGAACACAGTTGCAATCTACTTATTGCAAACTATAGAACAGACTGTTTTCTCTTAAAATAATCTTTGAAAGTTTCTTCTTAACTTGCATGAGATATTAGTTGAGAACACAATGTTTGGCTCTAAAACAGAGTTTAAGGTACTTATAATGCTTTGAAATGCTGTTTTAATGTATGTAAAACATAAAGAACACAGTTGAAATCTACTTGAAAACACAATGGCTTGCCCTGAAACACTGTTTAATCAATTAACATGCCTTGAAACGCTGTTTCATTGTATGTAAAACAGAAAGAACACAGTTGCAATCTACTCATTGCAAACTATAGAACAGTTTTCTCTTAAACTAATCTTTGAAAGTTTCTTCTTAACTTGCATGAGATATTAGTTGGGAACAC
Source organism: Electrophorus electricus (assembly GCF_041902795.1). NCBI lineage: Eukaryota > Metazoa > Chordata > Actinopteri > Gymnotiformes > Gymnotidae > Electrophorus > Electrophorus electricus. The sequence goes on from NC_137522.1 coordinate 5,296,237, forward strand.
AATTTTTGGCTCTAAAACAGAGTTTAAGGTACTTACAATGCTTTGAAATGCTTTTTAATGTATGTAAACCATAAAGAACACAGTTTAAATCTACTTGAAATCACAATGTCTTGCCCTGAAACACTGTTTAATCACTTCCAATGCCTTAAAACGCTGTTTCAAAGTACGTAAAACATAAAGACCCCAGTTGCAATCTACTTATTGCAAACTATAGAACAGACTGTTTTCTCTTAAACTAATCTTTGAAACTATCTTCTTAACTTGCATGAGATATTAGTTGAGAACACAATGTATGGCTCTAAAACAGAGTTTAAAGTACTTACAATGCTTTGAAATGCTGTTTTAATGTATGTAAAACATAAAGAACACAGTTTAAATCTACTTGAAAACACAATGTCTTGCCCTGAAACACTGTATAATCACTTACAATGCCTTGAAATGCTTTTTCAATGTATGTAAAACATAAAGAACACAGTTTAAATCTACTTGAAAACACAATGTCTTGCCCTGAAACACTGTTTTATCACTTACAATGCCTTGAAACGCTGTTTCATTGTATGTAAAACAGAAAGAACACAGTTGCAATCTACTCATTGCAAACTATAGAACAGTTTTCTCTTAAACTAATCTTTGAAAGTTTCTTGTTAACTTGCATGAGATATTAGTTGAGAACACAATGTTTGGCTCTAAAACAGAGTTTAGGGTACTTACAATGCTTTGAAATGCTGTTTCAATGTATGTAAAACAAAGACCACAGTTGCAGTCTACTCATTGCAAACTATAGAACAGTTTTCTCTTAAACTAATCTCTGAAAGTTTCTTCTTAACTTGCATGAGATATTAGTTGAGAACACAATGTTTTGCTCTAAAACAGAGCTTAAGGTACTTACAATGCTTTGAAATGCTTTTTAATGTATGTAAAACATAAAGAACACAGTTTAAATCTACTTGAAAACACAATGTCTTGCCCTGAAATACTGTTTAGACACTTACAATGCTCTGAAATGCTGTTTCAATGTATGTAAAACATAAAGAACAAAGTTTAAAGCTACTTGAAAACACAATGTCTTGCCCTGAAACACTGTTTAATCAATTAACATGCCTTGAAATGCTGTTTCAATGTATGTAAAACAAAGACCACATTTGCAGTCTACTCATTGCAAACTATAGAACAGTTTTCTCTTAAACTAATCTTTGAAAGTTTCTTCTTAACTTGCATGAGATATTAGTTGAGAACACAATGTTTTGCTCTAAAACAGAGTTTAAGGTACTTACAATGCTTTGAAATGCTTTTTAATGTTTGTAAACCATAAAGAACATAGTTTAAATCTACTTGAAAACACAATGTCTTGCCCTGAAACACTGTTTAATCACTTACAATGCCTTGAAATGCTGTTTCATTGTATGTAAAACAGAAAGAACACAGTTGCAATCTACTCATTGCAAACTATAGAACAGTTTTCTCTTAAACTAATCTTTGAAAGTTTCTTGTTAACTTGCATGAGATATTAGTTGAGAACACAATGTTTGGCTCTAAAACAGAGTTTAGGGTACTTACAATGCTTTGAAATGCTGTTTCAATGTATGTAAAACATAAAGAACACAGTTTAAATCTACTTGAAAACACAATGTCTTGCCCTGAAATACTGTTTAGACACTTACAATGCTTTGAAATGCTGTTTCAATGTATGTAAAACATAAAGAATAAAGTTTAAAGCTACTTGAAAACACAATGTCTTGCCCTGAATCACTGTTTAATCAATTAACATGCCTTGAATCGCTGTTTCAATGTGTCTAAAACATAAAGAACACAGTTGCAATCTACTTATTGCAAACTATAGAACAGTTTTCTCTCAAACTACTCTTTGAAAGTTTCTTGTTAACTTGCATGAGATATTAGTTGAGAACACAATGTTTGGCTCTAAAACAGAGTTTAGGGTTCTTACAATGCTTTGAAATGCTGTTTCAATGTATGTAAAACATAAAGACCACAGTTTGCAATCTACTCATTGCAAACTATAGAACAGTTTTCTCTTAAACTAATCTTTGAAAGTTTCTTCTTAACTTGCATGAGATATTAGTTCAGAACACAATGTTTGGCTCTAAAACAGAGTTTAAAGTACTTACAATGCTTTGAAATGCTTTTTAATGTATGTAAAACATAAAGAACACAGTTTAAATCTACTTGAAAACACAATGTCTTGCCCTGAAATACTGTTTAGACACTTACAATGCTTTGAAATGCTGTTTCAATGTATGTAAAACATAAAGAATAAAGTTTAAAGCTACTTGAAAACACAATGTCTTGCCCTGAATCACTGTTTAATCAATTAACATGCCTTGAATCGCTGTTTCAATGTGTCTAAAACATAAAGAACACAGTTGCAATCTACTTATTGCAAACTATAGAACAGTTTTCTCTCAAACTACTCTTTGAAAGTTTCTTCTTAACTTGCATGAGATATTAGTTGAGAACACAATGCTTGGCTCTAAAACAGAGTTTAGGGTTCTTACAATGCTTTGAAATGCTGTTTCAATGTATGTAAAACATAAAGACCACAGTTGCAATCTACTCATTGCAAACTATAGAACAGTTTTCTCTTAAACTAATCTTTGAAAGTTTCTTTTTAACTTGCATCAGATATTAGTTGAGAACACAATGTTTGGCTCTAAAACAGAGTTTAGGGTACTTACAATGCTTTGAAATGCTCTTTCAATGTATCTAAAACATAAAGACCACAGTTGCAATCTACTCATTGCAAACTATAGAACAGTTTTCTCTTCAACTAATCTTTAAAAGTTTCTTCTTAACTTGCATGAGATATTAGTTGAGAAAACAATGTTTGGCTCTAAAACAGAGTTTAAGGTACTTACAATGCTTTGAAATGCTTTTTAATGTATGTAAAACATAAAGAACACAGTTTGAACCGATTGAAAACACAATGTCTTGCGCTCAAACACTTTTTAATCACTTACAATGCCTTGAAACGCTTTTTCAATGTATGTAAAATATAAAGAACACAGTTTAAATCTACTTGAAAACACAATTTCTTGCCCTGAAACACTGTTTAATCACTTACAATGCCTTGAAACGCTGTTTCAATGTATGTAAAACATAAAGAACACAGTTGCAATCTACTTATTGCAAACTATAGAACAGACTGTTTTCTCTTATACTAATCTTTGAAAGTTTCTTCTTAACTTGCATGAGATATTACTTGACAACACAATGTTTGGCTCTAAAACAGAGTTTATGGTACTTACAATGCTTTGAAATGCTGTTTCAATGTATGTAAAACATAAAGACCACAGTTGCAATCTACTCATTGCAAACTATAGAACAGTTTTCTCTTAAACTAATCTTTGAAAGTTTCTTCTTAACTTGCATGAGATATTAGTTGAGAACACAATTTTTGGCTCTAAAACAGAGATTAAGGTACTTACAATGCTTTGAAATGCTTTTTAATGTATGTAAACCATAAAGAACATAGTTTAAATCTACTTGAAAACACAATGTCTTGCCCTGAAACACTGTTTAATCACTTCCAATGCCTTGAAACGTTGTTTCAAAGTACGTAAAACATAAAGAACACAGTTACAATCTACTTATTGCAAACTATAGAACAGACTGTTTTCTCTTAAACTAATCTTTGAAAGTTTCTTCTTAACTTGCATGAGATATTAGTTGAGAAAACAATGTTTGGCTCTAAAACAGAGTTTAAGGTACTTACAATGCTTTGAAATGCTTTTTAATGTATGTAAAACATAAAGAACACAGTTTAAACCTATTGAAAACACAATGTCTTGTGCTCAAACACTTTTTAATCACTTACAATGCCTTGAAACGCTTTTTCAATGTATGTAAAATATAAAGAACACAGTTTAAATCTACTTGAAAACACAATTTCTTGCCCTGAAACACTGTTTAATCACTTACAATGCCTTGAAACGCTGTTTCAATGTATGTAAAACATAAAGAACACAGTTGCAATCTTCTTATTGCAAACTATAGAACAGACTGTTTTCTCTTATACTAATCTTTGAAAGTTTCTTCTTAACTTGCATGAGATATTAGTTGAGAACACAATGTTTGGCTCTAAAACAGAGTTTAGGGTACTTACAATGCTTTGAAATGCTGTTTCAATGTATGTAAAACATAAAGACCACAGTTGCAGTCTACTCATTGCAAACTATAGAACAGTTTTCTCTTAAACTAATCTTTGAAAGTTTCTTCTTAACTTGCATGAGATATTAGTTGAGAACACAATGTTTTGCTCTAAAACAGAGTTTAAGGTACTTACAATGCTTTGAAATGCTGTTTTAATGTATGTAAAACATAAAGAACACAGTTTAAATCTACTTGAAAACACAATGTCTTGCGCTGAAACACTGTTTAATCACTTACATTGCCTTGAAATGCTTTTTCAATGTATGTAAAACATAAAGAACACAGTTGCAATCTACTCATTGCAAACTATAGAACAGTTTTCTCTTAAACTAATCTTTGAAAGTTTCTTTTTAACTTGCATGAGATATTAGTTGAGAACACAATGTTTGGCTCTAAAACAGAGTTTAGGGTACTTACAATGCTTTGAAATGCTCTTTCAATGTATCTAAAACATAAAGACCACAGTTGCAATCTACTCATTGCAAACTATAGAACAGTTTTCTCTTAAACTAATCTTTAAAAGTTTCTTCTTAACTTGCATGAGATATTAGTTGAGAAAACAATGTTTGGCTCTAAAACAGAGTTTAAGGTACTTACAATGCTTTGAAATGCTTTTTAATGTATGTAAAACATAAAGAACACAGTTTAAACCTATTGAAAACACAATGTCTTGTGCTCAAACACTTTTTAATCACTTACAATGCCTTGAAACGCTTTTTCAATGTATGTAAAATATAAAGAACACAGTTTAAATCTACTTGAAAACACAATTTCTTGCCCTGAAACACTGTTTAATCACTTACAATGCCTTGAAACGCTGTTTCAATGTATGTAAAACATAAAGAACACAGTTTAAATCTACTTGAAAACACAATGTCTTGCCCTGAAATACTGTTTAGACACTTACAATGCTTTGAAATGCTGTTTCAATGTATGTAAAACATAAAGAATAAAGTTTAAAGCTACTTGAAAACACAATGTCTTGCCCTGAATCACTGTTTAATCAATTAACATGCCTTGAATCGCTGTTTCAATGTGTCTAAAACATAAAGAACACAGTTGCAATCTACTTATTGCAAACTATAGAACAGTTTTCTCTCAAACTACTCTTTGAAAGTTTCTTCTTAACTTGCATGAGATATTAGTTGAGAACACAATGCTTGGCTCTAAAACAGAGTTTAGGGTTCTTACAATGCTTTGAAATGCTGTTTCAATGTATGTAAAACATAAAGACCACAGTTGCAATCTACTCATTGCAAACTATAGAACAGTTTTCTCTTAAACTAATCTTTGAAAGTTTCTTTTTAACTTGCATGAGATATTAGTTGAGAACACAATGTTTGGCTCTAAAACAGAGTTTAGGGTACTTACAATGCTTTGAAATGCTCTTTCAATGTATCTAAAACATAAAGACCACAGTTGCAATCTACTCATTGCAAACTATAGAACAGTTTTCTCTTCAACTAATCTTTAAAAGTTTCTTCTTAACTTGCATGAGATATTAGTTGAGAAAACAATGTTTGGCTCTAAAACAGAGTTTAAGGTACTTACAATGCTTTGAAATGCTTTTTAATGTATGTAAAACATAAAGAACACAGTTTGAACCGATTGAAAACACAATGTCTTGCGCTCAAACACTTTTTAATCACTTACAATGCCTTGAAACGCTTTTTCAATGTATGTAAAATATAAAGAACACAGTTTAAATCTACTTGAAAACACAATTTCTTGCCCTGAAACACTGTTTAATCACTTACAATGCCTTGAAACGCTGTTTCAATGTATGTAAAACATAAAGAACACAGTTGCAATCTACTTATTGCAAACTATAGAACAGACTGTTTTCTCTTATACTAATCTTTGAAAGTTTCTTCTTAACTTGCATGAGATATTACTTGACAACACAATGTTTGGCTCTAAAACAGAGTTTATGGTACTTACAATGCTTTGAAATGCTGTTTCAATGTATGTAAAACATAAAGACCACAGTTGCAATCTACTCATTGCAAACTATAGAACAGTTTTCTCTTAAACTAATCTTTGAAAGTTTCTTCTTAACTTGCATGAGATATTAGTTGAGAACACAATTTTTGGCTCTAAAACAGAGATTAAGGTACTTACAATGCTTTGAAATGCTTTTTAATGTATGTAAACCATAAAGAACATAGTTTAAATCTACTTGAAAACACAATGTCTTGCCCTGAAACACTGTTTAATCACTTCCAATGCCTTGAAACGTTGTTTCAAAGTACGTAAAACATAAAGAACACAGTTACAATCTACTTATTGCAAACTATAGAACAGACTGTTTTCTCTTAAACTAATCTTTGAAAGTTTCTTCTTAACTTGCATGAGATATTAGTTGAGAAAACAATGTTTGGCTCTAAAACAGAGTTTAAGGTACTTACAATGCTTTGAAATGCTTTTTAATGTATGTAAAACATAAAGAACACAGTTTAAACCTATTGAAAACACAATGTCTTGTGCTCAAACACTTTTTAATCACTTACAATGCCTTGAAACGCTTTTTCAATGTATGTAAAATATAAAGAACACAGTTTAAATCTACTTGAAAACACAATTTCTTGCCCTGAAACACTGTTTAATCACTTACAATGCCTTGAAACGCTGTTTCAATGTATGTAAAACATAAAGAACACAGTTGCAATCTTCTTATTGCAAACTATAGAACAGACTGTTTTCTCTTATACTAATCTTTGAAAGTTTCTTCTTAACTTGCATGAGATATTAGTTGAGAACACAATGTTTGGCTCTAAAACAGAGTTTAGGGTACTTACAATGCTTTGAAATGCTGTTTCAATGTATGTAAAACATAAAGACCACAGTTGCAGTCTACTCATTGCAAACTATAGAACAGTTTTCTCTTAAACTAATCTTTGAAAGTTTCTTCTTAACTTGCATGAGATATTAGTTGAGAACACAATGTTTTGCTCTAAAACAGAGTTTAAGGTACTTACAATGCTTTGAAATGCTGTTTTAATGTATGTAAAACATAAAGAACACAGTTTAAATCTACTTGAAAACACAATGTCTTGCGCTGAAACACTGTTTAATCACTTACATTGCCTTGAAATGCTTTTTCAATGTATGTAAAACATAAAGAACACAGTTGCAATCTACTCATTGCAAACTATAGAACAGTTTTCTCTTAAACTAATCTTTGAAAGTTTCTTTTTAACTTGCATGAGATATTAGTTGAGAACACAATGTTTGGCTCTAAAACAGAGTTTAGGGTACTTACAATGCTTTGAAATGCTCTTTCAATGTATCTAAAACATAAAGACCACAGTTGCAATCTACTCATTGCAAACTATAGAACAGTTTTCTCTTAAACTAATCTTTAAAAGTTTCTTCTTAACTTGCATGAGATATTAGTTGAGAAAACAATGTTTGGCTCTAAAACAGAGTTTAAGGTACTTACAATGCTTTGAAATGCTTTTTAATGTATGTAAAACATAAAGAACACAGTTTAAACCTATTGAAAACACAATGTCTTGTGATCAAACACTTTTTAATCACTTACAATGCCTTGAAACGCTTTTTCAATGTATGTAAAATATAAAGAACACAGTTTAAATCTACTTGAAAACACAATTTCTTGCCCTGAAACACTGTTTAATCACTTACAATGCCTTGAAACGCTGTTTCAATGTATGTAAAACATAAAGAACACAGTTTAAATCTACTTGAAAACACAATGTCTTGCCCTGAAATACTGTTTAGACACTTACAATGCTTTGAAATGCTGTTTCAATGTATGTAAAACATAAAGAATAAAGTTTAAAGCTACTTGAAAACACAATGTCTTGCCCTGAATCACTGTTTAATCAATTAACATGCCTTGAATCGCTGTTTCAATGTGTCTAAAACATAAAGAACACAGTTGCAATCTACTTATTGCAAACTATAGAACAGTTTTCTCTCAAACTACTCTTTGAAAGTTTCTTCTTAACTTGCATGAGATATTAGTTGAGAACACAATGCTTGGCTCTAAAACAGAGTTTAGGGTTCTTACAATGCTTTGAAATGCTGTTTCAATGTATGTAAAACATAAAGACCACAGTTGCAATCTACTCATTGCAAACTATAGAACAGTTTTCTCTTAAACTAATCTTTGAAAGTTTCTTTTTAACTTGCATGAGATATTAGTTGAGAACACAATGTTTGGCTCTAAAACAGAGTTTAGGGTACTTACAATGCTTTGAAATGCTCTTTCAATGTATCTAAAACATAAAGACCACAGTTGCAATCTACTCATTGCAAACTATAGAACAGTTTTCTCTTCAACTAATCTTTAAAAGTTTCTTCTTAACTTGCATGAGATATTAGTTGAGAAAACAATGTTTGGCTCTAAAACAGAGTTTAAGGTACTTACAATGCTTTGAAATGCTTTTTAATGTATGTAAAACATAAAGAACACAGTTTGAACCGATTGAAAACACAATGTCTTGCGCTCAAACACTTTTTAATCACTTACAATGCCTTGAAACGCTTTTTCAATGTATGTAAAATATAAAGAACACAGTTTAAATCTACTTGAAAACACAATTTCTTGCCCTGAAACACTGTTTAATCACTTACAATGCCTTGAAACGCTGTTTCAATGTATGTAAAACATAAAGAACACAGTTGCAATCTACTTATTGCAAACTATAGAACAGACTGTTTTCTCTTATACTAATCTTTGAAAGTTTCTTCTTAACTTGCATGAGATATTACTTGACAACACAATGTTTGGCTCTAAAACAGAGTTTATGGTACTTACAATGCTTTGAAATGCTGTTTCAATGTATGTAAAACATAAAGACCACAGTTGCAATCTACTCATTGCAAACTATAGAACAGTTTTCTCTTAAACTAATCTTTGAAAGTTTCTTCTTAACTTGCATGAGATATTAGTTGAGAACACAATTTTTGGCTCTAAAACAGAGATTAAGGTACTTACAATGCTTTGAAATGCTTTTTAATGTATGTAAACCATAAAGAACATAGTTTAAATCTACTTGAAAACACAATGTCTTGCCCTGAAACACTGTTTAATCACTTCCAATGCCTTGAAACGTTGTTTCAAAGTACGTAAAACATAAAGAACACAGTTACAATCTACTTATTGCAAACTATAGAACAGACTGTTTTCTCTTAAACTAATCTTTGAAAGTTTCTTCTTAACTTGCATGAGATATTAGTTGAGAACACAATGTTTGGCTCTAAAACAGAGTTTAAGGTACTTATAATGCTTTGAAATGCTGTTTTAATGTATGTAAAACATAAAGAACACAGTTGAAATCTACTTGAAAACACAATGTCTTGCACTGAAACACTGTTTAATCAATTAACATGCCTTGAAACGCTGTTTCATTGTATGTAAAACAGAAAGAACACAGTTGCAATCTACTCATTGCAAACTATAGAACAGTTTTCTCTTAAACTAATCTTTGAAAGTTTCTTCTTAACTTGCATGAGATATTAGTTGGGAACACAATTTTTGGCTCTAAATCAGAGTTTAAAGTACTTACAATGCTTTGAAATGCTGTTTTAATGTATGTAAAACATAAAGAACACAGTTTAAATCTACTTGAAAACACAATGTCTTGCCCTGAAACACTGTTTAATCACTTACAATGCCTTGAAATGCTTTTTCAATGTATGTAAAACATAAAGAACACAGTTTAAATCTACTTGAAAACACAATGTCTTGCCCTGAAACACTGTTTTATCACTTACAATGCCTTGAAACGCTGTTTCATTGTATGTAAAACAGAAAGAACACAGTTGCAATCTACTTATTGCAAACTATAGAACAGTTTTCTCTTAAACTAATCTTTGGAAGTTTCTTGTTAACTTGCATGAGATATTAGTTGAGAACACAATGTTTGGCTCTAAAACAGAGTTTAGGGTTCTTACAATGCTTTGAAATGCTGTTTCAATGTATGTAAAACATAAAGACCACAGTTTGCAATCTACTCATTGCAAACTATAGAACAGTTTTCTCTTAAACTAATCTTTGAAAGTTTCTTGTTAACTTGCATGAGATATTAGTTGAGAACACAATGTTTGGCTCTAAAACAGAGTTTAGGGTTCTTACAATGCTTTGAAATGCTGTTTCAATGTATGTAAAACATAAAGACCTCAGTTGCAATCTACTCATTGCAAACTATAGAACAGTTTTCTCTTAAACTAATCTTTGAAAGTTTCTTCTTAACTTGCATGAGATATTAGTTGAGAACACAATTTTTGGCTCTAAAACAGAGATTAAGGTACTTACAATGCTTTGAAATGCTTTTTAATGTATGTAAACCATAAAGAACATAGTTTAAATCTACTTGAAAACACAATGTCTTGCCCTGAAACACTGTTTAATCACTTCCAATGCCTTGAAACGTTGTTTCAAAGTACGTAAAACATAAAGAACACAGTTGCAATCTACTTATTGCAAACTATAGAACAGACTGTTTTCTCTTAAACTAATCTTTGAAAGTTTCTTCTTAACTTGCATGAGATATTAGTTGAGAACACAATGTTTGGCTCTAAAACAGAGTTTAAGGTACTTATAATGCTTTGAAATGCTGTTTTAATGTATGTAAAACATAAAGAACACAGTTGAAATCTACTTGAAAACACAATGTCTTGCACTGAAACACTGTTTAATCAATTAACATGCCTTGAAACGCTGTTTCATTGTATGTAAAACAGAAAGAACACAGTTGCAATCTACTCATTGCAAACTATAGAACAGTTTTCTCTTAAACTAATCTTTGAAAGTTTCTTCTTAACTTGCATGAGATATTAGTTGGGAACACAATTTTTGGCTCTAAATCAGAGTTTAAAGTACTTACAATGCTTTGAAATGCTGTTTTAATGTATGTAAAACATAAAGAACACAGTTTAAATCTACTTGAAAACACAATGTCTTGCCCTGAAACACTGTTTAATCACTTACAATGCCTTGAAATGCTTTTTCAATGTATGTAAAACATAAAGAACACAGTTTAAATCTACTTGAAAACACAATGTCTTGCCCTGAAACACTGTTTTATCACTTACAATGCCTTGAAACGCTGTTTCATTGTATGTAAAACAGAAAGAACACAGTTGCAATCTACTTATTGCAAACTATAGAACAGTTTTCTCTTAAACTAATCTTTGGAAGTTCCTTGTTAACTTGCATGAGATATTAGTTGAGAACACAATGTTTGGCTCTAAAACAGAGTTTAGGGTTCTTACAATGCTTTGAAATGCTGTTTCAATGTATGTAAAACATAAAGACCACAGTTTGCAATCTACTCATTGCAAACTATAGAACAGTTTTCTCTTAAACTAATCTTTGAAAGTTTCTTGTTAACTTGCATGAGATATTAGTTGAGAACACAATGTTTGGCTCTAAAACAGAGTTTAGGGTTCTTACAATGCTTTGAAATGCTGTTTTAATGTATGTAAAACATAAAGAACACAGTATAAATCTACTTGAAAACACAATGTCTTGCCCTGAAACACTGTTTAATCACTTACAATGCCTTGAAATGCTTTTTCAATGTATGTAAAACATAAAGAACACAGTTTAAATCTACTTGAAAACACAATGTCTTGCCCTGAAACACTGTTTAATCACTTACAATGCCTTGAAACGCTGTTTCATTGTATGTAAAACAGAAAGAACACAGTTGCAATCTACTCATTGCAAACTATAGAACAGTTTTCTCTTAAACTAATCTTTGAAAGTTTCTTGTTAACTTGCATGAGATATTAGTTGAGAACACAATGTTTGGCTCTAAAACAGAGTTTAGGGTACTGACAATGCTTTGAAATGCTGTTTCAATGTATGTAAAACATAAAGACCACAGTTGCAGTCTACTCATTGCAAACTATAGAACAGTTTTCTCTTAAACTAATCTTTGAAAGTTTCTTCTTAACTTGCATGAGATATTAGTTGAGAACACAATGTTTTGCTCTAAAACAGAGTTTAAGGTACTTACAATGCTTTGAAATGCTTTTTAATGTATGTAAACCATAAAGAACATAGTTTAAATCTACTTGAAAACACAATGTCTTGCCCTGAAACACTGTTTAATCACTTCCAATGCCTTGAAACGCTGTTTCAATGTATGTAAAACATAAAGAACACAGTTGCAATCTACTTATTGCAAACTATAGAACAGACTGTTTTCTCTTATACTAATCTTTGAAAGTTTCTTCTTAACTTGCATGAGATATTACTTGACAACACAATGTTTGGCTCTAAAACAGAGTTTATGGTACTTACAATGCTTTGAAATGCTGTTTCAATGTATGTAAAACATAAAGACCACAGTTGCAATCTACTCATTGCAAACTATAGAACAGTTTTCTCTTAAACTAATCTTTGAAAGTTTCTTCTTAACTTGCATGAGATATTAGTTGAGAACACAATTTTTGGCTCTAAAACAGAGATTAAGGTACTTACAATGCTTTGAAATGGTTTTTATTGTATGTAAACCATAAAGAACATAGTTTAAATCTACTTGAAAACACAATGTCTTGCCCTGAAACACTGTTTAATCACTTCCAATGCCTTGAAACGTTGTTTCAAAGTACGTAAAACATAAAGAACACAGTTACAATCTACTTATTGCAAACTATAGAACAGACTGTTTTCTCTTAAACTAATCTTTGAAAGTTTCTTCTTAACTTGCATGAGATATTAGTTGAGAACACAATGTTTGGCTCTAAAACAGAGTTTAAGGTACTTATAATGCTTTGAAATGCTGTTTTAATGTATGTAAAACATAAAGAACACAGTTGAAATCTACTTGAAAACACAATGTCTTGCACTGAAACACTGTTTAATCAATTAACATGCCTTGAAACGCTGTTTCATTGTATGTAAAACAGAAAGAACACAGTTGCAATCTACTCATTGCAAACTATAGAACAGTTTTCTCTTAAACTAATCTTTAAAAGTTTCTTCTTAACTTGCATGAGATATTAGTTGAGAAAACAATGTTTGGCTCTAAAACAGAGTTTAAGGTACTTACAATGCTTTGAAATGCTTTTTAATGTATGTAAAACATAAAGAACACAGTTTAAACCTATTGAAAACACAATGTCTTGTGCTCAAACACTTTTTAATCACTTACAATGCCTTGAAACGCTTTTTCAATGTATGTAAAATATAAAGAACACAGTTTAAATCTACTTGAAAACACAATTTCTTGCCCTGAAACACTGTTTAATCACTTACAATGCCTTGAAACGCTGTTTCAATGTATGTAAAACATAAAGAACACAGTTTAAATCTACTTGAAAACACAATGTCTTGCCCTGAAATACTGTTTAGACACTTACAATGCTTTGAAATGCTGTTTCAATGTATGTAAAACATAAAGAATAAAGTTTAAAGCTACTTGAAAACACAATGTCTTGCCCTGAATCACTGTTTAATCAATTAACATGCCTTGAATCGCTGTTTCAATGTGTCTAAAACATAAAGAACACAGTTGCAATCTACTTATTGCAAACTATAGAACAGTTTTCTCTCAAACTACTCTTTGAAAGTTTCTTCTTAACTTGCATGAGATATTAGTTGAGAACACAATGCTTGGCTCTAAAACAGAGTTTAGGGTTCTTACAATGCTTTGAAATGCTGTTTCAATGTATGTAAAACATAAAGACCACAGTTGCAATCTACTCATTGCAAACTATAGAACAGTTTTCTCTTAAACTAATCTTTGAAAGTTTCTTTTTAACTTGCATGAGATATTAGTTGAGAACACAATGTTTGGCTCTAAAACAGAGTTTAGGGTACTTACAATGCTTTGAAATGCTCTTTCAATGTATCTAAAACATAAAGACCACAGTTGCAATCTACTCATTGCAAACTATAGAACAGTTTTCTCTTCAACTAATCTTTAAAAGTTTCTTCTTAACTTGCATGAGATATTAGTTGAGAAAACAATGTTTGGCTCTAAAACAGAGTTTAAGGTACTTACAATGCTTTGAAATGCTTTTTAATGTATGTAAAACATAAAGAACACAGTTTGAACCGATTGAAAACACAATGTCTTGCGCTCAAACACTTTTTAATCACTTACAATGCCTTGAAACGCTTTTTCAATGTATGTAAAATATAAAGAACACAGTTTAAATCTACTTGAAAACACAATTTCTTGCCCTGAAACACTGTTTAATCACTTACAATGCCTTGAAACGCTGTTTCAATGTATGTAAAACATAAAGAACACAGTTGCAATCTACTTATTGCAAACTATAGAACAGACTGTTTTCTCTTATACTAATCTTTGAAAGTTTCTTCTTAACTTGCATGAGATATTACTTGACAACACAATGTTTGGCTCTAAAACAGAGTTTATGGTACTTACAATGCTTTGAAATGCTGTTTCAATGTATGTAAAACATAAAGACCACAGTTGCAATCTACTCATTGCAAACTATAGAACAGTTTTCTCTTAAACTAATCTTTGAAAGTTTCTTCTTAACTTGCATGAGATATTAGTTGAGAACACAATTTTTGGCTCTAAAACAGAGATTAAGGTACTTACAATGCTTTGAAATGCTTTTTAATGTATGTAAACCATAAAGAACATAGTTTAAATCTACTTGAAAACACAATGTCTTGCCCTGAAACACTGTTTAATCACTTCCAATGCCTTGAAACGTTGTTTCAAAGTACGTAAAACATAAAGAACACAGTTACAATCTACTTATTGCAAACTATAGAACAGACTGTTTTCTCTTAAACTAATCTTTGAAAGTTTCTTCTTAACTTGCATGAGATATTAGTTGAGAACACAATGTTTGGCTCTAAAACAGAGTTTAAGGTACTTATAATGCTTTGAAATGCTGTTTTAATGTATGTAAAACATAAAGAACACAGTTGAAATCTACTTGAAAACACAATGTCTTGCACTGAAACACTGTTTAATCAATTAACATGCCTTGAAACGCTGTTTCATTGTATGTAAAACAGAAAGAACACAGTTGCAATCTACTCATTGCAAACTATAGAACAGT
Source organism: Electrophorus electricus (assembly GCF_041902795.1). Lineage (NCBI taxonomy): Eukaryota > Metazoa > Chordata > Actinopteri > Gymnotiformes > Gymnotidae > Electrophorus > Electrophorus electricus. Next base: position 5,311,432 of record NC_137522.1, read on the forward strand.
TTTCTCTTAAACTAATCTTTGAAAGTTTCTTCTTAACTTGCATGAGATATTAGTTGGGAACACAATTTTTGGCTCTAAATCAGAGTTTAAAGTACTTACAATGCTTTGAAATGCTGTTTTAATGTATGTAAAACATAAAGAACACAGTTTAAATCTACTTGAAAACACAATGTCTTGCCCTGAAACACTGTTTAATCACTTACAATGCCTTGAAATGCTTTTTCAATGTATGTAAAACATAAAGAACACAGTTTAAATCTACTTGAAAACACAATGTCTTGCCCTGAAACACTGTTTTATCACTTACAATGCCTTGAAACGCTGTTTCATTGTATGTAAAACAGAAAGAACACAGTTGCAATCTACTTATTGCAAACTATAGAACAGTTTTCTCTTAAACTAATCTTTGGAAGTTTCTTGTTAACTTGCATGAGATATTAGTTGAGAACACAATGTTTGGCTCTAAAACAGAGTTTAGGGTTCTTACAATGCTTTGAAATGCTGTTTCAATGTATGTAAAACATAAAGACCACAGTTTGCAATCTACTCATTGCAAACTATAGAACAGTTTTCTCTTAAACTAATCTTTGAAAGTTTCTTGTTAACTTGCATGAGATATTAGTTGAGAACACAATGTTTGGCTCTAAAACAGAGTTTAGGGTTCTTACAATGCTTTGAAATGCTGTTTCAATGTATGTAAAACATAAAGACCTCAGTTGCAATCTACTCATTGCAAACTATAGAACAGTTTTCTCTTAAACTAATCTTTGAAAGTTTCTTCTTAACTTGCATGAGATATTAGTTGAGAACACAATTTTTGGCTCTAAAACAGAGATTAAGGTACTTACAATGCTTTGAAATGCTTTTTAATGTATGTAAACCATAAAGAACATAGTTTAAATCTACTTGAAAACACAATGTCTTGCCCTGAAACACTGTTTAATCACTTCCAATGCCTTGAAACGTTGTTTCAAAGTACGTAAAACATAAAGAACACAGTTGCAATCTACTTATTGCAAACTATAGAACAGACTGTTTTCTCTTAAACTAATCTTTGAAAGTTTCTTCTTAACTTGCATGAGATATTAGTTGAGAACACAATGTTTGGCTCTAAAACAGAGTTTAAGGTACTTATAATGCTTTGAAATGCTGTTTTAATGTATGTAAAACATAAAGAACACAGTTGAAATCTACTTGAAAACACAATGTCTTGCACTGAAACACTGTTTAATCAATTAACATGCCTTGAAACGCTGTTTCATTGTATGTAAAACAGAAAGAACACAGTTGCAATCTACTCATTGCAAACTATAGAACAGTTTTCTCTTAAACTAATCTTTGAAAGTTTCTTCTTAACTTGCATGAGATATTAGTTGGGAACACAATTTTTGGCTCTAAATCAGAGTTTAAAGTACTTACAATGCTTTGAAATGCTGTTTTAATGTATGTAAAACATAAAGAACACAGTTTAAATCTACTTGAAAACACAATGTCTTGCCCTGAAACACTGTTTAATCACTTACAATGCCTTGAAATGCTTTTTCAATGTATGTAAAACATAAAGAACACAGTTTAAATCTACTTGAAAACACAATGTCTTGCCCTGAAACACTGTTTAATCACTTACAATGCCTTGAAACGCTGTTTCATTGTATGTAAAACAGAAAGAACACAGTTGCAATCTACTCATTGCAAACTATAGAACAGTTTTCTCTTAAACTAATCTTTGAAAGTTTCTTGTTAACTTGCATGAGATATTAGTTGAGAACACAATGTTTGGCTCTAAAACAGAGTTTAGGGTACTGACAATGCTTTGAAATGCTGTTTCAATGTATGTAAAACATAAAGACCACAGTTGCAGTCTACTCATTGCAAACTATAGAACAGTTTTCTCTTAAACTAATCTTTGAAAGTTTCTTCTTAACTTGCATGAGATATTAGTTGAGAACACAATGTTTTGCTCTAAAACAGAGTTTAAGGTACTTACAATGCTTTGAAATGCTTTTTAATGTATGTAAACCATAAAGAACATAGTTTAAATCTACTTGAAAACACAATGTCTTGCCCTGAAACACTGTTTAATCACTTCCAATGCCTTGAAACGCTGTTTCAATGTATGTAAAACATAAAGAACACAGTTGCAATCTACTTATTGCAAACTATAGAACAGACTGTTTTCTCTTATACTAATCTTTGAAAGTTTCTTCTTAACTTGCATGAGATATTACTTGACAACACAATGTTTGGCTCTAAAACAGAGTTTATGGTACTTACAATGCTTTGAAATGCTGTTTCAATGTATGTAAAACATAAAGACCACAGTTGCAATCTACTCATTGCAAACTATAGAACAGTTTTCTCTTAAACTAATCTTTGAAAGTTTCTTCTTAACTTGCATGAGATATTAGTTGAGAACACAATTTTTGGCTCTAAAACAGAGATTAAGGTACTTACAATGCTTTGAAATGGTTTTTATTGTATGTAAACCATAAAGAACATAGTTTAAATCTACTTGAAAACACAATGTCTTGCCCTGAAACACTGTTTAATCACTTCCAATGCCTTGATACGTTGTTTCAAAGTACGTAAAACATAAAGAACACAGTTACAATCTACTTATTGCAAACTATAGAACAGACTGTTTTCTCTTAAACTAATCTTTGAAAGTTTCTTCTTAACTTGCATGAGATATTAGTTGAGAACACAATGTTTGGCTCTAAAACAGAGTTTAAGGTACTTATAATGCTTTGAAATGCTGTTTTAATGTATGTAAAACATAAAGAACACAGTTGAAATCTACTTGAAAACACAATGTCTTGCACTGAAACACTGTTTAATCAATTAACATGCCTTGAAACGCTGTTTCATTGTATGTAAAACAGAAAGAACACAGTTGCAATCTACTCATTGCAAACTATAGAACAGTTTTCTCTTAAACTAATCTTTGAAAGTTTCTTCTTAACTTGCATGAGATATTAGTTGGGAACACAATTTTTGGCTCTAAATCAGAGTTTAAAGTACTTACAATGCTTTGAAATGCTGTTTTAATGTATGTAAAACATAAAGAACACAGTTTAAATCTACTTGAAAACACAATGTCTTGCCCTGAAACACTGTTTAATCACTTACAATGCCTTGAAATGCTTTTTCAATGTATGTAAAACATAAAGAACACAGTTTAAATCTACTTGAAAACACAATGTCTTGCCCTGAAACACTGTTTTATCACTTACAATGCCTTGAAACGCTGTTTCATTGTATGTAAAACAGAAAGAACACAGTTGCAATCTACTTATTGCAAACTATAGAACAGTTTTCTCTTAAACTAATCTTTGGAAGTTCCTTGTTAACTTGCATGAGATATTAGTTGAGAACACAATGTTTGGCTCTAAAACAGAGTTTAGGGTTCTTACAATGCTTTGAAATGCTGTTTCAATGTATGTAAAACATAAAGACCACAGTTTGCAATCTACTCATTGCAAACTATAGAACAGTTTTCTCTTAAACTAATCTTTGAAAGTTTCTTGTTAACTTGCATGAGATATTAGTTGAGAACACAATGTTTGGCTCTAAAACAGAGTTTAGGGTTCTTACAATGCTTTGAAATGCTGTTTTAATGTATGTAAAACATAAAGAACACAGTATAAATCTACTTGAAAACACAATGTCTTGCCCTGAAACACTGTTTAATCACTTACAATGCCTTGAAATGCTTTTTCAATGTATGTAAAACATAAAGAACACAGTTTAAATCTACTTGAAAACACAATGTCTTGCCCTGAAACACTGTTTAATCACTTACAATGCCTTGAAACGCTGTTTCATTGTATGTAAAACAGAAAGAACACAGTTGCAATCTACTCATTGCAAACTATAGAACAGTTTTCTCTTAAACTAATCTTTGAAAGTTTCTTGTTAACTTGCATGAGATATTAGTTGAGAACACAATGTTTGGCTCTAAAACAGAGTTTAGGGTACTGACAATGCTTTGAAATGCTGTTTCAATGTATGTAAAACATAAAGACCACAGTTGCAGTCTACTCATTGCAAACTATAGAACAGTTTTCTCTTAAACTAATCTTTGAAAGTTTCTTCTTAACTTGCATGAGATATTAGTTGAGAACACAATGTTTTGCTCTAAAACAGAGTTTAAGGTACTTACAATGCTTTGAAATGCTTTTTAATGTATGTAAACCATAAAGAACATAGTTTAAATCTACTTGAAAACACAATGTCTTGCCCTGAAACACTGTTTAATCACTTCCAATGCCTTGAAACGCTGTTTCAATGTATGTAAAACATAAAGAACACAGTTGCAATCTACTTATTGCAAACTATAGAACAGACTGTTTTCTCTTATACTAATCTTTGAAAGTTTCTTCTTAACTTGCATGAGATATTACTTGACAACACAATGTTTGGCTCTAAAACAGAGTTTATGGTACTTACAATGCTTTGAAATGCTGTTTCAATGTATGTAAAACATAAAGACCACAGTTGCAATCTACTCATTGCAAACTATAGAACAGTTTTCTCTTAAACTAATCTTTGAAAGTTTCTTCTTAACTTGCATGAGATATTAGTTGAGAACACAATTTTTGGCTCTAAAACAGAGATTAAGGTACTTACAATGCTTTGAAATGGTTTTTATTGTATGTAAACCATAAAGAACATAGTTTAAATCTACTTGAAAACACAATGTCTTGCCCTGAAACACTGTTTAATCACTTCCAATGCCTTGAAACGTTGTTTCAAAGTACGTAAAACATAAAGAACACAGTTACAATCTACTTATTGCAAACTATAGAACAGACTGTTTTCTCTTAAACTAATCTTTGAAAGTTTCTTGTTAACTTGCATGAGATATTAGTTGAGAACACAATGTTTGGCTCTAAAACAGAGTTTAAGGTACTTATAATGCTTTGAAATGCTGTTTTAATGTATGTAAAACATAAAGAACACAGTTGAAATCTACTTGAAAACACAATGTCTTGCACTGAAACACTGTTTAATCAATTAACATGCCTTGAAACGCTGTTTCATTGTATGTAAAACAGAAAGAACACAGTTGCAATCTACTCATTGCAAACTATAGAACAGTTTTCTCTTAAACTAATCTTTGAAAGTTTCTTCTTAACTTGCATGAGATATTAGTTGGGAACACAATTTTTGGCTCTAAATCAGAGTTTAAAGTACTTACAATGCTTTGAAATGCTGTTTTAATGTATGTAAAACATAAAGAACACAGTTTAAATCTACTTGAAAACACAATGTCTTGCCCTGAAACACTGTTTAATCACTTACAATGCCTTGAAATGCTTTTTCAATGTATGTAAAACATAAAGAACACAGTTTAAATCTACTTGAAAACACAATGTCTTGCCCTGAAACACTGTTTTATCACTTACAATGCCTTGAAACGCTGTTTCATTGTATGTAAAACAGAAAGAACACAGTTGCAATCTACTTATTGCAAACTATAGAACAGTTTTCTCTTAAACTAATCTTTGGAAGTTTCTTGTTAACTTGCATGAGATATTAGTTGAGAACACAATGTTTGGCTCTAAAACAGAGTTTAGGGTTCTTACAATGCTTTGAAATGCTGTTTCAATGTATGTAAAACATAAAGACCACAGTTTGCAATCTACTCATTGCAAACTATAGAACAGTTTTCTCTTAAACTAATCTTTGAAAGTTTCTTGTTAACTTGCATGAGATATTAGTTGAGAACACAATGTTTGGCTCTAAAACAGAGTTTAGGGTTCTTACAATGCTTTGAAATGCTGTTTCAATGTATGTAAAACATAAAGACCTCAGTTGCAATCTACTCATTGCAAACTATAGAACAGTTTTCTCTTAAACTAATCTTTGAAAGTTTCTTCTTAACTTGCATGAGATATTAGTTGAGAACACAATTTTTGGCTCTAAAACAGAGATTAAGGTACTTACAATGCTTTGAAATGCTTTTTAATGTATGTAAACCATAAAGAACATAGTTTAAATCTACTTGAAAACACAATGTCTTGCCCTGAAACACTGTTTAATCACTTCCAATGCCTTGAAACGTTGTTTCAAAGTACGTAAAACATAAAGAACACAGTTGCAATCTACTTATTGCAAACTATAGAACAGACTGTTTTCTCTTAAACTAATCTTTGAAAGTTTCTTGTTAACTTGCATGAGATATTAGTTGAGAACACAATGTTTGGCTCTAAAACAGAGTTTAGGGTTCTTACAATGCTTTGAAATGCTGTTTTAATGTATGTAAAACATAAAGAACACAGTATAAATCTACTTGAAAACACAATGTCTTGCACTGAAACACTGTTTAATCAATTAACATGCCTTGAAACCCTGTTTCATTGTATGTAAAACAGAAAGAACACAGTTGCAATCTACTCATTGCAAACTATAGAACAGTTTTCTCTTAAACTAATCTTTGAAAGTTTCTTCTTAACTTGCATGAGATATTAGTTGGGAACACAATTTTTGGCTCTAAATCAGAGTTTAAAGTACTTACAATGCTTTGAAATGCTGTTTTAATGTATGTAAAACATAAAGAACACAGTTTAAATCTACTTGAAAACACAATGTCTTGCCCTGAAACACTGTTTAATCACTTACAATGCCTTGAAATGCTTTTTCAATGTATGTAAAACATAAAGAACACAGTTTAAATCTACTTGAAAACACAATGTCTTGCCCTGAAACACTGTTTTATCACTTACAATGCCTTGAAACGCTGTTTCATTGTATGTAAAACAGAAAGAACACAGTTGCAATCTACTTATTGCAAACTATAGAACAGTTTTCTCTTAAACTAATCTTTGGAAGTTCCTTGTTAACTTGCATGAGATATTAGTTGAGAACACAATGTTTGGCTCTAAAACAGAGTTTAGGGTTCTTACAATGCTTTGAAATGCTGTTTCAATGTATGTAAAACATAAAGACCACAGTTTGCAATCTACTCATTGCAAACTATAGAACAGTTTTCTCTTAAACTAATCTTTGAAAGTTTCTTGTTAACTTGCATGAGATATTAGTTGAGAACACAATGTTTGGCTCTAAAACAGAGTTTAGGGTTCTTACAATGCTTTGAAATGCTGTTTTAATGTATGTAAAACATAAAGAACACAGTATAAATCTACTTGAAAACACAATGTCTTGCCCTGAAACACTGTTTAATCACTTACAATGCCTTGAAATGCTTTTTCAATGTATGTAAAACATAAAGAACACAGTTTAAATCTACTTGAAAACACAATGTCTTGCCCTGAAACACTGTTTAATCACTTACAATGCCTTGAAACGCTGTTTCATTGTATGTAAAACAGAAAGAACACAGTTGCAATCTACTCATTGCAAACTATAGAACAGTTTTCTCTTAAACTAATCTTTGAAAGTTTCTTGTTAACTTGCATGAGATATTAGTTGAGAACACAATGTTTGGCTCTAAAACAGAGTTTAGGGTACTGACAATGCTTTGAAATGCTGTTTCAATGTATGTAAAACATAAAGACCACAGTTGCAGTCTACTCATTGCAAACTATAGAACAGTTTTCTCTTAAACTAATCTTTGAAAGTTTCTTCTTAACTTGCATGAGATATTAGTTGAGAACACAATGTTTTGCTCTAAAACAGAGTTTAAGGTACTTACAATGCTTTGAAATGCTTTTTAATGTATGTAAACCATAAAGAACATAGTTTAAATCTACTTGAAAACACAATGTCTTGCCCTGAAACACTGTTTAATCACTTCCAATGCCTTGAAACGCTGTTTCAATGTATGTAAAACATAAAGAACACAGTTGCAATCTACTTATTGCAAACTATAGAACAGACTGTTTTCTCTTATACTAATCTTTGAAAGTTTCTTCTTAACTTGCATGAGATATTACTTGACAACACAATGTTTGGCTCTAAAACAGAGTTTATGGTACTTACAATGCTTTGAAATGCTGTTTCAATGTATGTAAAACATAAAGACCACAGTTGCAATCTACTCATTGCAAACTATAGAACAGTTTTCTCTTAAACTAATCTTTGAAAGTTTCTTCTTAACTTGCATGAGATATTAGTTGAGAACACAATTTTTGGCTCTAAAACAGAGATTAAGGTACTTACAATGCTTTGAAATGGTTTTTATTGTATGTAAACCATAAAGAACATAGTTTAAATCTACTTGAAAACACAATGTCTTGCCCTGAAACACTGTTTAATCACTTCCAATGCCTTGAAACGTTGTTTCAAAGTACGTAAAACATAAAGAACACAGTTACAATCTACTTATTGCAAACTATAGAACAGACTGTTTTCTCTTAAACTAATCTTTGAAAGTTTCTTGTTAACTTGCATGAGATATTAGTTGAGAACACAATGTTTGGCTCTAAAACAGAGTTTAAGGTACTTATAATGCTTTGAAATGCTGTTTTAATGTATGTAAAACATAAAGAACACAGTTGAAATCTACTTGAAAACACAATGTCTTGCACTGAAACACTGTTTAATCAATTAACATGCCTTGAAACGCTGTTTCATTGTATGTAAAACAGAAAGAACACAGTTGCAATCTACTCATTGCAAACTATAGAACAGTTTTCTCTTAAACTAATCTTTGAAAGTTTCTTCTTAACTTGCATGAGATATTAGTTGGGAACACAATTTTTGGCTCTAAATCAGAGTTTAAAGTACTTACAATGCTTTGAAATGCTGTTTTAATGTATGTAAAACATAAAGAACACAGTTTAAATCTACTTGAAAACACAATGTCTTGCCCTGAAACACTGTTTAATCACTTACAATGCCTTGAAATGCTTTTTCAATGTATGTAAAACATAAAGAACACAGTTTAAATCTACTTGAAAACACAATGTCTTGCCCTGAAACACTGTTTTATCACTTACAATGCCTTGAAACGCTGTTTCATTGTATGTAAAACAGAAAGAACACAGTTGCAATCTACTTATTGCAAACTATAGAACAGTTTTCTCTTAAACTAATCTTTGGAAGTTTCTTGTTAACTTGCATGAGATATTAGTTGAGAACACAATGTTTGGCTCTAAAACAGAGTTTAGGGTTCTTACAATGCTTTGAAATGCTGTTTCAATGTATGTAAAACATAAAGACCACAGTTTGCAATCTACTCATTGCAAACTATAGAACAGTTTTCTCTTAAACTAATCTTTGAAAGTTTCTTGTTAACTTGCATGAGATATTAGTTGAGAACACAATGTTTGGCTCTAAAACAGAGTTTAGGGTTCTTACAATGCTTTGAAATGCTGTTTCAATGTATGTAAAACATAAAGACCTCAGTTGCAATCTACTCATTGCAAACTATAGAACAGTTTTCTCTTAAACTAATCTTTGAAAGTTTCTTCTTAACTTGCATGAGATATTAGTTGAGAACACAATTTTTGGCTCTAAAACAGAGATTAAGGTACTTACAATGCTTTGAAATGCTTTTTAATGTATGTAAACCATAAAGAACATAGTTTAAATCTACTTGAAAACACAATGTCTTGCCCTGAAACACTGTTTAATCACTTCCAATGCCTTGAAACGTTGTTTCAAAGTACGTAAAACATAAAGAACACAGTTGCAATCTACTTATTGCAAACTATAGAACAGACTGTTTTCTCTTAAACTAATCTTTGAAAGTTTCTTGTTAACTTGCATGAGATATTAGTTGAGAACACAATGTTTGGCTCTAAAACAGAGTTTAGGGTTCTTACAATGCTTTGAAATGCTGTTTTAATGTATGTAAAACATAAAGAACACAGTATAAATCTACTTGAAAACACAATGTCTTGCCCTGAAACACTGTTTAATCACTTACAATGCCTTGAAACGCTGTTTCATTGTATGTAAAACAGAAAGAACACAGTTGCAATCTACTCATTGCAAACTATAGAACAGTTTTCTCTTAAACTAATCTTTGAAAGTTTCTTGTTAACTTGCATGAGATATTAGTTGAGAACACAATGTTTGGCTCTAAAACAGAGTTTAGGGTTCTTACAATGCTTTGAAATGCTGTTTTAATGTATGTAAAACATAAAGAACACAGTATAAATCTACTTGAAAACACAATGTCTTGCCCTGAAACACTGTTTAATCACTTACAATGCCTTGAAATGCTTTTTCAATGTATGTAAAACATAAAGAACACAGTTTAAATCTACTTGAAAACACAATGTCTTGCCCTGAAACACTGTTTAATCACTTACAATGCCTTGAAACGCTGTTTCATTGTATGTAAAACAGAAAGAACACAGTTGCAATCTACTCACTGCAAACTATAGAACAGTTTTCTCTTAAACTAATCTTTGAAAGTTTCTTGTTAACTTGCATGAGATATTAGTTGAGAACACAATGTTTGGCTCTAAAACAGAGTTTAGGGTACTGACAATGCTTTGAAATGCTGTTTCAATGTATGTAAAACATAAAGACCACAGTTGCAGTCTACTCATTGCAAACTATAGAACAGTTTTCTCTTAAACTAATCTTTGAAAGTTTCTTCTTAACTTGCATGAGATATTAGTTGAGAACACAATGTTTTGCTCTAAAACAGAGTTTAAGGTACTTACAATGCTTTGAAATGCTTTTTAATGTATGTAAACCATAAAGAACATAGTTTAAATCTACTTGAAAACACAATGTCTTGCCCTGAAACACTGTTTAATCACTTCCAATGCCTTGAAACGCTGTTTCAATGTATGTAAAACATAAAGAACACAGTTGCAATCTACTTATTGCAAACTATAGAACAGACTGTTTTCTCTTATACTAATCTTTGAAAGTTTCTTCTTAACTTGCATGAGATATTACTTGACAACACAATGTTTGGCTCTAAAACAGAGTTTATGGTACTTACAATGCTTTGAAATGCTGTTTCAATGTATGTAAAACATAAAGACCACAGTTGCAATCTACTCATTGCAAACTATAGAACAGTTTTCTCTTAAACTAATCTTTGAAAGTTTCTTCTTAACTTGCATGAGATATTAGTTGAGAACACAATTTTTGGCTCTAAAACAGAGATTAAGGTACTTACAATGCTTTGAAATGGTTTTTATTGTATGTAAACCATAAAGAACATAGTTTAAATCTACTTGAAAACACAATGTCTTGCCCTGAAACACTGTTTAATCACTTCCAATGCCTTGAAACGTTGTTTCAAAGTACGTAAAACATAAAGAACACAGTTACAATCTACTTATTGCAAACTATAGAACAGACTGTTTTCTCTTAAACTAATCTTTGAAAGTTTCTTCTTAACTTGCATGAGATATTAGTTGAGAACACAATGTTTGGCTCTAAAACAGAGTTTAAGGTACTTATAATGCTTTGAAATGCTGTTTTAATGTATGTAAAACATAAAGAACACAGTTGAAATCTACTTGAAAACACAATGTCTTGCACTGAAACACTGTTTAATCAATTAACATGCCTTGAAACGCTGTTTCATTGTATGTAAAACAGAAAGAACACAGTTGCAATCTACTCATTGCAAACTATAGAACAGTTTTCTCTTAAACTAATCTTTGAAAGTTTCTTCTTAACTTGCATGAGATATTAGTTGGGAACACAATTTTTGGCTCTAAATCAGAGTTTAAAGTACTTACAATGCTTTGAAATGCTGTTTTAATGTATGTAAAACATAAAGAACACAGTTTAAATCTACTTGAAAACACAATGTCTTGCCCTGAAACACTGTTTAATCACTTACAATGCCTTGAAATGCTTTTTCAATGTATGTACAACATAAAGAACACAGTTTAAATCTACTTGAAAACACAATGTCTTGCCCTGAAACACTGTTTTATCACTTACAATGCCTTGAAACGCTGTTTCATTGTATGTAAAACAGAAAGAACACAGTTGCAATCTACTTATTGCAAACTATAGAACAGTTTTCTCTTAAACTAATCTTTGGAAGTTTCTTGTTAACTTGCATGAGATATTAGTTGAGAACACAATGTTTGGCTCTAAAACAGAGTTTAAGGTACTTATAATGCTTTGAAATGCTGTTTTAATGTATGTAAAACATAAAGAACACAGTTGAAATCTACTTGAAAACACAATGTCTTGCACTGAAACACTGTTTAATCAATTAACATGCCTTGAAACGCTGTTTCATTGTATGTAAAACAGAAAGAACACAGTTGCAATCTACTCATTGCAAACTATAGAACAGTTTTCTCTTAAACTAATCTTTGAAAGTTTCTTCTTAACTTGCATGAGATATTAGTTGGGAACACAATTTTTGGCTCTAAATCAGAGTTTAAAGTACTTACAATGCTTTGAAATGCTGTTTTAATGTATGTAAAACATAAAGAACACAGTTTAAATCTACTTGAAAACACAATGTCTTGCCCTGAAACACTGTTTAATCACTTACAATGCCTTGAAATGCTTTTTCAATGTATGTAAAACATAAAGAACACAGTTTAAATCTACTTGAAAACACAATGTCTTGCCCTGAAACACTGTTTTATCACTTACAATGCCTTGAAACGCTGTTTCATTGTATGTAAAACAGAAAGAACACAGTTGCAATCTACTTATTGCAAACTATAGAACAGTTTTCTCTTAAACTAATCTTTGGAAGTTTCTTGTTAACTTGCATGAGATATTAGTTGAGAACACAATGTTTGGCTCTAAAACAGAGTTTAGGGTTCTTACAATGCTTTGAAATGCTGTTTCAATGTATGTAAAACATAAAGACCACAGTTTGCAATCTACTCATTGCAAACTATAGAACAGTTTTCTCTTAAACTAATCTTTGAAAGTTTCTTGTTAACTTGCATGAGATATTAGTTGAGAACACAATGTTTGGCTCTAAAACAGAGTTTAGGGTTCTTACAATGCTTTGAAATGCTGTTTCAATGTATGTAAAACATAAAGACCTCAGTTGCAATCTACTCATTGCAAACTATAGAACAGTTTTCTCTTAAACTAATCTTTGAAAGTTTCTTCTTAACTTGCATGAGATATTAGTTGAGAACACAATTTTTGGCTCTAAAACAGAGATTAAGGTACTTACAATGCTTTGAAATGCTTTTTAATGTATGTAAACCATAAAGAACATAGTTTAAATCTACTTGAAAACACAATGTCTTGCCCTGAAACACTGTTTAATCACTTCCAATGCCTTGAAACGTTGTTTCAAAGTACGTAAAACATAAAGAACACAGTTGCAATCTACTTATTGCAAACTATAGAACAGACTGTTTTCTCTTAAACTAATCTTTGAAAGTTTCTTGTTAACTTGCATGAGATATTAGTTGAGAACACAATGTTTGGCTCTAAAACAGAGTTTAGGGTTCTTACAATGCTTTGAAATGCTGTTTTAATGTATGTAAAACATAAAGAACACAGTATAAATCTACTTGAAAACACAATGTCTTGCCCTGAAACACTGTTTAATCACTTACAATGCCTTGAAACGCTGTTTCATTGTATGTAAAACAGAAAGAACACAGTTGCAATCTACTCATTGCAAACTATAGAACAGTTTTCTCTTAAACTAATCTTTGAAAGTTTCTTGTTAACTTGCATGAGATATTAGTTGAGAACACAATGTTTGGCTCTAAAACAGAGTTTAGGGTTCTTACAATGCTTTGAAATGCTGTTTTAATGTATGTAAAACATAAAGAACACAGTATAAATCTACTTGAAAACACAATGTCTTGCCCTGAAACACTGTTTAATCACTTACAATGCCTTGAAATGCTTTTTCAATGTATGTAAAACATAAAGAACACAGTTTAAATCTACTTGAAAACACAATGTCTTGCCCTGAAACACTGTTTAATCACTTACAATGCCTTGAAACGCTGTTTCATTGTATGTAAAACAGAAAGAACACAGTTGCAATCTACTCACTGCAAACTATAGAACAGTTTTCTCTTAAACTAATCTTTGAAAGTTTCTTGTTAACTTGCATGAGATATTAGTTGAGAACACAATGTTTGGCTCTAAAACAGAGTTTAGGGTACTGACAATGCTTTGAAATGCTGTTTCAATGTATGTAAAACATAAAGACCACAGTTGCAGTCTACTCATTGCAAACTATAGAACAGTTTTCTCTTAAACTAATCTTTGAAAGTTTCTTCTTAACTTGCATGAGATATTAGTTGAGAACACAATGTTTTGCTCTAAAACAGAGTTTAAGGTACTTACAATGCTTTGAAATGCTTTTTAATGTATGTAAACCATAAAGAACATAGTTTAAATCTACTTGAAAACACAATGTCTTGCCCTGAAACACTGTTTAATCACTTCCAATGCCTTGAAACGCTGTTTCAATGTATGTAAAACATAAAGAACACAGTTGCAATCTACTTATTGCAAACTATAGAACAGACTGTTTTCTCTTATACTAATCTTTGAAAGTTTCTTCTTAACTTGCATGAGATATTACTTGACAACACAATGTTTGGCTCTAAAACAGAGTTTATGGTACTTACAATGCTTTGAAATGCTGTTTCAATGTATGTAAAACATAAAGACCACAGTTGCAATCTACTCATTGCAAACTATAGAACAGTTTTCTCTTAAACTAATCTTTGAAAGTTTCTTCTTAACTTGCATGAGATATTAGTTGAGAACACAATTTTTGGCTCTAAAACAGAGATTAAGGTACTTACAATGCTTTGAAATGGTTTTTATTGTATGTAAACCATAAAGAACATAGTTTAAATCTACTTGAAAACACAATGTCTTGCCCTGAAACACTGTTTAATCACTTCCAATGCCTTGAAACGTTGTTTCAAAGTACGTAAAACATAAAGAACACAGTTACAATCTACTTATTGCAAACTATAGAACAGACTGTTTTCTCTTAAACTAATCTTTGAAAGTTTCTTCTTAACTTGCATGAGATATTAGTTGAGAACACAATGTTTGGCTCTAAAACAGAGTTTAAGGTACTTATAATGCTTTGAAATGCTGTTTTAATGTATGTAAAACATAAAGAACACAGTTGAAATCTACTTGAAAACACAATGTCTTGCACTGAAACACTGTTTAATCAATTAACATGCCTTGAAACGCTGTTTCATTGTATGTAAAACAGAAAGAACACAGTTGCAATCTACTCATTGCAAACTATAGAACAGTTTTCTCTTAAACTAATCTTTGAAAGTTTCTTCTTAACTTGCATGAGATATTAGTTGGGAACACAATTTTTGGCTCTAAATCAGAGTTTAAAGTACTTACAATGCTTTGAAATGCTGTTTTAATGTATGTAAAACATAAAGAACACAGTTTAAATCTACTTGAAAACACAATGTCTTGCCCTGAAACACTGTTTAATCACTTACAATGCCTTGAAATGCTTTTTCAATGTATGTACAACATAAAGAACACAGTTTAAATCTACTTGAAAACACAATGTCTTGCCCTGAAACACTGTTTTATCACTTACAATGCCTTGAAACGCTGTTTCATTGTATGTAAAACAGAAAGAACACAGTTGCAATCTACTTATTGCAAACTATAGAACAGTTTTCTCTTAAACTAATCTTTGGAAGTTTCTTGTTAACTTGCATGAGATATTAGTTGAGAACACAATGTTTGGCTCTAAAACAGAGTTTAGGGTTCTTACAATGCTTTGAAATGCTGTTTCAATGTATGTAAAACATAAAGACCACAGTTTGCAATCTACTCATTGCAAACTATAGAACAGTTTTCTCTTAAACTAATCTTTGAAAGTTTCTTGTTAACTTGCATGAGATATTAGTTGAGAACACAATGTTTGGCTCTAAAACAGAGTTTAGGGTTCTTACAATGCTTTGAAATGCTGTTTCAATGTATGTAAAACATAAAGACCTCAGTTGCAATCTACTCATTGCAAACTATAGAACAGTTTTCTCTTAAACTAATCTTTGAAAGTTTCTTCTTAACTTGCATGAGATATTAGTTGAGAACACAATTTTTGGCTCTAAAACAGAGATTAAGGTACTTACAATGCTTTGAAATGCTTTTTAATGTATGTAAACCATAAAGAACATAGTTTAAATCTACTTGAAAACACAATGTCTTGCCCTGAAACACTGTTTAATCACTTCCAATGCCTTGAAACGTTGTTTCAAAGTACGTAAAACATAAAGAACACAGTTGCAATCTACTTATTGCAAACTATAGAACAGACTGTTTTCTCTTAAACTAATCTTTGAAAGTTTCTTGTTAACTTGCATGAGATATTAGTTGAGAACACAATGTTTGGCTCTAAAACAGAGTTTAGGGTTCTTACAATGCTTTGAAATGCTGTTTTAATGTATGTAAAACATAAAGAACACAGTATAAATCTACTTGAAAACACAATGTCTTGCCCTGAAACACTGTTTAATCACTTACAATGCCTTGAAACGCTGTTTCATTGTATGTAAAACAGAAAGAACACAGTTGCAATCTACTCATTGCAAACTATAGAACAGTTTTCTCTTAAACTAATCTTTGAAAGTTTCTTGTTAACTTGCATGAGATATTAGTTGAGAACACAATGTTTGGCTCTAAAACAGAGTTTAGGGTACTGACAATGCTTTGAAATGCTGTTTCAATGTATGTAAAACATAAAGACCACAGTTGCAGTCTACTCATTGCAAACTATAGAACAGTTTTCTCTTAAACTAATCTTTGAAAGTTTCTTCTTAACTTGCATGAGATATTAGTTGAGAACACAATGTTTTGCTCTAAAACAGAGTTTAAGGTACTTACAATGCTTTGAAATGCTTTTTAATGTATGTAAACCATAAAGAACATAGTTTAAATCTACTTGAAAACACAATGTCTTGCCCTGAAACACTGTTTAATCACTTCCAATGCCTTGAAACGTTGTTTCAAAGTACGTAAAACATAAAGAACACAGTTGCAATCTACTTATTGCAAACTATAGAACAGACTGTTTTCTCTTAAACTAATCTTTGAAAGTTTATTCTTAACTTGCATGAGATATTAGTTGAGAACACAATGTTTGGCTCTAAAACAGAGTTTAAGGTACTTATAATGCTTTGAAATGCTGTTTTAATGTGTGTAAAACATAAAGAACACAGTTGAAATCTACTTGAAAACACAATGTCTTGCCCTGAAACACTGTTTAATCAATTAACATGCCTTGAAACGCTGTTTCATTGTATGTAAAACAGAAAGAACACAGTTGCAATCTACTCATTGCAAACTATAGAACAGTTTTCTCTTAAACTAATCTTTGAAAGTTTCTTCTTAACTTGCATGAGATATTAGTTCAGAACACAATGTTTGGCTCTAAAACAGAGTTTAAAGTACTTACAATGCTTTGAAATGCTGTTTTAATGTATGTAAAACATAAAGAACACAGTTTAAATCTACTTGAAAACACAATGTCTTGCGCTGAAACACTGTTTAATCACTTACATTGCCTTGAAATGCTTTTTCAATGTATGTAAAACATAAAGAACACAGTTTAAACCTATTGAAAACACAATGTCTTGCGCTCAAACACTTTTTAATCACTTACAATGCCTTGAAACGCTTTTTCAATGTATGTAAAATATAAAGAACACAGTTGCAATCTACTTATTGCAAACTATAGAACAGACTGTTTTCTCTTATACTAATCTTTGAAAGTTTCTTCTTAACTTGCATGAGATATTACTTGAGAACACAATGTTTGGCTCTAAAACAGAGTTTAGGGTACTTACAATGCTTTGAAATCCTGTTTCAATGTATGTAAAACATAAAGAACACAGTTGCAATCTACTCATTGCAAACTATAGAACAGTTTTCTCTTAAACTAATCTTTGAAAGTTTCTTCTTAACTTGCATGAGATATTAGTTGATAACACAATTTTTGGCTCTAAAACAGAGTTTAAGGTACTTACAATGCTTTGAAATGCTTTTTAATGTATGTAAACCATAAAGAACATAGTTTAAATCTACTTGAAAACACAATGTCTTGCGCTGAAACACTGTTTAATCACTTACATTGCCTTGAAATGCTTTTTCAATGTATGTAAAACATAAAGAACACAGTTGCAATCTACTCATTGCAAACTATAGAACATTTTTCTCTTAAACTAATCTTTGAAAGTTTCTTTTTAACTTGCATGAGATATTACTTGAGAACACAATGTTTGGCTCTAAAACAGAGTTTAGGGTACTTACAATGCTTTGAAATGCTCTTTCAATATATGTAAAACATAAAGACCACAGTTGCAATCTACTCATTGCAAACTATAGAACAGTTTTCTCTTAAACTAATCTTTAAAAGTTTCTTCTTAACTTGCATGAGATATTAGTTGAGAAAACAATGTTTGGCTCTAAAACAGAGTTTAAGGTACTTACAATGCTTTGAAATGCTTTTTAATGTATGTAAAACATAAAGAACACAGTTTAAACCTATTGAAAACACAATGTCTTGCGCTCAAACACTTTTTAATCACTTACAATGCCTTGAAACGCTTTTTCAATGTATGTAAAATATAAAGAACACAGTTTAAATCTACTTGAAAACACAATTTCTTGCCCTGAAACACTGTTTAATCACTTACAATGCCTTGAAACGCTGTTTCAATGTATGTAAAACATAAAGAACACAGTTGCAATCTACTTATTGCAAACTATAGAACAGACTGTTTTCTCTTATACTAATCTTTGAAAGTTTCTTCTTAACTTGCATGAGATATTAGTTGAGAACACAATGTTTGGCTCTTAAACAGAGTTTAGGGTACTTACAATGCTTTGAAATGCTGTTTCAATGTATGTAAAACATAAAGACCACAGTTGCAATCTACTCATTGCAAACTATAGAACAGTTTTCTCTTAAACTAATCTTTGAAAGTTTCTTGTTAACTTGCATGAGATATTAGTTGAGAACACAATGTTTGGCTCTTAAACAGAGTTTAGGGTTCTTACAATGCTTTGAAATGCTCTTTCAATGTATGTAAAACATTAAGACCACAGTTTGCAATCTACTCATTGCAAACTATAGAACAGTTTTCTCTTAAACTAATCTTTGAAAGTTTCTTCTTAACTTGCATGAGATATTAGTTCAGAACACAATGTTTGGCTCTAAAACAGAGTTTAAAGTACTTACAATGCTTTGAAATGCTGTTTTAATGTATGTAAAACATAAAGACCACAGTTGCAATCTACTCACTGCAAACTATAGAACAGTTTTCTCTTAAACTAATCTTTGAAAGTTTCTTCTTAACTTGCATGAGATATTAGTTCAGAACACAATGTTTGGCTCTAAAACAGAGTTTAAAGTACTTACGATGCTTTGAAATGCTGTTTTAATGTATGTAAAACATAAAGAACACAGTTTAAATCTACTTGAAAACACAATTTCTTGCGCTGAAACACTGTTTAATCACTTACATTGCCTTGAAATGCTTTTTCAATGTATGTAAAACATAAAGAACACAGTTTAAACCTATTGAAAACACAATGTCTTGCGCTCAAACACTTTTTAATCACTTACAATGCCTTGAAACGCTTTTTCAATGTATGTAAAATATAAAGAACACAGTTGCAATCTACTTATTGCAAACTATAGAACAGACTGTTTTCTCTTATACTAATATTTGAAAGTTTCTTCTTAACTTGCATGAGATATTACTTGAGAACACAATGTTTGGCTCTAAAACAGAGTTTAGGGTACTTACAATGCTTTGAAATCCTGTTTCAATGTATGTAAAACATAAAGAACACAGTTGCAATCTACTCATTGCAAACTATAGAACAGTTTTCTCTTAAACTAATCTTTGAAAGTTTCTTCTTAACTTGCATGAGATATTAGTTGATAACACAATTTTTGGCTCTAAAACAGAGTTTAAGGTACTTACAATGCTTTGAAATGCTTTTTAATGTATGTAAACCATAAAGAACATAGTTTAAATCTACTTGAAAACACAATGTCTTGCGCTGAAACCCTGTTTAATCACTTACATTGCCTTGAAATGCTTTTTCAATGTATGTAAAACATAAAGAACACAGTTGCAATCTACTCATTGCAAACTATAGAACATTTTTCTCTTAAACTAATCTTTGAAAGTTTCTTTTTAACTTGCATGAGATATTACTTGAGAACACAATGTTTGGCTCTAAAACAGAGTTTAGGGTACTTACAATGCTTTGAAATGCTCTTTCAATATATGTAAAACATAAAGACCACAGTTGCAATCTACTCATTGCAAACTATAGAACAGTTTTCTCTTAAACTAATCTTTAAAAGTTTCTTCTTAACTTGCATGAGATATTAGTTGAGAAAACAATGTTTGGCTCTAAAACAGAGTTTAAGGTACTTACAATGCTTTGAAATGCTTTTTAATGTATGTAAAACATAAAGAACACAGTTTAAACCTATTGAAAACACAATGTCTTGCGCTCAAACACTTTTTAATCACTTACAATGCCTTGAAACGCTTTTTCAATGTATGTAAAATATAAAGAACACAGTTTAAATCTACTTGAAAACACAATTTCTTGCCCTGAAACACTGTTTAATCACTTACAATGCCTTGAAACGCTGTTTCAATGTATGTAAAACATAAAGAACACAGTTGCAATCTACTTATTGCAAACTATAGAACAGACTGTTTTCTCTTATACTAATCTTTGAAAGTTTCTTCTTAACTTGCATGAGATATTACTTGAGAACACAATGTTTGGCTCTAAAACAGAGTTTAGGGTACTTACAATGCTTTGAAATGCTGTTTCAATGTATGTAAAACATAAAGACCACAGTTGCAATCTACTCATTGCAAACTATAGAACAGTTTTCTCTTAAACTAATCTTTGAAAGTTTCTTGTTAACTTGCATGAGATATTAGTTGAGAACACAATGTTTGGCTCTTAAACAGAGTTTAGGGTTCTTACAATGCTTTGAAATGCTCTTTCAATGTATGTAAAACATTAAGACCACAGTTTGCAATCTACTCATTGCAAACTATAGAACAGTTTTCTCTTAAACTAATCTTTGAAAGTTTCTTCTTAACTTGCATGAGATATTAGTTCAGAACACAATGTTTGGCTCTAAAACAGAGTTTAAAGTACTTACAATGCTTTGAAATGGTGTTTTAATTTATGTAAAACATAAAGAACACAGTTGCAATCTACTTATTGCAAACTATAGAACAGACTGTTTTCTCTTATACTAATCTTTGAAAGTTTCTTCTTAACTTGCATGAGATATTACTTGAGAACACAATGTTTGGCTCTAAAACAGAGTTTAAGGTACTTATAATGCTTTGAAATGCTGTTTTAATGTATGTAAAACATTAAGACCACAGTTGAATCTACTTGAAAACACAATGTCTTGCCCTGAAACACTGTTTAATCAATTAACATGCCTTGAAACGCTGTTTCATTGTATGTAAAACAGAAAGAACACAGTTGCAATCTACTCATTGCAAACTATAGAACAGTTTTCTCTTAAACTAATCTTTTAAAGTTTCTTCTTAACTTGCATGAGATATTAGTTGAGAACACAATTTTTGGCTCTAAAACAGAGATTAAGGTACTTACAATGCTTTGAAATGCTTTTTAATGTATGTAAACCATAAAGAACATAGTTTAAATCTACTTGAAAACACAATGTCTTGCCCTGAAACACTGTTTAATCACTTCCAATGCCTTGAAACGTTGTTTCAAAGTACGTAAAACATAAAGAACACAGTTGCAATCTACGTATTGCAAACTATAGAACAGACTGTTTTCTCTTAAACTAATCTTTGAAAGTTTCTTCTTAACTTGCATGAGATATTAGTTCAGAACACAATGTTTGGCTCTAAAACAGAGTTTAAAGTACTTACAATGCTTTGAAATGCTGTTTTAATGTATGTAAAACATAAAGAACACAGTTTAAATCTACTTGAAAACACAATGTCTTGCGCTGAAACACTGTTTAATCACTTACATTGCCTTGAAATGCTTTTTCAATGTATGTAAAACATAAAGAACACAGTTGCAATCTACTCATTGCAAACTATAGAACAGTTTTCTCTTAAACTAATCTTTGAAAGTTTCTTGTTAACTTGCATGAGATATTAGTTGAGAACACAATGTTTGGCTCTTAAACAGAGTTTAGGGTTCTTACAATGCTTTGAAATGCTCTTTCAATGTATGTAAAACATTAAGACCACAGTTTGCAATCTACTCATTGCAAACTATAGAACAGTTTTCTCTTAAACTAATCTTTGAAAGTTTCTTCTTAACTTGCATGAGATATTAGTTCAGAACACAATGTTTGGCTCTAAAACAGAGTTTAAAGTACTTACAATGCTTTGAAATGGTGTTTTAATTTATGTAAAACATAAAGAACACAGTTGCAATCTACTTATTGCAAACTATAGAACAGACTGTTTTCTCTTATACTAATCTTTGAAAGTTTCTTCTTAACTTGCATGAGATATTACTTGAGAACACAATGTTTGGCTCTAAAACAGAGTTTAGGGTACTTACAATGCTTTGAAATGCTGTTTCAATGTATGTAAAACATAAAGACCACAGTTGCAATCTACTCATTGCAAACTATAGAACAGTTTTCTCTTAAACTAATCTTTGAAAGTTTCTTGTTAACTTGCATGAGATATTAGTTGAGAACACAATGTTTGGCTCTTAAACAGAGTTTAGGGTTCTTACAATGCTTTGAAATGCTCTTTCAATGTATGTAAAACATTAAGACCACAGTTTGCAATCTACTCATTGCAAACTATAGAACAGTTTTCTCTTAAACTAATCTTTGAAAGTTTCTTCTTAACTTGCATGAGATATTAGTTCAGAACACAATGTTTGGCTCTAAAACAGAGTTTAAAGTACTTACAATGCTTTGAAATGGTGTTTTAATTCATGTAAAACATAAAGAACACAGTTGCAATCTACTTATTGCAAACTATAGAACAGACTGTTTTCTCTTATACTAATCTTTGAAAGTTTCTTCTTAACTTGCATGAGATATTACTTGAGAACACAATGTTTGGCTCTAAAACAGAGTTTAAGGTACTTATAATGCTTTGAAATGCTGTTTTAATGTATGTAAAACATTAAGACCACAGTTGAAATCTACTTGAAAACACAATGTCTTGCCCTGAAACACTGTTTAATCAATTAACATGCCTTGAAACGCTGTTTCATTGTATGTAAAACAGAAAGAACACAGTTGCAATCTACTCATTGCAAACTATAGAACAGTTTTCTCTTAAACTAATCTTTTAAAGTTTCTTCTTAACTTGCATGAGATATTAGTTGAGAACACAATTTTTGGCTCTAAAACAGAGATTAAGGTACTTACAATGCTTTGAAATGCTTTTTAATGTATGTAAACCATAAAGAACATAGTTTAAATCTACTTGAAAACACAATGTCTTGCCCTGAAACACTGTTTAATCACTTCCAATGCCTTGAAACGTTGTTTCAAAGTACGTAAAACATAAAGAACACAGTTGCAATCTACGTATTGCAAACTATAGAACAGACTGTTTTCTCTTAAACTAATCTTTGAAAGTTTCTTCTTAACTTGCATGAGATATTAGTTCAGAACACAATGTTTGGCTCTAAAACAGAGTTTAAAGTACTTACAATGCTTTGAAATGCTGTTTTAATGTATGTAAAACATAAAGAACACGGTTTAAATCTACTTGAAAACACAATGTCTTGCGCTGAAACACTGTTTAATCACTTACATTGCCTTGAAATGCTTTTTCAATGTATGTAAAACATAAAGAACACAGTTGCAATCTACTCATTGCAAACTATAGAACAGTTTTCTCTTAAACTAATCTTTGAAAGTTTCTTGTTAACTTGCATGAGATATTAGTTGAGAACACAATGTTTGGCTCTTAAACAGAGTTTAGGGTTCTTACAATGCTTTGAAATGCTCTTTCAATGTATGTAAAACATTAAGACCACAGTTTGCAATCTACTCATTGCAAACTATAGAACAGTTTTCTCTTAAACTAATCTTTGAAAGTTTCTTCTTAACTTGCATGAGATATTAGTTCAGAACACAATGTTTGGCTCTAAAACAGAGTTTAAAGTACTTACAATGCTTTGAAATGGTGTTTTAATTTATGTAAAACATAAAGAACACAGTTGCAATCTACTTATTGCAAACTATACAACAGACTGTTTTCTCTTATACTAATCTTTGAAAGTTTCTTCTTAACTTGCATGAGATATTACTTGAGAACACAATGTTTGGCTCTAAAACAGAGTTTAAGGTACTTATAATGCTTTGAAATGCTGTTTTAATGTATGTAAAACATTAAGACCACAGTTGAAATCTACTTGAAAACACAATGTCTTGCCCTGAAACACTGTTTAATCAATTAACATGCCTTGAAACGCTGTTTCATTGTATGTAAAACAGAAAGAACACAGTTGCAATCTACTCATTGCAAACTATAGAACAGTTTTCTCTTAAACTAATCTTTTAAAGTTTCTTCTTAACTTGCATGAGATATTAGTTGAGAACACAATTTTTGGCTCTAAAACAGAGATTAAGGTACTTACAATGCTTTGAAATGCTTTTTAATGTATGTAAACCATAAAGAACATAGTTTAAATCTACTTGAAAACACAATGTCTTGCCCTGAAACTCTGTTTAATCACTTCCAATGCCTTGAAACGTTGTTTCAAAGTACGTAAAACATAAAGAACACAGTTGCAATCTACGTATTGCAAACTATAGAACAGACTGTTTTCTCTTAAACTAATCTTTGAAAGTTTCTTCTTAACTTGCATGAGATATTAGTTCAGAACACAATGTTTGGCTCTAAAACAGAGTTTAAAGTACTTACAATGCTTTGAAATGCTGTTTTAATGTATGTAAAACATAAAGAACACAGTTTAAATCTACTTGAAAACACAATGTCTTGCGCTGAAACACTGTTTAATCACTTACATTGCCTTGAAATGCTTTTTCAATGTATGTAAAACATAAAGAACACAGTTGCAATCTACTCATTGCAAACTATAGAACAGTTTTCTCTTAAACTAATCTTTGAAAGTTTCTTGTTAACTTGCATGAGATATTAGTTGAGAACACAATGTTTGGCTCTTAAACAGAGTTTAGGGTTCTTACAATGCTTTGAAATGCTCTTTCAATGTATGTAAAACATTAAGACCACAGTTTGCAATCTACTCATTGCAAACTATAGAACAGTTTTCTCTTAAACTAATCTTTGAAAGTTTCTTCTTAACTTGCATGAGATATTAGTTCAGAACACAATGTTTGGCTCTAAAACAGAGTTTAAAGTACTTACAATGCTTTGAAATGGTGTTTTAATTTATGTAAAACATAAAGAACACAGTTGCAATCTACTTATTGCAAACTATAGAACAGACTGTTTTCTCTTATACTAATCTTTGAAAGTTTCTTCTTAACTTGCATGAGATATTACTTGAGAACACAATGTTTGGCTCTAAAACAGAGTTTAAGGTACTTATAATGCTTTGAAATGCTGTTTTAATGTATGTAAAACATTAAGACCACAGTTGAAATCTACTTGAAAACACAATGTCTTGCCCTGAAACACTGTTTAATCAATTAACATGCCTTGAAACGCTGTTTCATTGTATGTAAAACAGAAAGAACACAGTTGCAATCTACTCATTGCAAACTATAGAACAGTTTTCTCTTAAACTAATCTTTGAAAGTTTCTTGTTAACTTGCATGAGATATTAGTTGAGAACACAATGTTTGGCTCTTAAACAGAGTTTAGGGTTCTTACAATGCTTTGAAATGCTCTTTCAATGTATGTAAAACATTAAGACCACAGTTTGCAATCTACTCATTGCAAACTATAGAACAGTTTTCTCTTAAACTAATCTTTGAAAGTTTCTTCTTAACTTGCATGAGATATTAGTTCAGAACACAATGTTTGGCTCTAAAACAGAGTTTAAAGTACTTACAATGCTTTGAAATGGTGTTTTAATTTATGTAAAACATAAAGAACACAGTTGCAATCTACTTATTGCAAACTATACAACAGACTGTTTTCTCTTATACTAATCTTTGAAAGTTTCTTCTTAACTTGCATGAGATATTACTTGAGAACACAATGTTTGGCTCTAAAACAGAGTTTAAGGTACTTATAATGCTTTGAAATGCTGTTTTAATGTATGTAAAACATTAAGACCACAGTTGAAATCTACTTGAAAACACAATGTCTTGCCCTGAAACACTGTTTAATCAATTAACATGCCTTGAAACGCTGTTTCATTGTATGTAAAACAGAAAGAACACAGTTGCAATCTACTCATTGCAAACTATAGAACAGTTTTCTCTTAAACTAATCTTTTAAAGTTTCTTCTTAACTTGCATGAGATATTAGTTGAGAACACAATTTTTGGCTCTAAAACAGAGATTAAGGTACTTACAATGCTTTGAAATGCTTTTTAATGTATGTAAACCATAAAGAACATAGTTTAAATCTACTTGAAAACACAATGTCTTGCCCTGAAACTCTGTTTAATCACTTCCAATGCCTTGAAACGTTGTTTCAAAGTACGTAAAACATAAAGAACACAGTTGCAATCTACGTATTGCAAACTATAGAACAGACTGTTTTCTCTTAAACTAATCTTTGAAAGTTTCTTCTTAACTTGCATGAGATATTAGTTCAGAACACAATGTTTGGCTCTAAAACAGAGTTTAAAGTACTTACAATGCTTTGAAATGCTGTTTTAATGTATGTAAAACATAAAGAACACAGTTTAAATCTACTTGAAAACACAATGTCTTGCGCTGAAACACTGTTTAATCACTTACATTGCCTTGAAATGCTTTTTCAATGTATGTAAAACATAAAGAACACAGTTGCAATCTACTCATTGCAAACTATAGAACAGTTTTCTCTTAAACTAATCTTTGAAAGTTTCTTGTTAACTTGCATGAGATATTAGTTGAGAACACAATGTTTGGCTCTTAAACAGAGTTTAGGGTTCTTACAATGCTTTGAAATGCTCTTTCAATGTATGTAAAACATTAAGACCACAGTTTGCAATCTACTCATTGCAAACTATAGAACAGTTTTCTCTTAAACTAATCTTTGAAAGTTTCTTCTTAACTTGCATGAGATATTAGTTCAGAACACAATGTTTGGCTCTAAAACAGAGTTTAAAGTACTTACAATGCTTTGAAATGGTGTTTTAATTTATGTAAAACATAAAGAACACAGTTGCAATCTACTTATTGCAAACTATAGAACAGACTGTTTTCTCTTATACTAATCTTTGAAAGTTTCTTCTTAACTTGCATGAGATATTACTTGAGAACACAATGTTTGGCTCTAAAACAGAGTTTAAGGTACTTATAATGCTTTGAAATGCTGTTTTAATGTATGTAAAACATTAAGACCACAGTTGAAATCTACTTGAAAACACAATGTCTTGCCCTGAAACACTGTTTAATCAATTAACATGCCTTGAAACGCTGTTTCATTGTATGTAAAACAGAAAGAACACAGTTGCAATCTACTCATTGCAAACTATAGAACAGTTTTCTCTTAAACTAATCTTTTAAAGTTTCTTCTTAACTTGCATGAGATATTAGTTGAGAACACAATTTTTGGCTCTAAAACAGAGATTAAGGTACTTACAATGCTTTGAAATGCTTTTTAATGTATGTAATCCATAAAGAACATAGTTTAAATCTACTTGAAAACACAATGTCTTGCCCTGAAACACTGTTTAATCACTTCCAATGCCTTGAAACGTTGTTTCAAAGTACGTAAAACATAAAGAACACAGTTGCAATCTACGTATTGCAAACTATAGAACAGACTGTTTTCTCTTAAACTAATCTTTGAAAGTTTCTTCTTAACTTGCATGAGATATTAGTTCAGAACACAATGTTTGGCTCTAAAACAGAGTTTAAAGTACTTACAATGCTTTGAAATGCTGTTTTAATGTATGTAAAACATAAAGAACACAGTTTAAATCTACTTGAAAACACAATGTCTTGCGCTGAAACACTGTTTAATCACTTACATTGCCTTGAAATGCTTTTTCAATGTATGTAAAACATAAAGAACACAGTTGCAATCTACTCATTGCAAACTATAGAACAGTTTTCTCTTAAACTAATCTTTGAAAGTTTCTTGTTAACTTGCATGAGATATTAGTTGAGAACACAATGTTTGGCTCTTAAACAGAGTTTAGGGTTCTTACAATGCTTTGAAATGCTCTTTCAATGTATGTAAAACATTAAGACCACAGTTTGCAATCTACTCATTGCAAACTATAGAACAGTTTTCTCTTAAACTAATCTTTGAAAGTTTCTTCTTAACTTGCATGAGATATTAGTTCAGAACACAATGTTTGGCTCTAAAACAGAGTTTAAAGTACTTACAATGCTTTGAAATGGTGTTTTAATTTATGTAAAACATAAAGAACACAGTTGCAATCTACTTATTGCAAACTATAGAACAGACTGTTTTCTCTTATACTAATCTTTGAAAGTTTCTTCTTAACTTGCATGAGATATTACTTGAGAACACAATGTTTGGCTCTAAAACAGAGTTTAAGGTACTTATAATGCTTTGAAATGCTGTTTTAATGTATGTAAAACATTAAGACCACAGTTGAAATCTACTTGAAAACACAATGTCTTGCCCTGAAACACTGTTTAATCAATTAACATGCCTTGAAACGCTGTTTCATTGTATGTAAAACAGAAAGAACACAGTTGCAATCTACTCATTGCAAACTATAGAACAGTTTTCTCTTAAACTAATCTTTTAAAGTTTCTTCTTAACTTGCATGAGATATTAGTTGAGAACACAATTTTTGGCTCTAAAACAGAGATTAAGGTACTTACAATGCTTTGAAATGCTTTTTAATGTATGTAAACCATAAAGAACATAGTTTAAATCTACTTGAAAACACAATGTCTTGCCCTGAAACACTGTTTAATCACTTCCAATGCCTTGAAACGTTGTTTCAAAGTACGTAAAACATAAAGAACACAGTTGCAATCTACGTATTGCAAACTATAGAACAGACTGTTTTCTCTTAAACTAATCTTTGAAAGTTTCTTCTTAACTTGCATGAGATATTAGTTCAGAACACAATGTTTGGCTCTAAAACAGAGTTTAAAGTACTTACAATGCTTTGAAATGCTGTTTTAATGTATGTAAAACATAAAGAACACAGTTTAAATCTACTTGAAAACACAATGTCTTGCGCTGAAACACTGTTTAATCACTTACATTGCCTTGAAATGCTTTTTCAATGTATGTAAAACATAAAGAACACAGTTGCAATCTACTCATTGCAAACTATAGAACAGTTTTCTCTTAAACTAATCTTTGAAAGTTTCTTGTTAACTTGCATGAGATATTAGTTGAGAACACAATGTTTGGCTCTTAAACAGAGTTTAGGGTTCTTACAATGCTTTGAAATGCTCTTTCAATGTATGTAAAACATTAAGACCACAGTTTGCAATCTACTCATTGCAAACTATAGAACAGTTTTCTCTTAAACTAATCTTTGAAAGTTTCTTCTTAACTTGCATGAGATATTAGTTCAGAACACAATGTTTGGCTCTAAAACAGAGTTTAAAGTACTTACAATGCTTTGAAATGGTGTTTTAATTTATGTAAAACATAAAGAACACAGTTGCAATCTACTTATTGCAAACTATAGAACAGACTGTTTTCTCTTATACTAATCTTTGAAAGTTTCTTCTTAACTTGCATGAGATATTACTTGAGAACACAATGTTTGGCTCTAAAACAGAGTTTAGGGTACTTACAATGCTTTGAAATGCTGTTTCAATGTATGTAAAACATAAAGACCACAGTTGCAATCTACTCATTGCAAACTATAGAACAGTTTTCTCTTAAACTAATCTTTGAAAGTTTCTTGTTAACTTGCATGAGATATTAGTTGAGAACACAATGTTTGGCTCTTAAACAGAGTTTAGGGTTCTTACAATGCTTTGAAATGCTCTTTCAATGTATGTAAAACATTAAGACCACAGTTTGCAATCTACTCATTGCAAACTATAGAACAGTTTTCTCTTAAACTAATCTTTGAAAGTTTCTTCTTAACTTGCATGAGATATTACTTGAGAACACAATGTTTGGCTCTAAAACAGAGTTTAAGGTACTTATAATGCTTTGAAATGCTGTTTTAATGTATGTAAAACATTAAGACCACAGTTGAAATCTACTTGAAAACACAATGTCTTGCCCTGAAACACTGTTTAATCAATTAACATGCCTTGAAACGCTGTTTCATTGTATGTAAAACAGAAAGAACACAGTTGCAATCTACTCATTGCAAACTATAGAACAGTTTTCTCTTAAACTAATCTTTTAAAGTTTCTTCTTAACTTGCATGAGATATTAGTTGAGAACACAATTTTTGGCTCTAAAACAGAGATTAAGGTACTTACAATGCTTTGAAATGCTTTTTAATGTATGTAAACCATAAAGAACATAGTTTAAATCTACTTGAAAACACAATGTCTTGCCCTGAAACACTGTTTAATCACTTCCAATGCCTTGAAACGTTGTTTCAAAGTACGTAAAACATAAAGAACACAGTTGCAATCTACGTATTGCAAACTATAGAACAGACTGTTTTCTCTTAAACTAATCTTTGAAAGTTTCTTCTTAACTTGCATGAGATATTAGTTCAGAACACAATGTTTGGCTCTAAAACAGAGTTTAAAGTACTTACAATGCTTTGAAATGCTGTTTTAATGTATGTAAAACATAAAGAACACAGTTTAAATCTACTTGAAAACACAATGTCTTGCGCTGAAACACTGATTAATCACTTACATTGCCTTGAAATGCTTTTTCAATGTATGTAAAACATAAAGAACACAGTTGCAATCTACTCATTGCAAACTATAGAACAGACTGTTTTCTCTTATACTAATCTTTGAAAGTTTCTTCTTAACTTGCATGAGATATTACTTGAGAACACAATGTTTGGCTCTAAAACAGAGTTTAGGGTACTTACAATGCTTTGAAATGCTGTTTCAATGTATGTAAAACATAAAGACCACAGTTGCAATCTACTCATTGCAAACTATAGAACAGTTTTCTCTTAAACTAATCTTTGAAAGTTTCTTGTTAACTTGCATGAGATATTAGTTGAGAACACAATGTTTGGCTCTTAAACAGAGTTTAGGGTTCTTACAATGCTTTGAAATGCTCTTTCAATGTATGTAAAACATTAAGACCACAGTTTGCAATCTACTCATTGCAAACTATAGAACAGTTTTCTCTTAAACTAATCTTTGAAAGTTTCTTCTTAACTTGCATGAGATATTAGTTCAGAACACAATGTTTGGCTCTAAAACAGAGTTTAAAGTACTTACAATGCTTTGAAATGGTGTTTTAATTTATGTAAAACATAAAGAACACAGTTGCAATCTACTTATTGCAAACTATAGAACAGACTGTTTTCTCTTATACTAATCTTTGAAAGTTTCTTCTTAACTTGCATGAGATATTACTTGAGAACACAATGTTTGGCTCTAAAACAGAGTTTAAGGTACTTATAATGCTTTGAAATGCTGTTTTAATGTATGTAAAACATTAAGACAACAGTTGAAATCTACTTGAAAACACAATGTCTTGCCCTGAAACACTGTTTAATCAATTAACATGCCTTGAAACGCTGTTTCATTGTATGTAAAACAGAAAGAACACAGTTGCAATCTACTCATTGCAAACTATAGAACAGTTTTCTCTTAAACTAATCTTTTAAAGTTTCTTCTTAACTTGCATGAGATATTAGTTGAGAACACAATTTTTGGCTCTAAAACAGAGATTAAGGTACTTACAATGCTTTGAAATGCTTTTTAATGTATGTAAACCATAAAGAACATAGTTTAAATCTACTTGAAAACACAATGTCTTGCCCTGAAACACTGTTTAATCACTTCCAATGCCTTGAAACGTTGTTTCAAAGTACGTAAAACATAAAGAACACAGTTGCAATCTACGTATTGCAAACTATAGAACAGACTGTTTTCTCTTAAACTAATCTTTGAAAGTTTCTTC
The DNA here is from genome assembly GCF_041902795.1 of Electrophorus electricus. Lineage (NCBI taxonomy): Eukaryota > Metazoa > Chordata > Actinopteri > Gymnotiformes > Gymnotidae > Electrophorus > Electrophorus electricus. The sequence continues at coordinate 5,343,438 of NC_137522.1, forward strand.
TTAACTTGCATGAGATATTAGTTCAGAACACAATGTTTGGCTCTAAAACAGAGTTTAAAGTACTTACAATGCTTTGAAATGCTGTTTTAATGTATGTAAAACATAAAGAACACAGTTTAAATCTACTTGAAAACACAATGTCTTGCGCTGAAACACTGTTTAATCACTTACATTGCCTTGAAATGCTTTTTCAATGTATGTAAAACATAAAGAACACAGTTGCAATCTACTCATTGCAAACTATAGAACAGTTTTCTCTTAAACTAATCTTTGAAAGTTTCTTGTTAACTTGCATGAGATATTAGTTGAGAACACAATGTTTGGCTCTTAAACAGAGTTTAGGGTTCTTACAATGCTTTGAAATGCTCTTTCAATGTATGTAAAACATTAAGACCACAGTTTGCAATCTACTCATTGCAAACTATAGAACAGTTTTCTCTTAAACTAATCTTTGAAAGTTTCTTCTTAACTTGCATGAGATATTAGTTCAGAACACAATGTTTGGCTCTAAAACAGAGTTTAAAGTACTTACAATGCTTTGAAATGGTGTTTTAATTTATGTAAAACATAAAGAACACAGTTGCAATCTACTTATTGCAAACTATAGAACAGACTGTTTTCTCTTATACTAATCTTTGAAAGTTTCTTCTTAACTTGCATGAGATATTACTTGAGAACACAATGTTTGGCTCTAAAACAGAGTTTAAGGTACTTATAATGCTTTGAAATGCTGTTTTAATGTATGTAAAACATTAAGACCACAGTTGAAATCTACTTGAAAACACAATGTCTTGCCCTGAAACACTGTTTAATCAATTAACATGCCTTGAAACGCTGTTTCATTGTATGTAAAACAGAAAGAACACAGTTGCAATCTACTCATTGCAAACTATAGAACAGTTTTCTCTTAAACTAATCTTTTAAAGTTTCTTCTTAACTTGCATGAGATATTAGTTGAGAACACAATTTTTGGCTCTAAAACAGAGATTAAGGTACTTACAATGCTTTGAAATGCTTTTTAATGTATGTAAACCATAAAGAACATAGTTTAAATCTACTTGAAAACACAATGTCTTGCCCTGAAACACTGTTTAATCACTTCCAATGCCTTGAAACGTTGTTTCAAAGTAGGTAAAACATAAAGAACACAGTTGCAATCTACGTATTGCAAACTATAGAACAGACTGTTTTCTCTTAAACTAATCTTTGAAAGTTTCTTCTTAACTTGCATGAGATATTAGTTCAGAACACAATGTTTGGCTCTAAAACAGAGTTTAAAGTACTTACAATGCTTTGAAATGCTGTTTTAATGTATGTAAAACATAAAGAACACAGTTGCAATCTACGTATTGCAAACTATAGAACAGACTGTTTTCAGGGCAAGAGATTGTGTTTTAGACTAAAAGGTAATGCATTATAAGAAGAATCTTTACTTTGAAACTCTGTTCTTTACCTTTTTCACACTATGAAACAGCTTTGTATTCGCCTTAAACACTGTTTCAGGGCAAGAGATTGTGTTTTAGACTAAAAGAGAATGCATTATAAGAAGAATCTTTACTTTGAAACTCTGTTCTTTACCTTTTTCACACTATGAAACAGCTTTGTATTCGCCTTAAACACTGTTTCAGGGCAAGAGATTGTGTTTTAGACTAAAAGAGAATGCATTATAAGAAGAATCTTTACTTTGAAACTCTGTTCTTTACCTTTTTCACACTATGAAACAGCTTTGTATTCACCTTAAACACTGTTTCAGGGCAAGAGATTGTGTTTTAGACTAAAAGAGACTGCATTATAAGAAGAATCTTTACTTTGAAACTCTGTTCTTTACCTTTTTCACACTATGAAACAGCTTTGTATTCGCCTTAAACACTGTTTCAGGGCAAGAGATTGTGTTTTAGACTAAAAGAGAATGCATTATAAGAAGAATCTTTACTTTGAAACTCTGTTCTTTACCTTTTTCACACTATGAAACAGCTTTGTATTCACCTTAAACACTGTTTCAGGGCAAGAGATTGTGTTTTAGACTAAAAGGGAATGCATTATAAGAAGAATCTTTACTTTGAAACTCTGTTCTTTACCTTTTTCACACTATGAAACAGCTTTGTATTCAACTTAAACACTGTTTCAGGGCAAGAGATTGTGTTTTAGACTAAAAGGTAATGCATTATAAGAAGAATCTTTACTTTGAACCTGTTCTTTACCTTTTTCACACTATGAAACAGCTTTGTATTCACCTTAAACACTGTTTCAGGGCAAGAGATTGTGTTTTAGACTAAAAGGGAATGCATTATAAGAAGAATCTTTACTTTGAAACTCTGTTCTTTACCTTTTTCACACTATGAAACAGCTTTGTATTCAACTTAAACACTGTTTCAGGGCAAGAGATTGTGTTTTAGACTAAAAGGTAATGCATTATAAGAAGAATGTTTACTTTGAAACTCTGTTCTTTACCTTTTTCACACTATGAAACAGCTTTGTATTCACCTTAAACACTGTTTCAGGGCAAGAGATTGTGTTTTAGACTAAAAGGGAATGCATTATAAGAAGAATCTTTACTATGAAACTCTGTTCTTTACCTTTTTCACACTATGAAACAGCTTTGTATTCAACTTAAACACTGTTTCAGGGCAAGAGATTGTGTTTTAGACTAAAAGGTAATGCATTATAAGAAGAATCTTTACTTTGAAACTCTGTTCTTTACCTTCTTCACACTATGAAACAGCATTGTATTCGCCTTAAACACTGTTTCAGGGCAAGAGATTGTGTTTTAGACTAAAAGGGAATGCATTATATGAAGAATCTTTACTTTGAAACTCTGTTCTTTACCTTTTTCACACTATGAAACAGCTTTGTATTCACTTAAACAATGTATCAAGGCAAGAGATTGTGTTTTAGACTAAAAGAGACTGCATTATAAGAAGAATCTTTACTTTGAAACTCTGTTCTTTACCTTCTTCACACTATGAAACAGCTTTGTATTCACCTTAAACACTGTTTCAGGGCAAGAGATTGTGTTTTAGACTAAAAGAGACTGCATTATAAGAAGAATCTTTACTTTGAAAGTCTGTTCTTTACCTTTTTCACACTATGAAACAGCTTTGTATTCACCTTAAACACTGTTTCAGGGCAAGAGATTGTGTTTTAGACTAAAAGAGACTGTATTATAAGTAGAATCTTTACTTTGAAACTCTGTTCTTTACCTTTTTCACACTATGAAACAGCTTTGTATTCAACTTTAACACTGTTTCAGGGCAAGAGATTGTGTTTTAGACTAAAAGGGAATGCATTATAAGAAGAATCTTTACTATGAAACTCTGTTCTTTACCTTTTTCACACTATGAAACAGCTTTGTATTCAACTTAAACACTGTTTCAGGGCAAGAGATTGTGTTTTAGACTAAAAGGTAATGCATTATAAGAAGAATCTTTACTTTGAAACTCTGTTCTTTACCTTCTTCACACTATGAAACAGCATTGTATTCGCCTTAAACACTGTTTCAGGGCAAGAGATTGTGTTTTAGACTAAAAGGGAATGCATTATATGAAGAATCTTTACTTTGAAACTCTGTTCTTTACCTTTTTCACACTATGAAACAGCTTTGTATTCACTTAAACAATGTATCAAGGCAAGAGATTGTGTTTTAGACTAAAAGAGACTGCATTATAAGAAGAATCTTTACTTTGAAACTCTGTTCTTTACCTTCTTCACACTATGAAACAGCTTTGTATTCACCTTAAACACTGTTTCAGGGCAAGAGATTGTGTTTTAGACTAAAAGAGACTGCATTATAAGAAGAATCTTTACTTTGAAAGTCTGTTCTTTACCTTTTTCACACTATGAAACAGCTTTGTATTCACCTTAAACACTGTTTCAGGGCAAGAGATTGTGTTTTAGACTAAAAGAGACTGTATTATAAGTAGAATCTTTACTTTGAAACTCTGTTCTTTACCTTTTTCACACTATGAAACAGCTTTGTATTCAACTTTAACACTGTTTCAGGGCAAGAGATTGTGTTTTAGACTAAAAGAGAATGCATTATAAGAAGAATCTTTACTTTGAAACTCTGTTCTTTACCTTTTTCACACTATGAAACAGCTTTGTATTCACCTTAAACACTGTTTCAGCGCAAAAGATTGTGTTTTAGACTAAAAGGTAATGCATTATAAGAAGAATCTTTACTTTGAAACTCTGTTCTTTACCTTTTTCACACTATGAAACAGCTTTGTATTCACCTTAAACACTGTTTCAGGGCAAGAGATTGTGTTTTAGACTAAAAGGTAATGCATTATAAGAAGAATCTTTACTTTGAAACTCTGTTCTTTACCTTCTTCACACTATGAAACAGCTTTGTATTCGCCTTAAACACTGTTTCAGGGCAAGAGATTGTGTTTTAGACTAAAAGGTAATGCATTATAAGAAGAATCTTTACTTTGAAACTCTGTTCTTTACCTTCTTCACACTATGAAACAGCTTTGTATTCACCTTAAACACTGTTTCAGGGCAAAAGATTGTGTTTTAGACTAAAAGGTAATGCATTATAAGAAGAATCTTTACTTTGAAACTCTGTTCTTTACCTTTTTCACACTATGAAACAGCTTTGTATTCACCTTAAACACTGTTTCAGGGCAAGAGATTGTGTTTTAGACTAAAAGGTAATGCATTATAAGAAGAATCTTTACTTTGAAACTCTGTTCTTTACCTTCTTCACACTATGAAACAGCTTTGTATTCGCCTTAAACACTGTTTCAGGGCAAGAGATTGTGTTTTAGACTAAAAGGTAATGCATTATAAGAAGAATCTTTACTTTGAAACTCTGTTCTTTACCTTCTTCACACTATGAAACAGCTTTGTATTCACCTTAAACACTGTTTCAGGGCAAGAGATTGTGTTTTAGACTAAAAGGTAATGCATTATAAGAAGAATCTTTACTTTGAAACTCTGTTCTTTACCTTTTTCACACTATGAAACAGCTTTGTATTCAACTTAAACACTATTTCAGGGCAAGAGATTGTGTTTTAGACTAAAAGGTAATGCATTATAAGAAGAATCTTTACTTTGAAACTCTGTTCTTTACCTTTTTCACACTATGAAACAGCTTTGTATTCACCTTAAACACTGTTTCAGGGCAAGAGATTGTGTTTTAGACTAAAAGAGAATGCATTATAAGAAGAATCTTTACTTTGAAACTCTGTTCTTTACCTTTTTCACACTATGAAACAGCTTTGTATTCACCTTAAACACTGTTTCAGGGCAAAAGATTGTGTTTTAGACTAAAAGGTAATGCATTATAAGAAGAATGTTTACTTTGAAACTCTGTTCTTTACCATTTTCACACAATGAAACAGCTTTGTATTCACCTTAAACACTGTTTCAGGGCAAGAGATTGTGTTTTAGACTAAAAGGTAATGCATTATAAGAAGAATCTTTACTTTGAAACTCTGTTCTTTACCTTCTTCACACTATGAAACAGCTTTTTATTCAACTTAAACGCTGTTTCAGGGCAAGAGATTGTGTTTTAGACTAAAAGACTGCATTATAAGAAGAATCTTTACTTTGAAACTCTGTTCTTTACCTTTTTCACACTATGAAACAGCTTTGTATTCACCTTAAACACTGTTTCAGGGCAAGAGATTGTGTTTTAGACTAAAAGGGAATGCATTATAAGAAGAATCTTTACTATGAAACTCTGTTCTTTACCTTTTTCACACTATGAAACAGCTTTGTATTCAACTTAAACACTGTTTCAGGGCAAGAGATTGTGTTTTAGACTAAAAGGTAATGCATTATAAGAAGAATCTTTACTTTGAAACTCTGTTCTTTACCTTCTTCACACTATGAAACAGCATTGTATTCGCCTTAAACACTGTTTCAGGGCAAGAGATTGTGTTTTAGACTAAAAGGGAATGCATTATATGAAGAATCTTTACTTTGAAACTCTGTTCTTTACCTTTTTCACACTATGAAACAGCTTTGTATTCACTTAAACAATGTATCAAGGCAAGAGATTGTGTTTTAGACTAAAAGAGACTGCATTATAAGAAGAATCTTTACTTTGAAACTGTTCTTTACCTTCTTCACACTATGAAACAGCTTTGTATTCGCCTTAAACACTGTTTCAGGGCAAGAGATTGTGTTTTAGACTAAAAGAGACTGCATTATAAGAAGAATCTTTACTTTGAAACTCTGTTCTTTACCTTTTTCACACTATGAAACAGCTTTGTATTCACCTTAAACACTGTTTCAGGGCAAGAGATTGTGTTTTAGACTAAAAGAGAATGCATTATAAGAAGAATCTTTACTTTGAAACTCTGTTCTTTACCTTTTTCACACTATGAAACAGCTTTGTATTCACCTTAAACACTGTTTCAGGGCAAAAGATTGTGTTTTAGACTAAAAGGTAATGCATTATAAGAAGAATGTTTACTTTGAAACTCTGTTCTTTACCTTTTTCACACTATGAAACAGCTTTGTATTCACCTTAAACACTGTTTCAGGGCAAGAGATTGTGTTTTAGACTAAAAGGTAATGCATTATAAGAAGAATCTTTACTTTGAAACTCTGTTCTTTACCTTCTTCACACTATGAAACAGCTTTTTATTCAACTTAAACGCTGTTTCAGGGCAAGAGATTGTGTTTTAGACTAAAAGACTGCATTATAAGAAGAATCTTTACTTTGAAACTCTGTTCTTTACCTTTTTCACACTATGAAACAGCTTTGTATTCACCTTAAACACTGTTTCAGGGCAAGAGATTGTGTTTTAGACTAAAAGGTAATGCATTATAAGAAGAATCTTTACTTTGAAACTCTGTTCTTTACCTTTTTCACACTATGAAACAGCTTTGTATTCACCTTAAACACTGTTTCAGGGCAAGAGATTGTGTTTTAGACTAAAAGGTAATGCATTATAAGAAGAATCTTTACTTTGAAACTCTGTTCTTTACCTTTTTCACACTATGAAACAGCTTTGTATTCAACTTAAACACTGTTTCAGGGCAAGAGATTGTGTTTTAGACTAAAAGGTAATGCATTATAAGAAGAATCTTTACTTTGAAACTCTGTTCTTTACCTTTTTCACACTATGAAACAGCTTTGTATTCACCTTAAACACTGTTTCAGGGCAAGAGATTGTGTTTTAGACTAAAAGAGAATGCATTATAAGAAGAATCTTTACTTTGAAACTCTGTTCTTTACCTTTTTCACACTATGAAACAGCTTTGTATTCACCTTAAACACTGTTTCAGGGCAAAAGATTGTGTTTTAGACTAAAAGGTAATGCATTATAAGAAGAATGTTTACTTTGAAACTCTGTTCTTTACCTTTTTCACACTATGAAACAGCTTTGTATTCACCTTAAACACTGTTTCAGGGCAAGAGATTGTGTTTTAGACTAAAAGGTAATGCATTATAAGAAGAATCTTTACTTTGAAACTCTGTTCTTTACCTTCTTCACACTATGAAACAGCTTTTTATTCAACTTAAACGCTGTTTCAGGGCAAGAGATTGTGTTTTAGACTAAAAGACTGCATTATAAGAAGAATCTTTACTTTGAAACTCTGTTCTTTACCTTTTTCACACTATGAAACAGCTTTGTATTCACCTTAAACACTGTTTCAGGGCAAGAGATTGTGTTTTAGACTAAAAGGGAATGCATTATAAGAAGAATCTTTACTATGAAACTCTGTTCTTTACCTTTTTCACACTATGAAACAGCTTTGTATTCAACTTAAACACTGTTTCAGGGCAAGAGATTGTGTTTTAGACTAAAAGGTAATGCATTATAAGAAGAATCTTTACTTTGAAACTCTGTTCTTTACCTTCTTCACACTATGAAACAGCATTGTATTCGCCTTAAACACTGTTTCAGGGCAAGAGATTGTGTTTTAGACTAAAAGGGAATGCATTATATGAAGAATCTTTACTTTGAAACTCTGTTCTTTACCTTTTTCACACTATGAAACAGCTTTGTATTCACTTAAACAATGTATCAAGGCAAGAGATTGTGTTTTAGACTAAAAGAGACTGCATTATAAGAAGAATCTTTACTTTGAAACTGTTCTTTACCTTCTTCACACTATGAAACAGCTTTGTATTCGCCTTAAACACTGTTTCAGGGCAAGAGATTGTGTTTTAGACTAAAAGAGACTGCATTATAAGAAGAATCTTTACTTTGAAACTCTGTTCTTTACCTTTTTCACACTATGAAACAGCTTTGTATTCACCTTAAACACTGTTTCAGGGCAAGAGATTGTGTTTTAGACTAAAAGAGAAGGCATTATAAGAAGAATCTTTACTTTGAAACTCTGTTCTTTACCTTTTTCACACTATGAAACAGCATTGTATTCACCTTAAACACTGTTTCAGGGCAAAAGATTGTGTTTTAGACTAAAAGGTAATGCATTATAAGAAGAATGTTTACTTTGAAACTCTGTTCTTTACCTTTTTCACACTATGAAACAGCTTTGTATTCACCTTAAACACTGTTTCAGGGCAAGAGATTGTGTTTTAGACTAAAAGGTAATGCATTATAAGAAGAATCTTTACTTTGAAACTCTGTTCTTTACCTTCTTCACACTATGAAACAGCTTTGTATTCGCCTTAAACACTGTTTCAGGGCAAGAGATTGTGTTTTAGACTAAAAGGTAATGCATTATAAGAAGAATCTTTACTTTGAAACTCTGTTCTTTACCTTCTTCACACTATGAAACAGCTTTGTATTCACCTTAAACACTGTTTCAGGGCAAGAGATTGTGTTTTAGACTAAAAGGTAATGCATTATAAGAAGAATCTTTACTTTGAAACTGTTCTTTACCTTTTTCACACTATGAAACAGCTTTGTATTCAACTTAAACACTGTTTCAGGGCAAGAGATTGTGTTTTAGACTAAAAGGTAATGCATTATAAGAAGAATCTTTACTTTGAAACTCTGTTCTTTACCTTTTTCACACTATGAAACAGCTTTGTATTCACCTTAAACACTGTTTCAGGGCAAGAGATTGTGTTTTAGACTAAAAGAGAATGCATTATAAGAAGAATCTTTACTTTGAAACTCTGTTCTTTACCTTTTTCACACTATGAAACAGCTTTGTATTCACCTTAAACACTGTTTCAGGGCAAAAGATTGTGTTTTAGACTAAAAGGTAATGCATTATAAGAAGAATGTTTACTTTGAAACTCTGTTCTTTACCTTTTTCACACTATGAAACAGCTTTGTATTCAACTTAAACACTGTTTCAGGGCAAGAGATTGTGTTTTAGACTAAAAGGTAATGCATTATAAGAAGAATCTTTACTTTGAAACTCTGTTCTTTACCTTTTTCACACTATGAAACAGCTTTGTATTCACCTTAAACACTGTTTCAGGGCAAGAGATTGTGTTTTAGACTAAAAGGGAATGCATTATAAGAAGAATCTTTACTTTGAAACTCTGTTCTTTACCTTTTTCACACTATGAAACAGCTTTGTATTCAACTTAAACACTGTTTCAGGGCAAGAGATTGTGTTTTAGACTAAAAGGTAATGCATTATAAGAAGAATGTTTACTTTGAAACTCTGTTCTTTACCTTTTTCACACTATGAAACAGCTTTGTATTCACCTTAAACACTGTTTCAGGGCAAGAGATTGTGTTTTAGACTAAAAGGTAATGCATTATAAGAAGAATCTTTACTTTGAAACTCTGTTCTTTACCTTCTTCACACTATGAAACAGCTTTGTATTTGCCTTAAACACTGTTTCAGGGCAAGAGATTGTGTTTTAGACTAAAAGGTAATGCATTATAAGAAGAATCTTTACTTTGAAACTCTGTTCTTTACCTTCTTCACACTATGAAACAGCTTTGTATTCACTTAAACAATGTATCAAGGCAAGAGATTGTGTTTTAGACTAAAAGAGACTGCATTATAAGAAGAATCTTTACTTTGAAACTGTTCTTTACCTTTTTCACACTATGAAACAGCTTTGTATTCAACTTAAACACTGTTTCAGGGCAAGAGATTGTGTTTCAGACTAAAAGGTAATGCATTATAAGAAGAATCTTTACTTTGAAACTCTGTTCTTTACCTTCTTCACACTATGAAACAGCTTTGTATTCGCCTTAAACACTGTTTCAGGGCAAGAGATTGTGTTTTAGACTAAAAGGGAATGGATTATAAGAAGAATCTTTACTTTGAAACTGTTCTTTACCTTTTTCACACTATGAAACAGCTTTGTATTCAACTTAAAAACTGTTTCAGGGCAAGAGATTGTGTTTTAGACTAAAAGGTAATGCATTATAAGAAGAATCTTTACTTTGAAACTCTGTTCTTTACCTTTTTCACACTATGAAACAGCTTTGTATTCACCTTAAACACTGTTTCAGGGCAAGAGATTGTGTTTTAGACTAAAAGGGAATGCATTATAAGAAGAATCTTTACTTTGAAACTCTGTTCTTTACCTTTTTCACACTATGAAACAGCTTTGTATTCAACTTAAACACTGTTTCAGGGCAAGAGATTGTGTTTTAGACTAAAAGAGACTGCATTATAAGAAGAATCTTTACTTTGAAACTCTGTTCTTTACCTTTTTCACACTATGAAACAGCTTTGTATTCACCTTAAACACTGTTTCAGGGCAAGAGATTGTGTTTTAGACTAAAAGAGAAGGCATTATAAGAAGAATCTTTACTTTGAAACTCTGTTCTTTACCTTTTTCACACTATGAAACAGCATTGTATTCACCTTAAACACTGTTTCAGGGCAAAAGATTGTGTTTTAGACTAAAAGGTAATGCATTATAAGAAGAATGTTTACTTTGAAACTCTGTTCTTTACCTTTTTCACACTATGAAACAGCTTTGTATTCACCTTAAACACTGTTTCAGGGCAAGAGATTGTGTTTTAGACTAAAAGGTAATGCATTATAAGAAGAATCTTTACTTTGAAACTCTGTTCTTTACCTTCTTCACACTATGAAACAGCTTTGTATTCGCCTTAAACACTGTTTCAGGGCAAGAGATTGTGTTTTAGACTAAAAGGTAATGCATTATAAGAAGAATCTTTACTTTGAAACTCTGTTCTTTACCTTCTTCACACTATGAAACAGCTTTGTATTCACCTTAAACACTGTTTCAGGGCAAGAGATTGTGTTTTAGACTAAAAGGTAATGCATTATAAGAAGAATCTTTACTTTGAAACTGTTCTTTACCTTTTTCACACTATGAAACAGCTTTGTATTCAACTTAAACACTGTTTCAGGGCAAGAGATTGTGTTTTAGACTAAAAGGTAATGCATTATAAGAAGAATCTTTACTTTGAAACTCTGTTCTTTACCTTTTTCACACTATGAAACAGCTTTGTATTCACCTTAAACACTGTTTCAGGGCAAGAGATTGTGTTTTAGACTAAAAGAGAATGCATTATAAGAAGAATCTTTACTTTGAAACTCTGTTCTTTACCTTTTTCACACTATGAAACAGCTTTGTATTCACCTTAAACACTGTTTCAGGGCAAAAGATTGTGTTTTAGACTAAAAGGTAATGCATTATAAGAAGAATGTTTACTTTGAAACTCTGTTCTTTACCTTTTTCACACTATGAAACAGCTTTGTATTCAACTTAAACACTGTTTCAGGGCAAGAGATTGTGTTTTAGACTAAAAGGTAATGCATTATAAGAAGAATCTTTACTTTGAAACTCTGTTCTTTACCTTTTTCACACTATGAAACAGCTTTGTATTCACCTTAAACACTGTTTCAGGGCAAGAGATTGTGTTTTAGACTAAAAGGGAATGCATTATAAGAAGAATCTTTACTTTGAAACTCTGTTCTTTACCTTTTTCACACTATGAAACAGCTTTGTATTCAACTTAAACACTGTTTCAGGGCAAGAGATTGTGTTTTAGACTAAAAGGTAATGCATTATAAGAAGAATGTTTACTTTGAAACTCTGTTCTTTACCTTTTTCACACTATGAAACAGCTTTGTATTCACCTTAAACACTGTTTCAGGGCAAGAGATTGTGTTTTAGACTAAAAGGTAATGCATTATAAGAAGAATCTTTACTTTGAAACTCTGTTCTTTACCTTCTTCACACTATGAAACAGCTTTGTATTTGCCTTAAACACTGTTTCAGGGCAAGAGATTGTGTTTTAGACTAAAAGGTAATGCATTATAAGAAGAATCTTTACTTTGAAACTCTGTTCTTTACCTTCTTCACACTATGAAACAGCTTTGTATTCACTTAAACAATGTATCAAGGCAAGAGATTGTGTTTTAGACTAAAAGAGACTGCATTATAAGAAGAATCTTTACTTTGAAACTGTTCTTTACCTTTTTCACACTATGAAACAGCTTTGTATTCAACTTAAACACTGTTTCAGGGCAAGAGATTGTGTTTCAGACTAAAAGGTAATGCATTATAAGAAGAATCTTTACTTTGAAACTCTGTTCTTTACCTTCTTCACACTATGAAACAGCTTTGTATTCGCCTTAAACACTGTTTCAGGGCAAGAGATTGTGTTTTAGACTAAAAGGGAATGGATTATAAGAAGAATCTTTACTTTGAAACTGTTCTTTACCTTTTTCACACTATGAAACAGCTTTGTATTCAACTTAAAAACTGTTTCAGGGCAAGAGATTGTGTTTTAGACTAAAAGGTAATGCATTATAAGAAGAATCTTTACTTTGAAACTCTGTTCTTTACCTTTTTCACACTATGAAACAGCTTTGTATTCACCTTAAACACTGTTTCAGGGCAAGAGATTGTGTTTTAGACTAAAAGGGAATGCATTATAAGAAGAATCTTTACTTTGAAACTCTGTTCTTTACCTTTTTCACACTATGAAACAGCTTTGTATTCAACTTAAACACTGTTTCAGGGCAAGAGATTGTGTTTTAGACTAAAAGGTAATGCATTATAAGAAGAATGTTTACTTTGAAACTCTGTTCTTTACCTTTTTCACACTATGAAACAGCTTTGTATTCACCTTAAACACTGTTTCAGGGCAAGAGATTGTGTTTAAGACTAAAAGGTAATGCATTATAAGAAGAATCTTTAATTTGAAACTCTGTTCTTTACCTTCTTCACACTATGAAACAGCTTTGTATTTGCCTTAAACACTGTTTCAGGGCAAGAGATTGTGTTTTAGACTAAAAGGTAATGCATTATTAGAAGAATCTTTACTTTGAAACTCTGTTCTTTACCTTCTTCACACTATGAAACAGCTTTGTATTCACTTAAACAATGTATCAAGGCAAGAGATTGTGTTTTAGACTAAAAGAGACTGCATTATAAGAAGAATCTTTACTTTGAAACTCTGTTCTTTACCTTCTTCACACTATGAAACAGCTTTGTATTCACCTTAAACACTGTTTCAGGGCAAGAGATTGTGTTTTAGACTAAAAGGTAATGCATTATAAGAAGAATCTTTACTTTGAAACTCTGTTCTTTACCTTTTTCACACTATGAAACAGCATTGTATTCACCTTAAACACTGTTTCAGGGCAAAAGATTGTGTTTTAGACTAAAAGGTAATGCATTATAAGAAGAATGTTTACTTTGAAACTCTGTTCTTTACCTTTTTCACACTATGAAACAGCTTTGTATTCACCTTAAACACTGTTTCAGGGCAAGAGATTGTGTTTTAGACTAAAAGGTAATGCATTATAAGAAGAATCTTTACTTTGAAACTCTGTTCTTTACCTTCTTCACACTATGAAACAGCTTTGTATTCGCCTTAAACACTGTTTCAGGGCAAGAGATTGTGTTTTAGACTAAAAGGTAATGCATTATAAGAAGAATCTTTACTTTGAAACTCTGTTCTTTACCTTCTTCACACTATGAAACAGCTTTGTATTCGCCTTAAACACTGTTTCAGGGCAAGAGATTGTGTTTCAGACTAAAAGGTAATGCATTATAAGAAGAATCTTTACTTTGAAACTCTGTTCTTTACCTTCTTCACACTATGAAACAGCTTTGTATTCGCCTTAAACACTGTTTCAGGGCAAGAGATTGTGTTTTAGACTAAAAGGTAATGCATTATAAGAAGAATCTTTACTTTGAAACTCTGTTCTTTACCTTTTTCACACTATGAAACAGCTTTGTATTCACCTTAAACACTGTTTCAGGGCAAGAGATTGTGTTTTAGACTAAAAGGGAATGCATTATAAGAAGAATCTTTACTTTGAAACTCTGTTCTTTACCTTTTTCACACTATGAAACAGCTTTGTATTCACCTTAAACACTGTTTCAGGGCAAGAGATTGTGTTTTAGACTAAAAGGTAATGCATTATAAGAAGAATCTTTACTTTGAAACTCTGTTCTTTACCTTCTTCACACTATGAAACAGCTTTGTATTCGCCTTAAACACTGTTTCAGGGCAAGAGATTGTGTTTTAGACTAAAAGAGACTGCATTATAAGAAGAATCTTTACTTTGAAACTCTGTTCTTTACCTTCTTCACACTATGAAACAGCTTTATATTCGCCTTAAACACTGTTTCAGGGCAAGAGATTGTGTTTTAGACTAAAAGGTAATGCATTATAAGAAGAATCTTTACTTTGAAACTCTGTTCTTTACCTTCTTCACACTATGAAACAGCTTTGTATTCGCCTTAAACATTGTTTCAGGGCAAGAGATTGTGTTTTAGACTAAAAGGGAATGGATTATAAGAAGAATCTTTACTTTGAAACTGTTCTTTACCTTTTTCACACTATGAAACAGCTTTCTATTCAACTTAAACACTGTTTCAGGGCAAGAGATTGTGTTTTAGACTAAAAGGTAATGCATTATAAGAAGAATCTTTACTTTGAAACTCTGTTCTTTACCTTCTTCACACTATGAAACAGCTTTTTATTCGCCTTAAACACTGTTTCAGGGCAAGAGATTGTGTTTCAGACTAAAAGGTAATGCATTATAAGAAGAATCTTTACTTTGAAACTCTGTTCTTTACCTTCTTCACACTATGAAACAGCTTTGTATTCGCCTTAAACACTGTTTCAGGGCAAGAGATTGTGTTTCAGACTAAAAGGTAATGCATTATAAGAAGAATCTTTACTTTGAAACTCTGTTCTTTACCTTCTTCACACTATGAAACAGCTTTGTATTCGCCTTAAACACTGTTTCAGGGCAAGAGATTGTGTTTTAGACTAAAAGGGAATGGATTATAAGAAGAATCTTTACTTTGAAACTGTTCTTTACCTTTTTCACACTATGAAACAGCTTTGTATTCAACTTAAAAACTGTTTCAGGGCAAGAGATTGTGTTTTAGACTAAAAGGTAATGCATTATAAGAAGAATCTTTACTTTGAAACTCTGTTCTTTACCTTTTTCACACTATGAAACAGCTTTGTATTCACCTTAAACACTGTTTCAGGGCAAGAGATTGTGTTTTAGACTAAAAGGGAATGCATTATAAGAAGAATCTTTACTTTGAAACTCTGTTCTTTACCTTTTTCACACTATGAAACAGCTTTGTATTCAACTTAAACACTGTTTCAGGGCAAGAGATTGTGTTTTAGACTAAAAGGTAATGCATTATAAGAAGAATGTTTACTTTGAAACTCTGTTCTTTACCTTTTTCACACTATGAAACAGCTTTGTATTCACCTTAAACACTGTTTCAGGGCAAGAGATTGTGTTTAAGACTAAAAGGTAATGCATTATAAGAAGAATCTTTAATTTGAAACTCTGTTCTTTACCTTCTTCACACTATGAAACAGCTTTGTATTTGCCTTAAACACTGTTTCAGGGCAAGAGATTGTGTTTTAGACTAAAAGGTAATGCATTATTAGAAGAATCTTTACTTTGAAACTCTGTTCTTTACCTTCTTCACACTATGAAACAGCTTTGTATTCACTTAAACAATGTATCAAGGCAAGAGATTGTGTTTTAGACTAAAAGAGACTGCATTATAAGAAGAATCTTTACTTTGAAACTCTGTTCTTTACCTTCTTCACACTATGAAACAGCTTTGTATTCGCCTTAAACACTGTTTCAGGGCAAGAGATTGTGTTTTAGACTAAAAGGTAATGCATTATAAGAAGAATCTTTACTTTGAAACTCTGTTCTTTACCTTTTTCACACTGTGAAACAGCATTGTATTCACCTTAAACACTGTTTCAGGGCAAAAGATTGTGTTTTAGACTAAAAGGTAATGCATTATAAGAAGAATGTTTACTTTGAAACTCTGTTCTTTACCTTTTTCACACTATGAAACAGCTTTGTATTCACCTTAAACACTGTTTCAGGGCAAGAGATTGTGTTTTAGACTAAAAGGTAATGCATTAAAAGAAGAATCTTTACTTTGAAACTCTGTTCTTTACCTTCTTCACACTATGAAACAGCTTTGTATTCGCCTTAAACACTGTTTCAGGGCAAGAGATTGTGTTTTAGACTAAAAGGTAATGCATTATAAGAAGAATCTTTACTTTGAAACTCTGTTCTTTACCTTCTTCACACTATGAAACAGCTTTGTATTCGCCTTAAACATTGTTTCAGGGCAAGAGATTGTGTTTTAGACTAAAAGGGAATGGATTATAAGAAGAATCTTTACTTTGAAACTGTTCTTTACCTTTTTCACACTATGAAACAGCTTTCTATTCAACTTAAACACTGTTTCAGGGCAAGAGATTGTGTTTTAGACTAAAAGGTAATGCATTATAAGAAGAATCTTTACTTTGAAACTCTGTTCTTTACCTTCTTCACACTATGAAACAGCTTTGTATTCGCCTTAAACACTGTTTCAGGGCAAGAGATTGTGTTTCAGACTAAAAGGTAATGCATTATAAGAAGAATCTTTACTTTGAAACTCTGTTCTTTACCTTTTTCACACTATGAAACAGCATTATATTCGCCTTAAACACTGTTTCAGGGCAAGAGATTGTGTTTTAGACTAAAAGGGAATGCATTATATGAAGAATCTTTACTTTGAAACTCTGTTCTTTACCTTTTTCACACTATGAAACAGCTTTGTATTCACTTAAACAATGTATCAAGGCAAGAGATTGTGTTTTAGACTAAAAGAGACTGCATTATAAGACTAATCTTTACTTTGAAACTCTGTTCTTTACCTTCTTCACACTATGAAACAGCTTTGTATTCGCCTTAAACACTGTTTCAGGGCAAGAGATTGTGTTTTAGACTAAAAGGTAATGCATTATAAGAAAAATCTTTACTTTGAAACTCTGTTCTTTACCTTTTTCACACTATGAAACAGCTTTGTATTCAACTTAAACACTGTTTCAGGGCAAGAGATTGTGTTTTAGACTAAAAGGTAATGCATTATAAGAAGAATCTTTACTTTGAAACTCTGTTCTTTACCTTTTTGACACTATGAAACAGCTTTGTATTCACCTTAAACACTGTTTCAGGGCAAGAGATTGTGTTTTAGACTAAAAGGGAATGCATTATAAGAAGAATCTTTACTTTGAAACTCTGTTCTTTACCTTTTTCACACTATGAAACAGCTTTGTATTCAACTTAAACACTGTTTCAGGGCAAGAGATTGTGTTTTAGACTAAAAGGTAATGCATTATAAGAAGAATGTTTACTTTGAAACTCTGTTCTTTACCTTTTTCACACTATGAAACAGCTTTGTATTCACCTTAAACACTGTTTCAGGGCAAGAGATTGTGTTTTAGACTAAAAGGTAATGCATTATAAGAAGAATCTTTACTTTGAAACTCTGTTCTTTACCTTCTTCACACTATGAAACAGCTTTGTATTCGCCTTAAACACTGTTTCAGGGCAAGAGATTGTGTTTTAGACTAAAAGGTAATGCATTATAAGAAGAATCTTTACTTTGAAACTCTGTTCTTTACTTTCTTCACACTATGAAACAGCTTTGTATTCACTTAAACAATGTATCAAGGCAAGAGATTGTGTTTTAGACTAAAAGAGACTGCATTATAAGAAGAATCTTTACTTTGAAACTCTGTTCTTTACCTTCTTCACACTATGAAACAGCTTTGTATTCGCCTTAAACACTGTTTCAGGGCATGAGATTGTGTTTTAGACTAAAAGGGAATGCATTATAAGAAGAATCTTTACTTTGAAACTGTTCTTTACCTTTTTCACACTATGAAACAGCTTTGTATTCAACTTAAACACTGTTTCAGGGCAAGAGATTGTGTTTTAGACTAAAAGGTAATGCATTATAAGAAGAATCTTTACTTTGAAACTCTGTTCTTTACCTTCTTCACACTATGAAACAGCTTTTTATTCGCCTTAAACACTGTTTCAGGGCAAGAGATTGTGTTTCAGACTAAAAGGTAATGCATTATAAGAAGAATCTTTACTTTGAAACTCTGTTCTTTACCTTCTTCACACTATGAAACAGCATTATATTCGCCTTAAACACTGTTTCAGGGCAAGAGATTTTGTTTTAGACTAAAAGGTAATGCATTATAAGAAGAATCTTTACTTTGAAACTCTGTTCTTTACCTTCTTCACACTATGAAACAGCTTTGTATTCACTTAAACAATGTATCAAGGCAAGAGATTGTGTTTTAGACTAAAAGAGACTGCATTATAAGAAGAATCTTTACTTTGAAACTCTGTTCTTTACCTTCTTCACACTATGAAACAGCTTTGTATTCGCCTTAAACACTGTTTCAGGGCAAGAGATTGTGTTTTAGACTAAAAGGGAATGGATTATAAGAAGAATCTTTACTTTGAAACTGTTCTTTACCTTTTTCACACTATGAAACAGCTTTCTATTCAACTTAAACACTGTTTCAGGGCAAGAGATTGTGTTTTAGACTAAAAGGTAATGCATTATAAGAAGAATCTTTACTTTGAAACTCTGTTCTTTACCTTCTTCACACTATGAAACAGCTTTTTATTCGCCTTAAACACTGTTTCAGGGCAAGAGATTGTGTTTCAGACTAAAAGGTAATGCATTATAAGAAGAATCTTTACTTTGAAACTCTGTTCTTTACCTTCTTCACACTATGAAACAGCTTTGTATTCGCCTTAAACACTGTTTCAGGGCAAGAGATTGTGTTTCAGACTAAAAGGTAATGCATTATAAGAAGAATCTTTACTTTGAAACTCTGTTCTTTACCTTCTTCACACTATGAAACAGCTTTGTATTCGCCTTAAACACTGTTTCAGGGCAAGAGATTGTGTTTTAGACTAAAAGGTAATGCATTATAAGAAGAATCTTTACTTTGAAACTCTGTTCTTTACCTTTTTCACACTATGAAACAGCTTTGTATTCACCTTAAACACTGTTTCAGGGCAAGAGATTGTGTTTTAGACTAAAAGGGAATGCATTATAAGAAGAATCTTTACTTTGAAACTCTGTTCTTTACCTTTTTCACACTATGAAACAGCTTTGTATTCACCTTAAACACTCTTTCAGGGCAAGAGATTGTGTTTTAGACTAAAAGGTAATGCATTATAAGAAGAATGTTTACTTTGAAACTCTGTTCTTTACCTTTTTCACACTATGAAACAGCTTTGTATTCACCTTAAACACTGTTTCAGGGCAAGAGATTGTGTTTTAGACTAAAAGGTAATGCATTATAAGAAGAATCTTTACTTTGAAACTCTGTTCTTTACCTTCTTCACACTATGAAACAGCTTTGTATTCACTTAAACAATGTATCAAGGCAAGAGATTGTGTTTTAGACTAAAAGAGACTGCATTATAAGAAGAATCTTTACTTTGAAACTCTGTTCTTTACCTTCTTCACACTATGAAACAGCTTTGTATTCGCCTTAAACACTGTTTCAGGGCAAGAGATTGTGTTTTAGACTAAAAGGGAATGGATTATAAGAAGAATCTTTACTTTGAAACTGTTCTTTACCTTTTTCACACTATGAAACAGCTTTCTATTCAACTTAAACACTGTTTCAGGGCAAGAGATTGTGTTTTAGACTAAAAGGTAATGCATTATAAGAAGAATCTTTACTTTGAAACTCTGTTCTTTACCTTCTTCACACTATGAAACAGCTTTTTATTCGCCTTAAACACTGTTTCAGGGCAAGAGATTGTGTTTCAGACTAAAAGGTAATGCATTATAAGAAGAATCTTTACTTTGAAACTCTGTTCTTTACCTTCTTCACACTATGAAACAGCTTTGTATTCGCCTTAAACACTGTTTCAGGGCAAGAGATTGTGTTTCAGACTAAAAGGTAATGCATTATAAGAAGAATCTTTACTTTGAAACTCTGTTCTTTACCTTCTTCACACTATGAAACAGTTTTGTATTCGCCTTAAACACTGTTTCAGGGCAAGGGATTGTGTTTTAGACTAAAAGGTAATGCATTATAAGAAGAATCTTTACTTTGAAACTCTGTTCTTTACCTTTTTCACACTATGAAACAGCTTTGTATTCACCTTAAACACTGTTTCAGGGCAAGAGATTGTGTTTTAGACTAAAAGGGAATGCATTATAAGAAGAATCTTTACTTTGAAACTCTGTTCTTTACCTTTTTCACACTATGAAACAGCTTTGTATTCACCTTAAACACTGTTTCAGGGCAAGAGATTGTGTTTTAGTCTAAAAGGTAATGCATTATAAGAAGAATCTTTACTTTGAAACTCTGTTCTTTACCTTCTTCACACTATGAAACAGCTTTGTATTCGCCTTAAACACTGTTTCAGGGCAAGAGATTGTGTTTTAGACTAAAAGAGACTGCATTATAAGAAGAATCTTTACTTTGAAACTCTGTTCTTTACCTTTTTCACACTATGAAACAGCATTATATTCGCCTTAAACACTGTTTCAGGGCAAGAGATTGTGTTTTAGACTAAAAGGGAATGCATTATATGAAGAATCTTTACTTTGAAACTCTGTTCTTTACCTTTTTCACACTATGAAACAGCTTTGTATTCACTTAAACAATGTATCAAGGCAAGAGATTGTGTTTTAGACTAAAAGAGACTGCATTATAAGAAGAATCTTTACTTTGAAACTCTGTTCTTTACCTTCTTCACACTATGAAACAGCTTTGTATTCGCCTTAAACACTGTTTCAGGGCAAGAGATTGTGTTTTAGACTAAAAGGTAATGCATTATAAGAAAAATCTTTACTTTGAAACTCTGTTCTTTACCTTTTTCACACTATGAAACAGCTTTGTATTCAACTTAAACACTGTTTCAGGGCAAGAGATTGTGTTTTAGACTAAAAGGTAATGCATTATAAGAAGAATCTTTACTTTGAAACTCTGTTCTTTACCTTTTTGACACTATGAAACAGCTTTGTATTCACCTTAAACACTGTTTCAGGGCAAGAGATTGTGTTTTAGACTAAAAGGGAATGCATTATAAGAAGAATCTTTACTTTGAAACTCTGTTCTTTACCTTTTTCACACTATGAAACAGCTTTGTATTCAACTTAAACACTGTTTCAGGGCAAGAGATTGTGTTTTAGACTAAAAGGTAATGCATTATAAGAAGAATGTTTACTTTGAAACTCTGTTCTTTACCTTTTTGACACTATGAAACAGCTTTGTATTCGCCTTAAACACTGTTTCAGGGCAAGAGATTGTGTTTTAGACTAAAAGGTAATGCATTATAAGAAGAATCTTTACTTTGAAACTCTGTTCTTTACTTTCTTCACACTATGAAACAGCTTTGTATTCACTTAAACAATGTATCAAGGCAAGAGATCGTGTTTTAGACTAAAAGAGACTGCATTATAAGAAGAATCTTTACTTTGAAACTCTGTTCTTTACCTTCTTCACACTATGAAACAGCTTTGTATTCGCCTTAAACACTGTTTCAGGGCAAGAGATTGTGTTTTAGACTAAAAGGGAATGCATTATAAGAAGAATCTTTACTTTGAAACTGTTCTTTACCTTTTTCACACTATGAAACAGCTTTGTATTCAACTTAAACACTGTTTCAGGGCAAGAGATTGTGTTTTAGACTAAAAGGTAATGCATTATAAGAAGAATCTTTACTTTGAAACTCTGTTCTTTACCTTCTTCACACTATGAAACAGCTTTTTATTCGCCTTAAACACTGTTTCAGGGCAAGAGATTGTGTTTCAGACTAAAAGGTAATGCATTATAAGAAGAATCTTTACTTTGAAACTCTGTTCTTTACCTTCTTCACACTATGAAACAGCATTATATTCGCCTTAAACACTGTTTCAGGGCAAGAGATTGTGTTTTAGACTAAAAGGGAATGCATTATATGAGGAATCTTTACTTTGAAACTCTGTTCTTTACCTTTTTCACACTATGAAACAGCTTTGTATTCAAATTAAACACTGTTTCAGGGCAAGAGATTGTGTTTTAGACTAAAAGGTAATGCATTATAAGAAGAATCTTTACTTTGAAACTCTGTTCTTTACCTTCTTCACACTATGAAACAGCTTTGTATTCACTTAAACAATGTATCAAGGCAAGAGATTGTGTTTTGGACTAAAAGAGACTGCATTATAAGAAGAATCTTTACTTTGAAACTCTGTTCTTTACCTTCTTCACACTATGAAACAGCTTTGTATTCGCCTTAAACACTGTTTCAGGGCAAGAGATTGTGTTTTAGACTAAAAGGGAATGGATTATAAGAAGAATCTTTACTTTGAAACTGTTCTTTACCTTTTTCACACTATGAAACAGCTTTCTATTCAACTTAAACACTGTTTCAGGGCAAGAGATTGTGTTTTAGACTAAAAGGTAATGCATTATAAGAAGAATCTTTACTTTGAAACTCTGTTCTTTACCTTCTTCACACTATGAAACAGCTTTTTATT
The DNA here is from genome assembly GCF_041902795.1 of Electrophorus electricus. Lineage (NCBI taxonomy): Eukaryota > Metazoa > Chordata > Actinopteri > Gymnotiformes > Gymnotidae > Electrophorus > Electrophorus electricus. The sequence continues at coordinate 5,366,116 of NC_137522.1, forward strand.
CGCCTTAAACACTGTTTCAGGGCAAGAGATTGTGTTTCAGACTAAAAGGTAATGCATTATAAGAAGAATCTTTACTTTGAAACTCTGTTCTTTACCTTCTTCACACTATGAAACAGCTTTGTATTCGCCTTAAACACTGTTTCAGGGCAAGAGATTGTGTTTCAGACTAAAAGGTAATGCATTATAAGAAGAATCTTTACTTTGAAACTCTGTTCTTTACCTTCTTCACACTATGAAACAGCTTTGTATTCGCCTTAAACACTGTTTCAGGGCAAGAGATTGTGTTTTAGACTAAAAGGTAATGCATTATAAGAAGAATCTTTACTTTGAAACTCTGTTCTTTACCTTTTTCACACTATGAAACAGCTTTGTATTCACCTTAAACACTGTTTCAGGGCAAGAGATTGTGTTTTAGACTAAAAGGGAATGCATTATAAGAAGAATCTTTACTTTGAAACTCTGTTCTTTACCTTTTTCACACTATGAAACAGCTTTGTATTCACCTTAAACACTGTTTCAGGGCAAGAGATTGTGTTTTAGTCTAAAAGGTAATGCATTATAAGAAGAATCTTTACTTTGAAACTCTGTTCTTTACCTTCTTCACACTATGAAACAGCTTTGTATTCGCCTTAAACACTGTTTCAGGGCAAGAGATTGTGTTTTAGACTAAAAGAGACTGCATTATAAGAAGAATCTTTACTTTGAAACTGTGTTCTTTACCTTTTTCACACTATGAAACAGCATTATATTCGCCTTAAACACTGTTTCAGGGCAAGAGATTGTGTTTTAGACTAAAAGGGAATGCATTATATGAAGAATCTTTACTTTGAAACTCTGTTCTTTACCTTTTTCACACTATGAAACAGCTTTGTATTCACTTAAACAATGTATCAAGGCAAGAGATTGTGTTTTAGACTAAAAGAGACTGCATTATAAGAAGAATCTTTACTTTGAAACTCTGTTCTTTACCTTCTTCACACTATGAAACAGCTTTGTATTCGCCTTAAACACTGTTTCAGGGCAAGAGATTGTGTTTTAGACTAAAAGGTAATGCATTATAAGAAAAATCTTTACTTTGAAACTCTGTTCTTTACCTTTTTCACACTATGAAACAGCTTTGTATTTGCCTTAAACACTGTTTCAGGGCAAGAGATTGTGTTTTAGACTAAAAGGTAATGCATTATAAGAAGAATCTTTACTTTGAAACTCTGTTCTTTACCTTTTTGACACTATGAAACAGCTTTGTATTCACCTTAAACACTGTTTCAGGGCAAGAGATTGTGTTTTAGACTAAAAGGGAATGCATTATAAGAAGAATCTTTACTTTGAAACTCTGTTCTTTACCTTTTTCACACTATGAAACAGCTTTGTATTCAACTTAAACACTGTTTCAGGGCAAGAGATTGTGTTTTAGACTAAAAGGTAATGCATTATAAGAAGAATGTTTACTTTGAAACTCTGTTCTTTACCTTTTTGACACTATGAAACAGCTTTGTATTCGCCTTAAACACTGTTTCAGGGCAAGAGATTGTGTTTTAGACTAAAAGGTAATGCATTATAAGAAGAATCTTTACTTTGAAACTCTGTTCTTTACTTTCTTCACACTATGAAACAGCTTTGTATTCACTTAAACAATGTATCAAGGCAAGAGATTGTGTTTTAGACTAAAAGAGACTGCATTATAAGAAGAATCTTTACTTTGAAACTCTGTTCTTTACCTTCTTCACACTATGAAACAGCTTTGTATTCGCCTTAAACACTGTTTCAGGGCAAGAGATTGTGTTTTAGACTAAAAGGGAATGCATTATAAGAAGAATCTTTACTTTGAAACTGTTCTTTACCTTTTTCACACTATGAAACAGCTTTGTATTCAACTTAAACACTGTTTCAGGGCAAGAGATTGTGTTTTAGACTAAAAGGTAATGCATTATAAGAAGAATCTTTACTTTGAAACTCTGTTCTTTACCTTCTTCACACTATGAAACAGCTTTTTATTCGCCTTAAACACTGTTTCAGGGCAAGAGATTGTGTTTCAGACTAAAAGGTAATGCATTATAAGAAGAATCTTTACTTTGAAACTCTGTTCTTTACCTTCTTCACACTATGAAACAGCATTATATTCGCCTTAAACACTGTTTCAGGGCAAGAGATTGTGTTTTAGACTAAAAGGGAATGCATTATATGAGGAATCTTTACTTTGAAACTCTGTTCTTTACCTTTTTCACACTATGAAACAGCTTTGTATTCAAATTAAACACTGTTTCAGGGCAAGAGATTGTGTTTTAGACTAAAAGGTAATGCATTATAAGAAGAATCTTTACTTTGAAACTCTGTTCTTTACCTTCTTCACACTATGAAACAGCTTTTTATTCGCCTTAAACACTGTTTCAGGGCAAGAGATTGTGTTTCAGACTAAAAGGTAATGCATTATAAGAAGAATCTTTACTTTGAAACTCTGTTCTTTACCTTCTTCACACTATGAAACAGCATTATATTCGCCTTAAACACTGTTTCAGGTCAAGAGATTGTGTTTTAGACTAAAAGGGAATGCATTATATGAGGAATCTTTACTTTGAAACTCTGTTCTTTACCTTTTTCACACTATGAAACAGCTTTGTATTCACTTAAACAATGTATCAAGGCAAGAGATTGTGTTTTAGACTAAAAGGTAATGCATTATAAGAAGAATCTTTACTTTGAAACTCTGTTCTTTACCTTTTTCACACTATGAAACAGCTTTGTATTCAACTTAAACACTGTTTCAGGGCAAGAGATTGTGTTTTAGACTAAAAGAGACTGCATTATAAGAAGAATCTTTACTTTGAAACTGTTCTTTACCTTCTTCACACTATGAAACAGCTTTGTATTCACCTTAAACACTGTTTCAGGGCAAGAGATTGTGTTTTAGACTAAAAGGTAATGCATTATAAGAAGAATCTTTACTTTGAAACTCTGTTCTTTACCTTTTTCACACTATGAAACAGCTTTGTATTCAACTTAAACACTGTTTCAGGGCAAGAGATTGTGTTTTAGACTAAAAGGTAATGCATTATAAGAAGAATGTTTACTTTGAAACTCTGTTCTTTACCTTTTTCACACTATGAAACAGCTTTGTATTCACCTTAAACACTGTTTCAGGGCAAGAGATTGTGTTTTAGACTAAAAGGTAATGCATTATAAGAAGAATCTTTACTTTGAAACTCTGTTCTTTACCTTCTTCACACTATGAAACAGCTTTGTATTCAACTTAAACACTGTTTCAGGGCAAGAGATTGTGTTTTAGACTAAAAGGTAATGCATTATAAGAAGAATCTTTACTTTGAAACTCTGTTCTTTACCTTTTTCACACTATGAAACAGCTTTGTATTCACCTTAAACACTGTTTCAGGGCAAGAGACTGTGTTTTAGACTAAAAGGGAATGCATTATAAGAAGAATCTTTACTTTGAAACTCTGTTCTTTACCTTTTTCACACTATGAAACAGCTTTGTATTCACCTTAAACACTGTTTCAGGGCAAGAGATTGTGTTTTAGACTAAAAGGTAATGCATTATAAGAAGAATGTTTACTTTGAAACTCTGTTCTTTACCTTTTTCACACTATGAAACAGCTTTGTATTCACCTTAAACACTGTTTCAGGGCAAGAGATTGTTTTAGACTAAAAGAGACTGCATTATAAGAAGAATCTTTACTTTGAAACTCTGTTCTTTACCGTCTTCACACTATGAAACAGCTTTGTATTCACCTTAAACACTGTTTCAGGGCAAGAGATTGTGTTTTAGACTAAAAGGGAATGCAATATAAGAAGAATCTTTACTTTGAAACTGTTCTTTACCTTTTTCACACTATGAAACAGCTTTGTATTCAACTTAAACACTGTTTCAGGGCAAGAGATTGTGTTTTAGACTAAAAGGTAATGCATTATAAGAAGAATCTTTACTTTGAAACTCTGTTCTTTACCTTCTTCACACTATGAAACAGCTTTCTATTCGCCTTAAACACTGTTTCAGGGCAAGAGATTGTGTTTCAGACTAAAAGGTAATGCATTATAAGAAGAATCTTTACTTTGAAACTCTGTTCTTTACCTTCTTCACACTATGAAACAGCTTTGTATTCGCCTTAAACACTGTTTCAGGGCAAGAGATTGTGTTTCAGACTAAAAGGTAATGCATTATAAGAAGAATCTTTACTTTGAAACTCTGTTCTTTACCTTCTTCACACTATGAAACAGCTTTGTATTCGCCTTAAACACTGTTTCAGGGCAAGAGATTGTGTTTCAGACTAAAAGGTAATGCATTATAAGAAGAATCTTTACTTTGAAACTCTGTTCTTTACCTTCTTCACACTATGAAACAGCTTTGTATTCGCCTTAAACACTGTTTCAGGGCAAGAGATTGTGTTTTAGACTAAAAGAGACTGCATTATAAGAAGAATCTTTACTTTGAAACTCTGTTCTTTACCTTTTTCACACTATGAAACAGCATTATATTCGCCTTAAACACTGTTTCAGGGCAAGAGATTGTGTTTTAGACTAAAAGGGAATGCATTATATGAAGAATCTTTACTTTGAAACTGTGTTCTTTACCTTTTTCACACTATGAAACAGCTTTGTATTCACTTAAACAATGTATCAAGGCAAGAGATTGTGTTTTAGACTAAAAGAGACTGCATTATAAGAAGAATCTTTACTTTGAAACTCTGTTCTTTACCTTCTTCACACTATGAAACAGCTTTGTATTCGCCTTAAACACTGTTTCAGGGCAAGAGATTGTGTTTTAGACTAAAAGGTAATGCATTATAAGAAGAATCTTTACTTTGAAACTCTGTTCTTTACCTTTTTGACACTATGAAACAGCTTTGTATTCACCTTAAACACTGTTTCAGGGCAAGAGATTGTGTTTTAGACTAAAAGGGAATGCATTATAAGAAGAATCTTTACTTTGAAACTCTGTTCTTTACCTTTTTCACACTATGAAACAGCTTTGTATTCAACTTAAACACTGTTTCAGGGCAAGAGATTGTGTTTTAGACTAAAAGGTAATGCATTATAAGAAGAATGTTTACTTTGAAACTCTGTTCTTTACCTTTTTGACACTATGAAACAGCTTTGTATTCGCCTTAAATACTGTTTCAGGGCAAGAGATTGTGTTTTAGACTAAAAGGTAATGCATTATAAGAAGAATCTTTACTTTGAAATTCTGTTCTTTACTTTCTTCACACTATGAAACAGCTTTGTATTCACTTAAACAATGTATCAAGGCAAGAGATTGTGTTTTAGACTAAAAGAGACTGCATTATAAGAAGAATCTTTACTTTGAAACTCTGTTCTTTACCTTCTTCACACTATGAAACAGCTTTGTATTCGCCTTAAACACTGTTTCAGGGCAAGAGATTGTGTTTTAGACTAAAAGGGAATGCATTATAAGAAGAATCTTTACTTTGAAACTGTTCTTTACCTTTTTCACACTATGAAACAGCTTTGTATTCAACTTAAACACTGTTTCAGGGCAAGAGATTGTGTTTTAGACTAAAAGGTAATGCATTATAAGAAGAATCTTTACTTTGAAACTCTGTTCTTTACCTTCTTCACACTATGAAACAGCTTTTTATTCGCCTTAAACACTGTTTCAGGGCAAGAGATTGTGTTTCAGACTAAAAGGTAATGCATTATAAGAAGAATCTTTACTTTGAAACTCTGTTCTTTACCTTCTTCACACTATGAAACAGCATTATATTCGCCTTAAACACTGTTTCAGGGCAAGAGATTGTGTTTTAGACTAAAAGGGAATGCATTATATGAGGAATCTTTACTTTGAAACTCTGTTCTTTACCTTTTTCACACTATGAAACAGCTTTGTATTCAAATTAAACACTGTTTCAGGGCAAGAGATTGTGTTTTAGACTAAAAGGTAATGCATTATAAGAAGAATCTTTACTTTGAAACTCTGTTCTTTACCTTCTTCACACTATGAAACAGCTTTTTATTCGCCTTAAACACTGTTTCAGGGCAAGAGATTGTGTTTCAGACTAAAAGGTAATGCATTATAAGAAGAATCTTTACTTTGAAACTCTGTTCTTTACCTTCTTCACACTATGAAACAGCATTATATTCGCCTTAAACACTGTTTCAGGGCAAGAGATTGTGTTTTAGACTAAAAGGGAATGCATTATATGAGGAATCTTTACTTTGAAACTCTGTTCTTTACCTTTTTCACACTATGAAACAGCTTTGTATTCACTTAAACAATGTATCAAGGCAAGAGATTGTGTTTTAGACTAAAAGGTAATGCATTATAAGAAGAATCTTTACTTTGAAACTCTGTTCTTTACCTTTTTCACACTATGAAACAGCTTTGTATTCAACTTAAACACTGTTTCAGGGCAAGAGATTGTGTTTTAGACTAAAAGAGACTGCATTATAAGAAGAATCTTTACTTTGAAACTGTTCTTTACCTTCTTCACACTATGAAACAGCTTTGTATTCGCCTTAAACACTGTTTCAGGGCAAGAGATTGTGTTTCAGACTAAAAGGTAATGCATTATAAGAAGAATCTTTACTTTGAAACTCTGTTCTTTACCTTCTTCACACTATGAAACAGCTTTGTATTCGCCTTAAACACTGTTTCAGGGCAAGAGATTGTGTTTCAGACTAAAAGGTAATGCATTATAAGAAGAATCTTTACTTTGAAACTCTGTTCTTTACCTTCTTCACACTATGAAACAGCTTTGTATTCGCCTTAAACACTGTTTCAGGGCAAGAGATTGTGTTTCAGACTAAAAGGTAATGCATTATAAGAAGAATCTTTACTTTGAAACTCTGTTCTTTACCTTCTTCACACTATGAAACAGCTTTGTATTCGCCTTAAACACTGTTTCAGGGCAAGAGATTGTGTTTTAGACTAAAAGAGACTGCATTATAAGAAGAATCTTTACTTTGAAACTCTGTTCTTTACCTTTTTCACACTATGAAACAGCATTATATTCGCCTTAAACACTGTTTCAGGGCAAGAGATTGTGTTTTAGACTAAAAGGGAATGCATTATATGAAGAATCTTTACTTTGAAACTCTGTTCTTTACCTTTTTCACACTATGAAACAGCTTTGTATTCACTTAAACAATGTATCAAGGCAAGAGATTGTGTTTTAGACTAAAAGAGACTGCATTATAAGAAGAATCTTTACTTTGAAACTCTGTTCTTTACCTTCTTCACACTATGAAACAGCTTTGTATTCGCCTTAAACACTGTTTCAGGGCAAGAGATTGTGTTTTAGACTAAAAGGTAATGCATTATAAGAAGAATCTTTACTTTGAAACTCTGTTCTTTACCTTTTTGACACTATGAAACAGCTTTGTATTCACCTTAAACACTGTTTCAGGGCAAGAGATTGTGTTTTAGACAAAAGGGAATGCATTATAAGAAGAATCTTTACTTTGAAACTCTGTTCTTTACCTTTTTCACACTATGAAACAGCTTTGTATTCAACTTAAACACTGTTTCAGGGCAAGAGATTGTGTTTTAGACTAAAAGGTAATGCATTATAAGAAGAATGTTTACTTTGAAACTCTGTTCTTTACCTTTTTGACACTATGAAACAGCTTTGTATTCGCCTTAAATACTGTTTCAGGGCAAGAGATTGTGTTTTAGACTAAAAGGTAATGCATTATAAGAAGAATCTTTACTTTGAAACTCTGTTCTTTACTTTCTTCACACTATGAAACAGCTTTGTATTCACTTAAACAATGTATCAAGGCAAGAGATTGTGTTTTAGACTAAAAGAGACTGCATTATAAGAAGAATCTTTACTTTGAAACTCTGTTCTTTACCTTCTTCACACTATGAAACAGCTTTGTATTCGCCTTAAACACTGTTTCAGGGCAAGAGATTGTGTTTTAGACTAAAAGGGAATGCATTATAAGAAGAATCTTTACTTTGAAACTGTTCTTTACCTTTTTCACACTATGAAACAGCTTTGTATTCAACTTAAACACTGTTTCAGGGCAAGAGATTGTGTTTTAGACTAAAAGGTAATGCATTATAAGAAGAATCTTTACTTTGAAACTCTGTTCTTTACCTTCTTCACACTATGAAACAGCTTTTTATTCGCCTTAAACACTGTTTCAGGGCAAGAGATTGTGTTTCAGACTAAAAGGTAATGCATTATAAGAAGAATCTTTACTTTGAAACTCTGTTCTTTACCTTCTTCACACTATGAAACAGCATTATATTCGCCTTAAACACTGTTTCAGGGCAAGAGATTGTGTTTTAGACTAAAAGGGAATGCATTATATGAGGAATCTTTACTTTGAAACTCTGTTCTTTACCTTTTTCACACTATGAAACAGCTTTGTATTCAAATTAAACACTGTTTCAGGGCAAGAGATTGTGTTTTAGACTAAAAGGTAATGCATTATAAGAAGAATCTTTACTTTGAAACTCTGTTCTTTACCTTCTTCACACTATGAAACAGCTTTTTATTCGCCTTAAACACTGTTTCAGGGCAAGAGATTGTGTTTCAGACTAAAAGGTAATGCATTATAAGAAGAATCTTTACTTTGAAACTCTGTTCTTTACCTTCTTCACACTATGAAACAGCATTATATTCGCCTTAAACACTGTTTCAGGGCAAGAGATTGTGTTTTAGACTAAAAGGGAATGCATTATATGAGGAATCTTTACTTTGAAACTCTGTTCTTTACCTTTTTCACACTATGAAACAGCTTTGTATTCACTTAAACAATGTATCAAGGCAAGAGATTGTGTTTTAGACTAAAAGGTAATGCATTATAAGAAGAATCTTTACTTTGAAACTCTGTTCTTTACCTTTTTCACACTATGAAACAGCTTTGTATTCAACTTAAACACTGTTTCAGGGCAAGAGATTGTGTTTTAGACTAAAAGAGACTGCATTATAAGAAGAATCTTTACTTTGAAACTGTTCTTTACCTTCTTCACACTATGAAACAGCTTTGTATTCACCTTAAACACTGTTTCAGGGCAAGAGATTGTGTTTTAGACTAAAAGGTAATGCATTATAAGAAGAATCTTTACTTTGAAACTCTGTTCTTTACCTTTTTCACACTATGAAACAGCTTTGTATTCAACTTAAACACTGTTTCAGGGCAAGAGATTGTGTTTTAGACTAAAAGGTAATGCATTATAAGAAGAATGTTTACTTTGAAACTCTGTTCTTTACCTTTTTCACACTATGAAACAGCTTTGTATTCGCCTTAAACACTGTTTCAGGGCAAGAGATTGTGTTTTAGACTAAAAGGGAATGCATTATATGAGGAATCTTTACTTTGAAACTCTGTTCTTTACCTTTTTCACACTATGAAACAGCTTTGTATTCACTTAAACAATGTATCAAGGCAAGAGATTGTGTTTTAGACTAAAAGGTAATGCATTATAAGAAGAATCTTTACTTTGAAACTCTGTTCTTTACCTTTTTCACACTATGAAACAGCTTTGTATTCAACTTAAACACTGTTTCAGGGCAAGAGATTGTGTTTTAGACTAAAAGAGACTGCATTATAAGAAGAATCTTTACTTTGAAACTGTTCTTTACCTTCTTCACACTATGAAACAGCTTTGTATTCACCTTAAACACTGTTTCAGGGCAAGAGATTGTGTTTTAGACTAAAAGGTAATGCATTATAAGAAGAATCTTTACTTTGAAACTCTGTTCTTTACCTTTTTCACACTATGAAACAGCTTTGTATTCAACTTAAACACTGTTTCAGGGCAAGAGATTGTGTTTTAGACTAAAAGGTAATGCATTATAAGAAGAATGTTTACTTTGAAACTCTGTTCTTTACCTTTTTCACACTATGAAACAGCTTTGTATTCACCTTAAACACTGTTTCAGGGCAAGAGATTGTGTTTTAGAATAAAAGGTAATGCATTATAAGAAGAATCTTTACTTTGAAACTCTGTTCTTTACCTTCTTCACACTATGAAACAGCTTTGTATTCAACTTAAACACTGTTTCAGGGCAAGAGATTGTGTTTTAGACTAAAAGGTAATGCATTATAAGAAGAATCTTTACTTTGAAACTCTGTTCTTTACCTTTTTCACACTATGACACAGCTTTGTATTCACCTTAAACACTGTTTCAGGGCAAGAGATTGTGTTTTAGACTAAAAGGGAATGCATTATAAGAAGAATCTTTACTTTGAAACTCTGTTCTTTACCTTTTTCACACTATGAAACAGCTTTGTATTCACCTTAAACACTGTTTCAGGGCAAGAGATTGTGTTTTAGACTAAAAGGGAATGCATTATATGAGGAATCTTTACTTTGAAACTCTGTTCTTTACCTTTTTCACACTATGAAACAGCTTTGTATTCAAATTAAACACTGTTTCAGGGCAAGAGATTGTGTTTTAGACTAAAAGGTAATGCATTATAAGAAGAATCTTTACTTTGAAACTCTGTTCTTTACCTTCTTCACACTATGAAACAGCTTTTTATTCGCCTTAAACACTGTTTCAGGGCAAGAGATTGTGTTTCAGACTAAAAGGTAATGCATTATAAGAAGAATCTTTACTTTGAAACTCTGTTCTTTACCTTCTTCACACTATGAAACAGCATTATATTCGCCTTAAACACTGTTTCAGGGCAAGAGATTGTGTTTTAGACTAAAAGGGAATGCATTATATGAGGAATCTTTACTTTGAAACTCTGTTCTTTACCTTTTTCACACTATGAAACAGCTTTGTATTCACTTAAACAATGTATCAAGGCAAGAGATTGTGTTTTAGACTAAAAGGTAATGCATTATAAGAAGAATCTTTACTTTGAAACTCTGTTCTTTACCTTTTTCACACTATGAAACAGCTTTGTATTCAACTTAAACACTGTTTCAGGGCAAGAGATTGTGTTTTAGACTAAAAGAGACTGCATTATAAGAAGAATCTTTACTTTGAAACTGTTCTTTACCTTCTTCACACTATGAAACAGCTTTGTATTCACCTTAAACACTGTTTCAGGGCAAGAGATTGTGTTTTAGACTAAAAGGTAATGCATTATAAGAAGAATCTTTACTTTGAAACTCTGTTCTTTACCTTTTTCACACTATGAAACAGCTTTGTATTCAACTTAAACACTGTTTCAGGGCAAGAGATTGTGTTTTAGACTAAAAGGTAATGCATTATAAGAAGAATGTTTACTTTGAAACTCTGTTCTTTACCTTTTTCACACTATGAAACAGCTTTGTATTCACCTTAAACACTGTTTCAGGGCAAGAGATTGTGTTTTAGAATAAAAGGTAATGCATTATAAGAAGAATCTTTACTTTGAAACTCTGTTCTTTACCTTCTTCACACTATGAAACAGCTTTGTATTCAACTTAAACACTGTTTCAGGGCAAGAGATTGTGTTTTAGACTAAAAGGTAATGCATTATAAGAAGAATCTTTACTTTGAAACTCTGTTCTTTACCTTTTTCACACTATGACACAGCTTTGTATTCACCTTAAACACTGTTTCAGGGCAAGAGATTGTGTTTTAGACTAAAAGGGAATGCATTATAAGAAGAATCTTTACTTTGAAACTCTGTTCTTTACCTTTTTCACACTATGAAACAGCTTTGTATTCACCTTAAACACTGTTTCAGGGCAAGAGATTGTGTTTTAGACTAAAAGGTAATGCATTATAAGAAGAATGTTTACTTTGAAACTCTGTTCTTTACATTTTTCACACTATGACACAGCTTTGTATTCACCTTAAACACTGTTTCAGGGCAAGAGATTGTGTTTTAGACTAAAAGAGACTGCATTATAAGAAGAATCTTTACTTTGAAACTCTGTTCTTTACCGTCTTCACACTATGAAACAGCTTTGTATTCACCTTAAACACTGTTTCAGGGCAAGAGATTGTGTTTTAGACTAAAAGGGAATGCAATATAAGAAGAATCTTTACTTTGAAACTGTTCTTTACCTTTTTCACACTATGAAACAGCTTTGTATTCAACTTAAACACTGTTTCAGGGCAAGAGATTGTGTTTTAGACTAAAAGGTAATGCATTATAAGAAGAATCTTTACTTTGAAACTCTGTTCTTTACCTTCTTCACACTATGAAACAGCTTTCTATTCGCCTTAAACACTGTTTCAGGGCAAGAGATTGTGTTTCAGACTAAAAGGTAATGCATTATAAGAAGAATCTTTACTTTGAAACTCTGTTCTTTACCTTCTTCACACTATGAAACAGCTTTGTATTCGCCTTAAACACTGTTTCAGGGCAAGAGATTGTGTTTCAGACTAAAAGGTAATGCATTATAAGAAGAATCTTTACTTTGAAACTCTGTTCTTTACCTTTTTCACACTATGAAACAGCTTTGTATTCACCTTAAACACTGTTTCAGGGCAAGAGATTGTGTTTTAGACTAAAAGGTAATGCATTATAAGAAGAATCTTTACTTTGAAACTCTGTTCTTTACCTTTTTCACACTATGAAACAGCTTTGTATTCACCTTAAACACTGTTTCAGGGCAAGAGATTGTGTTTTAGACTAAAAGGGAATGCATTATAAGAAGAATCTTTACTTTGAAACTCTGTTCTTTACCTTTTTCACACTATGAAACAGCTTTGTATTCACTTAAACAATGTATCAGGGCAAGAGATTGTGTTTTAGACTAAAAGAGACTGCATTATAAGAAGAATCTTTACTTTGAAACTCTGTTCTTTACCTTCTTCACACTATGAAACAGCTTTGTATTCGCCTTAAACACTGTTTCAGGGCAAGAGATTGTGTTTTAGACTAAAAGGGAATGCATTATAAGAAGAATCTTTACTTTGAAACTCTGTTCTTTACCTTTTTCACACTATGAAACAGCTTTGTATTCACCTTAAACACTGTTTCAGTGCAAGAGATTGTGTTTTAGACTAAAAGAGACTGCATTATAAGAAGAATCTTTACTTTGAAACTCTGTTCTTTACCTTTTTCACACTATGAAACAGCTTTGTATTCAACTTAAACACTGTTTCAGGGCAAGAGATTGTGTTTTAGACTAAAAGAGACTGCATTATAAGAAGAATCTTTACTTTGAAACTGTTTACCTTTTTCACACTATTAAACAGCTTTGTATTCAACTTAAACACTGTTTCAGGGCAAGAGATTGTGTTTTAGACTAAAAGATAATGCATTATAAGAAGAATCTTTACTTTGAAACTCTGTTCTTTACCTTCTTCACACTATGAAACAGCTTTGTATTCGCCTTAAACACTGTTTCAGGGCAAGAGATTGTGTTTTAGACTAAAAGGTAATGCATTATAAGAAGAATCTTTACTTTGAAACTGTTCTTTACCTTCTTCACACTATGAAACAGCATTGTATTCGCCTTAAACACTGTTTCAGGGCAAGAGATTGTGTTTTAGACTAAAAGAGAATGCATTATATGAAGAATCTTTACTTTGAAACTCTGTTCTTTACCTTTTTCACACTATGAAACAGCTTTGTATTCACTTAAACAATGTATCAAGGCAAGAGATTGTGTTTTAGACTAAAAGAGACTGCATTATAAGAAGAATCTTTACTTTGAAACTCTGATCTTTACCTTCTTCACACTATGAAACAGCTTTGTATTCGCCTTAAACACTGTTTCAGGGCAAGAGATTGTGTTTTAGACTAAAAGAGAATGCATTATAAGAAGAATCTTTACTTTGAAACTCTGTTCTTTACCTTTTTCACACTATGAAACAGCTTTGTATTCACCTTAAACACTGTTTCAGGGCAAGAGATTGTGTTTTAGACTAAAAGAGACTGCATTATAAGAAGAATCTTTACTTTGAAACTGTTTACCTTTTTCACACTATTAAACAGCTTTGTATTCAACTTAAACACTGTTTCAGGGCAAGAGATTGTGTTTTAGACTAAAAGATAATGCATTATAAGAAGAATCTTTACTTTGAAACTCTGTTCTTTACCTTCTTCACACTATGAAACAGCTTTGTATTCGCCTTAAACACTGTTTCAGGGCAAGAGATTGTGTTTTAGACTAAAAGGTAATGCATTATAAGAAGAATCTTTACTTTGAAACTGTTCTTTACCTTCTTCACACTATGAAACAGCATTGTATTCGCCTTAAACACTGTTTCAGGGCAAGAGATTGTGTTTTAGACTAAAAGAGAATGCATTATATGAAGAATCTTTACTTTGAAACTCTGTTCTTTACCTTTTTCACACTATGAAACAGCTTTGTATTCACTTAAACAATGTATCAAGGCAAGAGATTGTGTTTTAGACTAAAAGAGACTGCATTATAAGAAGAATCTTTACTTTGAAACTCTGTTCTTTACCTTCTTCACACTATGAAACAGCTTTGTATTCGCCTTAAACACTGTTTCAGGGCAAGAGATTGTGTTTTAGACTAAAAGAGAATGCATTATAAGAAGAATCTTTACTTTGAAACTCTGTTCTTTACCTTTTTCACACTATGAAACAGCTTTGTATTCACCTTAAACACTGTTTCAGGGCAAGAGATTGTGTTTTAGACTAAAAGAGACTGCATTATAAGAAGAATCTTTACTTTGAAACTGTTCTTTACCTTCTTCACACTATGAAACAGCTTTGTATTCACCTTAAACACTGTTTCAGGGCAAGAGATTGTGTTTTAGACTAAAAGGGAATGCATTATAAGAAGAATCTTTACTTTGAAACTGTTCTTTACCTTTTTCACACTATGAAACAGCTTTGTATTCAACTTAAACACTGTTTCAGGGCAAGAGATTGTGTTTTAGACTAAAAGGTAATGCATTATAAGAAGAATCTTTACTTTGAAACTCTGTTCTTTACCTTCTTCACACTATGAAACAGCTTTGTATTCGCCTTAAACACTGTTTCAGGGCAAGAGATTGTGTTTTAGACTAAAAGGTAATGCATTATAAGAAGAATCTTTACTTTGAAACTGTTCTTTACCTTTTTCACACTATGAAACAGCTTTGTATTCAACTTAAACACTGTTTCAGGGCAAGAGATTGTGTTTTAGACTAAAAGGTAATGCATTATAAGAAGAATCTTTACTTTGAAACTCTGTTCTTTACCTTCTTCACACTATGAAACAGCTTTGTATTCACTTAAACAATGCATCAAGGCAAGAGATTGTGTTTTAGACTAAAAGGGAATGCATTATATGAAGAATCTTTACTTTGAAACTCTGTTCTTTACCTTTTTCACACTATGAAACAGCTTTGTATTCACTTAAACAATGTATCAAGGCAAGAGATTGTGTTTTAGACTAAAAGAGACTGCATTATAAGAAGAATCTTTACTTTGAAACTCTGTTCTTTACCTTCTTCACACTATGACACAGCTTTGTATTCACCTTAAACACTGTTTCAGGGCAAGAGATTGTGTTTTAGACTAAAAGGGAATGCATTATAAGAAGAATCTTTACTTTGAAACTCTGTTCTTTACCTTTTTCACACTATGAAACAGCTTTGTATTCACCTTAAACACTGTTTCAGGGCAAGAGATTGTGTTTTAGACTAAAAGGTAATGCATTATAAGAAGAATGTTTACTTTGAAACTCTGTTCTTTACATTTTTCACACTATGACACAGCTTTGTATTCACCTTAAACACTGTTTCAGGGCAAGAGATTGTGTTTTAGACTAAAAGAGACTGCATTATAAGAAGAATCTTTACTTTGAAACTCTGTTCTTTACCGTCTTCACACTATGAAACAGCTTTGTATTCACCTTAAACACTGTTTCAGGGCAAGAGATTGTGTTTTAGACTAAAAGGGAATGCAATATAAGAAGAATCTTTACTTTGAAACTGTTCTTTACCTTTTTCACACTATGAAACAGCTTTGTATTCAACTTAAACACTGTTTCAGGGCAAGAGATTGTGTTTTAGACTAAAAGGTAATGCATTATAAGAAGAATCTTTACTTTGAAACTCTGTTCTTTACCTTCTTCACACTATGAAACAGCTTTCTATTCGCCTTAAACACTGTTTCAGGGCAAGAGATTGTGTTTCAGACTAAAAGGTAATGCATTATAAGAAGAATCTTTACTTTGAAACTCTGTTCTTTACCTTCTTCACACTATGAAACAGCTTTGTATTCGCCTTAAACACTGTTTCAGGGCAAGAGATTGTGTTTCAGACTAAAAGGTAATGCATTATAAGAAGAATCTTTACTTTGAAACTCTGTTCTTTACCTTTTTCACACTATGAAACAGCTTTGTATTCACCTTAAACACTGTTTCAGGGCAAGAGATTGTGTTTTAGACTAAAAGGTAATGCATTATAAGAAGAATCTTTACTTTGAAACTCTGTTCTTTACCTTTTTCACACTATGAAACAGCTTTGTATTCACCTTAAACACTGTTTCAGGGCAAGAGATTGTGTTTTAGACTAAAAGGGAATGCATTATAAGAAGAATCTTTACTTTGAAACTCTGTTCTTTACCTTTTTCACACTATGAAACAGCTTTGTATTCACTTAAACAATGTATCAGGGCAAGAGATTGTGTTTTAGACTAAAAGAGACTGCATTATAAGAAGAATCTTTACTTTGAAACTCTGTTCTTTACCTTCTTCACACTATGAAACAGCTTTGTATTCGCCTTAAACACTGTTTCAGGGCAAGAGATTGTGTTTTAGACTAAAAGGGAATGCATTATAAGAAGAATCTTTACTTTGAAACTCTGTTCTTTACCTTTTTCACACTATGAAACAGCTTTGTATTCACCTTAAACACTGTTTCAGTGCAAGAGATTGTGTTTTAGACTAAAAGAGACTGCATTATAAGAAGAATCTTTACTTTGAAACTCTGTTCTTTACCTTTTTCACACTATGAAACAGCTTTGTATTCAACTTAAACACTGTTTCAGGGCAAGAGATTGTGTTTTAGACTAAAAGAGACTGCATTATAAGAAGAATCTTTACTTTGAAACTGTTTACCTTTTTCACACTATTAAACAGCTTTGTATTCAACTTAAACACTGTTTCAGGGCAAGAGATTGTGTTTTAGACTAAAAGATAATGCATTATAAGAAGAATCTTTACTTTGAAACTCTGTTCTTTACCTTCTTCACACTATGAAACAGCTTTGTATTCGCCTTAAACACTGTTTCAGGGCAAGAGATTGTGTTTTAGACTAAAAGGTAATGCATTATAAGAAGAATCTTTACTTTGAAACTGTTCTTTACCTTCTTCACACTATGAAACAGCATTGTATTCGCCTTAAACACTGTTTCAGGGCAAGAGATTGTGTTTTAGACTAAAAGAGAATGCATTATATGAAGAATCTTTACTTTGAAACTCTGTTCTTTACCTTTTTCACACTATGAAACAGCTTTGTATTCACTTAAACAATGTATCAAGGCAAGAGATTGTGTTTTAGACTAAAAGAGACTGCATTATAAGAAGAATCTTTACTTTGAAACTCTGTTCTTTACCTTCTTCACACTATGAAACAGCTTTGTATTCGCCTTAAACACTGTTTCAGGGCAAGAGATTGTGTTTTAGACTAAAAGAGAATGCATTATAAGAAGAATCTTTACTTTGAAACTCTGTTCTTTACCTTTTTCACACTATGAAACAGCTTTGTATTCACCTTAAACACTGTTTCAGGGCAAGAGATTGTGTTTTAGACTAAAAGAGACTGCATTATAAGAAGAATCTTTACTTTGAAACTGTTTACCTTTTTCACACTATTAAACAGCTTTGTATTCAACTTAAACACTGTTTCAGGGCAAGAGATTGTGTTTTAGACTAAAAGATAATGCATTATAAGAAGAATCTTTACTTTGAAACTCTGTTCTTTACCTTCTTCACACTATGAAACAGCTTTGTATTCGCCTTAAACACTGTTTCAGGGCAAGAGATTGTGTTTTAGACTAAAAGGTAATGCATTATAAGAAGAATCTTTACTTTGAAACTGTTCTTTACCTTCTTCACACTATGAAACAGCATTGTATTCGCCTTAAACACTGTTTCAGGGCAAGAGATTGTGTTTTAGACTAAAAGAGAATGCATTATATGAAGAATCTTTACTTTGAAACTCTGTTCTTTACCTTTTTCACACTATGAAACAGCTTTGTATTCACTTAAACAATGTATCAAGGCAAGAGATTGTGTTTTAGACTAAAAGAGACTGCATTATAAGAAGAATCTTTACTTTGAAACTCTGTTCTTTACCTTCTTCACACTATGAAACAGCTTTGTATTCGCCTTAAACACTGTTTCAGGGCAAGAGATTGTGTTTTAGACTAAAAGAGAATGCATTATAAGAAGAATCTTTACTTTGAAACTCTGTTCTTTACCTTTTTCACACTATGAAACAGCTTTGTATTCACCTTAAACACTGTTTCAGGGCAAGAGATTGTGTTTTAGACTAAAAGAGACTGCATTATAAGAAGAATCTTTACTTTGAAACTGTTCTTTACCTTCTTCACACTATGAAACAGCTTTGTATTCACCTTAAACACTGTTTCAGGGCAAGAGATTGTGTTTTAGACTAAAAGGGAATGCATTATAAGAAGAATCTTTACTTTGAAACTGTTCTTTACCTTTTTCACACTATGAAACAGCTTTGTATTCAACTTAAACACTGTTTCAGGGCAAGAGATTGTGTTTTAGACTAAAAGGTAATGCATTATAAGAAGAATCTTTACTTTGAAACTCTGTTCTTTACCTTCTTCACACTATGAAACAGCTTTGTATTCGCCTTAAACACTGTTTCAGGGCAAGAGATTGTGTTTTAGACTAAAAGGTAATGCATTATAAGAAGAATCTTTACTTTGAAACTGTTCTTTACCTTTTTCACACTATGAAACAGCTTTGTATTCAACTTAAACACTGTTTCAGGGCAAGAGATTGTGTTTTAGACTAAAAGGTAATGCATTATAAGAAGAATCTTTACTTTGAAACTCTGTTCTTTACCTTCTTCACACTATGAAACAGCTTTGTATTCACTTAAACAATGCATCAAGGCAAGAGATTGTGTTTTAGACTAAAAGGGAATGCATTATATGAAGAATCTTTACTTTGAAACTCTGTTCTTTACCTTTTTCACACTATGAAACAGCTTTGTATTCACTTAAACAATGTATCAAGGCAAGAGATTGTGTTTTAGACTAAAAGAGACTGCATTATAAGAAGAATCTTTACTTTGAAACTCTGTTCTTTACCTTCTTCACACTATGACACAGCTTTGTATTCACCTTAAACACTGTTTCAGGGCAAGAGATTGTGTTTTAGACTAAAAGGGAATGCATTATAAGAAGAATCTTTACTTTGAAACTCTGTTCTTTACCTTTTTCACACTATGAAACAGCTTTGTATTCACCTTAAACACTGTTTCAGGGCAAGAGATTGTGTTTTAGACTAAAAGGTAATACATTATAAGAAGAATGTTTACTTTGAAACTCTGTTCTTTACATTTTTCACACTATGACACAGCTTTGTATTCACCTTAAACACTGTTTCAGGGCAAGAGATTGTGTTTTAGACTAAAAGAGACTGCATTATAAGAAGAATCTTTACTTTGAAACTCTGTTCTTTACCGTCTTCACACTATGAAACAGCTTTGTATTCACCTTAAACACTGTTTCAGGGCAAGAGATTGTGTTTTAGACTAAAAGGGAATGCAATATAAGAAGAATCTTTACTTTGAAACTGTTCTTTACCTTTTTCACACTATGAAACAGCTTTGTATTCAACTTAAACACTGTTTCAGGGCAAGAGATTGTGTTTTAGACTAAAAGGTAATGCATTATAAGAAGAATCTTTACTTTGAAACTCTGTTCTTTACCTTCTTCACACTGTGAAACAGCTTTCTATTCGCCTTAAACACTGTTTCAGGGCAAGAGATTGTGTTTCAGACTAAAAGGTAATGCATTATAAGAAGAATCTTTACTTTGAAACTCTGTTCTTTACCTTCTTCACACTATGAAACAGCTTTGTATTCGCCTTAAACACTGTTTCAGGGCAAGAGATTGTGTTTCAGACTAAAAGGTAATGCATTATAAGAAGAATCTTTACTTTGAAACTCTGTTCTTTACCTTTTTCACACTATGAAACAGCTTTGTATTCACCTTAAACACTGTTTCAGGGCAAGAGATTGTGTTTTAGACTAAAAGGTAATGCATTATAAGAAGAATCTTTACTTTGAAACTCTGTTCTTTACCTTTTTCACACTATGAAACAGCTTTGTATTCACCTTAAACACTGTTTCAGGGCAAGAGATTGTGTTTTAGACTAAAAGGGAATGCATTATAAGAAGAATCTTTACTTTGAAACTCTGTTCTTTACCTTTTTCACACTATGAAACAGCTTTGTATTCACTTAAACAATGTATCAGGGCAAGAGATTGTGTTTTAGACTAAAAGAGACTGCATTATAAGAAGAATCTTTACTTTGAAACTCTGTTCTTTACCTTCTTCACACTATGAAACAGCTTTGTATTCGCCTTAAACACTGTTTCAGGGAAAGAGATTGTGTTTTAGACTAAAAGGGAATGCATTATAAGAAGAATCTTTACTTTGAAACTCTGTTCTTTACCTTTTTCACACTATGAAACAGCTTTGTATTCACCTTAAACACTGTTTCAGTGCAAGAGATTGTGTTTTAGACTAAAAGAGACTGCATTATAAGAAGAATCTTTACTTTGAAACTCTGTTCTTTACCTTTTTCACACTATGAAACAGCTTTGTATTCAACTTAAACACTGTTTCAGGGCAAGAGATTGTGTTTTAGACTAAAAGAGACTGCATTATAAGAAGAATCTTTACTTTGAAACTGTTTACCTTTTTCACACTATTAAACAGCTTTGTATTCAACTTAAACACTGTTTCAGGGCAAGAGATTGTGTTTTAGACTAAAAGATAATGCATTATAAGAAGAATCTTTACTTTGAAACTCTGTTCTTTACCTTCTTCACACTATGAAACAGCTTTGTATTCGCCTTAAACACTGTTTCAGGGCAAGAGATTGTGTTTTAGACTAAAAGGTAATGCATTATAAGAAGAATCTTTACTTTGAAACTGTTCTTTACCTTCTTCACACTATGAAACAGCATTGTATTCGCCTTAAACACTGTTTCAGGGCAAGAGATTGTGTTTTAGACTAAAAGAGAATGCATTATATGAAGAATCTTTACTTTGAAACTCTGTTCTTTACCTTTTTCACACTATGAAACAGCTTTGTATTCACTTAAACAATGTATCAAGGCAAGAGATTGTGTTTTAGACTAAAAGAGACTGCATTATAAGAAGAATCTTTACTTTGAAACTCTGTTCTTTACCTTCTTCACACTATGAAACAGCTTTGTATTCGCCTTAAACACTGTTTCAGGGCAAGAGATTGTGTTTTAGACTAAAAGAGAATGCATTATAAGAAGAATCTTTACTTTGAAACTCTGTTCTTTACCTTTTTCACACTATGAAACAGCTTTGTATTCACCTTAAACACTGTTTCAGGGCAAGAGATTGTGTTTTAGACTAAAAGAGACTGCATTATAAGAAGAATCTTTACTTTGAAACTCTGTTCTTTACCTTCTTCACACTATGAAACAGCTTTGTATTCACCTTAAACACTGTTTCAGGGCAAGAGATTGTGTTTTAGACTAAAAGGGAATGCATTATAAGAAGAATCTTTACTTTGAAACTGTTCTTTACCTTTTTCACACTATGAAACAGCTTTGTATTCAACTTAAACACTGTTTCAGGGCAAGAGATTGTGTTTTAGACTAAAAGGTAATGCATTATAAGAAGAATCTTTACTTTGAAACTCTGTTCTTTACCTTCTTCACACTATGAAACAGCTTTGTATTCGCCTTAAACACTGTTTCAGGGCAAGAGATTGTGTTTTAGACTAAAAGGTAATGCATTATAAGAAGAATCTTTACTTTGAAACTGTTCTTTACCTTTTTCACACTATGAAACAGCTTTGTATTCAACTTAAACACTGTTTCAGGGCAAGAGATTGTGTTTTAGACTAAAAGGTAATGCATTATAAGAAGAATCTTTACTTTGAAACTCTGTTCTTTACCTTCTTCACACTATGAAACAGCTTTGTATTCACTTAAACAATGCATCAAGGCAAGAGATTGTGTTTTAGACTAAAAGGGAATGCATTATATGAAGAATCTTTACTTTGAAACTCTGTTCTTTACCTTTTTCACACTATGAAACAGCTTTGTATTCACTTAAACAATGTATCAAGGCAAGAGATTGTGTTTTAGACTAAAAGAGACTGCATTATAAGAAGAATCTTTACTTTGAAACTCTGTTCTTTACCTTCTTCACACTATGAAACAGCTTTGTATTCGCCTTAAACACTGTTTCAGGGCAAGAGATTGTGTTTTAGACTAAAAGAGAATGCATTATAAGAAGAATCTTTACTTTGAAACTCTGTTCTTTACCTTTTTCACACTATGAAACAGCTTTGTATTCCCCTTAAACACTGTTTCAGGGCAAGAGATTGTGTTTTAGACTAAAAGAGACTGCATTATAAGAAGAATCTTTACTTTGAAACTCTGTTCTTTACCTTCTTCACACTATGAAACAGCTTTGTATTCACCTTAAACACTGTTTCAGGGCAAGAGATTGTGTTTTAGACTAAAAGGTAATGCATTATAAGAAGAATCTTTACTTTGAAACTGTTCTTTACCTTTTTCACACTATGAAACAGCTTTGTATTCAACTTAAACACTGTTTCAGGGCAAGAGATTGTGTTTTAGACTAAAAGGTAATGCATTATAAGAAGAATCTTTACTTTGAAACTGTTCTTTACCTTCTTCACACTATGAAACAGCATTGTATTCGCCTTAAACACTGTTTCAGGGCAAGAGATTGTGTTTTAGACTAAAAGAGAATGCATTATATGAAGAATCTTTACTTTGAAACTCTGTTCTTTACCTTTTTCACACTATGAAACAGCTTTGTATTCACTTAAACAATGTATCAAGGCAAGAGATTGTGTTTTAGACTAAAAGAGACTGCATTATAAGAAGAATCTTTACTTTGAAACTCTGTTCTTTACCTTCTTCACACTATGAAACAGCTTTGTATTCGCCTTAAACACTGTTTCAGGGCAAGAGATTGTGTTTTAGACTAAAAGAGAATGCATTATAAGAAGAATCTTTACTTTGAAACTCTGTTCTTTACCTTTTTCACACTATGAAACAGCTTTGTATTCACCTTAAACACTGTTTCAGGGCAAGAGATTGTGTTTTAGACTAAAAGAGACTGCATTATAAGAAGAATCTTTACTTTGAAACTCTGTTCTTTACCTTCTTCACACTATGAAACAGCTTTGTATTCACCTTAAACACTGTTTCAGGGCAAGAGATTGTGTTTTAGACTAAAAGGGAATGCATTATAAGAAGAATCTTTACTTTGAAACTGTTCTTTACCTTTTTCACACTATGAAACAGCTTTGTATTCAACTTAAACACTGTTTCAGGGCAAGAGATTGTGTTTTAGACTAAAAGGTAATGCATTATAAGAAGAATCTTTACTTTGAAACTCTGTTCTTTACCTTCTTCACACTATGAAACAGCTTTGTATTCGCCTTAAACACTGTTTCAGGGCAAGAGATTGTGTTTTAGACTAAAAGGTAATGCATTATAAGAAGAATCTTTACTTTGAAACTGTTCTTTACCTTTTTCACACTATGAAACAGCTTTGTATTCAACTTAAACACTGTTTCAGGGCAAGAGATTGTGTTTTAGACTAAAAGGTAATGCATTATAAGAAGAATCTTTACTTTGAAACTCTGTTCTTTACCTTCTTCACACTATGAAACAGCTTTGTATTCACTTAAACAATGCATCAAGGCAAGAGATTGTGTTTTAGACTAAAAGGGAATGCATTATATGAAGAATCTTTACTTTGAAACTCTGTTCTTTACCTTTTTCACACTATGAAACAGCTTTGTATTCACTTAAACAATGTATCAAGGCAAGAGATTGTGTTTTAGACTAAAAGAGACTGCATTATAAGAAGAATCTTTACTTTGAAACTCTGTTCTTTACCTTCTTCACACTATGAAACAGCTTTGTATTCGCCTTAAACACTGTTTCAGGGCAAGAGATTGTGTTTTAGACTAAAAGAGAATGCATTATAAGAAGAATCTTTACTTTGAAACTCTGTTCTTTACCTTTTTCACACTATGAAACAGCTTTGTATTCCCCTTAAACACTGTTTCAGGGCAAGAGATTGTGTTTTAGACTAAAAGAGACTGCATTATAAGAAGAATCTTTACTTTGAAACTCTGTTCTTTACCTTCTTCACACTATGAAACAGCTTTGTATTCACCTTAAACACTGTTTCAGGGCAAGAGATTGTGTTTTAGACTAAAAGGTAATGCATTATAAGAAGAATCTTTACTTTGAAACTGTTCTTTACCTTTTTCACACTATGAAACAGCTTTGTATTCAACTTAAACACTGTTTCAGGGCAAGAGATTGTGTTTTAGACTAAAAGGTAATGCATTATAAGAAGAATCTTTACTTTGAAACTCTGTTCTTTACCTTCTTCACACTATGAAACAGCTTTGTATTCGCCTTAAACACTGTTTCAGGGCAAGAGATTGTGTTTTAGACTAAAAGGTAATGCATTATAAGAAGAATCTTTACTTTGAAACTGTTCTTTACCTTTTTCACACTATGAAACAGCTTTGTATTCAACTTAAACACTGTTTCAGGGCAAGAGATTGTGTTTTAGACTAAAAGGGAATGCATTATAAGAAGAATCTTTACTTTGAAACTCTGTTCTTTACCTTCTTCACACTATGAAACAGCTTTGTATTCGCCTTAAACACTGTTTCAGGGCAAGAGATTGTGTTTTAGACTAAAAGGTAATGCATTATAAGAAGAATCTTTACTTTGAAACTCTGTTCTTTACCTTCTTCACACTATGAAACAGCTTTGTATTCCCTTAAACAATGTATCAAGGCAAGAGATTGTGTTTTAGACTAAAAGAGACTGCATTATAAGAAGAATCTTTACTTTGAAACTCTGTTCTTTACCTTTTTCACACTATGAAACAGCTTTGTATTCGCCTTAAACACTGTTTCAGGGCAAGAGATTGTGTTTTAGACTAAAAGGGAATGCATTATATGAAGAATCTTTACTTTGAAACTCTGTTCTTTACCTTTTTCACACTATGAAACAGCTTTGTATTCACTTAAACAATGTATCAAGGCAAGAGATTGTGTTTTAGACTAAAAGAGACTGCATTATAAGAAGAATGTTTACTTTGAAACTCTGTTCTTTACCTTTTTCACACTATGAAACAGCTTTGTATTCACCTTAAACACTGTTTCAGGGCAAGAGATTGTGTTTTAGACTAAAAGGTAATGCATTATAAGAAGAATCTTTACTTTGAAACTCTGTTCTTTACCTTCTTCACACTATGAAACAGCTTTGTATTCAACTTAAACACTGTTTCAGGGCAAGAGATTGTGTTTTAGACTAAAAGGTAATGCATTATAAGAAGAATCTTTACTTTGAAACTCTGTTCTTTACCTTTTTCACACTATGAAACAGCTTTGTATTCACCTTAAACACTGTTTCAGGGCAAGAGATTGTGTTTTAGACTAAAAGGGAATGCATTATAAGAAGAATCTTTACTTTGAAACTCTGTTCTTTACCTTTTTCACACTATGAAACAGCTTTGTATTCACCTTAAACACTGTTTCAGGGCAAGAGATTGTGTTTTAGACTAAAAGGTAATGCATTATAAGAAGAATGTTTACTTTGAAACTCTGTTCTTTACCTTTTTCACACTATGAAACAGCTTTGTATTCACCTTAAACACTGTTTCAGGGCAAGAGATTGTGTTTTAGACTAAAAGGTAATGCATTATAAGAAGAATCTTTACTTTGAAACTCTGTTCTTTACCTTCTTCACACTATGAAACAGCTTTGTATTCGCCTTAAACACTGTTTCAGGGCAAGAGATTGTGTTTTAGACTAAAAGGTAATGCATTATAAGAAGAATCTTTACATTGAAACTCTGTTCTTTACCTTCTTCACACTATGAAACAGCTTTGTATTCACTTAAACAATGTATCAAGGCAAGAGATTGTGTTTTAGACTAAAAGAGACTGCATTATAAGAAGAATCTTTACTTTGAAACTCTGTTCTTTACCTTCTTCACACTATGAAACAGCTTTGTATTCGCCTTAAACACTGTTTCAGGGCAAGAGATTGTGTTTTAGACTAAAAGGTAATGCATTATAAGAAGAATCTTTACTTTGAAACTCTGTTCTTTACCTTTTTCACACTATTAAACAGCTTTGTATTCAACTTAAACACTGTTTCAGGGCAAGAGATTGTGTTTTAGACTAAAAGGTAATGCATTATAAGAAGAATCTTTACTTTGAAACTGTTCTTTACCTTCTTCACACTATGAAACAGCATTGTATTCGCCTTAAACACTGTTTCAGGGCAAGAGATTGTGTTTTAGACTAAAAGAGAATGCATTATATGAAGAATCTTTACTTTGAAACTCTGTTCTTTACCTTTTTCACACTATGAAACAGCTTTGTATTCACTTAAACAATGTATCAAGGCAAGAGATTGTGTTTTAGACTAAAAGAGACTGCATTATAAGAAGAATCTTTACTTTGAAACTCTGTTCTTTACCTTCTTCACACTATGAAACAGCTTTGTATTCGCCTTAAACACTGTTTCAGGGCAAGAGATTGTGTTTTAGACTAAAAGAGAATGCATTATAAGAAGAATCTTTACTTTGAAACTCTGTTCTTTACCTTTTTCACACTATGAAACAGCTTTGTATTCACCTTAAACACTGTTTCAGGGCAAGAGATTGTGTTTTAGACTAAAAGAGACTGCATTATAAGAAGAATCTTTACTTTGAAACTCTGTTCTTTACCTTCTTCACACTATGAAACAGCTTTGTATTCACCTTAAACACTGTTTCAGGGCAAGAGATTGTGTTTTAGACTAAAAGGGAATGCATTATAAGAAGAATCTTTACTTTGAAACTGTTCTTTACCTTTTTCACACTATGAAACAGCTTTGTATTCAACTTAAACACTGTTTCAGGGCAAGAGATTGTGTTTTAGACTAAAAGGTAATGCATTATAAGAAGAATCTTTACTTTGAAACTCTGTTCTTTACCTTCTTCACACTATGAAACAGCTTTGTATTCGCCTTAAACACTGTTTCAGGGCAAGAGATTGTGTTTTAGACTAAAAGGTAATGCATTATAAGAAGAATCTTTACTTTGAAACTGTTCTTTACCTTTTTCACACTATGAAACAGCTTTGTATTCAACTTAAACACTGTTTCAGGGCAAGAGATTGTGTTTTAGACTAAAAGGTAATGCATTATAAGAAGAATCTTTACTTTGAAACTCTGTTCTTTACCTTCTTCACACTATGAAACAGCTTTGTATTCACTTAAACAATGCATCAAGGCAAGAGATTGTGTTTTAGACTAAAAGGGAATGCATTATATGAAGAATCTTTACTTTGAAACTCTGTTCTTTACCTTTTTCACACTATGAAACAGCTTTGTATTCACTTAAACAATGTATCAAGGCAAGAGATTGTGTTTTAGACTAAAAGAGACTGCATTATAAGAAGAATCTTTACTTTGAAACTCTGTTCTTTACCTTCTTCACACTATGAAACAGCTTTGTATTCGCCTTAAACACTGTTTCAGGGCAAGAGATTGTGTTTTAGACTAAAAGAGAATGCATTATAAGAAGAATCTTTACTTTGAAACTCTGTTCTTTACCTTCTTCACACTATGAAACAGCTTTGTATTCACCTTAAACACTGTTTCAGGGCAAGAGATTGTGTTTTAGACTAAAAGGGAATGCATTATAAGAAGAATCTTTACTTTGAAACTGTTCTTTACCTTTTTCACACTATGAAACAGCTTTGTATTCAACTTAAACACTGTTTCAGGGCAAGAGATTGTGTTTTAGACTAAAAGGTAATGCATTATAAGAAGAATCTTTACTTTGAAACTCTGTTCTTTACCTTCTTCACACTATGAAACAGCTTTGTATTCGCCTTAAACACTGTTTCAGGGCAAGAGATTGTGTTTTAGACTAAAAGGTAATGCATTATAAGAAGAATCTTTACTTTGAAACTGTTCTTTACCTTTTTCACACTATGAAACAGCTTTGTATTCAACTTAAACACTGTTTCAGGGCAAGAGATTGTGTTTTAGACTAAAAGGTAATGCATTATAAGAAGAATCTTTACTTTGAAACTCTGTTCTTTACCTTCTTCACACTATGAAACAGCTTTGTATTCACTTAAACAATGCATCAAGGCAAGAGATTGTGTTTTAGACTAAAAGGGAATGCATTATATGAAGAATCTTTACTTTGAAACTCTGTTCTTTACCTTTTTCACACTATGAAACAGCTTTGTATTCACTTAAACAATGTATCAAGGCAAGAGATTGTGTTTTAGACTAAAAGAGACTGCATTATAAGAAGAATCTTTACTTTGAAACTCTGTTCTTTCCCTTCTTCACACTATGAAACAGCTTTGTATTCGCCTTAAACACTGTTTCAGGGCAAGAGATTGTGTTTTAGACTAAAAAAGAATGCATTATAAGAAGAATCTTTACTTTGAAACTCTGTTCTTTACCTTTTTCACACTATGAAACAGCTTTGTATTCACCTTAAACACTGTTTCAGGGCAAGAGATTGTGTTTTAGACTAAAAGAGACTGCATTATAAGAAGAATCTTTACTTTGAAACTCTGTTCTTTACCTTCTTCACACTATGAAACAGCTTTGTATTCACCTTAAACACTGTTTCAGGGCAAGAGATTGTGTTTTAGACTAAAAGGTAATGCATTATAAGAAGAATCTTTACTTTGAAACTGTTCTTTACCTTTTTCACACTATGAAACAGCTTTGTATTCAACTTAAACACTGTTTCAGGGCAAGAGATTGTGTTTTAGACTAAAAGGTAATGCATTATAAGAAGAATCTTTACTTTGAAACTCTGTTCTTTACCTTCTTCACACTATGAAACAGCTTTGTATTCGCCTTAAACACTGTTTCAGGGCAAGAGATTGTGTTTTAGACTAAAAGGTAATGCATTATAAGAAGAATCTTTACTTTGAAACTGTTCTTTACCTTCTTCACACTATGAAACAGCTTTGTATTCCCTTAAACAATGTATCAAGGCAAGAGATTGTGTTTTAGACTAAAAGAGACTGCATTATAAGAAGAATCTTTACTTTGAAACTCTGTTCTTTACCTTTTTCACACTATGAAACAGCTTTGTATTCGCCTTAAACACTGTTTCAGGGCAAGAGATTGTGTTTTAGACTAAAAGGGAATGCATTATATGAAGAATCTTTACTTTGAAACTCTGTTCTTTACCTTTTTCACACTATGAAACAGCTTTGTATTCACTTAAACAATGTATCAAGGCAAGAGATTGTGTTTTAGACTAAAAGAGACTGCATTATAAGAAGAATGTTTACTTTGAAACTCTGTTCTTTACCTTTTTCACACTATGAAACAGCTTTGTATTCACCTTAAACACTGTTTCAGGGCAAGAGATTGTGTTTTAGACTAAAAGGTAATGCATTATAAGAAGAATCTTTACTTTGAAACTCTGTTCTTTACCTTCTTCACACTATGAAACAGCTTTGTATTCGCCTTAAACACTGTTTCAGGGCAAGAGATTGTGTTTTAGACTAAAAGGTAATGCATTATAAGAAGAATCTTTACTTTGAAACTGTTCTTTACCTTCTTCACACTATGAAACAGCTTTGTATTCCCTTAAACAATGTATCAAGGCAAGAGATTGTGTTTTAGACTAAAAGAGACTGCATTATAAGAAGAATCTTTACTTTGAAACTCTGTTCTTTACCTTTTTCACACTATGAAACAGCTTTGTATTCGCCTTAAACACTGTTTCAGGGCAAGAGATTGTGTTTTAGACTAAAAGGGAATGCATTATATGAAGAATCTTTACTTTGAAACTCTGTTCTTTACCTTTTTCACACTATGAAACAGCTTTGTATTCACTTAAACAATGTATCAAGGCAAGAGATTGTGTTTTAGACTAAAAGAGACTGCATTATAAGAAGAATGTTTACTTTGAAACTCTGTTCTTTACCTTTTTCACACTATGAAACAGCTTTGTATTCACCTTAAACACTGTTTCAGGGCAAGAGATTGTGTTTTAGACTAAAAGGTAATGCATTATAAGAAGAATCTTTACTTTGAAACTCTGTTCTTTACCTTCTTCACACTATGAAACAGCTTTGTATTCAACTTAAACACTGTTTCAGGGCAAGAGATTGTGTTTTAGACTAAAAGGTAATGCATTATAAGAAGAATCTTTACTTTGAAACTCTGTTCTTTACCTTTTTCACACTATGAAACAGCTTTGTATTCACCTTAAACACTGTTTCAGGGCAAGAGATTGTGTTTTAGACTAAAAGGGAATGCATTATAAGAAGAATCTTTACTTTGAAACTCTGTTCTTTACCTTTTTCACACTATGAAACAGCTTTGTATTCACCTTAAACACTGTTTCAGGGCAAGAGATTGTGTTTTAGACTAAAAGATAATGCATTATAAGAAGAATGTTTACTTTGAAACTCTGTTCTTTACCTTTTTCACACTATGAAACAGCTTTGTATTCACCTTAAACACTGTTTCAGGGCAAGAGATTGTGTTTTAGACTAAAAGGTAATGCATTATAAGAAGAATCTTTACTTTGAAACTCTGTTCTTTACCTTCTTCACACTATGAAACAGCTTTGTATTCGCCTTAAACACTGTTTCAGGGCAAGAGATTGTGTTTTAGACTAAAAGGTAATGCATTATAAGAAGAATCTTTACTTTGAAACTCTGTTCTTTACCTTCTTCACACTATGAAACAGCTTTGTATTCACTTAAACAATGTATCAAGGCAAGAGATTGTGTTTTAGACTAAAAGAGACTGCATTATAAGAAGAATCTTTACTTTGAAACTCTGTTCTTTACCTTCTTCACACTATGAAACAGCTTTGTATTCGCCTTAAACACTGTTTCAGGGCAAGAGATTGTGTTTTAGACTAAAAGGTAATGCATTATAAGAAGAATCTTTACTTTGAAACTCTGTTCTTTACCTTTTTCACACTATTAAACAGCTTTGTATTCAACTTAAACACTGTTTCAGGGCAAGAGATTGTGTTTTAGACTAAAAGGTAATGCATTATAAGAAGAATCTTTACTTTGAAACTCTGTTCTTTACCTTCTTCACACTATGAAACAGCTTTGTATTCGCCTTAAACACTGTTTCAGGGCAAGAGATTGTGTTTTAGACTAAAAGGTAATGCATTATAAGAAGAATCTTTACTTTGAAACTGTTCTTTACCTTCTTCACACTATGAAACAGCATTGTATTCGCCTTAAACACTGTTTCAGGGCAAGAGATTGTGTTTTAGACTAAAAGAGAATGCATTATATGAAGAATCTTTACTTTGAAACTCTGTTCTTTACCTTTTTCACACTATGAAACAGCTTTGTATTCACTTAAACAATGTATCAAGGCAAGAGATTGTGTTTTAGACTAAAAGAGACTGCATTATAAGAAGAATCTTTACTTTGAAACTCTGTTCTTTACCTTCTTCACACTATGAAACAGCTTTGTATTCGCCTTAAACACTGTTTCAGGGCAAGAGATTGTGTTTTAGACTAAAAGAGAATGCATTATAAGAAGAATCTTTACTTTGAAACTCTGTTCTTTACCTTTTTCACACTATGAAACAGCTTTGTATTCACCTTAAACACTGTTTCAGGGCAAGAGATTGTGTTTTAGACTAAAAGAGACTGCATTATAAGAAGAATCTTTACTTTGAAACTCTGTTCTTTACCTTCTTCACACTATGAAACAGCTTTGTATTCACCTTAAACACTGTTTCAGGGCAAGAGATTGTGTTTTAGACTAAAAGGGAATGCATTATAAGAAGAATCTTTACTTTGAAACTGTTCTTTACCTTTTTCACACTATGAAACAGCTTTGTATTCAACTTAAACACTGTTTCAGGGCAAGAGATTGTGTTTTAGACTAAAAGGTAATGCATTATAAGAAGAATCTTTACTTTGAAACTCTGTTCTTTACCTTCTTCACACTATGAAACAGCTTTGTATTCGCCTTAAACACTGTTTCAGGGCAAGAGATTGTGTTTTAGACTAAAAGGTAATGCATTATAAGAAGAATCTTTACTTTGAAACTGTTCTTTACCTTTTTCACACTATGAAACAGCTTTGTATTCAACTTAAACACTGTTTCAGGGCAAGAGATTGTGTTTTAGACTAAAAGGGAATGCATTATATGAAGAATCTTTACTTTGAAACTCTGTTCTTTACCTTTTTCACACTATGAAACAGCTTTGTATTCACTTAAACAATGTATCAAGGCAAGAGATTGTGTTTTAGACTAAAAGAGACTGCATTATAAGAAGAATCTTTACTTTGAAACTCTGTTCTTTACCTTCTTCACACTATGAAACAGCTTTGTATTCGCCTTAAACACTGTTTCAGGGCAAGAGATTGTGTTTTAGACTAAAAGAGAATGCATTATAAGAAGAATCTTTACTTTGAAACTCTGTTCTTTACCTTCTTCACACTATGAAACAGCTTTGTATTCACCTTAAACACTGTTTCAGGGCAAGAGATTGTGTTTTAGACTAAAAGGGAATGCATTATAAGAAGAATCTTTACTTTGAAACTGTTCTTTACCTTTTTCACACTATGAAACAGCTTTGTATTCAACTTAAACACTGTTTCAGGGCAAGAGATTGTGTTTTAGACTAAAAGGTAATGCATTATAAGAAGAATCTTTACTTTGAAACTCTGTTCTTTACCTTCTTCACACTATGAAACAGCTTTGTATTCGCCTTAAACACTGTTTCAGGGCAAGAGATTGTGTTTTAGACTAAAAGGTAATGCATTATAAGAAGAATCTTTACTTTGAAACTGTTCTTTACCTTTTTCACACTATGAAACAGCTTTGTATTCAACTTAAACACTGTTTCAGGGCAAGAGATTGTGTTTTAGACTAAAAGGTAATGCATTATAAGAAGAATGTTTACTTTGAAACTCTGTTCTTTACCTTTTTGACACTATGAAACAGCTTTGTATTCGCCTTAAACACTGTTTCAGGGCAAGAGATTGTGTTTTAGACTAAAAGGTAATGCATTATAAGAAGAATCTTTACTTTGAAACTCTGTTCTTTACCTTCTTCACACTATGAAACAGCTTTGTATTCACTTAAACAATGCATCAAGGCAAGAGATTGTGTTTTAGACTAAAAGGGAATGCATTATATGAAGAATCTTTACTTTGAAACTCTGTTCTTTACCTTTTTCACACTATGAAACAGCTTTGTATTCACTTAAACAATGTATCAAGGCAAGAGATTGTGTTTTAGACTAAAAGAGACTGCATTATAAGAAGAATCTTTACTTTGAAACTCTGTTCTTTACCTTCTTCACACTATGAAACAGCTTTGTATTCGCCTTAAACACTGTTTCAGGGCAAGAGATTGTGTTTTAGACTAAAAAAGAATGCATTATAAGAAGAATCTTTACTTTGAAACTCTGTTCTTTACCTTTTTCACACTATGAAACAGCTTTGTATTCACCTTAAACACTGTTTCAGGGCAAGAGATTGTGTTTTAGACTAAAAGAGACTGCATTATAAGAAGAATCTTTACTTTGAAACTCTGTTCTTTACCTTCTTCACACTATGAAACAGCTTTGTATTCACCTTAAACACTGTTTCAGGGCAAGAGATTGTGTTTTAGACTAAAAGGTAATGCATTATAAGAAGAATCTTTACTTTGAAACTGTTCTTTACCTTTTTCACACTATGAAACAGCTTTGTATTCAACTTAAACACTGTTTCAGGGCAAGAGATTGTGTTTTAGACTAAAAGGTAATGCATTATAAGAAGAATCTTTACTTTGAAACTCTGTTCTTTACCTTCTTCACACTATGAAACAGCTTTGTATTCGCCTTAAACACTGTTTCAGGGCAAGAGATTGTGTTTTAGACTAAAAGGTAATGCATTATAAGAAGAATCTTTACTTTGAAACTGTTCTTTACCTTCTTCACACTATGAAACAGCTTTGTATTCCCTTAAACAATGTATCAAGGCAAGAGATTGTGTTTTAGACTAAAAGAGACTGCATTATAAGAAGAATCTTTACTTTGAAACTCTGTTCTTTACCTTTTTCACACTATGAAACAGCTTTGTATTCGCCTTAAACACTGTTTCAGGGCAAGAGATTGTGTTTTAGACTAAAAGGGAATGCATTATATGAAGAATCTTTACTTTGAAACTCTGTTCTTTACCTTTTTCACACTATGAAACAGCTTTGTATTCACTTAAACAATGTATCAAGGCAAGAGATTGTGTTTTAGACTAAAAGAGACTGCATTATAAGAAGAATCTTTACTTTGAAACTCTGTTCTTTACCTTCTTCACACTATGAAACAGCTTTGTATTCGCCTTAAACACTGTTTCAGGGCAAGAGATTGTGTTTTAGACTAAAAGAGAATGCATTATAAGAAGAATCTTTACTTTGAAACTCTGTTCTTTACCTTCTTCACACTATGAAACAGCTTTGTATTCACCTTAAACACTGTTTCAGGGCAAGAGATTGTGTTTTAGACTAAAAGGGAATGCATTATAAGAAGAATCTTTACTTTGAAACTGTTCTTTACCTTTTTCACACTATGAAACAGCTTTGTATTCAACTTAAACACTGTTTCAGGGCAAGAGATTGTGTTTTAGACTAAAAGGTAATGCATTATAAGAAGAATCTTTACTTTGAAACTCTGTTCTTTACCTTCTTCACACTATGAAACAGCTTTGTATTCGCCTTAAACACTGTTTCAGGGCAAGAGATTGTGTTTTAGACTAAAAGGTAATGCATTATAAGAAGAATCTTTACTTTGAAACTGTTCTTTACCTTTTTCACACTATGAAACAGCTTTGTATTCAACTTAAACACTGTTTCAGGGCAAGAGATTGTGTTTTAGACTAAAAGGTAATGCATTATAAGAAGAATCTTTACTTTGAAACTCTGTTCTTTACCTTCTTCACACTATGAAACAGCTTTGTATTCACTTAAACAATGCATCAAGGCAAGAGATTGTGTTTTAGACTAAAAGGGAATGCATTATATGAAGAATCTTTACTTTGAAACTCTGTTCTTTACCTTTTTCACACTATGAAACAGCTTTGTATTCACTTAAACAATGTATCAAGGCAAGAGATTGTGTTTTAGACTAAAAGAGACTGCATTATAAGAAGAATCTTTACTTTGAAACTCTGTTCTTTACCTTCTTCACACTATGAAACAGCTTTGTATTCGCCTTAAACACTGTTTCAGGGCAAGAGATTGTGTTTTAGACTAAAAAAGAATGCATTATAAGAAGAATCTTTACTTTGAAACTCTGTTCTTTACCTTTTTCACACTATGAAACAGCTTTGTATTCACCTTAAACACTGTTTCAGGGCAAGAGATTGTGTTTTAGACTAAAAGAGACTGCATTATAAGAAGAATCTTTACTTTGAAACTCTGTTCTTTACCTTCTTCACACTATGAAACAGCTTTGTATTCACCTTAAACACTGTTTCAGGGCAAGAGATTGTGTTTTAGACTAAAAGGTAATGCATTATAAGAAGAATCTTTACTTTGAAACTGTTCTTTACCTTTTTCACACTATGAAACAGCTTTGTATTCAACTTAAACACTGTTTCAGGGCAAGAGATTGTGTTTTAGACTAAAAGGTAATGCATTATAAGAAGAATCTTTACTTTGAAACTCTGTTCTTTACCTTCTTCACACTATGAAACAGCTTTGTATTCGCCTTAAACACTGTTTCAGGGCAAGAGATTGTGTTTTAGACTAAAAGGTAATGCATTATAAGAAGAATCTTTACTTTGAAACTGTTCTTTACCTTCTTCACACTATGAAACAGCTTTGTATTCCCTTAAACAATGTATCAAGGCAAGAGATTGTGTTTTAGACTAAAAGAGACTGCATTATAAGAAGAATCTTTACTTTGAAACTCTGTTCTTTACCTTTTTCACACTATGAAACAGCTTTGTATTCGCCTTAAACACTGTTTCAGGGCAAGAGATTGTGTTTTAGACTAAAAGGGAATGCATTATATGAAGAATCTTTACTTTGAAACTCTGTTCTTTACCTTTTTCACACTATGAAACAGCTTTGTATTCACTTAAACAATGTATCAAGGCAAGAGATTGTGTTTTAGACTAAAAGAGACTGCATTATAAGAAGAATGTTTACTTTGAAACTCTGTTCTTTACCTTTTTCACACTATGAAACAGCTTTGTATTCACCTTAAACACTGTTTCAGGGCAAGAGATTGTGTTTTAGACTAAAAGGTAATGCATTATAAGAAGAATCTTTACTTTGAAACTCTGTTCTTTACCTTCTTCACACTATGAAACAGCTTTGTATTCAACTTAAACACTGTTTCAGGGCAAGAGATTGTGTTTTAGACTAAAAGGTAATGCATTATAAGAAGAATCTTTACTTTGAAACTCTGTTCTTTACCTTTTTCACACTATGAAACAGCTTTGTATTCACCTTAAACACTGTTTCAGGGCAAGAGATTGTGTTTTAGACTAAAAGGGAATGCATTATAAGAAGAATCTTTACTTTGAAACTCTGTTCTTTACCTTTTTCACACTATGAAACAGCTTTGTATTCACCTTAAACACTGTTTCAGGGCAAGAGATTGTGTTTTAGACTAAAAGGTAATGCATTATAAGAAGAATGTTTACTTTGAAACTCTGTTCTTTACCTTTTTCACACTATGAAACAGCTTTGTATTCACCTTAAACACTGTTTCAGGGCAAGAGATTGTGTTTTAGACTAAAAGGTAATGCATTATAAGAAGAATCTTTACTTTGAAACTCTGTTCTTTACCTTCTTCACACTATGAAACAGCTTTGTATTCGCCTTAAACACTGTTTCAGGGCAAGAGATTGTGTTTTAGACTAAAAGGTAATGCATTATAAGAAGAATCTTTACTTTGAAACTCTGTTCTTTACCTTCTTCACACTATGAAACAGCTTTGTATTCACTTAAACAATGTATCAAGGCAAGAGATTGTGTTTTAGACTAAAAGAGACTGCATTATAAGAAGAATCTTTACTTTGAAACTCTGTTCTTTACCTTCTTCACACTATGAAACAGCTTTGTATTCGCCTTAAACACTGTTTCAGGGCAAGAGATTGTGTTTTAGACTAAAAGGGAATGCAATATAAGAAGAATCTTTACTTTGAAACTGTTCTTTACCTTTTTCACACTATGAAACAGCTTTGTATTCAACTTAAACACTGTTTCAGGGCAAGAGATTGTGTTTTAGACTAAAAGGTAATGCATTATAAGAAGAATCTTTACTTTGAAACTCTGTTCTTTACCTTTTTCACACTATGAAACAGCTTTGTATTCACCTTAAACACTGTTTCAGGGCAAGAGATTGTGTTTTAGACTAAAAGGTAATGCATTATAAGAAGAATCTTTACTTTGAAACTCTGTTCTTTACCTTTTTCACACTATGAAACAGCTTTGTATTCACCTTAAACACTGTTTCAGGGCAAGAGATTGTGTTTTAGACTAAAAGGTAATGCATTATAAGAAGAATCTTTACTTTGAAACTCTGTTCTTTACCTTCTTCACACTATGAAACAGCTTTGTATTCAACTTAAACACTGTTTCAGGGCAAGAGATTGTGTTTTAGACTAAAAGGTAATGCATTATATGAAGAATCTTTACTTTGAAACTCTGTTCTTTACCTTTTTCACACTATGAAACAGCTTTGTATTCACCTTAAACACTGTTTCAGGGCAAGAGATTGTGTTTTAGACTAAAAGGGAATGCATTATAAGAAGAATCTTTACTTTGAAACTCTGTTCTTTACCTTTTTCACACTATGAAACAGCTTTGTATTCACCTTAAACACTGTTTCAGGGCAAGAGATTGTGTTTTAGACTAAAAGGTAATGCATTATATGAGGAATCTTTACTTTGAAACTCTGTTCTTTACCTTTTTCACACTATGAAACAGCTTTGTATTCAAATTAAACACTGTTTCAGGGCAAGAGATTGTGTTTTAGACTAAAAGGGAATGCATTATATGAGGAATCTTTACTTTGAAACTCTGTTCTTTACCTTTTTCACACTATGAAACAGCTTTGTATTCAAATTAAACACTGTTTCAGGGCAAGAGATTGTGTTTTAGACTAAAAGGTAATGCATTATAAGAAGAATCTTTACTTTGAAACTCTGTTCTTTACCTTCTTCACACTATGAAACAGCTTTTTATTCGCCTTAAACACTGTTTCAGGGCAAGAGATTGTGTTTCAGACTAAAAGGTAATGCATTATAAGAAGAATCTTTACTTTGAAACTCTGTTCTTTACCTTCTTCACACTATGAAACAGCATTATATTCGCCTTAAACACTGTTTCAGGGCAAGAGATTGTGTTTTAGACTAAAAGGGAATGCATTATATGAGGAATCTTTACTTTGAAACTCTGTTCTTTACCTTTTTCACACTATGAAACAGCTTTGTATTCAACTTAAACACTGTTTCAGGGCAAGAGATTGTGTTTTAGACTAAAAGGTAATGCATTATAAGAAGAATCTTTACTTTGAAACTCTGTTCTTTACCTTCTTCACACTATGAAACAGCTTTGTATTCGCCTTAAACACTGTTTCAGGGCAAGAGATTGTGTTTTAGACTAAAAGGTAATGCATTATAAGAAGAATCTTTACTTTGAAACTGTTCTTTACCTTCTTCACACTATGAAACAGCTTTGTATTCCCTTAAACAATGTATCAAGGCAAGAGATTGTGTTTTAGACTAAAAGAGACTGCATTATAAGAAGAATCTTTACTTTGAAACTCTGTTCTTTACCTTTTTCACACTATGAAACAGCTTTGTATTCGCCTTAAACACTGTTTCAGGGCAAGAGATTGTGTTTTAGACTAAAAGGGAATGCATTATATGAAGAATCTTTACTTTGAAACTCTGTTCTTTACCTTTTTCACACTATGAAACAGCTTTGTATTCACTTAAACAATGTATCAAGGCAAGAGATTGTGTTTTAGACTAAAAGAGACTGCATTATAAGAAGAATGTTTACTTTGAAACTCTGTTCTTTACCTTTTTCACACTATGAAACAGCTTTGTATTCACCTTAAACACTGTTTCAGGGCAAGAGATTGTGTTTTAGACTAAAAGGTAATGCATTATAAGAAGAATCTTTACTTTGAAACTCTGTTCTTTACCTTCTTCACACTATGAAACAGCTTTGTATTCAACTTAAACACTGTTTCAGGGCAAGAGATTGTGTTTTAGACTAAAAGGTAATGCATTATAAGAAGAATCTTTACTTTGAAACTCTGTTCTTTACCTTTTTCACACTATGAAACAGCTTTGTATTCACCTTAAACACTGTTTCAGGGCAAGAGATTGTGTTTTAGACTAAAAGGGAATGCATTATAAGAAGAATCTTTACTTTGAAACTCTGTTCTTTACCTTTTTCACACTATGAAACAGCTTTGTATTCACCTTAAACACTGTTTCAGGGCAAGAGATTGTGTTTTAGACTAAAAGGTAATGCATTATAAGAAGAATGTTTACTTTGAAACTCTGTTCTTTACCTTTTTCACACTATGAAACAGCTTTGTATTCACCTTAAACACTGTTTCAGGGCAAGAGATTGTGTTTTAGACTAAAAGGTAATGCATTATAAGAAGAATCTTTACTTTGAAACTCTGTTCTTTACCTTCTTCACACTATGAAACAGCTTTGTATTCGCCTTAAACACTGTTTCAGGGCAAGAGATTGTGTTTTAGACTAAAAGGTAATGCATTATAAGAAGAATCTTTACTTTGAAACTCTGTTCTTTACCTTCTTCACACTATGAAACAGCTTTGTATTCACTTAAACAATGTATCAAGGCAAGAGATTGTGTTTTAGACTAAAAGAGACTGCATTATAAGAAGAATCTTTACTTTGAAACTCTGTTCTTTACCTTCTTCACACTATGAAACAGCTTTGTATTCGCCTTAAACACTGTTTCAGGGCAAGAGATTGTGTTTTAGACTAAAAGGGAATGCAATATAAGAAGAATCTTTACTTTGAAACTGTTCTTTACCTTTTTCACACTATGAAACAGCTTTGTATTCAACTTAAACACTGTTTCAGGGCAAGAGATTGTGTTTTAGACTAAAAGGTAATGCATTATAAGAAGAATCTTTACTTTGAAACTCTGTTCTTTACCTTTTTCACACTATGAAACAGCTTTGTATTCACCTTAAACACTGTTTCAGGGCAAGAGATTGTGTTTTAGACTAAAAGGTAATGCATTATAAGAAGAATCTTTACTTTGAAACTCTGTTCTTTACCTTTTTCACACTATGAAACAGCTTTGTATTCACCTTAAACACTGTTTCAGGGCAAGAGATTGTGTTTTAGACTAAAAGGTAATGCATTATAAGAAGAATCTTTACTTTGAAACTCTGTTCTTTACCTTCTTCACACTATGAAACAGCTTTGTATTCAACTTAAACACTGTTTCAGGGCAAGAGATTGTGTTTTAGACTAAAAGGTAATGCATTATATGAAGAATCTTTACTTTGAAACTCTGTTCTTTACCTTTTTCACACTATGAAACAGCTTTGTATTCACCTTAAACACTGTTTCAGGGCAAGAGATTGTGTTTTAGACTAAAAGGGAATGCATTATAAGAAGAATCTTTACTTTGAAACTCTGTTCTTTACCTTTTTCACACTATGAAACAGCTTTGTATTCACCTTAAACACTGTTTCAGGGCAAGAGATTGTGTTTTAGACTAAAAGGTAATGCATTATATGAGGAATCTTTACTTTGAAACTCTGTTCTTTACCTTTTTCACACTATGAAACAGCTTTGTATTCAAATTAAACACTGTTTCAGGGCAAGAGATTGTGTTTTAGACTAAAAGGGAATGCATTATATGAGGAATCTTTACTTTGAAACTCTGTTCTTTACCTTTTTCACACTATGAAACAGCTTTGTATTCAAATTAAACACTGTTTCAGGGCAAGAGATTGTGTTTTAGACTAAAAGGTAATGCATTATAAGAAGAATCTTTACTTTGAAACTCTGTTCTTTACCTTCTTCACACTATGAAACAGCTTTTTATTCGCCTTAAACACTGTTTCAGGGCAAGAGATTGTGTTTCAGACTAAAAGGTAATGCATTATAAGAAGAATCTTTACTTTGAAACTCTGTTCTTTACCTTCTTCACACTATGAAACAGCATTATATTCGCCTTAAACACTGTTTCAGGGCAAGAGATTGTGTTTTAGACTAAAAGGGAATGCATTATATGAGGAATCTTTACTTTGAAACTCTGTTCTTTACCTTTTTCACACTATGAAACAGCTTTGTATTCACTTAAACAATGTATCAAGGCAAGAGATTGTGTTTTAGACTAAAAGGTAATGCATTATAAGAAGAATCTTTACTTTGAAACTCTGTTCTTTACCTTTTTCACACTATGAAACAGCTTTGTATTCAACTTAAACACTGTTTCAGGGCAAGAGATTGTGTTTTAGACTAAAAGAGACTGCATTATAAGAAGAATCTTTACTTTGAAACTGTTCTTTACCTTCTTCACACTATGAAACAGCTTTGTATTCACCTTAAACACTGTTTCAGGGCAAGAGATTGTGTTTTAGACTAAAAGGTAATGCATTATAAGAAGAATCTTTACTTTGAAACTCTGTTCTTTACCTTTTTCACACTATGAAACAGCTTTGTATTCAACTTAAACACTGTTTCAGGGCAAGAGATTGTGTTTTAGACTAAAAGGTAATGCATTATAAGAAGAATGTTTACTTTGAAACTCTGTTCTTTACCTTTTTCACACTATGAAACAGCTTTGTATTCACCTTAAACACTGTTTCAGGGCAAGAGATTGTGTTTTAGACTAAAAGGTAATGCATTATAAGAAGAATCTTTACTTTGAAACTCTGTTCTTTACCTTCTTCACACTATGAAACAGCTTTGTATTCAACTTAAACACTGTTTCAGGGCAAGAGATTGTGTTTTAGACTAAAAGGTAATGCATTATAAGAAGAATCTTTACTTTGAAACTCTGTTCTTTACCTTTTTCACACTATGAAACAGCTTTGTATTCACCTTAAACACTGTTTCAGGGCAAGAGATTGTGTTTTAGACTAAAAGGGAATGCATTATAAGAAGAATCTTTACTTTGAAACTCTGTTCTTTACCTTTTTCACACTATGAAACAGCTTTGTATTCACCTTAAACACTGTTTCAGGGCAAGAGATTGTGTTTTAGACTAAAAGGTAATGCATTATAAGAAGAATGTTTACTTTGAAACTCTGTTCTTTACCTTTTTCACACTATGAAACAGCTTTGTATTCACCTTAAACACTGTTTCAGGGCAAGAGATTGTGTTTTAGACTAAAAGAGACTGCATTATAAGAAGAATCTTTACTTTGAAACTCTGTTCTTTACCGTCTTCACACTATGAAACAGCTTTGTATTCACCTTAAACACTGTTTCAGGGCAAGAGATTGTGTTTTAGACTAAAAGGGAATGCAATATAAGAAGAATCTTTACTTTGAAACTGTTCTTTACCTTTTTCACACTATGAAACAGCTTTGTATTCAACTTAAACACTGTTTCAGGGCAAGAGATTGTGTTTTAGACTAAAAGGTAATGCATTATAAGAAGAATCTTTACTTTGAAACTCTGTTCTTTACCTTCTTCACACTATGAAACAGCTTTCTATTCGCCTTAAACACTGTTTCAGGGCAAGAGATTGTGTTTCAGACTAAAAGGTAATGCATTATAAGAAGAATCTTTACTTTGAAACTCTGTTCTTTACCTTCTTCACACTATGAAACAGCTTTGTATTCGCCTTAAACACTGTTTCAGGGCAAGAGATTGTGTTTCAGACTAAAAGGTAATGCATTATAAGAAGAATCTTTACTTTGAAACTCTGTTCTTTACCTTTTTCACACTATGAAACAGCTTTGTATTCACCTTAAACACTGTTTCAGGGCAAGAGATTGTGTTTTAGACTAAAAGGTAATGCATTATAAGAAGAATCTTTACTTTGAAACTCTGTTCTTTACCTTTTTCACACTATGAAACAGCTTTGTATTCACCTTAAACACTGTTTCAGGGCAAGAGATTGTGTTTTAGACTAAAAGGGAATGCATTATAAGAAGAATCTTTACTTTGAAACTCTGTTCTTTACCTTTTTCACACTATGAAACAGCTTTGTATTCACTTAAACAATGTATCAGGGCAAGAGATTGTGTTTTAGACTAAAAGAGACTGCATTATAAGAAGAATCTTTACTTTGAAACTCTGTTCTTTACCTTCTTCACACTATGAAACAGCTTTGTATTCGCCTTAAACACTGTTTCAGGGCAAGAGATTGTGTTTTAGACTAAAAGGTAATGCATTATAAGAAGAATCTTTACTTTGAAACTGTTCTTTACCTTCTTCACACTATGAAACAGCTTTGTATTCCCTTAAACAATGTATCAAGGCAAGAGATTGTGTTTTAGACTAAAAGAGACTGCATTATAAGAAGAATCTTTACTTTGAAACTCTGTTCTTTACCTTTTTCACACTATGAAACAGCTTTGTATTCGCCTTAAACACTGTTTCAGGGCAAGAGATTGTGTTTTAGACTAAAAGGGAATGCATTATATGAAGAATCTTTACTTTGAAACTCTGTTCTTTACCTTTTTCACACTATGAAACAGCTTTGTATTCACTTAAACAATGTATCAAGGCAAGAGATTGTGTTTTAGACTAAAAGAGAATGCATTATAAGAAGAATCTTTACTTTGAAACTCTGTTCTTTACCTTTTTCACACTATGAAACAGCTTTGTATTCACCTTAAACACTGTTTCAGGGCAAGAGATTGTGTTTTAGACTAAAAGAGACTGCATTATAAGAAGAATCTTTACTTTGAAACTCTGTTCTTTACCTT
This sequence comes from Electrophorus electricus, assembly GCF_041902795.1. Lineage (NCBI taxonomy): Eukaryota > Metazoa > Chordata > Actinopteri > Gymnotiformes > Gymnotidae > Electrophorus > Electrophorus electricus. The sequence continues at coordinate 5,410,140 of NC_137522.1, forward strand.
CTTCACACTATGAAACAGCTTTGTATTCACCTTAAACACTGTTTCAGGGCAAGAGATTGTGTTTTAGACTAAAAGGGAATGCATTATAAGAAGAATCTTTACTTTGAAACTGTTCTTTACCTTTTTCACACTATGAAACAGCTTTGTATTCAACTTAAACACTGTTTCAGGGCAAGAGATTGTGTTTTAGACTAAAAGGTAATGCATTATAAGAAGAATATTTACTTTGAAACTCTGTTCTTTACCTTCTTCACACTATGAAACAGCTTTGTATTCGCCTTAAACACTGTTTCAGGGCAAGAGATTGTGTTTTAGACTAAAAGGTAATGCATTATAAGAAGAATCTTTACTTTGAAACTGTTCTTTACCTTTTTCACACTATGAAACAGCTTTGTATTCAACTTAAACACTGTTTCAGGGCAAGAGATTGTGTTTTAGACTAAAAGGTAATGCATTATAAGAAGAATCTTTACTTTGAAACTCTGTTCTTTACCTTCTTCACACTATGAAACAGCTTTGTATTCACTTAAACAATGCATCAAGGCAAGAGATTGTGTTTTAGACTAAAAGAGACTGCATTATAAGAAGAATCTTTACTTTGAAACTCTGTTCTTTACCTTCTTCACACTATGAAACAGCTTTGTATTCGCCTTAAACACTGTTTCAGGGCAAGAGATTGTGTTTTAGACTAAAAGGGAATGCATTATAAGAAGAATCTTTACTTTGAAACTCTGTTCTTTACCTTTTTCACACTATGAAACAGCTTTGTATTCACCTTAAACACTGTTTCAGTGCAAGAGATTGTGTTTTAGACTAAAAGAGACTGCATTATAAGAAGAATCTTTACTTTGAAACTCTGTTCTTTACCTTTTTCACACTATGAAACAGCTTTGTATTCACCTTAAACACTGTTTCAGTGCAAGAGATTGTGTTTTAGACTAAAAGAGACTGCATTATAAGAAGAATCTTTACTTTGAAACTCTGTTCTTTACCTTTTTCACACTATGAAACAGCTTTGTATTCAACTTAAACACTGTTTCAGGGCAAGAGATTGTGTTTTAGACTAAAAGAGACTGCATTATAAGAAGAATCTTTACTTTGAAACTCTGTTTACCTTTTTCACACTATTAAACAGCTTTGTATTCAACTTAAACACTGTTTCAGGGCAAGAGATTGTGTTTTAGACTAAAAGGTAATGCATTATAAGAAGAATCTTTACTTTGAAACTCTGTTCTTTACCTTCTTCACACTATGAAACAGCTTTGTATTCGCCTTAAACACTGTTTCAGGGCAAGAGATTGTGTTTTAGACTAAAAGGTAATGCATTATAAGAAGAATCTTTACTTTGAAACTGTTCTTTACCTTCTTCACACTATGAAACAGCATTGTATTCGCCTTAAACACTGTTTCAGGGCAAGAGATTGTGTTTTAGACTAAAAGAGAATGCATTATATGAAGAATCTTTACTTTGAAACTCTGTTCTTTACCTTTTTCACACTATGAAACAGCTTTGTATTCACTTAAACAATGTATCAAGGCAAGAGATTGTGTTTTAGACTAAAAGAGACTGCATTATAAGAAGAATCTTTACTTTGAAACTCTGTTCTTTACCTTCTTCACACTATGAAACAGCTTTGTATTCGCCTTAAACACTGTTTCAGGGCAAGAGATTGTGTTTTAGACTAAAAGAGAATGCATTATAAGAAGAATCTTTACTTTGAAACTCTGTTCTTTACCTTTTTCACACTATGAAACAGCTTTGTATTCACCTTAAACACTGTTTCAGGGCAAGAGATTGTGTTTTAGACTAAAAGAGACTGCATTATAAGAAGAATCTTTACTTTGAAACTCTGTTCTTTACCTTCTTCACACTATGAAACAGCTTTGTATTCACCTTAAACACTGTTTCAGGGCAAGAGATTGTGTTTTAGACTAAAAGAGACTGCATTATAAGAAGAATCTTTACTTTGAAACTCTGTTCTTTACCTTCTTCACACTATGAAACAGCTTTGTATTCACCTTAAACACTGTTTCAGGGCAAGAGATTGTGTTTTAGACTAAAAGGGAATGCATTATAAGAAGAATCTTTACTTTGAAACTGTTCTTTACCTTTTTCACACTATGAAACAGCTTTGTATTCAACTTAAACACTGTTTCAGGGCAAGAGATTGTGTTTTAGACTAAAAGGTAATGCATTATAAGAAGAATCTTTACTTTGAAACTCTGTTCTTTACCTTCTTCACACTATGAAACAGCTTTGTATTCGCCTTAAACACTGTTTCAGGGCAAGAGATTGTGTTTTAGACTAAAAGGTAATGCATTATAAGAAGAATCTTTACTTTGAAACTGTTCTTTACCTTTTTCACACTATGAAACAGCTTTGTATTCAACTTAAACACTGTTTCAGGGCAAGAGATTGTGTTTTAGACTAAAAGGTAATGCATGATAAGAAGAATCTTTACTTTGAAACTCTGTTCTTTACCTTCTTCACACTATGAAACAGCTTTGTATTCACTTAAACAATGCATCAAGGCAAGAGATTGTGTTTTAGACTAAAAGAGACTGCATTATAAGAAGAATCTTTACTTTGAAACTCTGTTCTTTACCTTCTTCACACTATGAAACAGCTTTGTATTCGCCTTAAACACTGTTTCAGGGCAAGAGATTGTGTTTTAGACTAAAAGGGAATGCATTATAAGAAGAATCTTTACTTTGAAACTCTGTTCTTTACCTTTTTCACACTATGAAACAGCTTTGTATTCACCTTAAACACTGTTTCAGTGCAAGAGATTGTGTTTTAGACTAAAAGAGACTGCATTATAAGAAGAATCTTTACTTTGAAACTCTGTTCTTTACCTTTTTCACACTATGAAACAGCTTTGTATTCACCTTAAACACTGTTTCAGTGCAAGAGATTGTGTTTTAGACTAAAAGAGACTGCATTATAAGAAGAATCTTTACTTTGAAACTCTGTTCTTTACCTTTTTCACACTATGAAACAGCTTTGTATTCAACTTAAACACTGTTTCAGGGCAAGAGATTGTGTTTTAGACTAAAAGAGACTGCATTATAAGAAGAATCTTTACTTTGAAACTGTTTACCTTTTTCACACTATTAAACAGCTTTGTATTCAACTTAAACACTGTTTCAGGGCAAGAGATTGTGTTTTAGACTAAAAGGTAATGCATTATAAGAAGAATCTTTACTTTGAAACTCTGTTCTTTACCTTCTTCACACTATGAAACAGCTTTGTATTCGCCTTAAACACTGTTTCAGGGCAAGAGATTGTGTTTTAGACTAAAAGGTAATGCATTATAAGAAGAATCTTTACTTTGAAACTGTTCTTTACCTTCTTCACACTATGAAACAGCATTGTATTCGCCTTAAACACTGTTTCAGGGCAAGAGATTGTGTTTTAGACTAAAAGAGAATGCATTATATGAAGAATCTTTACTTTGAAACTCTGTTCTTTACCTTTTTCACACTATGAAACAGCTTTGTATTCACTTAAACAATGTATCAAGGCAAGAGATTGTGTTTTAGACTAAAAGAGACTGCATTATAAGAAGAATCTTTACTTTGAAACTCTGTTCTTTACCTTCTTCACACTATGAAACAGCTTTGTATTCGCCTTAAACACTGTTTCAGGGCAAGAGATTGTGTTTTAGACTAAAAGAGAATGCATTATAAGAAGAATCTTTACTTTGAAACTCTGTTCTTTACCTTTTTCACACTATGAAACAGCTTTGTATTCACCTTAAACACTGTTTCAGGGCAAGAGATTGTGTTTTAGACTAAAAGAGACTGCATTATAAGAAGAATCTTTACTTTGAAACTCTGTTCTTTACCTTCTTCACACTATGAAACAGCTTTGTATTCACCTTAAACACTGTTTCAGGGCAAGAGATTGTGTTTTAGACTAAAAGGGAATGCATTATAAGAAGAATCTTTACTTTGAAACTGTTCTTTACCTTTTTCACACTATGAAACAGCTTTGTATTCAACTTAAACACTGTTTCAGGGCAAGAGATTGTGTTTTAGACTAAAAGGTAATGCATTATAAGAAGAATCTTTACTTTGAAACTCTGTTCTTTACCTTCTTCACACTATGAAACAGCTTTGTATTCACTTAAACAATGCATCAAGGCAAGAGATTGTGTTTTAGACTAAAAGAGACTGCATTATAAGAAGAATCTTTACTTTGAAACTCTGTTCTTTACCTTCTTCACACTATGAAACAGCTTTGTATTCGCCTTAAACACTGTTTCAGGGCAAGAGATTGTGTTTTAGACTAAAAGGGAATGCATTATAAGAAGAATCTTTACTTTGAAACTCTGTTCTTTACCTTTTTCACACTATGAAACAGCTTTGTATTCACCTTAAACACTGTTTCAGTGCAAGAGATTGTGTTTTAGACTAAAAGAGACTGCATTATAAGAAGAATCTTTACTTTGAAACTCTGTTCTTTACCTTTTTCACACTATGAAACAGCTTTGTATTCAACTTAAACACTGTTTCAGGGCAAGAGATTGTGTTTTAGACTAAAAGAGACTGCATTATAAGAAGAATCTTTACTTTGAAACTGTTTACCTTTTTCACACTATTAAACAGCTTTGTATTCAACTTAAACACTGTTTCAGGGCAAGAGATTGTGTTTTAGACTAAAAGGGAATGCATTATAAGAAGAATCTTTACTTTGAAACTCTGTTCTTTACCTTTTTCACACTATGAAACAGCTTTGTATTCACCTTAAACACTGTTTCAGGGCAAGAGATTGTGTTTTAGACTAAAAGAGACTGCATTATAAGAAGAATCTTTACTTTGAAACTCTGTTCTTTACCTTCTTCACACTATGAAACAGCTTTGTATTCACCTTAAACACTGTTTCAGGGCAAGAGATTGTGTTTTAGACTAAAAGGTAATGCATTATAAGAAGAATCTTTACTTTGAAACTGTTCTTTACCTTTTTCACACTATGAAACAGCTTTGTATTCAACTTAAACACTGTTTCAGGGCAAGAGATTGTGTTTTAGACTAAAAGGTAATGCATTATAAGAAGAATCTTTACTTTGAAACTCTGTTCTTTACCTTCTTCACACTATGAAACAGCTTTGTATTCGCCTTAAACACTGTTTCAGGGCAAGAGATTGTGTTTTAGACTAAAAGGTAATGCATTATAAGAAGAATCTTTACTTTGAAACTGTTCTTTACCTTTTTCACACTATGAAACAGCTTTGTATTCAACTTAAACACTGTTTCAGGGCAAGAGATTGTGTTTTAGACTAAAAGGGAATGCATTATAAGAAGAATCTTTACTTTGAAACTCTGTTCTTTACCTTCTTCACACTATGAAACAGCTTTGTATTCGCCTTAAACACTGTTTCAGGGCAAGAGATTGTGTTTTAGACTAAAAGGTAATGCATTATAAGAAGAATCTTTACTTTGAAACTCTGTTCTTTACCTTCTTCACACTATGAAACAGCTTTGTATTCCCTTAAACAATGTATCAAGGCAAGAGATTGTGTTTTAGACTAAAAGAGACTGCATTATAAGAAGAATCTTTACTTTGAAACTCTGTTCTTTACCTTTTTCACACTATGAAACAGCTTTGTATTCGCCTTAAACACTGTTTCAGGGCAAGAGATTGTGTTTTAGACTAAAAGGGAATGCATTATATGAAGAATCTTTACTTTGAAACTCTGTTCTTTACCTTTTTCACACTATGAAACAGCTTTGTATTCACTTAAACAATGTATCAAGGCAAGAGATTGTGTTTTAGACTAAAAGAGACTGCATTATAAGAAGAATGTTTACTTTGAAACTCTGTTCTTTACCTTTTTCACACTATGAAACAGCTTTGTATTCACCTTAAACACTGTTTCAGGGCAAGAGATTGTGTTTTAGACTAAAAGGTAATGCATTATAAGAAGAATCTTTACTTTGAAACTCTGTTCTTTACCTTCTTCACACTATGAAACAGCTTTGTATTCAACTTAAACACTGTTTCAGGGCAAGAGATTGTGTTTTAGACTAAAAGGTAATGCATTATAAGAAGAATCTTTACTTTGAAACTCTGTTCTTTACCTTTTTCACACTATGAAACAGCTTTGTATTCAACTTAAACACTGTTTCAGGGCAAGAGATTGTGTTTTAGACTAAAAGAGACTGCATTATAAGAAGAATCTTTACTTTGAAACTGTTTACCTTTTTCACACTATTAAACAGCTTTGTATTCAACTTAAACACTGTTTCAGGGCAAGAGATTGTGTTTTAGACTAAAAGGGAATGCATTATAAGAAGAATCTTTACTTTGAAACTCTGTTCTTTACCTTTTTCACACTATGAAACAGCTTTGTATTCACCTTAAACACTGTTTCAGGGCAAGAGATTGTGTTTTAGACTAAAAGAGACTGCATTATAAGAAGAATCTTTACTTTGAAACTCTGTTCTTTACCTTCTTCACACTATGAAACAGCTTTGTATTCACCTTAAACACTGTTTCAGGGCAAGAGATTGTGTTTTAGACTAAAAGGTAATGCATTATAAGAAGAATCTTTACTTTGAAACTGTTCTTTACCTTTTTCACACTATGAAACAGCTTTGTATTCAACTTAAACACTGTTTCAGGGCAAGAGATTGTGTTTTAGACTAAAAGGTAATGCATTATAAGAAGAATCTTTACTTTGAAACTCTGTTCTTTACCTTCTTCACACTATGAAACAGCTTTGTATTCGCCTTAAACACTGTTTCAGGGCAAGAGATTGTGTTTTAGACTAAAAGGTAATGCATTATAAGAAGAATCTTTACTTTGAAACTGTTCTTTACCTTTTTCACACTATGAAACAGCTTTGTATTCAACTTAAACACTGTTTCAGGGCAAGAGATTGTGTTTTAGACTAAAAGGGAATGCATTATAAGAAGAATCTTTACTTTGAAACTCTGTTCTTTACCTTCTTCACACTATGAAACAGCTTTGTATTCGCCTTAAACACTGTTTCAGGGCAAGAGATTGTGTTTTAGACTAAAAGGTAATGCATTATAAGAAGAATCTTTACTTTGAAACTCTGTTCTTTACCTTTTTCACACTATGAAACAGCTTTGTATTCACTTAAACAATGTATCAAGGCAAGAGATTGTGTTTTAGACTAAAAGAGACTGCATTATAAGAAGAATGTTTACTTTGAAACTCTGTTCTTTACCTTTTTCACACTATGAAACAGCTTTGTATTCACCTTAAACACTGTTTCAGGGCAAGAGATTGTGTTTTAGACTAAAAGGTAATGCATTATAAGAAGAATCTTTACTTTGAAACTCTGTTCTTTACCTTCTTCACACTATGAAACAGCTTTGTATTCGCCTTAAACACTGTTTCAAGGCAAGAGATTGTGTTTTAGACTAAAAGGTAATGCATTATAAGAAGAATCTTTACTTTGAAACTCTGTTCTTTACCTTCTTCACACTATGAAACAGCTTTGTATTCACTTAAACAATGTATCAAGGCAAGAGATTGTGTTTTAGACTAAAAGAGACTGCATTATAAGAAGAATCTTTACTTTGAAACTCTGTTCTTTACCTTCTTCACACTATGAAACAGCTTTGTATTCGCCTTAAACACTGTTTCAGGGCAAGAGATTGTGTTTTAGACTAAAAGGGAATGCAATATAAGAAGAATCTTTACTTTGAAACTGTTCTTTACCTTTTTCACACTATGAAACAGCTTTGTATTCAACTTAAACACTGTTTCAGGGCAAGAGATTGTGTTTTAGACTAAAAGGTAATGCATTATAAGAAGAATCTTTACTTTGAAACTCTGTTCTTTACCTTTTTCACACTATGAAACAGCTTTGTATTCACCTTAAACACTGTTTCAGGGCAAGAGATTGTGTTTTAGACTAAAAGGTAATGCATTATAAGAAGAATCTTTACTTTGAAACTCTGTTCTTTACCTTTTTCACACTATGAAACAGCTTTGTATTCACCTTAAACACTGTTTCAGGGCAAGAGATTGTGTTTTAGACTAAAAGGTAATGCATTATAAGAAGAATCTTTACTTTGAAACTCTGTTCTTTACCTTCTTCACACTATGAAACAGCTTTGTATTCAACTTAAACACTGTTTCAGGGCAAGAGATTGTGTTTTAGACTAAAAGGTAATGCATTATATGAAGAATCTTTACTTTGAAACTCTGTTCTTTACCTTTTTCACACTATGAAACAGCTTTGTATTCACCTTAAACACTGTTTCAGGGCAAGAGATTGTGTTTTAGACTAAAAGGGAATGCATTATAAGAAGAATCTTTACTTTGAAACTCTGTTCTTTACCTTTTTCACACTATGAAACAGCTTTGTATTCACCTTAAACACTGTTTCAGGGCAAGAGATTGTGTTTTAGACTAAAAGGTAATGCATTATAAGAAGAATCTTTACTTTGAAACTCTGTTCTTTACCTTTTTCACACTATGAAACAGCTTTGTATTCACCTTAAACACTGTTTCAGGGCAAGAGATTGTGTTTTAGACTAAAAGGTAATGCATTATAAGAAGAATCTTTACTTTGAAACTCTGTTCTTTACCTTCTTCACACTATGAAACAGCTTTGTATTCGCCTTAAACACTGTTTCAGGGCAAGAGATTGTGTTTTAGACTAAAAGGTAATGCATTATAAGAAGAATCTTTACTTTGAAACTCTGTTCTTTACCTTCTTCACACTATGAAACAGCTTTGTATTCACTTAAACAATGTATCAAGGCAAGAGATTGTGTTTTAGACTAAAAGAGACTGCATTATAAGAAGAATCTTTACTTTGAAACTCTGTTCTTTACCTTCTTCACACTATGAAACAGCTTTGTATTCGCCTTAAACACTGTTTCAGGGCAAGAGATTGTGTTTTAGACTAAAAGGGAATGCAATATAAGAAGAATCTTTACTTTGAAACTGTTCTTTACCTTTTTCACACCATGAAACAGCTTTGTATTCAACTTAAACACTGTTTCAGGGCAAGAGATTGTGTTTTAGACTAAAAGGTAATGCATTATAAGAAGAATCTTTACTTTGAAACTCTGTTCTTTACCTTCTTCACACTATGAAACAGCTTTGTATTCGCCTTAAACACTGTTTCAGGGCAAGAGATTGTGTTTTAGACTAAAAGGTAATGCATTATAAGAAGAATCTTTACTTTGAAACTGTTCTTTACCTTCTTCACACTATGAAACAGCATTGTATTCGCCTTAAACACTGTTTCAGGGCAAGAGATTGTGTTTTAGACTAAAAGGGAATGCATTATATGAAGAATCTTTACTTTGAAACTCTGTTCTTTACCTTTTTCACACTATGAAACAGCTTTGTATTCACTTAAACAATGTATCAAGGCAAGAGATTGTGTTTTAGACTAAAAGAGACTGCATTATAAGAAGAATCTTTACTTTGAAACTCTGTTCTTTACCTTCTTCACACTATGAAACAGCTTTGTATTCGCCTTAAACACTGTTTCAGGGCAAGAGATTGTGTTTTAGACTAAAAGAGAATGCATTATAAGAAGAATCTTTACTTTGAAACTCTGTTCTTTACCTTTTTCACACTATGAAACAGCTTTGTATTCACCTTAAACACTGTTTCAGGGCAAGAGATTGTGTTTTAGACTAAAAGAGACTGCATTATAAGAAGAATCTTTACTTTGAAACTCTGTTCTTTACCTTCTTCACACTATGAAACAGCTTTGTATTCACCTTAAACACTGTTTCAGGGCAAGAGATTGTGTTTTAGACTAAAAGGTAATGCATTATAAGAAGAATCTTTACTTTGAAACTGTTCTTTACCTTTTTCACACTATGAAACAGCTTTGTATTCAACTTAAACACTGTTTCAGGGCAAGAGATTGTGTTTTAGACTAAAAGGTAATGCATTATAAGAAGAATCTTTACTTTGAAACTGTTCTTTACCTTTTTCACACTATGAAACAGCTTTGTATTCAACTTAAACACTGTTTCAGGGCAAGAGATTGTGTTTTAGACTAAAAGGGAATGCATTATAAGAAGAATCTTTACTTTGAAACTCTGTTCTTTACCTTCTTCACACTATGAAACAGCTTTGTATTCGCCTTAAACACTGTTTCAGGGCAAGAGATTGTGTTTTAGACTAAAAGAGACTGCATTATAAGAAGAATCTTTACTTTGAAACTCTGTTCTTTACCTTTTTCACACTATGAAACAGCTTTGTATTCGCCTTAAACACTGTTTCAGGGCAAGAGATTGTGTTTTAGACTAAAAGGGAATGCATTATATGAAGAATCTTTACTTTGAAACTCTGTTCTTTACCTTTTTCACACTATGAAACAGCTTTGTATTCACTTAAACAATGTATCAAGGCAAGAGATTGTGTTTTAGACTAAAAGAGACTGCATTATAAGAAGAATCTTTACTTTGAAACTCTGTTCTTTACCTTCTTCACACTATGAAACAGCTTTGTATTCGCCTTAAACACTGTTTCAGGGCAAGAGATTGTGTTTTAGACTAAAAGAGAATGCATTATAAGAAGAATCTTTACTTTGAAACTCTGTTCTTTACCTTTTTCACACTATGAAACAGCTTTGTATTCACCTTAAACACTGTTTCAGGGCAAGAGATTGTGTTTTAGACTAAAAGAGACTGCATTATAAGAAGAATCTTTACTTTGAAACTCTGTTCTTTACCTTCTTCACACTATGAAACAGCTTTGTATTCGCCTTAAACACTGTATCAGGGCAAGAGATTGTGTTTTAGACTAAAAGGTAATGCATTATAAGAAGAATCTTTACTTTGAAACTGTTCTTTACCTTTTTCACACTATGAAACAGCTTTGTATTCAACTTAAACACTGTTTCAGGGCAAGAGATTGTGTTTTAGACTAAAAGGTAATGCATTATAAGAAGAATCTTTACTTTGAAACTCTGTTCTTTACCTTCTTCACACTATGAAACAGCTTTGTATTCGCCTTAAACACTGTTTCAGGGCAAGAGATTGTGTTTTAGACTAAAAGGTAATGCATTATAAGAAGAATCTTTACTTTGAAACTGTTCTTTACCTTTTTCACACTATGAAACAGCTTTGTATTCAACTTAAACACTGTTTCAGGGCAAGAGATTGTGTTTTAGACTAAAAGGGAATGCATTATAAGAAGAATCTTTACTTTGAAACTCTGTTCTTTACCTTCTTCACACTATGAAACAGCTTTGTATTCGCCTTAAACACTGTTTCAGGGCAAGAGATTGTGTTTTAGACTAAAAGGTAATGCATTATAAGAAGAATCTTTACTTTGAAACTCTGTTCTTTACCTTCTTCACACTATGAAACAGCTTTGTATTCCCTTAAACAATGTATCAAGGCAAGAGATTGTGTTTTAGACTAAAAGAGACTGCATTATAAGAAGAATCTTTACTTTGAAACTCTGTTCTTTACCTTTTTCACACTATGAAACAGCTTTGTATTCGCCTTAAACACTGTTTCAGGGCAAGAGATTGTGTTTTAGACTAAAAGGGAATGCATTATATGAAGAATCTTTACTTTGAAACTCTGTTCTTTACCTTTTTCACACTATGAAACAGCTTTGTATTCACTTAAACAATGTATCAAGGCAAGAGATTGTGTTTTAGACTAAAAGAGACTGCATTATAAGAAGAATGTTTACTTTGAAACTCTGTTCTTTACCTTTTTCACACTATGAAACAGCTTTGTATTCACCTTAAACACTGTTTCAGGGCAAGAGATTGTGTTTTAGACTAAAAGGTAATGCATTATAAGAAGAATCTTTACTTTGAAACTCTGTTCTTTACCTTCTTCACACTATGAAACAGCTTTGTATTCAACTTAAACACTGTTTCAGGGCAAGAGATTGTGTTTTAGACTAAAAGGTAATGCATTATAAGAAGAATCTTTACTTTGAAACTCTGTTCTTTACCTTTTTCACACTATGAAACAGCTTTGTATTCACCTTAAACACTGTTTCAGGGCAAGAGATTGTGTTTTAGACTAAAAGGGAATGCATTATAAGAAGAATCTTTACTTTGAAACTCTGTTCTTTACCTTTTTCACACTATGAAACAGCTTTGTATTCACCTTAAACACTGTTTCAGGGCAAGAGATTGTGTTTTAGACTAAAAGGTAATGCATTATAAGAAGAATGTTTACTTTGAAACTCTGTTCTTTACCTTTTTCACACTATGAAACAGCTTTGTATTCACCTTAAACACTGTTTCAGGGCAAGAGATTGTGTTTTAGACTAAAAGGTAATGCATTATAAGAAGAATCTTTACTTTGAAACTCTGTTCTTTACCTTCTTCACACTATGAAACAGCTTTGTATTCGCCTTAAACACTGTTTCAGGGCAAGAGATTGTGTTTTAGACTAAAAGGTAATGCATTATAAGAAGAATCTTTACTTTGAAACTCTGTTCTTTACCTTCTTCACACTATGAAACAGCTTTGTATTCACTTAAACAATGTATCAAGGCAAGAGATTGTGTTTTAGACTAAAAGAGACTGCATTATAAGAAGAATCTTTACTTTGAAACTCTGTTCTTTACCTTCTTCACACTATGAAACAGCTTTGTATTCGCCTTAAACACTGTTTCAGGGCAAGAGATTGTGTTTTAGACTAAAAGGGAATGCAATATAAGAAGAATCTTTACTTTGAAACTGTTCTTTACCTTTTTCACACTATGAAACAGCTTTGTATTCAACTTAAACACTGTTTCAGGGCAAGAGATTGTGTTTTAGACTAAAAGGTAATGCATTATAAGAAGAATCTTTACTTTGAAACTCTATTCTTTACCTTCTTCACACTATGAAACAGCTTTTTATTCGCCTTAAACACTGTTTCAGGGCAAGAGATTGTGTTTCAGACTAAAAGGTAATGCATTATAAGAAGAATCTTTACTTTGAAACTCTGTTCTTTACCTTCTTCACACTATGAAACAGCATTATATTCGCCTTAAACACTGTTTCAGGGCAAGAGATTGTGTTTTAGACTAAAAGGGAATGCATTATAAGAAGAATCTTTACTTTGAAACTCTGTTCTTTACCTTTTTCACACTATGAAACAGCTTTGTATTCACCTTAAACACTGTTTCAGGGCAAGAGATTGTGTTTTAGACTAAAAGGTAATGCATTATAAGAAGAATCTTTACTTTGAAACTCTGTTCTTTACCTTTTTCACACTATGAAACAGCTTTGTATTCACCTTAAACACTGTTTCAGGGCAAGAGATTGTGTTTTAGACTAAAAGGGAATGCATTATAAGAAGAATCTTTACTTTGAAACTCTGTTCTTTACCTTTTTCACACTATGAAACAGCTTTGTATTCACCTTAAACACTGTTTCAGGGCAAGAGATTGTGTTTTAGACTAAAAGGTAATGCATTATAAGAAGAATCTTTACTTTGAAACTCTGTTCTTTACCTTCTTCACACTATGAAACAGCTTTGTATTCGCCTTAAACACTGTTTCAGGGCAAGAGATTGTGTTTTAGACTAAAAGGTAATGCATTATAAGAAGAATATTTACTTTGAAACTCTGTTCTTTACCTTCTTCACACTATGAAACAGCTTTTTATTCGCCTTAAACACTGTTTCAGGGCAAGAGATTGTGTTTCAGACTAAAAGGTAATGCATTATAAGAAGAATCTTTACTTTGAAACTCTGTTCTTTACCTTCTTCACACTATGAAACAGCATTATATTCGCCTTAAACACTGTTTCAGGGCAAGAGATTGTGTTTTAGACTAAAAGGGAATGCATTATATGAGGAATCTTTACTTTGAAACTCTGTTCTTTACCTTTTTCACACTATGAAACAGCTTTGTATTCAAATTAAACACTGTTTCAGGGCAAGAGATTGTGTTTTAGACTAAAAGGTAATGCATTATAAGAAGAATCTTTACTTTGAAACTCTGTTCTTTACCTTCTTCACACTATGAAACAGCTTTTTATTCGCCTTAAACACTGTTTCAGGGCAAGAGATTGTGTTTCAGACTAAAAGGTAATGCATTATAAGAAGAATCTTTACTTTGAAACTCTGTTCTTTACCTTCTTCACACTATGAAACAGCATTATATTCGCCTTAAACACTGTTTCAGGGCAAGAGATTGTGTTTTAGACTAAAAGGGAATGCATTATATGAGGAATCTTTACTTTGAAACTCTGTTCTTTACCTTTTTCACACTATGAAACAGCTTTGTATTCACTTAAACAATGTATCAAGGCAAGAGATTGTGTTTTAGACTAAAAGGTAATGCATTATAAGAAGAATCTTTACTTTGAAACTCTGTTCTTTACCTTTTTCACACTATGAAACAGCTTTGTATTCAACTTAAACACTGTTTCAGGGCAAGAGATTGTGTTTTAGACTAAAAGAGACTGCATTATAAGAAGAATCTTTACTTTGAAACTGTTCTTTACCTTCTTCACACTATGAAACAGCTTTGTATTCACCTTAAACACTGTTTCAGGGCAAGAGATTGTGTTTTAGACTAAAAGGTAATGCATTATAAGAAGAATCTTTACTTTGAAACTCTGTTCTTTACCTTTTTCACACTATGAAACAGCTTTGTATTCAACTTAAACACTGTTTCAGGGCAAGAGATTGTGTTTTAGACTAAAAGGTAATGCATTATAAGAAGAATGTTTACTTTGAAACTCTGTTCTTTACCTTTTTCACACTATGAAACAGCTTTGTATTCACCTTAAACACTGTTTCAGGGCAAGAGATTGTGTTTTAGACTAAAAGGTAATGCATTATAAGAAGAATCTTTACTTTGAAACTCTGTTCTTTACCTTCTTCACACTATGAAACAGCTTTGTATTCAACTTAAACACTGTTTCAGGGCAAGAGATTGTGTTTTAGACTAAAAGGTAATGCATTATAAGAAGAATCTTTACTTTGAAACTCTGTTCTTTACCTTTTTCACACTATGAAACAGCTTTGTATTCACCTTAAACACTGTTTCAGGGCAAGAGATTGTGTTTTAGACTAAAAGGGAATGCATTATAAGAAGAATCTTTACTTTGAAACTCTGTTCTTTACCTTTTTCACACTATGAAACAGCTTTGTATTCACCTTAAACACTGTTTCAGGGCAAGAGATTGTGTTTTAGACTAAAAGGTAATGCATTATAAGAAGAATGTTTACTTTGAAACTCTGTTCTTTACCTTTTTCACACTATGAAACAGCTTTGTATTCACCTTAAACACTGTTTCAGGGCAAGAGATTGTGTTTTAGACTAAAAGAGACTGCATTATAAGAAGAATCTTTACTTTGAAACTCTGTTCTTTACCGTCTTCACACTATGAAACAGCTTTGTATTCACCTTAAACACTGTTTCAGGGCAAGAGATTGTGTTTTAGACTAAAAGGGAATGCAATATAAGAAGAATCTTTACTTTGAAACTGTTCTTTACCTTTTTCACACTATGAAACAGCTTTGTATTCAACTTAAACACTGTTTCAGGGCAAGAGATTGTGTTTTAGACTAAAAGGTAATGCATTATAAGAAGAATCTTTACTTTGAAACTCTGTTCTTTACCTTCTTCACACTATGAAACAGCTTTCTATTCGCCTTAAACACTGTTTCAGGGCAAGAGATTGTGTTTCAGACTAAAAGGTAATGCATTATAAGAAGAATCTTTACTTTGAAACTCTGTTCTTTACCTTCTTCACACTATGAAACAGCTTTGTATTCGCCTTAAACACTGTTTCAGGGCAAGAGATTGTGTTTCAGACTAAAAGGTAATGCATTATAAGAAGAATCTTTACTTTGAAACTCTGTTCTTTACCTTCTTCACACTATGAAACAGCTTTGTATTCGCCTTAAACACTGTTTCAGGGCAAGAGATTGTGTTTCAGACTAAAAGGTAATGCATTATAAGAAGAATCTTTACTTTGAAACTCTGTTCTTTACCTTCTTCACACTATGAAACAGCTTTGTATTCGCCTTAAACACTGTTTCAGGGCAAGAGATTGTGTTTTAGACTAAAAGAGACTGCATTATAAGAAGAATCTTTACTTTGAAACTCTGTTCTTTACCTTCTTCACACTATGAAACAGCTTTGTATTCACTTAAACAATGCATCAAGGCAAGAGATTGTGTTTTAGACTAAAAGAGACTGCATTATAAGAAGAATCTTTACTTTGAAACTCTGTTCTTTACCTTCTTCACACTATGAAACAGCTTTGTATTCGCCTTAAACACTGTTTCAGGGCAAGAGATTGTGTTTTAGACTAAAAGGGAATGCATTATAAGAAGAATCTTTACTTTGAAACTCTGTTCTTTACCTTTTTCACACTATGAAACAGCTTTGTATTCACCTTAAACACTGTTTCAGTGCAAGAGATTGTGTTTTAGACTAAAAGAGACTGCATTATAAGAAGAATCTTTACTTTGAAACTCTGTTCTTTACCTTTTTCACACTATGAAACAGCTTTGTATTCAACTTAAACACTGTTTCAGGGCAAGAGATTGTGTTTTAGACTAAAAGAGACTGCATTATAAGAAGAATCTTTACTTTGAAACTGTTTACCTTTTTCACACTATTAAACAGCTTTGTATTCAACTTAAACACTGTTTCAGGGCAAGAGATTGTGTTTTAGACTAAAAGGTAATGCATTATAAGAAGAATCTTTACTTTGAAACTCTGTTCTTTACCTTCTTCACACTATGAAACAGCTTTGTATTCGCCTTAAACACTGTTTCAGGGCAAGAGATTGTGTTTTAGACTAAAAGGTAATGCATTATAAGAAGAATCTTTACTTTGAAACTGTTCTTTACCTTCTTCACACTATGAAACAGCATTGTATTCGCCTTAAACACTGTTTCAGGGCAAGAGATTGTGTTTTAGACTAAAAGGGAATGCATTATATGAAGAATCTTTACTTTGAAACTCTGTTCTTTACCTTTTTCACACTATGAAACAGCTTTGTATTCACTTAAACAATGTATCAAGGCAAGAGATTGTGTTTTAGACTAAAAGAGACTGCATTATAAGAAGAATCTTTACTTTGAAACTCTGTTCTTTACCTTCTTCACACTATGAAACAGCTTTGTATTCGCCTTAAACACTGTTTCAGGGCAAGAGATTGTGTTTTAAACTAAAAGAGAATGCATTATAAGAAGAATCTTTACTTTGAAACTCTGTTCTTTACCTTTTTCACACTATGAAACAGCTTTGTATTCACCTTAAACACTGTTTCAGGGCAAGAGATTGTGTTTTAGACTAAAAGAGACTGCATTATAAGAAGAATCTTTACTTTGAAACTCTGTTCTTTACCTTCTTCACACTATGAAACAGCTTTGTATTCACCTTAAACACTGTTTCAGGGCAAGAGATTGTGTTTTAGACTAAAAGGTAATGCATTATAAGAAGAATCTTTACTTTGAAACTGTTCTTTACCTTTTTCACACTATGAAACAGCTTTGTATTCAACTTAAACACTGTTTCAGGGCAAGAGATTGTGTTTTAGACTAAAAGGTAATGCATTATAAGAAGAATCTTTACTTTGAAACTCTGTTCTTTACCTTCTTCACACTATGAAACAGCTTTGTATTCGCCTTAAACACTGTTTCAGGGCAAGAGATTGTGTTTTAGACTAAAAGGTAATGCATTATAAGAAGAATCTTTACTTTGAAACTGTTCTTTACCTTTTTCACACTATGAAACAGCTTTGTATTCAACTTAAACACTGTTTCAGGGCAAGAGATTGTGTTTTAGACTAAAAGGGAATGCATTATAAGAAGAATCTTTACTTTGAAACTCTGTTCTTTACCTTCTTCACACTATGAAACAGCTTTGTATTCGCCTTAAACACTGTTTCAGGGCAAGAGATTGTGTTTTAGACTAAAAGGTAATGCATTATAAGAAGAATCTTTACTTTGAAACTCTGTTCTTTACCTTCTTCACACTATGAAACAGCTTTGTATTCCCTTAAACAATGTATCAAGGCAAGAGATTGTGTTTTAGACTAAAAGAGACTGCATTATAAGAAGAATCTTTACTTTGAAACTCTGTTCTTTACCTTTTTCACACTATGAAACAGCTTTGTATTCGCCTTAAACACTGTTTCAGGGCAAGAGATTGTGTTTTAGACTAAAAGGGAATGCATTATATGAAGAATCTTTACTTTGAAACTCTGTTCTTTACCTTTTTCACACTATGAAACAGCTTTGTATTCACTTAAACAATGTATCAAGGCAAGAGATTGTGTTTTAGACTAAAAGAGACTGCATTATAAGAAGAATGTTTACTTTGAAACTCTGTTCTTTACCTTTTTCACACTATGAAACAGCTTTGTATTCACCTTAAACACTGTTTCAGGGCAAGAGATTGTGTTTTAGACTAAAAGGTAATGCATTATAAGAAGAATCTTTACTTTGAAACTCTGTTCTTTACCTTCTTCACACTATGAAACAGCTTTGTATTCACTTAAACAATGTATCAAGGCAAGAGATTGTGTTTTAGACTAAAAGAGACTGCATTATAAGAAGAATCTTTACTTTGAAACTCTGTTCTTTACCTTCTTCACACTATGAAACAGCTTTGTATTCGCCTTAAACACTGTTTCAGGGCAAGAGATTGTGTTTTAGACTAAAAGAGAATGCATTATAAGAAGAATCTTTACTTTGAAACTCTGTTCTTTACCTTTTTCACACTATGAAACAGCTTTGTATTCACCTTAAACACTGTTTCAGGGCAAGAGATTGTGTTTTAGACTAAAAGAGACTGCATTATAAGAAGAATCTTTACTTTGAAACTCTGTTCTTTACCTTCTTCACACTATGAAACAGCTTTGTATTCACCTTAAACACTGTTTCAGGGCAAGAGATTGTGTTTTAGACTAAAAGGTAATGCATTATAAGAAGAATCTTTACTTTGAAACTGTTCTTTACCTTTTTCACACTATGAAACAGCTTTGTATTCAACTTAAACACTGTTTCAGGGCAAGAGATTGTGTTTTAGACTAAAAGGTAATGCATTATAAGAAGAATCTTTACTTTGAAACTCTGTTCTTTACCTTCTTCACACTATGAAACAGCTTTGTATTCGCCTTAAACACTGTTTCAGGGCAAGAGATTGTGTTTTAGACTAAAAGGTAATGCATTATAAGAAGAATCTTTACTTTGAAACTGTTCTTTACCTTTTTCACACTATGAAACAGCTTTGTATTCAACTTAAACACTGTTTCAGGGCAAGAGATTGTGTTTTAGACTAAAAGGGAATGCATTATAAGAAGAATCTTTACTTTGAAACTCTGTTCTTTACCTTCTTCACACTATGAAACAGCTTTGTATTCGCCTTAAACACTGTTTCAGGGCAAGAGATTGTGTTTTAGACTAAAAGGTAATGCATTATAAGAAGAATCTTTACTTTGAAACTCTGTTCTTTACCTTCTTCACACTATGAAACAGCTTTGTATTCCCTTAAACAATGTATCAAGGCAAGAGATTGTGTTTTAGACTAAAAGAGACTGCATTATAAGAAGAATCTTTACTTTGAAACTCTGTTCTTTACCTTTTTCACACTATGAAACAGCTTTGTATTCGCCTTAAACACTGTTTCAGGGCAAGAGATTGTGTTTTAGACTAAAAGGGAATGCATTATATGAAGAATCTTTACTTTGAAACTCTGTTCTTTACCTTTTTCACACTATGAAACAGCTTTGTATTCACTTAAACAATGTATCAAGGCAAGAGATTGTGTTTTAGACTAAAAGAGACTGCATTATAAGAAGAATGTTTACTTTGAAACTCTGTTCTTTACCTTTTTCACACTATGAAACAGCTTTGTATTCACCTTAAACACTGTTTCAGGGCAAGAGATTGTGTTTTAGACTAAAAGGTAATGCATTATAAGAAGAATCTTTACTTTGAAACTCTGTTCTTTACCTTCTTCACACTATGAAACAGCTTTGTATTCAACTTAAACACTGTTTCAGGGCAAGAGATTGTGTTTTAGACTAAAAGGTAATGCATTATAAGAAGAATCTTTACTTTGAAACTCTGTTCTTTACCTTTTTCACACTATGAAACAGCTTTGTATTCACCTTAAACACTGTTTCAGGGCAAGAGATTGTGTTTTAGACTAAAAGGGAATGCATTATAAGAAGAATCTTTACTTTGAAACTCTGTTCTTTACCTTTTTCACACTATGAAACAGCTTTGTATTCACCTTAAACACTGTTTCAGGGCAAGAGATTGTGTTTTAGACTAAAAGGTAATGCATTATAAGAAGAATGTTTACTTTGAAACTCTGTTCTTTACCTTTTTCACACTATGAAACAGCTTTGTATTCACCTTAAACACTGTTTCAGGGCAAGAGATTGTGTTTTAGACTAAAAGGTAATGAATTATAAGAAGAATCTTTACTTTGAAACTCTGTTCTTTACCTTCTTCACACTATGAAACAGCTTTGTATTCGCCTTAAACACTGTTTCAGGGCAAGAGATTGTGTTTTAGACTAAAAGGTAATGCATTATAAGAAGAATCTTTACTTTGAAACTCTGTTCTTTACCTTCTTCACACTATGAAACAGCTTTGTATTCACTTAAACAATGTATCAAGGCAAGAGATTGTGTTTTAGACTAAAAGAGACTGCATTATAAGAAGAATCTTTACTTTGAAACTCTGTTCTTTACCTTCTTCACACTATGAAACAGCTTTGTATTCGCCTTAAACACTGTTTCAGGGCAAGAGATTGTGTTTTAGACTAAAAGGGAATGCAATATAAGAAGAATCTTTACTTTGAAACTGTTCTTTACCTTTTTCACACTATGAAACAGCTTTGTATTCAACTTAAACACTGTTTCAGGGCAAGAGATTGTGTTTTAGACTAAAAGGTAATGCATTATAAGAAGAATCTTTACTTTGAAACTCTGTTCTTTACCTTTTTCACACTATGAAACAGCTTTGTATTCACCTTAAACACTGTTTCAGGGCAAGAGATTGTGTTTTAGACTAAAAGGTAATGCATTATAAGAAGAATCTTTACTTTGAAACTCTGTTCTTTACCTTTTTCACACTATGAAACAGCTTTGTATTCACCTTAAACACTGTTTCAGGGCAAGAGATTGTGTTTTAGACTAAAAGGTAATGCATTATAAGAAGAATCTTTACTTTGAAACTCTGTTCTTTACCTTCTTCACACTATGAAACAGCTTTGTATTCAACTTAAACACTGTTTCAGGGCAAGAGATTGTGTTTTAGACTAAAAGGTAATGCATTATAAGAAGAATCTTTACTTTGAAACTCTGTTCTTTACCTTTTTCACACTATGAAACAGCTTTGTATTCACCTTAAACACTGTTTCAGGGCAAGAGATTGTGTTTTAGACTAAAAGGGAATGCATTATAAGAAGAATCTTTACTTTGAAACTCTGTTCTTTACCTTTTTCACACTATGAAACAGCTTTGTATTCACCTTAAACACTGTTTCAGGGCAAGAGATTGTGTTTTAGACTAAAAGGTAATGCATTATAAGAAGAATCTTTACTTTGAAACTCTGTTCTTTACCTTCTTCACACTATGAAACAGCTTTGTATTCACTTAAACAATGTATCAAGGCAAGAGATTGTGTTTTAGACTAAAAGAGACTGCATTATAAGAAGAATCTTTACTTTGAAACTCTGTTCTTTACCTTCTTCACACTATGAAACAGCTTTGTATTCGCCTTAAACACTGTTTCAGGGCAAGAGATTGTGTTTTAGACTAAAAGGGAATGCAATATAAGAAGAATCTTTACTTTGAAACTGTTCTTTACCTTTTTCACACTATGAAACAGCTTTGTATTCAACTTAAACACTGTTTCAGGGCAAGAGATTGTGTTTTAGACTAAAAGGTAATGCATTATAAGAAGAATCTTTACTTTGAAACTTTGTTCTTTACCTTCTTCACACTATGAAACAGCTTTCTATTCGCCTTAAACACTGTTTCAGGGCAAGAGATTGTGTTTCAGACTAAAAGGTAATGCATTATAAGAAGAATCTTTACTTTGAAACCCTGTTCTTTACCTTCTTCACACTATGAAACAGCTTTGTATTCGCCTTAAACACTGTTTCAGGGCAAGAGATTGTGTTTCAGACTAAAAGGTAATGCATTATAAGAAGAATCTTTACTTTGAAACTCTGTTCTTTACCTTTTTCACACTATGAAACAGCTTTGTATTCACCTTAAACACTGTTTCAGGGCAAGAGATTGTGTTTTAGACTAAAAGGTAATGCATTATAAGAAGAATCTTTACTTTGAAACTCTGTTCTTTACCTTTTTCACACTATGAAACAGCTTTGTATTCACCTTAAACACTGTTTCAGGGCAAGAGATTGTGTTTTAGACTAAAAGGGAATGCATTATAAGAAGAATCTTTACTTTGAAACTCTGTTCTTTACCTTTTTCACACTATGAAACAGCTTTGTATTCACCTTAAACACTGTTTCAGGGCAAGAGATTGTGTTTTAGACTAAAAGGTAATGCATTATAAGAAGAATCTTTACTTTGAAACTCTGTTCTTTACCTTCTTCACACTATGAAACAGCTTTGTATTCGCCTTAAACACTGTTTCAGGGCAAGAGATTGTGTTTTAGACTAAAAGGTAATGCATTATAAGAAGAATATTTACTTTGAAACTCTGTTCTTTACCTTCTTCACACTATGAAACAGCTTTTTATTCGCCTTAAACACTGTTTCAGGGCAAGAGATTGTGTTTCAGACTAAAAGGTAATGCATTATAAGAAGAATCTTTACTTTGAAACTCTGTTCTTTACCTTCTTCACACTATGAAACAGCATTATATTCGCCTTAAACACTGTTTCAGGGCAAGAGATTGTGTTTTAGACTAAAAGGGAATGCATTATATGAGGAATCTTTACTTTGAAACTCTGTTCTTTACCTTTTTCACACTATGAAACAGCTTTGTATTCAAATTAAACACTGTTTCAGGGCAAGAGATTGTGTTTTAGACTAAAAGGTAATGCATTATAAGAAGAATCTTTACTTTGAAACTCTGTTCTTTACCTTCTTCAAACTATGAAACAGCTTTTTATTCGCCTTAAACACTGTTTCAGGGCAAGAGATTGTGTTTCAGACTAAAAGGTAATGCATTATAAGAAGAATCTTTACTTTGAAACTCTGTTCTTTACCTTCTTCACACTATGAAACAGCATTATATTCGCCTTAAACACTGTTTCAGGGCAAGAGATTGTGTTTTAGACTAAAAGGGAATGCATTATATGAGGAATCTTTACTTTGAAACTCTGTTCTTTACCTTTTTCACACTATGAAACAGCTTTGTATTCACTTAAACAATGTATCAAGGCAAGAGATTGTGTTTTAGACTAAAAGGTAATGCATTATAAGAAGAATCTTTACTTTGAAACTCTGTTCTTTACCTTTTTCACACTATGAAACAGCTTTGTATTCACCTTAAACACTGTTTCAGGGCAAGAGATTGTGTTTTAGACTAAAAGGTAATGCATTATAAGAAGAATCTTTACTTTGAAACTCTGTTCTTTACCTTTTTCACACTATGAAACAGCTTTGTATTCACCTTAAACACTGTTTCAGGGCAAGAGATTGTGTTTTAGACTAAAAGGTAATGCATTATAAGAAGAATCTTTACTTTGAAACTCTGTTCTTTACCTTCTTCACACTATGAAACAGCTTTGTATTCAACTTAAACACTGTTTCAGGGCAAGAGATTGTGTTTTAGACTAAAAGGTAATGCATTATAAGAAGAATCTTTACTTTGAAACTCTGTTCTTTACCTTTTTCACACTATGAAACAGCTTTGTATTCACCTTAAACACTGTTTCAGGGCAAGAGATTGTGTTTTAGACTAAAAGGGAATGCATTATAAGAAGAATCTTTACTTTGAAACTCTGTTCTTTACCTTTTTCACACTATGAAACAGCTTTGTATTCACCTTAAACACTGTTTCAGGGCAAGAGATTGTGTTTTAGACTAAAAGGTAATGCATTATAAGAAGAATCTTTACTTTGAAACTCTGTTCTTTACCTTCTTCACACTATGAAACAGCTTTGTATTCACTTAAACAATGTATCAAGGCAAGAGATTGTGTTTTAGACTAAAAGAGACTGCATTATAAGAAGAATCTTTACTTTGAAACTCTGTTCTTTACCTTCTTCACACTATGAAACAGCTTTGTATTCGCCTTAAACACTGTTTCAGGGCAAGAGATTGTGTTTTAGACTAAAAGGGAATGCAATATAAGAAGAATCTTTACTTTGAAACTGTTCTTTACCTTTTTCACACTATGAAACAGCTTTGTATTCAACTTAAACACTGTTTCAGGGCAAGAGATTGTGTTTTAGACTAAAAGGTAATGCATTATAAGAAGAATCTTTACTTTGAAACTCTGTTCTTTACCTTCTTCACACTATGAAACAGCTTTCTATTCGCCTTAAACACTGTTTCAGGGCAAGAGATTGTGTTTCAGACTAAAAGGTAATGCATTATAAGAAGAATCTTTACTTTGAAACCCTGTTCTTTACCTTCTTCACACTATGAAACAGCTTTGTATTCGCCTTAAACACTGTTTCAGGGCAAGAGATTGTGTTTCAGACTAAAAGGTAATGCATTATAAGAAGAATCTTTACTTTGAAACTCTGTTCTTTACCTTTTTCACACTATGAAACAGCTTTGTATTCACCTTAAACACTGTTTCAGGGCAAGAGATTGTGTTTTAGACTAAAAGGTAATGCATTACAAGAAGAATCTTTACTTTGAAACTCTGTTCTTTACCTTTTTCACACTATGAAACAGCTTTGTATTCACCTTAAACACTGTTTCAGGGCAAGAGATTGTGTTTTAGACTAAAAGGGAATGCATTATAAGAAGAATCTTTACTTTGAAACTCTGTTCTTTACCTTTTTCACACTATGAAACAGCTTTGTATTCACCTTAAACACTGTTTCAGGGCAAGAGATTGTGTTTTAGACTAAAAGGTAATGCATTATAAGAAGAATCTTTACTTTGAAACTCTGTTCTTTACCTTCTTCACACTATGAAACAGCTTTGTATTCGCCTTAAACACTGTTTCAGGGCAAGAGATTGTGTTTTAGACTAAAAGAGACTGCATTATAAGAAGAATGTTTACTTTGAAACTCTGTTCTTTACCTTTTTCACACTATGAAACAGCTTTGTATTCACCTTAAACACTGTTTCAGGGCAAGAGATTGTGTTTTAGACTAAAAGGTAATGCATTATAAGAAGAATCTTTACTTTGAAACTCTGTTCTTTACCTTCTTCACACTATGAAACAGCTTTGTATTCACTTAAACAATGTATCAAGGCAAGAGATTGTGTTTTAGACTAAAAGAGACTGCATTATAAGAAGAATCTTTACTTTGAAACTCTGTTCTTTACCTTCTTCACACTATGAAACAGCTTTGTATTCGCCTTAAACACTGTTTCAGGGCAAGAGATTGTGTTTTAGACTAAAAGAGAATGCATTATAAGAAGAATCTTTACTTTGAAACTCTGTTCTTTACCTTTTTCACACTATGAAACAGCTTTGTATTCACCTTAAACACTGTTTCAGGGCAAGAGATTGTGTTTTAGACTAAAAGAGACTGCATTATAAGAAGAATCTTTACTTTGAAACTCTGTTCTTTACCTTCTTCACACTATGAAACAGCTTTGTATTCACCTTAAACACTGTTTCAGGGCAAGAGATTGTGTTTTAGACTAAAAGGTAATGCATTATAAGAAGAATCTTTACTTTGAAACTGTTCTTTACCTTTTTCACACTATGAAACAGCTTTGTATTCAACTTAAACACTGTTTCAGGGCAAGAGATTGTGTTTTAGACTAAAAGGTAATGCATTATAAGAAGAATCTTTACTTTGAAACTCTGTTCTTTACCTTCTTCACACTATGAAACAGCTTTGTATTCGCCTTAAACACTGTTTCAGGGCAAGAGATTGTGTTTTAGACTAAAAGGTAATGCATTATAAGAAGAATCTTTACTTTGAAACTGTTCTTTACCTTTTTCACACTATGAAACAGCTTTGTATTCAACTTAAACACTGTTTCAGGGCAAGAGATTGTGTTTTAGACTAAAAGGGAATGCATTATAAGAAGAATCTTTACTTTGAAACTCTGTTCTTTACCTTCTTCACACTATGAAACAGCTTTGTATTCGCCTTAAACACTGTTTCAGGGCAAGAGATTGTGTTTTAGACTAAAAGGTAATGCATTATAAGAAGAATCTTTACTTTGAAACTCTGTTCTTTACCTTCTTCACACTATGAAACAGCTTTGTATTCCCTTAAACAATGTATCAAGGCAAGAGATTGTGTTTTAGACTAAAAGAGACTGCATTATAAGAAGAATCTTTACTTTGAAACTCTGTTCTTTACCTTTTTCACACTATGAAACAGCTTTGTATTCGCCTTAAACACTGTTTCAGGGCAAGAGATTGTGTTTTAGACTAAAAGGGAATGCATTATATGAAGAATCTTTACTTTGAAACTCTGTTCTTTACCTTTTTCACACTATGAAACAGCTTTGTATTCACTTAAACAATGTATCAAGGCAAGAGATTGTGTTTTAGACTAAAAGAGACTGCATTATAAGAAGAATGTTTACTTTGAAACTCTGTTCTTTACCTTTTTCACACTATGAAACAGCTTTGTATTCACCTTAAACACTGTTTCAGGGCAAGAGATTGTGTTTTAGACTAAAAGGTAATGCATTATAAGAAGAATCTTTACTTTGAAACTCTGTTCTTTACCTTCTTCACACTATGAAACAGCTTTGTATTCAACTTAAACACTGTTTCAGGGCAAGAGATTGTGTTTTAGACTAAAAGGTAATGCATTATAAGAAGAATCTTTACTTTGAAACTCTGTTCTTTACCTTTTTCACACTATGAAACAGCTTTGTATACACCTTAAACACTGTTTCAGGGCAAGAGATTGTGTTTTAGACTAAAAGGGAATGCATTATAAGAAGAATCTTTACTTTGAAACTCTGTTCTTTACCTTTTTCACACTATGAAACAGCTTTGTATTCACCTTAAACACTGTTTCAGGGCAAGAGATTGTGTTTTAGACTAAAAGGTAATGAATTATAAGAAGAATCTTTACTTTGAAACTCTGTTCTTTACCTTCTTCACACTATGAAACAGCTTTGTATTCGCCTTAAACACTGTTTCAGGGCAAGAGATTGTGTTTTAGACTAAAAGGTAATGCATTATAAGAAGAATCTTTACTTTGAAACTCTGTTCTTTACCTTCTTCACACTATGAAACAGCTTTGTATTCACTTAAACAATGTATCAAGGCAAGAGATTGTGTTTTAGACTAAAAGAGACTGCATTATAAGAAGAATCTTTACTTTGAAACTCTGTTCTTTACCTTCTTCACACTATGAAACAGCTTTGTATTCGCCTTAAACACTGTTTCAGGGCAAGAGATTGTGTTTTAGACTAAAAGGGAATGCAATATAAGAAGAATCTTTACTTTGAAACTGTTCTTTACCTTTTTCACACTATGAAACAGCTTTGTATTCAACTTAAACACTGTTTCAGGGCAAGAGATTGTGTTTTAGACTAAAAGGTAATGCATTATAAGAAGAATCTTTACTTTGAAACTCTGTTCTTTACCTTTTTCACACTATGAAACAGCTTTGTATTCACCTTAAACACTGTTTCAGGGCAAGAGATTGTGTTTTAGACTAAAAGGTAATGCATTATAAGAAGAATCTTTACTTTGAAACTCTGTTCTTTACCTTTTTCACACTATGAAACAGCTTTGTATTCACCTTAAACACTGTTTCAGGGCAAGAGATTGTGTTTTAGACTAAAAGGTAATGCATTATAAGAAGAATCTTTACTTTGAAACTCTGTTCTTTACCTTCTTCACACTATGAAACAGCTTTGTATTCAACTTAAACACTGTTTCAGGGCAAGAGATTGTGTTTTAGACTAAAAGGTAATGCATTATAAGAAGAATCTTTACTTTGAAACTCTGTTCTTTACCTTTTTCACACTATGAAACAGCTTTGTATTCACCTTAAACACTGTTTCAGGGCAAGAGATTGTGTTTTAGACTAAAAGGGAATGCATTATAAGAAGAATCTTTACTTTGAAACTCTGTTCTTTACCTTTTTCACACTATGAAACAGCTTTGTATTCACCTTAAACACTGTTTCAGGGCAAGAGATTGTGTTTTAGACTAAAAGGTAATGCATTATAAGAAGAATCTTTACTTTGAAACTCTGTTCTTTACCTTCTTCACACTATGAAACAGCTTTGTATTCACTTAAACAATGTATCAAGGCAAGAGATTGTGTTTTAGACTAAAAGAGACTGCATTATAAGAAGAATCTTTACTTTGAAACTCTGTTCTTTACCTTCTTCACACTATGAAACAGCTTTGTATTCGCCTTAAACACTGTTTCAGGGCAAGAGATTGTGTTTTAGACTAAAAGGGAATGCAATATAAGAAGAATCTTTACTTTGAAACTGTTCTTTACCTTTTTCACACTATGAAACAGCTTTGTATTCAACTTAAACACTGTTTCAGGGCAAGAGATTGTGTTTTAGACTAAAAGGTAATGCATTATAAGAAGAATCTTTACTTTGAAACTTTGTTCTTTACCTTCTTCACACTATGAAACAGCTTTCTATTCGCCTTAAACACTGTTTCAGGGCAAGAGATTGTGTTTCAGACTAAAAGGTAATGCATTATAAGAAGAATCTTTACTTTGAAACCCTGTTCTTTACCTTCTTCACACTATGAAACAGCTTTGTATTCGCCTTAAACACTGTTTCAGGGCAAGAGATTGTGTTTCAGACTAAAAGGTAATGCATTATAAGAAGAATCTTTACTTTGAAACTCTGTTCTTTACCTTTTTCACACTATGAAACAGCTTTGTATTCACCTTAAACACTGTTTCAGGGCAAGAGATTGTGTTTTAGACTAAAAGGTAATGCATTATAAGAAGAATCTTTACTTTGAAACTCTGTTCTTTACCTTTTTCACACTATGAAACAGCTTTGTATTCACCTTAAACACTGTTTCAGGGCAAGAGATTGTGTTTTAGACTAAAAGGGAATGCATTATAAGAAGAATCTTTACTTTGAAACTCTGTTCTTTACCTTTTTCACACTATGAAACAGCTTTGTATTCACCTTAAACACTGTTTCAGGGCAAGAGATTGTGTTTTAGACTAAAAGGTAATGCATTATAAGAAGAATCTTTACTTTGAAACTCTGTTCTTTACCTTCTTCACACTATGAAACAGCTTTGTATTCGCCTTAAACACTGTTTCAGGGCAAGAGATTGTGTTTTAGACTAAAAGGTAATGCATTATAAGAAGAATATTTACTTTGAAACTCTGTTCTTTACCTTCTTCACACTATGAAACAGCTTTTTATTCGCCTTAAACACTGTTTCAGGGCAAGAGATTGTGTTTCAGACTAAAAGGTAATGCATTATAAGAAGAATCTTTACTTTGAAACTCTGTTCTTTACCTTCTTCACACTATGAAACAGCATTATATTCGCCTTAAACACTGTTTCAGGGCAAGAGATTGTGTTTTAGACTAAAAGGGAATGCATTATATGAGGAATCTTTACTTTGAAACTCTGTTCTTTACCTTTTTCACACTATGAAACAGCTTTGTATTCAAATTAAACACTGTTTCAGGGCAAGAGATTGTGTTTTAGACTAAAAGGTAATGCATTATAAGAAGAATCTTTACTTTGAAACTCTGTTCTTTACCTTCTTCAAACTATGAAACAGCTTTTTATTCGCCTTAAACACTGTTTCAGGGCAAGAGATTGTGTTTCAGACTAAAAGGTAATGCATTATAAGAAGAATCTTTACTTTGAAACTCTGTTCTTTACCTTCTTCACACTATGAAACAGCATTATATTCGCCTTAAACACTGTTTCAGGGCAAGAGATTGTGTTTTAGACTAAAAGGGAATGCATTATATGAGGAATCTTTACTTTGAAACTCTGTTCTTTACCTTTTTCACACTATGAAACAGCTTTGTATTCACTTAAACAATGTATCAAGGCAAGAGATTGTGTTTTAGACTAAAAGGTAATGCATTATAAGAAGAATCTTTACTTTGAAACTCTGTTCTTTACCTTTTTCACACTATGAAACAGCTTTGTATTCACCTTAAACACTGTTTCAGGGCAAGAGATTGTGTTTTAGACTAAAAGGTAATGCATTATAAGAAGAATCTTTACTTTGAAACTCTGTTCTTTACCTTTTTCACACTATGAAACAGCTTTGTATTCACCTTAAACACTGTTTCAGGGCAAGAGATTGTGTTTTAGACTAAAAGGTAATGCATTATAAGAAGAATCTTTACTTTGAAACTCTGTTCTTTACCTTCTTCACACTATGAAACAGCTTTGTATTCAACTTAAACACTGTTTCAGGGCAAGAGATTGTGTTTTAGACTAAAAGGTAATGCATTATAAGAAGAATCTTTACTTTGAAACTCTGTTCTTTACCTTTTTCACACTATGAAACAGCTTTGTATTCACCTTAAACACTTTCAGGGCAAGAGATTGTGTTTTAGACTAAAAGGGAATGCATTATAAGAAGAATCTTTACTTTGAAACTCTGTTCTTTACCTTTTTCACACTATGAAACAGCTTTGTATTCACCTTAAACACTGTTTCAGGGCAAGAGATGGTGTTTTAGACTAAAAGGTAATGCATTATAAGAAGAATCTTTACTTTGAAACTCTGTTCTTTACCTTCTTCACACTATGAAACAGCTTTGTATTCACTTAAACAATGTATCAAGGCAAGAGATTGTGTTTTAGACTAAAAGAGACTGCATTATAAGAAGAATCTTTACTTTGAAACTCTGTTCTTTACCTTCTTCACACTATGAAACAGCTTTGTATTCGCCTTAAACACTGTTTCAGGGCAAGAGATTGTGTTTTAGACTAAAAGGGAATGCAATATAAGAAGAATCTTTACTTTGAAACTGTTCTTTACCTTTTTCACACTATGAAACAGCTTTGTATTCAACTTAAACACTGTTTCAGGGCAAGAGATTGTGTTTTAGACTAAAAGGTAATGCATTATAAGAAGAATCTTTACTTTGAAACTCTGTTCTTTACCTTCTTCACACTATGAAACAGCTTTCTATTCGCCTTAAACACTGTTTCAGGGCAAGAGATTGTGTTTCAGACTAAAAGGTAATGCATTATAAGAAGAATCTTTACTTTGAAACCCTGTTCTTTACCTTCTTCACACTATGAAACAGCTTTGTATTCGCCTTAAACACTGTTTCAGGGCAAGAGATTGTGTTTCAGACTAAAAGGTAATGCATTATAAGAAGAATCTTTACTTTGAAACTCTGTTCTTTACCTTTTTCACACTATGAAACAGCTTTGTATTCACCTTAAACACTGTTTCAGGGCAAGAGATTGTGTTTTAGACTAAAAGGTAATGCATTACAAGAAGAATCTTTACTTTGAAACTCTGTTCTTTACCTTTTTCACACTATGAAACAGCTTTGTATTCACCTTAAACACTGTTTCAGGGCAAGAGATTGTGTTTTAGACTAAAAGGGAATGCATTATAAGAAGAATCTTTACTTTGAAACTCTGTTCTTTACCTTTTTCACACTATGAAACAGCTTTGTATTCACCTTAAACACTGTTTCAGGGCAAGAGATTGTGTTTTAGACTAAAAGGTAATGCATTATAAGAAGAATCTTTACTTTGAAACTCTGTTCTTTACCTTCTTCACACTATGAAACAGCTTTGTATTCGCCTTAAACACTGTTTCAGGGCAAGAGATTGTGTTTTAGACTAAAAGGTAATGCATTATAAGAAGAATATTTACTTTGAAACTCTGTTCTTTACCTTCTTCACACTATGAAACAGCTTTTTATTCGCCTTAAACACTGTTTCAGGGCAAGAGATTGTGTTTCAGACTAAAAGGTAATGCATTATAAGAAGAATCTTTACTTTGAAACTCTGTTCTTTACCTTCTTCACACTATGAAACAGCATTATATTCGCCTTAAACACTGTTTCAGGGCAAGAGATTGTGTTTTAGACTAAAAGGGAATGCATTATATGAGGAATCTTTACTTTGAAACTCTGTTCTTTACCTTTTTCACACTATGAAACAGCTTTGTATTCAAATTAAACACTGTTTCAGGGCAAGAGATTGTGTTTTAGACTAAAAGGTAATGCATTATAAGAAGAATCTTTACTTTGAAACTCTGTTCTTTACCTTCTTCACACTATGAAACAGCTTTTTATTCGCCTTAAACACTGTTTCAGGGCAAGAGATTGTGTTTCAGACTAAAAGGTAATGCATTATAAGAAGAATCTTTACTTTGAAACTCTGTTCTTTACCTTTTTCACACTATGAAACAGCTTTGTATTCAACTTAAACACTGTTTCAGGGCAAGAGATTGTGTTTTAGACTAAAAGAGACTGCATTATAAGAAGAATCTTTACTTTGAAACTGTTCTTTACCTTCTTCACACTATGAAACAGCTTTGTATTCACCTTAAACACTGTTTCAGGGCAAGAGATTGTGTTTTAGACTAAAAGGTAATGCATTATAAGAAGAATCTTTACTTTGAAACTCTGTTCTTTACCTTTTTCACACTATGAAACAGCTTTGTATTCGCCTTAAACACTGTTTCAGGGCAAGAGATTGTGTTTTAGACTAAAAGGTAATGCATTATAAGAAGAATGTTTACTTTGAAACTCTGTTCTTTACCTTTTTCACACTATGAAACAGCTTTGTATTCACCTTAAACACTGTTTCAGGGCAAGAGATTGTGTTTTAGACTAAAAGGTAATGCATTATAAGAAGAATCTTTACTTTGAAACTCTGTTCTTTACCTTCTTCACACTATGAAACAGCTTTGTATTCAACTTAAACACTGTTTCAGGGCAAGAGATTGTGTTTTAGACTAAAAGGTAATGCATTATAAGAAGAATCTTTACTTTGAAACTCTGTTCTTTACCTTTTTCACACTATGAAACAGCTTTGTATTCACCTTAAACACTGTTTCAGGGCAAGAGATTGTGTTTTAGACTAAAAGGGAATGCATTATAAGAAGAATCTTTACTTTGAAACTCTGTTCTTTACCTTTTTCACACTATGAAACAGCTTTGTATTCACCTTAAACACTGTTTCAGGGCAAGAGATTGTGTTTTAGACTAAAAGGTAATGCATTATAAGAAGAATGTTTACTTTGAAACTCTGTTCTTTACCTTCTTCACACTATGAAACAGCTTTGTATTCACTTAAACAATGTATCAAGGCAAGAGATTGTGTTTTAGACTAAAAGAGACTGCATTATAAGAAGAATCTTTACTTTGAAACTCTGTTCTTTACCTTCTTCACACTATGAAACAGCTTTGTATTCGCCTTAAACACTGTTTCAGGGCAAGAGATTGTGTTTTAGACTAAAAGGGAATGCAATATAAGAAGAATCTTTACTTTGAAACTGTTCTTTACCTTTTTCACACTATGAAACAGCTTTGTATTCAACTTAAACACTGTTTCAGGGCAAGAGATTGTGTTTTAGACTAAAAGGTAATGCATTATAAGAAGAATCTTTACTTTGAAACTCTGTTCTTTACCTTTTTCACACTATGAAACAGCTTTGTATTCACCTTAAACACTGTTTCAGGGCAAGAGATTGTGTTTTAGACTAAAAGGTAATGCATTATAAGAAGAATCTTTACTTTGAAACTCTGTTCTTTACCTTTTTCACACTATGAAACAGCTTTGTATTCACCTTAAACACTGTTTCAGGGCAAGAGATTGTGTTTTAGACTAAAAGGTAATGCATTATAAGAAGAATCTTTACTTTGAAACTCTGTTCTTTACCTTCTTCACACTATGAAACAGCTTTGTATTCAACTTAAACACTGTTTCAGGGCAAGAGATTGTGTTTTAGACTAAAAGGTAATGCATTATAAGAAGAATCTTTACTTTGAAACTCTGTTCTTTACCTTTTTCACACTATGAAACAGCTTTGTATTCACCTTAAACACTGTTTCAGGGCAAGAGATTGTGTTTTAGACTAAAAGGGAATGCATTATAAGAAGAATCTTTACTTTGAAACTCTGTTCTTTACCTTTTTCACACTATGAAACAGCTTTGTATTCACCTTAAACACTGTTTCAGGGCAAGAGATTGTGTTTTAGACTAAAAGGTAATGCATTATAAGAAGAATCTTTACTTTGAAACTCTGTTCTTTACCTTCTTCACACTATGAAACAGCTTTGTATTCACTTAAACAATGTATCAAGGCAAGAGATTGTGTTTTAGACTAAAAGAGACTGCATTATAAGAAGAATCTTTACTTTGAAACTCTGTTCTTTACCTTCTTCACACTATGAAACAGCTTTGTATTCGCCTTAAACACTGTTTCAGGGCAAGAGATTGTGTTTTAGACTAAAAGGGAATGCAATATAAGAAGAATCTTTACTTTGAAACTGTTCTTTACCTTTTTCACACTATGAAACAGCTTTGTATTCAACTTAAACACTGTTTCAGGGCAAGAGATTGTGTTTTAGACTAAAAGGTAATGCATTATAAGAAGAATCTTTACTTTGAAACTCTGTTCTTTACCTTCTTCACACTATGAAACAGCTTTCTATTCGCCTTAAACACTGTTTCAGGGCAAGAGATTGTGTTTCAGACTAAAAGGTAATGCATTATAAGAAGAATCTTTACTTTGAAACCCTGTTCTTTACCTTCTTCACACTATGAAACAGCTTTGTATTCGCCTTAAACACTGTTTCAGGGCAAGAGATTGTGTTTCAGACTAAAAGGTAATGCATTATAAGAAGAATCTTTACTTTGAAACTCTGTTCTTTACCTTTTTCACACTATGAAACAGCTTTGTATTCACCTTAAACACTGTTTCAGGGCAAGAGATTGTGTTTTAGACTAAAAGGTAATGCATTATAAGAAGAATCTTTACTTTGAAACTCTGTTCTTTACCTTTTTCACACTATGAAACAGCTTTGTATTCACCTTAAACACTGTTTCAGGGCAAGAGATTGTGTTTTAGACTAAAAGGGAATGCATTATAAGAAGAATCTTTACTTTGAAACTCTGTTCTTTACCTTTTTCACACTATGAAACAGCTTTGTATTCACCTTAAACACTGTTTCAGGGCAAGAGATTGTGTTTTAGACTAAAAGGTAATGCATTATAAGAAGAATCTTTACTTTGAAACTCTGTTCTTTACCTTCTTCACACTATGAAACAGCTTTGTATT
This sequence comes from Electrophorus electricus, assembly GCF_041902795.1. NCBI lineage: Eukaryota > Metazoa > Chordata > Actinopteri > Gymnotiformes > Gymnotidae > Electrophorus > Electrophorus electricus. The sequence goes on from NC_137522.1 coordinate 5,445,407, forward strand.
CGCCTTAAACACTGTTTCAGGGCAAGAGATTGTGTTTTAGACTAAAAGGTAATGCATTATAAGAAGAATATTTACTTTGAAACTCTGTTCTTTACCTTCTTCACACTATGAAACAGCTTTGTATTCAACTTAAACACTGTTTCAGGGCAAGAGATTGTGTTTTAGACTAAAAGGTAATGCATTATAAGAAGAATCTTTACTTTGAAACTCTGTTCTTTACCTTTTTCACACTATGAAACAGCTTTGTATTCACCTTAAACACTGTTTCAGGGCAAGAGATTGTGTTTTAGACTAAAAGGGAATGCATTATAAGAAGAATCTTTACTTTGAAACTCTGTTCTTTACCTTTTTCACACTATGAAACAGCTTTGTATTCACCTTAAACACTGTTTCAGGGCAAGAGATTGTGTTTTAGACTAAAAGGTAATGCATTATAAGAAGAATCTTTACTTTGAAACTCTGTTCTTTACCTTTTTCACACTATGAAACAGCTTTGTATTCACCTTAAACACTGTTTCAGGGCAAGAGATTGTGTTTTAGACTAAAAGGTAATGCATTATAAGAAGAATCTTTACTTTGAAACTCTGTTCTTTACCTTCTTCACACTATGAAACAGCTTTGTATTCGCCTTAAACACTGTTTCAGGGCAAGAGATTGTGTTTTAGACTAAAAGGTAATGCATTATAAGAAGAATCTTTACTTTGAAACTCTGTTCTTTACCTTCTTCACACTATGAAACAGCTTTGTATTCACTTAAACAATGTATCAAGGCAAGAGATTGTGTTTTAGACTAAAAGAGACTGCATTATAAGAAGAATCTTTACTTTGAAACTCTGTTCTTTACCTTCTTCACACTATGAAACAGCTTTGTATTCGCCTTAAACACTGTTTCAGGGCAAGAGATTGTGTTTTAGACTAAAAGGGAATGCAATATAAGAAGAATCTTTACTTTGAAACTGTTCTTTACCTTTTTCACACTATGAAACAGCTTTGTATTCAACTTAAACACTGTTTCAGGGCAAGAGATTGTGTTTTAGACTAAAAGGTAATGCATTATAAGAAGAATCTTTACTTTGAAACTCTGTTCTTTACCTTCTTCACACTATGAAACAGCTTTCTATTCGCCTTAAACACTGTTTCAGGGCAAGAGATTGTGTTTCAGACTAAAAGGTAATGCATTATAAGAAGAATCTTTACTTTGAAACCCTGTTCTTTACCTTCTTCACACTATGAAACAGCTTTGTATTCGCCTTAAACACTGTTTCAGGGCAAGAGATTGTGTTTTAGACTAAAAGGTAATGCATTATAAGAAGAATCTTTACTTTGAAACTCTGTTCTTTACCTTTTTCACACTATGAAACAGCTTTGTATTCACCTTAAACACTGTTTCAGGGCAAGAGATTGTGTTTTAGACTAAAAGGTAATGCATTATAAGAAGAATCTTTACTTTGAAACTCTGTTCTTTACCTTTTTCACACTATGAAACAGCTTTGTATTCACCTTAAACACTGTTTCAGGGCAGGAGATTGTGTTTTAATCTAAAAGGGAATGCATTATAAGAAGAATCTTTACTTTGAAACTCTGTTCTTTACCTTTTTCACACTATGAAACAGCTTTGTATTCACCTTAAACACTGTTTCAGGGCAAGAGATTGTGTTTTAGACTAAAAGGTAATGCATTATAAGAAGAATCTTTACTTTGAAACTCTGTTCTTTACCTTCTTCACACTATGAAACAGCTTTGTATTCGCCTTAAACACTGTTTCAGGGCAAGAGATTGTGTTTTAGACTAAAAGGTAATGCATTATAAGAAGAATATTTACTTTGAAACTCTGTTCTTTACCTTCTTCACACTATGAAACAGCTTTTTATTCGCCTTAAACACTGTTTCAGGGCAAGAGATTGTGTTTTAGACTAAAAGGGAATGCATTATAAGAAGAATCTTTACTTTGAAACTCTGTTCTTTACCTTTTTCACACTATGAAACAGCTTTGTATTCACCTTAAACACTGTTTCAGGGCAAGAGATTGTGTTTTAGACTAAAAGGTAATGCATTATAAGAAGAATGTTTACTTTGAAACTCTGTTCTTTACCTTCTTCACACTATGAAACAGCTTTGTATTCACTTAAACAATGTATCAAGGCAAGAGATTGTGTTTTAGACTAAAAGAGACTGCATTATAAGAAGAATCTTTACTTTGAAACTCTGTTCTTTACCTTCTTCACACTATGAAACAGCTTTGTATTCGCCTTAAACACTGTTTCAGGGCAAGAGATTGTGTTTTAGACTAAAAGGGAATGCAATATAAGAAGAATCTTTACTTTGAAACTGTTCTTTACCTTTTTCACACTATGAAACAGCTTTGTATTCAACTTAAACACTGTTTCAGGGCAAGAGATTGTGTTTTAGACTAAAAGGTAATGCATTATAAGAAGAATCTTTACTTTGAAACTCTGTTCTTTACCTTTTTCACACTATGAAACAGCTTTGTATTCACCTTAAACACTGTTTCAGGGCAAGAGATTGTGTTTTAGACTAAAAGGTAATGCATTATAAGAAGAATCTTTACTTTGAAACTCTGTTCTTTACCTTTTTCACACTATGAAACAGCTTTGTATTCACCTTAAACACTGTTTCAGGGCAAGAGATTGTGTTTTAGACTAAAAGGTAATGCATTATAAGAAGAATCTTTACTTTGAAACTCTGTTCTTTACCTTCTTCACACTATGAAACAGCTTTGTATTCAACTTAAACACTGTTTCAGGGCAAGAGATTGTGTTTTAGACTAAAAGGTAATGCATTATAAGAAGAATCTTTACTTTGAAACTCTGTTCTTTACCTTTTTCACACTATGAAACAGCTTTGTATTCACCTTAAACACTGTTTCAGGGCAAGAGATTGTGTTTTAGACTAAAAGGGAATGCATTATAAGAAGAATCTTTACTTTGAAACTCTGTTCTTTACCTTTTTCACACTATGAAACAGCTTTGTATTCACCTTAAACACTGTTTCAGGGCAAGAGATTGTGTTTTAGACTAAAAGGTAATGCATTATAAGAAGAATCTTTACTTTGAAACTCTGTTCTTTACCTTCTTCACACTATGAAACAGCTTTGTATTCACTTAAACAATGTATCAAGGCAAGAGATTGTGTTTTAGACTAAAAGAGACTGCATTATAAGAAGAATCTTTACTTTGAAACTCTGTTCTTTACCTTCTTCACACTATGAAACAGCTTTGTATTCGCCTTAAACACTGTTTCAGGGCAAGAGATTGTGTTTTAGACTAAAAGGGAATGCAATATAAGAAGAATCTTTACTTTGAAACTGTTCTTTACCTTTTTCACACTATGAAACAGCTTTTTATTCAACTTAAACACTGTTTCAGGGCAAGAGATTGTGTTTTAGACTAAAAGGTAATGCATTATAAGAAGAATCTTTACTTTGAAACTCTGTTCTTTACCTTCTTCACACTATGAAACAGCTTTCTATTCGCCTTAAACACTGTTTCAGGGCAAGAGATTGTGTTTCAGACTAAAAGGTAATGCATTATAAGAAGAATCTTTACTTTGAAACCCTGTTCTTTACCTTCTTCACACTATGAAACAGCTTTGTATTCGCCTTAAACACTGTTTCAGGGCAAGAGATTGTGTTTCAGACTAAAAGGTAATGCATTATAAGAAGAATCTTTACTTTGAAACTCTGTTCTTTACCTTTTTCACACTATGAAACAGCTTTGTATTCACCTTAAACACTGTTTCAGGGCAAGAGATTGTGTTTTAGACTAAAAGGTAATGCATTATAAGAAGAATCTTTACTTTGAAACTCTGTTCTTTACCTTTTTCACACTATGAAACAGCTTTGTATTCACCTTAAACACTGTTTCAGGGCAAGAGATTGTGTTTTAGACTAAAAGGGAATGCATTATAAGAAGAATCTTTACTTTGAAACTCTGTTCTTTACCTTTTTCACACTATGAAACAGCTTTGTATTCACCTTAAACACTGTTTCAGGGCAAGAGATTGTGTTTTAGACTAAAAGGTAATGCATTATAAGAAGAATCTTTACTTTGAAACTCTGTTCTTTACCTTCTTCACACTATGAAACAGCTTTGTATTCGCCTTAAACACTGTTTCAGGGCAAGAGATTGTGTTTTAGACTAAAAGGTAATGCATTATAAGAAGAATATTTACTTTGAAACTCTGTTCTTTACCTTTTTCACACTATGAAACAGCTTTGTATTCACCTTAAACACTGTTTCAGGGCAAGAGATTGTGTTTTAGACTAAAAGGTAATGCATTATAAGAAGAAACTTTACTTTGAAACTCTGTTCTTTACCTTCTTCACACTATGAAACAGCTTTGTATTCAACTTAAACACTGTTTCAGGGCAAGAGATTGTGTTTTAGACTAAAAGGTAATGCATTATAAGAAGAATCTTTACTTTGAAACTCTGTTCTTTACCTTTTTCACACTATGAAACAGCTTTGTATTCACCTTAAACACTGTTTCAGGGCAAGAGATTGTGTTTTAGACTAAAAGGGAATGCATTATAAGAAGAATCTTTACTTTGAAACTCTGTTCTTTACCTTTTTCACACTATGAAACAGCTTTGTATTCACCTTAAACACTGTTTCAGGGCAAGAGATTGTGTTTTAGACTAAAAGGTAATGCATTATAAGAAGAATCTTTACTTTGAAACTCTGTTCTTTACCTTTTTCACACTATGAAACAGCTTTGTATTCACCTTAAACACTGTTTCAGGGCAAGAGATTGTGTTTCAGACTAAAAGGTAATGCATTATAAGAAGAATCTTTACTTTGAAACTCTGTTCTTTACCTTCTTCACACTATGAAACAGCTTTGTATTCGCCTTAAACACTGTTTCAGGGCAAGAGATTGTGTTTTAGACTAAAAGGTAATGCATTATAAGAAGAATCTTTACTTTGAAACTCTGTTCTTTACCTTCTTCACACTATGAAACAGCTTTGTATTCACTTAAACAATGTATCAAGGCAAGAGATTGTGTTTTAGACTAAAAGAGACTGCATTATAAGAAGAATCTTTACTTTGAAACTCTGTTCTTTACCTTCTTCACACTATGAAACAGCTTTGTATTCGCCTTAAACACTGTTTCAGGGCAAGAGATTGTGTTTTAGACTAAAAGGGAATGCAATATAAGAAGAATCTTTACTTTGAAACTGTTCTTTACCTTTTTCACACTATGAAACAGCTTTGTATTCAACTTAAACACTGTTTCAGGGCAAGAGATTGTGTTTTAGACTAAAAGGTAATGCATTATAAGAAGAATCTTTACTTTGAAACTCTGTTCTTTACCTTCTTCACACTATGAAACAGCTTTCTATTCGCCTTAAACACTGTTTCAGGGCAAGAGATTGTGTTTCAGACTAAAAGGTAATGCATTATAAGAAGAATCTTTACTTTGAAACCCTGTTCTTTACCTTCTTCACACTATGAAACAGCTTTGTATTCACCTTAAACACTGTTTCAGGGCAAGAGATTGTGTTTTAGACTAAAAGGTAATGCATTATAAGAAGAATGTTTACTTTGAAACTCTGTTCTTTACCTTCTTCACACTATGAAACAGCTTTGTATTCACTTAAACAATGTATCAAGGCAAGAGATTGTGTTTTAGACTAAAAGAGACTGCATTATAAGAAGAATCTTTACTTTGAAACTCTGTTCTTTACCTTCTTCACACTATGAAACAGCTTTGTATTCGCCTTAAACACTGTTTCAGGGCAAGAGATTGTGTTTTAGACTAAAAGGGAATGCAATATAAGAAGAATCTTTACTTTGAAACTGTTCTTTACCTTTTTCACACTATGAAACAGCTTTGTATTCAACTTAAACACTGTTTCAGGGCAAGAGATTGTGTTTTAGACTAAAAGGTAATGCATTATAAGAAGAATCTTTACTTTGAAACTCTGTTCTTTACCTTTTTCACACTATGAAACAGCTTTGTATTCACCTTAAACACTGTTTCAGGGCAAGAGATTGTGTTTTAGACTAAAAGGTAATGCATTATAAGAAGAATCTTTACTTTGAAACTCTGTTCTTTACCTTTTTCACACTATGAAACAGCTTTGTATTCACCTTAAACACTGTTTCAGGGCAAGAGATTGTGTTTTAGACTAAAAGGTAATGCATTATAAGAAGAATCTTTACTTTGAAACTCTGTTCTTTACCTTCTTCACACTATGAAACAGCTTTGTATTCAACTTAAACACTGTTTCAGGGCAAGAGATTGTGTTTTAGACTAAAAGGTAATGCATTATAAGAAGAATCTTTACTTTGAAACCCTGTTCTTTACCTTCTTCACACTATGAAACAGCTTTGTATTCGCCTTAAACACTGTTTCAGGGCAAGAGATTGTGTTTCAGACTAAAAGGTAATGCATTATAAGAAGAATCTTTACTTTGAAACTCTGTTCTTTACCTTTTTCACACTATGAAACAGCTTTGTATTCACCTTAAACACTGTTTCAGGGCAAGAGATTGTGTTTTAGACTAAAAGGTAATGCATTATAAGAAGAATCTTTACTTTGAAACTCTGTTCTTTACCTTTTTCACACTATGAAACAGCTTTGTATTCACCTTAAACACTGTTTCAGGGCAAGAGATTGTGTTTTAGACTAAAAGGGAATGCATTATAAGAAGAATCTTTACTTTGAAACTCTGTTCTTTACCTTTTTCACACTATGAAACAGCTTTGTATTCACCTTAAACACTGTTTCAGGGCAAGAGATTGTGTTTTAGACTAAAAGGTAATGCATTATAAGAAGAATCTTTACTTTGAAACTCTGTTCTTTACCTTCTTCACACTATGAAACAGCTTTGTATTCGCCTTAAACACTGTTTCAGGGCAAGAGATTGTGTTTTAGACTAAAAGGTAATGCATTATAAGAAGAATATTTACTTTGAAACTCTGTTCTTTACCTTTTTCACACTATGAAACAGCTTTGTATTCACCTTAAACACTGTTTCAGGGCAAGAGATTGTGTTTTAGACTAAAAGGTAATGCATTATAAGAAGAATCTTTACTTTGAAACTCTGTTCTTTACCTTCTTCACACTATGAAACAGCTTTGTATTCAACTTAAACACTGTTTCAGGGCAAGAGATTGTGTTTTAGACTAAAAGGTAATGCATTATAAGAAGAATCTTTACTTTGAAACTCTGTTCTTTACCTTTTTCACACTATGAAACAGCTTTGTATTCACCTTAAACACTGTTTCAGGGCAAGAGATTGTGTTTTAGACTAAAAGGGAATGCATTATAAGAAGAATCTTTACTTTGAAACTCTGTTCTTTACCTTTTTCACACTATGAAACAGCTTTGTATTCACCTTAAACACTGTTTCAGGGCAAGAGATTGTGTTTTAGACTAAAAGGTAATGCATTATAAGAAGAATCTTTACTTTGAAACTCTGTTCTTTACCTTTTTCACACTATGAAACAGCTTTGTATTCACCTTAAACACTGTTTCAGGGCAAGAGATTGTGTTTTAGACTAAAAGGTAATGCATTATAAGAAGAATCTTTACTTTGAAACTCTGTTCTTTACCTTCTTCACACTATGAAACAGCTTTGTATTCGCCTTAAACACTGTTTCAGGGCAAGAGATTGTGTTTTAGACTAAAAGGTAATGCATTATAAGAAGAATCTTTACTTTGAAACTCTGTTCTTTACCTTCTTCACACTATGAAACAGCTTTGTATTCACTTAAACAATGTATCAAGGCAAGAGATTGTGTTTTAGACTAAAAGAGACTGCATTATAAGAAGAATCTTTACTTTGAAACTCTGTTCTTTACCTTCTTCACACTATGAAACAGCTTTGTATTCGCCTTAAACACTGTTTCAGGGCAAGAGATTGTGTTTTAGACTAAAAGGGAATGCAATATAAGAAGAATCTTTACTTTGAAACTGTTCTTTACCTTTTTCACACTATGAAACAGCTTTGTATTCAACTTAAACACTGTTTCAGGGCAAGAGATTGTGTTTTAGACTAAAAGGTAATGCATTGTAAGAAGAATCTTTACTTTGAAACTCTGTTCTTTACCTTCTTCACACTATGAAACAGCTTTCTATTCGCCTTAAACACTGTTTCAGGGCAAGAGATTGTGTTTCAGACTAAAAGGTAATGCATTATAAGAAGAATCTTTACTTTGAAACTCTGTTCTTTACCTTTTTCACACTATGAAACAGCTTTGTATTCACCTTAAACACTGTTTCAGGGCAAGAGATTGTGTTTTAGACTAAAAGGGAATGCATTATAAGAAGAATCTTTACTTTGAAACTCTGTTCTTTACCTTTTTCACACTATGAAACAGCTTTGTATTCACCTTAAACACTGTTTCAGGGCAAGAGATTGTGTTTTAGACTAAAAGGTAATGCATTATAAGAAGAATCTTTACTTTGAAACTCTGTTCTTTACCTTTTTCACACTATGAAACAGCTTTGTATTCACCTTAAACACTGTTTCAGGGCAAGAGATTGTGTTTTAGACTAAAAGGTAATGCATTATAAGAAGAATCTTTACTTTGAAACTCTGTTCTTTACCTTCTTCACACTATGAAACAGCTTTGTATTCGCCTTAAACACTGTTTCAGGGCAAGAGATTGTGTTTTAGACTAAAAGGTAATGCATTATAAGAAGAATCTTTACTTTGAAACTCTGTTCTTTACCTTCTTCACACTATGAAACAGCTTTGTATTCACTTAAACAATGTATCAAGGCAAGAGATTGTGTTTTAGACTAAAAGAGACTGCATTATAAGAAGAATCTTTACTTTGAAACTCTGTTCTTTACCTTCTTCACACTATGAAACAGCTTTGTATTCGCCTTAAACACTGTTTCAGGGCAAGAGATTGTGTTTTAGACTAAAAGGGAATGCAATATAAGAAGAATCTTTACTTTGAAACTGTTCTTTACCTTTTTCACACTATGAAACAGCTTTGTATTCAACTTAAACACTGTTTCAGGGCAAGAGATTGTGTTTTAGACTAAAAGGTAATGCATTATAAGAAGAATCTTTACTTTGAAACTCTGTTCTTTACCTTCTTCACACTATGAAACAGCTTTCTATTCGCCTTAAACACTGTTTCAGGGCAAGAGATTGTGTTTCAGACTAAAAGGTAATGCATTATAAGAAGAATCTTTACTTTGAAACCCTGTTCTTTACCTTCTTCACACTATGAACCAGCTTTGTATTCGCCTTAAACACTGTTTCAGGGCAAGAGATTGTGTTTCAGACTAAAAGGTAATGCATTATAAGAAGAATCTTTACTTTGAAACTCTGTTCTTTACCTTTTTCACACTATGAAACAGCTTTGTATTCACCTTAAACACTGTTTCAGGGCAAGAGATTGTGTTTTAGACTAAAAGGTAATGCATTATAAGAAGAATCTTTACTTTGAAACTCTGTTCTTTACCTTTTTCACACTATGAAACAGCTTTGTATTCACCTTAAACACTGTTTCAGGGCAAGAGATTGTGTTTTAGACTAAAAGGGAATGCATTATAAGAAGAATCTTTACTTTGAAACTCTGTTCTTTACCTTTTTCACACTATGAAACAGCTTTGTATTCACCTTAAACACTGTTTCAGGGCAAGAGATTGTGTTTTAGACTAAAAGGTAATGCATTATAAGAAGAATCTTTACTTTGAAACTCTGTTCTTTACCTTCTTCACACTATGAAACAGCTTTGTATTCGCCTTAAACACTGTTTCAGGGCAAGAGATTGTGTTTTAGACTAAAAGGTAATGCATTATAAGAAGAATCTTTACTTTGAAACTCTGTTCTTTACCTTCTTCACACTATGAAACAGCTTTTTATTCGCCTTAAACACTGTTTCAGGGCAAGAGATTGTGTTTCAGACTAAAAGGTAATGCATTATAAGAAGAATCTTTACTTTGAAACTCTGTTCTTTACCTTCTTCACACTATGAAACAGCATTATATTCGCCTTAAACACTGTTTCAGGGCAAGAGATTGTGTTTTAGACTAAAAGGGAATGCATTATATGAGGAATCTTTACTTTGAAACTCTGTTCTTTACCTTTTTCACACTATGAAACAGCTTTGTATTCAAATTAAACACTGTTTCAGGGCAAGAGATTGTGTTTTAGACTAAAAGGTAATGCATTATAAGAAGAATCTTTACTTTGAAACTCTGTTCTTTACCTTCTTCACACTATGAAACAGCTTTTTATTCGCCTTAAACACTGTTTCAGGGCAAGAGATTGTGTTTCAGACTAAAAGGTAATGCATTATAAGAAGAATCTTTACTTTGAAACTCTGTTCTTTACCTTCTTCACACTATGAAACAGCATTATATTCGCCTTAAACACTGTTTCAGGGCAAGAGATTGTGTTTTAGACTAAAAGGGAATGCATTATATGAGGAATCTTTACTTTGAAACTCTGTTCTTTACCTTTTTCACACTATGAAACAGCTTTGTATTCACTTAAACAATGTATCAAGGCAAGAGATTGTGTTTTAGACTAAAAGGTAATGCATTATAAGAAGAATCTTTACTTTGAAACTCTGTTCTTTACCTTTTTCACACTGTGAAACAGCTTTGTATTCAACTTAAACACTGTTTCAGGGCAAGAGATTGTGTTTTAGACTAAAAGAGACTGCATTATAAGAAGAATCTTTACTTTGAAACTGTTCTTTACCTTCTTCACACTATGAAACAGCTTTGTATTCACCTTAAACACTGTTTCAGGGCAAGAGATTGTGTTTTAGACTAAAAGGTAATGCATTATAAGAAGAATCTTTACTTTGAAACTCTGTTCTTTACCTTTTTCACACTATGTAACAGCTTTGTATTCAACTTAAACACTGTTTCAGGGCAAGAGATTGTGTTTTAGACTAAAAGGTAATGCATTATAAGAAGAATGTTTACTTTGAAACTCTGTTCTTTACCTTTTTCACACTATGAAACAGCTTTGTATTCACCTTAAACACTGTTTCAGGGCAAGAGATTGTGTTTTAGACTAAAAGGGAATGCATTATAAGAAGAATCTTTACTTTGAAACTGTTCTTTACCTTTTTCACACTATGAAACAGCTTTGTATTCACCTTAAACACTGTTTCAGGGCAAGAGATTGTGTTTTAGACTAAAAGGTAATGCATTATAAGAAGAATCTTTACTTTGAAACTCTGTTCTTTACCTTCTTCACACTATGAAACAGCTTTGTATTCGCCTTAAACACTGTTTCAGGGCAAGAGATTGTGTTTTAGACTAAAAGGGAATGCAATATAAGAAGAATCTTTACTTTGAAACTGTTCTTTACCTTTTTCACACTATGAAACAGCTTTGTATTCAACTTAAACACTGTTTCAGGGCAAGAGATTGTGTTTTAGACTAAAAGGTAATGCATTATAAGAAGAATGTTTACTTTGAAACTCTGTTCTTTACCTTCTTCACACTATGAAACAGCTTTCTATTCGCCTTAAACACTGTTTCAGGGCAAGAGATTGTGTTTCAGACTAAAAGGTAATGCATTATAAGAAGAATCTTTACTTTGAAACCCTGTTCTTTACCTTCTTCACACTATGAAACAGCTTTGTATTCGCCTTAAACACTGTTTCAGGGCAAGAGATTGTGTTTCAGACTAAAAGGTAATGCATTATAAGAAGAATCTTTACTTTGAAACTCTGTTCTTTACCTTTTTCACACTATGAAACAGCTTTGTATTCACCTTAAACACTGTTTCAGGGCAAGAGATTGTGTTTTAGACTAAAAGGTAATGCATTATAAGAAGAATCTTTACTTTGAAACTCTGTTCTTTACCTTTTTCACACTATGAAACAGCTTTGTATTCACCTTAAACACTGTTTCAGGGCAAGAGATTGTGTTTTAGACTAAAAGGGAATGCATTATAAGAAGAATCTTTACTTTGAAACTCTGTTCTTTACCTTTTTCACACTATGAAACAGCTTTGTTTTCACCTTAAACACTGTTTCAGGGCAAGAGATTGTGTTTTAGACTAAAAGGTAATGCATTATAAGAAGAATCTTTACTTTGAAACTCTGTTCTTTACCTTTTTCACACTATGAAACAGCTTTGTATTCACCTTAAACACTGTTTCAGGGCAAGAGATTGTGTTTTAGACTAAAAGGTAATGCATTATAAGAAGAATCTTTACTTTGAAACTCTGTTCTTTACCTTCTTCACACTATGAAACAGCTTTGTATTCAACTTAAACACTGTTTCAGGGCAAGAGATTGTGTTTTAGACTAAAAGGTAATGCATTATAAGAAGAATCTTTACTTTGAAACTCTGTTCTTTACCTTTTTCACACTATGAAACAGCTTTGTATTCACCTTAAACACTGTTTCAGGGCAAGAGATTGTGTTTTAGACTAAAAGGGAATGCATTATAAGAAGAATCTTTACTTTGAAACTCTGTTCTTTACCTTCTTCACACTATGAAACAGCTTTGTATTCGCCTTAAACACTGTTTCAGGGCAAGAGATTGTGTTTTAGACTAAAAGGTAATGCATTATAAGAAGAATCTTTACTTTGAAACTCTGTTCTTTACCTTCTTCACACTATGAAACAGCTTTGTATTCACTTAAACAATGTATCAAGGCAAGAGATTGTGTTTTAGACTAAAAGAGACTGCATTATAAGAAGAATCTTTACTTTGAAACTCTGTTCTTTACCTTCTTCACACTATGAAACAGCTTTGTATTCGCCTTAAACACTGTTTCAGGGCAAGAGATTGTGTTTTAGACTAAAAGGGAATGCAATATAAGAAGAATCTTTACTTTGAAACTGTTCTTTACCTTTTTCACACTATGAAACAGCTTTGTATTCAACTTAAACACTGTTTCAGGGCAAGAGATTGTGTTTTAGACTAAAAGGTAATGCATTGTAAGAAGAATCTTTACTTTGAAACTCTGTTCTTTACCTTCTTCACACTATGAAACAGCTTTCTATTCGCCTTAAACACTGTTTCAGGGCAAGAGATTGTGTTTCAGACTAAAAGGTAATGCATTATAAGAAGAATCTTTACTTTGAAACTCTGTTCTTTACCTTTTTCACACTATGAAACAGCTTTGTATTCACCTTAAACACTGTTTCAGGGCAAGAGATTGTGTTTTAGACTAAAAGGGAATGCATTATAAGAAGAATCTTTACTTTGAAACTCTGTTCTTTACCTTTTTCACACTATGAAACAGCTTTGTATTCACCTTAAACACTGTTTCAGGGCAAGAGATTGTGTTTTAGACTAAAAGGTAATGCATTATAAGAAGAATCTTTACTTTGAAACTCTGTTCTTTACCTTTTTCACACTATGAAACAGCTTTGTATTCACCTTAAACACTGTTTCAGGGCAAGAGATTGTGTTTTAGACTAAAAGGTAATGCATTATAAGAAGAATCTTTACTTTGAAACTCTGTTCTTTACCTTCTTCACACTATGAAACAGCTTTGTATTCGCCTTAAACACTGTTTCAGGGCAAGAGATTGTGTTTTAGACTAAAAGGTAATGCATTATAAGAAGAATCTTTACTTTGAAACTCTGTTCTTTACCTTCTTCACACTATGAAACAGCTTTGTATTCACTTAAACAATGTATCAAGGCAAGAGATTGTGTTTTAGACTAAAAGAGACTGCATTATAAGAAGAATCTTTACTTTGAAACTCTGTTCTTTACCTTCTTCACACTATGAAACAGCTTTGTATTCGCCTTAAACACTGTTTCAGGGCAAGAGATTGTGTTTTAGACTAAAAGGGAATGCAATATAAGAAGAATCTTTACTTTGAAACTGTTCTTTACCTTTTTCACACTATGAAACAGCTTTGTATTCAACTTAAACACTGTTTCAGGGCAAGAGATTGTGTTTTAGACTAAAAGGTAATGCATTATAAGAAGAATCTTTACTTTGAAACTCTGTTCTTTACCTTCTTCACACTATGAAACAGCTTTCTATTCGCCTTAAACACTGTTTCAGGGCAAGAGATTGTGTTTCAGACTAAAAGGTAATGCATTATAAGAAGAATCTTTACTTTGAAACCCTGTTCTTTACCTTCTTCACACTATGAACCAGCTTTGTATTCGCCTTAAACACTGTTTCAGGGCAAGAGATTGTGTTTCAGACTAAAAGGTAATGCATTATAAGAAGAATCTTTACTTTGAAACTCTGTTCTTTACCTTTTTCACACTATGAAACAGCTTTGTATTCACCTTAAACACTGTTTCAGGGCAAGAGATTGTGTTTTAGACTAAAAGGTAATGCATTATAAGAAGAATCTTTACTTTGAAACTCTGTTCTTTACCTTTTTCACACTATGAAACAGCTTTGTATTCACCTTAAACACTGTTTCAGGGCAAGAGATTGTGTTTTAGACTAAAAGGGAATGCATTATAAGAAGAATCTTTACTTTGAAACTCTGTTCTTTACCTTTTTCACACTATGAAACAGCTTTGTATTCACCTTAAACACTGTTTCAGGGCAAGAGATTGTGTTTTAGACTAAAAGGTAATGCATTATAAGAAGAATCTTTACTTTGAAACTCTGTTCTTTACCTTCTTCACACTATGAAACAGCTTTGTATTCGCCTTAAACACTGTTTCAGGGCAAGAGATTGTGTTTTAGACTAAAAGGTAATGCATTATAAGAAGAATCTTTACTTTGAAACTCTGTTCTTTACCTTCTTCACACTATGAAACAGCTTTTTATTCGCCTTAAACACTGTTTCAGGGCAAGAGATTGTGTTTCAGACTAAAAGGTAATGCATTATAAGAAGAATCTTTACTTTGAAACTCTGTTCTTTACCTTTTTCACACTATGAAACAGCTTTGTATTCAAATTAAACACTGTTTCAGGGCAAGAGATTGTGTTTTAGACTAAAAGGTAATGCATTATAAGAAGAATCTTTACTTTGAAACTCTGTTCTTTACCTTCTTCACACTATGAAACAGCTTTTTATTCGCCTTAAACACTGTTTCAGGGCAAGAGATTGTGTTTCAGACTAAAAGGTAATGCATTATAAGAAGAATCTTTACTTTGAAACTCTGTTCTTTACCTTCTTCACACTATGAAACAGCATTATATTCGCCTTAAACACTGTTTCAGGGCAAGAGATTGTGTTTTAGACTAAAAGGGAATGCATTATATGAGGAATCTTTACTTTGAAACTCTGTTCTTTACCTTTTTCACACTATGAAACAGCTTTGTATTCACTTAAACAATGTATCAAGGCAAGAGATTGTGTTTTAGACTAAAAGGTAATGCATTATAAGAAGAATCTTTACTTTGAAACTCTGTTCTTTACCTTTTTCACACTATGAAACAGCTTTGTATTCACCTTAAACACTGTTTCAGGGCAAGAGATTGTGTTTTAGACTAAAAGGGAATGCATTATAAGAAGAATCTTTACTTTGAAACTCTGTTCTTTACCTTTTTCACACTATGAAACAGCTTTGTATTCACCTTAAACACTGTTTCAGGGCAAGAGATTGTGTTTTAGACTAAAAGGTAATGCATTATAAGAAGAATCTTTACTTTGAAACTCTGTTCTTTACCTTCTTCACACTATGAAACAGCTTTGTATTCGCCTTAAACACTGTTTCAGGGCAAGAGATTGTGTTTTAGACTAAAAGGGAATGCAATATAAGAAGAATCTTTACTTTGAAACTGTTCTTTACCTTTTTCACACTATGAAACAGCTTTGTATTCAACTTAAACACTGTTTCAGGGCAAGAGATTGTGTTTTAGACTAAAAGGTAATGCATTATAAGAAGAATGTTTACTTTGAAACTCTGTTCTTTACCTTCTTCACACTATGAAACAGCTTTCTATTCGCCTTAAACACTGTTTCAGGGCAAGAGATTGTGTTTCAGACTAAAAGGTAATGCATTATAAGAAGAATCTTTACTTTGAAACCCTGTTCTTTACCTTCTTCACACTATGAAACAGCTTTGTATTCGCCTTAAACACTGTTTCAGGGCAAGAGATTGTGTTTCAGACTAAAAGGTAATGCATTATAAGAAGAATCTTTACTTTGAAACTCTGTTCTTTACCTTTTTCACACTATGAAACAGCTTTGTATTCACCTTAAACACTGTTTCAGGGCAAGAGATTGTGTTTTAGACTAAAAGGTAATGCATTATAAGAAGAATCTTTACTTTGAAACTCTGTTCTTTACCTTTTTCACACTATGAAACAGCTTTGTATTCACCTTAAACACTGTTTCAGGGCAAGAGATTGTGTTTTAGACTAAAAGGGAATGCATTATAAGAAGAATCTTTACTTTGAAACTCTGTTCTTTACCTTTTTCACACTATGAAACAGCTTTGTTTTCACCTTAAACACTGTTTCAGGGCAAGAGATTGTGTTTTAGACTAAAAGGTAATGCATTATAAGAAGAATCTTTACTTTGAAACTCTGTTCTTTACCTTTTTCACACTATGAAACAGCTTTGTATTCACCTTAAACACTGTTTCAGGGCAAGAGATTGTGTTTTAGACTAAAAGGGAATGCATTATAAGAAGAATCTTTACTTTGAAACTCTGTTCTTTACCTTTTTCACACTATGAAACAGCTTTGTATTCACCTTAAACACTGTTTCAGGGCAAGAGATTGTGTTTTAGACTAAAAGGTAATGCATTATAAGAAGAATCTTTACTTTGAAACTCTGTTCTTTACCTTCTTCACACTATGAAACAGCTTTGTATTCGCCTTAAACACTGTTTCAGGGCAAGAGATTGTGTTTTAGACTAAAAGGTAATGCATTATAAGAAGAATCTTTACTTTGAAACTCTGTTCTTTACCTTCTTCACACTATGAAACAGCTTTTTATTCGCCTTAAACACTGTTTCAGGGCAAGAGATTGTGTTTCAGACTAAAAGGTAATGCATTATAAGAAGAATCTTTACTTTGAAACTCTGTTCTTTACCTTCTTCACACTATGAAACAGCATTATATTCGCCTTAAACACTGTTTCAGGGCAAGAGATTGTGTTTTAGACTAAAAGGGAATGCATTATATGAGGAATCTTTACTTTGAAACTCTGTTCTTTACCTTTTTCACACTATGAAACAGCTTTGTATTCACTTAAACAATGTATCAAGGCAAGAGATTGTGTTTTAGACTAAAAGGTAATGCATTATAAGAAGAATCTTTACTTTGAAACTCTGTTCTTTACCTTTTTCACACTATGAAACAGCTTTGTATTCAACTTAAACACTGTTTCAGGGCAAGAGATTGTGTTTTAGACTAAAAGAGACTGCATTATAAGAAGAATCTTTACTTTGAAACTGTTCTTTACCTTCTTCACACTATGAAACAGCTTTGTATTCACCTTAAACACTGTTTCAGGGCAAGAGATTGTGTTTTAGACTAAAAGGTAATGCATTATAAGAAGAATATTTACTTTGAAACTCTGTTCTTTACCTTCTTCACACTATGAAACAGCTTTTTATTCGCCTTAAACACTGTTTCAGGGCAAGAGATTGTGTTTCAGACTAAAAGGTAATGCATTATAAGAAGAATCTTTACTTTGAAACTCTGTTCTTTACCTTTTTCACACTATGAAACAGCTTTGTATTCAACTTAAACACTGTTTCAGGGCAAGAGATTGTGTTTTAGACTAAAAGGTAATGCATTATAAGAAGAATCTTTACTTTGAAACTCTGTTCTTTACCTTCTTCACACTATGAAACAGCTTTGTATTCGCCTTAAACACTGTTTCAGGGCAAGAGATTGTGTTTTAGACTAAAAGGTAATGCATTATAAGAAGAATCTTTACTTTGAAACTCTGTTCTTTACCTTCTTCACACTATGAAACAGCTTTGTATTCGCCTTAAACACTGTTTCAGGGCAAGAGATTGTGTTTTAGACTAAAAGGGAATGCATTATAAGAAGAATCTTTACTTTGAAACTCTGTTCTTTACCTTTTTCACACTATGAAACAGCTTTGTATTCAACTTAAACACTGTTTCAGGGCAAGAGATTGTGTTTTAGACTAAAAGAGACTGCATTATAAGAAGAATCTTTACTTTGAAACTCTGTTCTTTATCTTTTTCACACTATGAAACAGCTTTGTATTCGCCTTAAACACTGTTTCAGGGCAAGAGATTGTGTTTTAGACTAAAAGGTAATGCATTATAAGAAGAATCTTTACTTTGAAACTCTGTTCTTTACCTTCTTCACACTATGAAACAGCTTTGTATTCACTTAAACAATGTATCAAGGCAAGAGATTGTGTTTTAGACTAAAAGAGACTGCATTATAAGAAGAATCTTTACTTTGAAACTCTGTTCTTTACCTTCTTCACACTATGAAACAGCTTTGTATTCGCCTTAAACACTGTTTCAGGGCAAGAGATTGTGTTTTAGACTAAAAGGGAATGCAATATAAGAAGAATCTTTACTTTGAAACTGTTCTTTACCTTTTTCACACTATGAAACAGCTTTGTATTCAACTTAAACACTGTTTCAGGGCAAGAGATTGTGTTTTAGACTAAAAGGAAATGCATTATAAGAAGAATCTTTACTTTGAAACTCTGTTCTTTACCTTCTTCACACTATGAAACAGCTTTCTATTCGCCTTAAACACTGTTTCAGGGCAAGAGATTGTGTTTCAGACTAAAAGGTAA
The DNA here is from genome assembly GCF_041902795.1 of Electrophorus electricus. Lineage (NCBI taxonomy): Eukaryota > Metazoa > Chordata > Actinopteri > Gymnotiformes > Gymnotidae > Electrophorus > Electrophorus electricus. The sequence goes on from NC_137522.1 coordinate 5,464,041, forward strand.
TGCATTATAAGAAGAATCTTTACTTTGAAACCCTGTTCTTTACCTTCTTCACACTATGAAACAGCTTTGTATTCGCCTTAAACACTGTTTCAGGGCAAGAGATTGTGTTTCAGACTAAAAGGTAATGCATTATAAGAAGAATCTTTACTTTGAAACTCTGTTCTTTACCTTTTTCACACTATGAAACAGCTTTGTATTCACCTTAAACACTGTTTCAGGGCAAGAGATTGTGTTTTAGACTAAAAGGTAATGCATTATAAGAAGAATCTTTACTTTGAAACTCTGTTCTTTACCTTCTTCACACTATGAAACAGCTTTTTATTCGCCTTAAACACTGTTTCAGGGCAAGAGATTGTGTTTCAGACTAAAAGGTAATGCATTATAAGAAGAATCTTTACTTTGAAACTCTGTTCTTTACCTTCTTCACACTATGAAACAGCATTATATTCGCCTTAAACACTGTTTCAGGGCAAGAGATTGTGTTTTAGACTAAAAGGGAATGCATTATATGAGGAATCTTTACTTTGAAACTCTGTTCTTTACCTTTTTCACACTATGAAACAGCTTTGTATTCACTTTAACAATGCATCAAGGCAAGAGATTGTGTTTTAGACTAAAAGGTAATGCATTATAAGAAGAATCTTTACTTTGAAACTCTGTTCTTTACCTTTTTCACACTATGAAACAGCTTTGTATTCAACTTAAACACTGTTTCAGGGCAAGAGATTGTGTTTTAGACTAAAAGAGACTGCATTATAAGAAGAATCTTTACTTTGAAACTGTTCTTTACCTTCTTCACACTATGAAACAGCTTTGTATTCACCTTAAACACTGTTTCAGGGCAAGAGATTGTGTTTTAGACTAAAAGGTAATGCATTATAAGAAGAATCTTTACTTTGAAACTCTGTTCTTTACCTTTTTCACACTATGAAACAGCTTTGTATTCAACTTAAACACTGTTTCAGGGCAAGAGATTGTGTTTTAGACTAAAAGGTAATGCATTATAAGAAGAATGTTTACTTTGAAACTCTGTTCTTTACCTTTTTCACACTATGAAACAGCTTTGTATTCACCTTAAACACTGTTTCAGGGCAAGAGATTGTGTTTTAGACTAAAAGGTAATGCATTATAAGAAGAATCTTTACTTTGAAACTCTGTTCTTTACCTTCTTCACACTATGAAACAGCTTTGTATTCAACTTAAACACTGTTTCAGGGCAAGAGATTGTGTTTTAGACTAAAAGGTAATGCATTATAAGAAGAATCTTTACTTTGAAACTCTGTTCTTTACCTTTTTCACACTATGAAACAGCTTTGTATTCACCTTAAACACTGTTTCAGGGCAAGAGATTGTGTTTTAGACTAAAAGGGAATGCATTATAAGAAGAATCTTTACTTTGAAACTCTGTTCTTTACCTTTTTCACACTATGAAACAGCTTTGTATTCACCTTAAACACTGTTTCAGGGCAAGAGATTGTGTTTTAGACTAAAAGGTAATGCATTATAAGAAGAATGTTTACTTTGAAACTCTGTTCTTTACCTTTTTCACACTATGAAACAGCTTTGTATTCACCTTAAACACTGTTTCAGGGCAAGAGATTGTGTTTTAGACTAAAAGAGACTGCATTATAAGAAGAATCTTTACTTTGAAACTCTGTTCTTTACCTTCTTCACACTATGAAACAGCATTATATTCGCCTTAAACACTGTTTCAGGGCAAGAGATTGTGTTTTAGACTAAAAGGGAATGCATTATATGAGGAATCTTTACTTTGAAACTCTGTTCTTTACCTTTTTCACACTATGAAACAGCTTTGTATTCAAATTAAACACTGTTTCAGGGCAAGAGATTGTGTTTTAGACTAAAAGGTAATGCATTATAAGAAGAATCTTTACTTTGAAACTCTGTTCTTTACCTTCTTCACACTATGAAACAGCTTTTTATTCGCCTTAAACACTGTTTCAGGGCAAGAGATTGTGTTTCAGACTAAAAGGTAATGCATTATAAGAAGAATCTTTACTTTGAAACTCTGTTCTTTACCTTCTTCACACTATGAAACAGCATTATATTCACCTTAAACACTGTTTCAGGGCAAGAGATTGTGTTTTAGACTAAAAGGGAATGCATTATATGAGGAATCTTTACTTTGAAACTCTGTTCTTTACCTTTTTCACACTATGAAACAGCTTTGTATTCACTTAAACAATGTATCAAGGCAAGAGATTGTGTTTTAGACTAAAAGGTAATGCATTATAAGAAGAATCTTTACTTTGAAACTCTGTTCTTTACCTTTTTCACACTATGAAACAGCTTTGTATTCAACTTAAACACTGTTTCAGGGCAAGAGATTGTGTTTTAGACTAAAAGAGACTGCATTATAAGAAGAATCTTTACTTTGAAACTGTTCTTTACCTTCTTCACACTATGAAACAGCTTTGTATTCACCTTAAACACTGTTTCAGGGCAAGAGATTGTGTTTTAGACTAAAAGGTAATGCATTATAAGAAGAATCTTTACTTTGAAACTCTGTTCTTTACCTTTTTCACACTATGTAACAGCTTTGTATTCAACTTAAACACTGTTTCAGGGCAAGAGATTGTGTTTTAGACTAAAAGGTAATGCATTATAAGAAGAATGTTTACTTTGAAACTCTGTTCTTTACCTTTTTCACACTATGAAACAGCTTTGTATTCACCTTAAACACTGTTTCAGGGCAAGAGATTGTGTTTTAGACTAAAAGGGAATGCATTATAAGAAGAATCTTTACTTTGAAACTCTGTTCTTTACCTTTTTCACACTATGAAACAGCTTTGTATTCACCTTAAACACTGTTTCAGGGCAAGAGATTGTGTTTTAGACTAAAAGGTAATGCATTATAAGAAGAATCTTTACTTTGAAACTCTGTTCTTTACCTTCTTCACACTATGAAACAGCTTTGTATTCGCCTTAAACACTGTTTCAGGGCAAGAGATTGTGTTTTAGACTAAAAGGGAATGCAATATAAGAAGAATCTTTACTTTGAAACTGTTCTTTACCTTTTTCACACTATGAAACAGCTTTGTATTCAACTTAAACACTGTTTCAGGGCAAGAGATTGTGTTTTAGACTAAAAGGTAATGCATTATAAGAAGAATGTTTACTTTGAAACTCTGTTCTTTACCTTCTTCACACTATGAAACAGCTTTCTATTCGCCTTAAACACTGTTTCAGGGCAAGAGATTGTGTTTCAGACTAAAAGGTAATGCATTATAAGAAGAATCTTTACTTTGAAACCCTGTTCTTTACCTTCTTCACACTATGAAACAGCTTTGTATTCGCCTTAAACACTGTTTCAGGGCAAGAGATTGTGTTTCAGACTAAAAGGTAATGCATTATAAGAAGAATCTTTACTTTGAAACTCTGTTCTTTACCTTTTTCACACTATGAAACAGCTTTGTATTCACCTTAAACACTGTTTCAGGGCAAGAGATTGTGTTTCAGACTAAAAGGTAATGCATTATAAGAAGAATCTTTACTTTGAAACTCTGTTCTTTACCTTCTTCACACTATGAAACAGCATTATATTCGCCTTAAACACTGTTTCAGGGCAAGAGATTGTGTTTTAGACTAAAAGGGAATGCATTATATGAGGAATCTTTACTTTGAAACTCTGTTCTTTACCTTTTTCACACTATGAAACAGCTTTGTATTCACTTAAACAATGTATCAAGGCAAGAGATTGTGTTTTAGACTAAAAGGTAATGCATTATAAGAAGAATCTTTACTTTGAAACTCTGTTCTTTACCTTTTTCACACTATGAAACAGCTTTGTATTCAACTTAAACACTGTTTCAGGGCAAGAGATTGTGTTTTAGACTAAAAGGTAATGCATTATAAGAAGAATGTTTACTTTGAAACTCTGTTCTTTACCTTTTTCACACTATGAAACAGCTTTGTATTCACCTTAAACACTGTTTCAGGGCAAGAGATTGTGTTTTAGACTAAAAGGTAATGCATTATAAGAAGAATCTTTACTTTGAAACTCTGTTCTTTACCTTCTTCACACTATGAAACAGCTTTGTATTCACCTTAAACACTGTTTCAGGGCAAGAGATTGTGTTTTAGACTAAAAGGTAATGCATTATAAGAAGAATGTTTACTTTGAAACTCTGTTCTTTACCTTTTTCACACTATGAAACAGCTTTGTATTCACCTTAAACACTGTTTCAGGGCAAGAGATTGTGTTTTAGACTAAAAGAGACTGCATTATAAGAAGAATCTTTACTTTGAAACTCTGTTCTTTACCGTCTTCACACTATGAAACAGCTTTGTATTCGCCTTAAACACTGTTTCAGGGCAAGAGATTGTGTTTTAGACTAAAAGGGAATGCATTATAAGAAGAATCTTTACTTTGAAACTCTGTTCTTTACCTTTTTCACACTATGAAACAGCTTTGTATTCACCTTAAACACTGTTTCAGTGCAAGAGATTGTGTTTTAGACTAAAAGAGACTGCATTATAAGAAGAATCTTTACTTTGAAACTCTGTTCTTTACCTTCTTCACACTATGAAACAGCTTTGTATTCACTTAAACAATGCATCAAGGCAAGAGATTGTGTTTTAGACTAAAAGAGACTGCATTATAAGAAGAATCTTTACTTTGAAACTCTGTTCTTTACCTTCTTCACACTATGAAACAGCTTTGTATTCGCCTTAAACACTGTTTCAGGGCAAGAGATTGTGTTTTAGACTAAAAGGGAATGCATTATAAGAAGAATCTTTACTTTGAAACTCTGTTCTTTACCTTTTTCACACTATGAAACAGCTTTGTATTCACCTTAAACACTGTTTCAGTGCAAGAGATTGTGTTTTAGACTAAAAGAGACTGCATTATAAGAAGAATCTTTACTTTGAAACTCTGTTCTTTACCTTTTTCACACTATGAAACAGCTTTGTATTCAACTTAAACACTGTTTCAGGGCAAGAGATTGTGTTTTAGACTAAAAGAGACTGCATTATAAGAAGAATCTTTACTTTGAAACTGTTTACCTTTTTCACACTATTAAACAGCTTTGTATTCAACTTAAACACTGTTTCAGGGCAAGAGATTGTGTTTTAGACTAAAAGGTAATGCATTATAAGAAGAATCTTTACTTTGAAACTCTGTTCTTTACCTTCTTCACACTATGAAACAGCTTTGTATTCGCCTTAAACACTGTTTCAGGGCAAGAGATTGTGTTTTAGACTAAAAGGTAATGCATTATAAGAAGAATCTTTACTTTGAAACTGTTCTTTACCTTCTTCACACTATGAAACAGCATTGTATTCGCCTTAAACACTGTTTCAGGGCAAGAGATTGTGTTTTAGACTAAAAGGGAATGCATTATATGAAGAATCTTTACTTTGAAACTCTGTTCTTTACCTTTTTCACACTATGAAACAGCTTTGTATTCACTTAAACAATGTATCAAGGCAAGAGATTGTGTTTTAGACTAAAAGAGACTGCATTATAAGAAGAATCTTTACTTTGAAACTCTGTTCTTTACCTTCTTCACACTATGAAACAGCTTTGTATTCGCCTTAAACACTGTTTCAGGGCAAGAGATTGTGTTTTAGACTAAAAGAGAATGCATTATAAGAAGAATCTTTACTTTGAAACTCTGTTCTTTACCTTTTTCACACTATGAAACAGCTTTGTATTCACCTTAAACACTGTTTCAGGGCAAGAGATTGTGTTTTAGACTAAAAGAGACTGCATTATAAGAAGAATTTTACTTTGAAACTCTGTTCTTTACCTTCTTCACACTATGAAACAGCTTTGTATTCACCTTAAACACTGTTTCAGGGCAAGAGATTGTGTTTTAGACTAAAAGGTAATGCATTATAAGAAGAATCTTTACTTTGAAACTGTTCTTTACCTTTTTCACACTATGAAACAGCTTTGTATTCAACTTAAACACTGTTTCAGGGCAAGAGATTGTGTTTTAGACTAAAAGGTAATGCATTATAAGAAGAATCTTTACTTTGAAACTCTGTTCTTTACCTTCTTCACACTATGAAACAGCTTTGTATTCGCCTTAAACACTGTTTCAGGGCAAGAGATTGTGTTTCAGACTAAAAGGTAATGCATTATAAGAAGAATCTTTACTTTGAAACTGTTCTTTACCTTTTTCACACTATGAAACAGCTTTGTATTCAACTTAAACACTGTTTCAGGGCAAGAGATTGTGTTTTAGACTAAAAGGGAATGCATTATAAGAAGAATCTTTACTTTGAAACTCTGTTCTTTACCTTCTTCACACTATGAAACAGCTTTGTATTCGCCTTAAACACTGTTTCAAGGCAAGAGATTGTGTTTTAGACTAAAAGGTAATGCATTATAAGAAGAATCTTTACTTTGAAACTCTGTTCTTTACCTTCTTCACACTATGAAACAGCTTTGTATTCCCTTAAACAATGTATCAAGGCAAGAGATTGTGTTTTAGACTAAAAGAGACTGCATTATAAGAAGAATCTTTACTTTGAAACTCTGTTCTTTACCTTTTTCACACTATGAAACAGCTTTGTATTCGCCTTAAACACTGTTTCAGGGCAAGAGATTGTGTTTTAGACTAAAAGGGAATGCATTATATGAAGAATCTTTACTTTGAAACTCTGTTCTTTACCTTTTTCACACTATGAAACAGCTTTGTATTCACTTAAACAATGTATCAAGGCAAGAGATTGTGTTTTAGACTAAAAGAGACTGCATTATAAGAAGAATGTTTACTTTGAAACTCTGTTCTTTACCTTTTTCACACTATGAAACAGCTTTGTATTCACCTTAAACACTGTTTCAGGGCAAGAGATTGTGTTTTAGACTAAAAGGTAATGCATTATAAGAAGAATCTTTACTTTGAAACTCTGTTCTTTACCTTCTTCACACTATGAAACAGCTTTGTATTCAACTTAAACACTGTTTCAGGGCAAGAGATTGTGTTTTAGACTAAAAGGTAATGCATTATAAGAAGAATCTTTACTTTGAAACTCTGTTCTTTACCTTTTTCACACTATGAAACAGCTTTGTATTCACCTTAAACACTGTTTCAGGGCAAGAGATTGTGTTTTAGACTAAAAGGGAATGCATTATAAGAAGAATCTTTACTTTGAAACTCTGTTCTTTACCTTTTTCACACTATGAAACAGCTTTGTATTCAACTTAAACACTGTTTCAGGGCAAGAGATTGTGTTTTAGACTAAAAGAGACTGCATTATAAGAAGAATCTTTACTTTGAAACTGTTCTTTACCTTCTTCACACTATGAAACAGCTTTGTATTCACCTTAAACACTGTTTCAGGGCAAGAGATTGTGTTTTAGACTAAAAGGTAATGCATTATAAGAAGAATCTTTACTTTGAAACTCTGTTCTTTACCTTTTTCACACTATGTAACAGCTTTGTATTCAACTTAAACACTGTTTCAGGGCAAGAGATTGTGTTTTAGACTAAAAGGTAATGCATTATAAGAAGAATGTTTACTTTGAAACTCTGTTCTTTACCTTTTTCACACTATGAAACAGCTTTGTATTCACCTTAAACACTGTTTCAGGGCAAGAGATTGTGTTTTAGACTAAAAGGGAATGCATTATAAGAAGAATCTTTACTTTGAAACTCTGTTCTTTACCTTTTTCACACTATGAAACAGCTTTGTATTCACCTTAAACACTGTTTCAGGGCAAGAGATTGTGTTTTAGACTAAAAGGTAATGCATTATAAGAAGAATCTTTACTTTGAAACTCTGTTCTTTACCTTCTTCACACTATGAAACAGCTTTGTATTCGCCTTAAACACTGTTTCAGGGCAAGAGATTGTGTTTTAGACTAAAAGGGAATGCAATATAAGAAGAATCTTTACTTTGAAACTGTTCTTTACCTTTTTCACACTATGAAACAGCTTTGTATTCAACTTAAACACTGTTTCAGGGCAAGAGATTGTGTTTTAGACTAAAAGGTAATGCATTATAAGAAGAATGTTTACTTTGAAACTCTGTTCTTTACCTTCTTCACACTATGAAACAGCTTTCTATTCGCCTTAAACACTGTTTCAGGGCAAGAGATTGTGTTTCAGACTAAAAGGTAATGCATTATAAGAAGAATCTTTACTTTGAAACCCTGTTCTTTACCTTCTTCACACTATGAAACAGCTTTGTATTCGCCTTAAACACTGTTTCAGGGCAAGAGATTGTGTTTCAGACTAAAAGGTAATGCATTATAAGAAGAATCTTTACTTTGAAACTCTGTTCTTTACCTTTTTCACACTATGAAACAGCTTTGTATTCACCTTAAACACTGTTTCAGGGCAAGAGATTGTGTTTCAGACTAAAAGGTAATGCATTATAAGAAGAATCTTTACTTTGAAACTCTGTTCTTTACCTTCTTCACACTATGAAACAGCATTATATTCGCCTTAAACACTGTTTCAGGGCAAGAGATTGTGTTTTAGACTAAAAGGGAATGCATTATATGAGGAATCTTTACTTTGAAACTCTGTTCTTTACCTTTTTCACACTATGAAACAGCTTTGTATTCACTTAAACAATGTATCAAGGCAAGAGATTGTGTTTTAGACTAAAAGGTAATGCATTATAAGAAGAATCTTTACTTTGAAACTCTGTTCTTTACCTTTTTCACACTATGAAACAGCTTTGTATTCAACTTAAACACTGTTTCAGGGCAAGAGATTGTGTTTTAGACTAAAAGAGACTGCATTATAAGAAGAATCTTTACTTTGAAACTGTTCTTTACCTTCTTCACACTATGAAACAGCTTTGTATTCACCTTAAACACTGTTTCAGGGCAAGAGATTGTGTTTTAGACTAAAAGGTAATGCATTATAAGAAGAATCTTTACTTTGAAACTCTGTTCTTTACCTTTTTCACACTATGAAACAGCTTTGTATTCAACTTAAACACTGTTTCAGGGCAAGAGATTGTGTTTTAGACTAAAAGGTAATGCATTATAAGAAGAATGTTTACTTTGAAACTCTGTTCTTTACCTTTTTCACACTATGAAACAGCTTTGTATTCACCTTAAACACTGTTTCAGGGCAAGAGATTGTGTTTTAGACTAAAAGGTAATGCATTATAAGAAGAATCTTTACTTTGAAACTCTGTTCTTTACCTTCTTCACACTATGAAACAGCTTTGTATTCAACTTAAACACTGTTTCAGGGCAAGAGATTGTGTTTTAGACTAAAAGGTAATGCATTATAAGAAGAATCTTTACTTTGAAACTATGTTCTTTACCTTTTTCACACTATGAAACAGCTTTGTATTCACCTTAAACACTGTTTCAGGGCAAGAGATTGTGTTTTAGACTAAAAGGTAATGCATTATAAGAAGAATGTTTACTTTGAAACTCTGTTCTTTACCTTTTTCACACTATGAAACAGCTTTGTATTCACCTTAAACACTGTTTCAGGGCAAGAGATTGTGTTTTAGACTAAAAGAGACTGCATTATAAGAAGAATCTTTACTTTGAAACTCTGTTCTTTACCGTCTTCACACTATGAAACAGCTTTGTATTCACCTTAAACACTGTTTCAGGGCAAGAGATTGTGTTTTAGACTAAAAGGGAATGCAACATAAGAAGAATCTTTACTTTGAAACTGTTCTTTACCTTTTTCACACTATGAAACAGCTTTGTATTCAACTTAAACACTGTTTCAGGGCAAGAGATTGTGTTTTAGACTAAAAGAGACTGCATTATAAGAAGAATCTTTACTTTGAAACTCTGTTCTTTATCTTCTTCACACTATGAAACAGCTTTGTATTCACTTAAACAATGCATCAAGGCAAGAGATTGTGTTTTAGACTAAAAGAGACTGCATTATAAGAAGAATCTTTACTTTGAAACTCTGTTCTTTACCTTCTTCACACTATGAAACAGCTTTGTATTCGCCTTAAACACTGTTTCAGGGCAAGAGATTGTGTTTTAGACTAAAAGGGAATGCATTATAAGAAGAATCTTTACTTTGAAACTCTGTTCTTTACCTTTTTCACACTATGAAACAGCTTTGTATTCACCTTAAACACTGTTTCAGTGCAAGAGATTGTGTTTTAGACTAAAAGAGACTGCATTATAAGAAGAATCTTTACTTTGAAACTCTGTTCTTTACCTTTTTCACACTATGAAACAGCTTTGTATTCAACTTAAACACTGTTTCAGGGCAAGAGATTGTGTTTTAGACTAAAAGAGACTGCATTATAAGAAGAATCTTTACTTTGAAACTGTTTACCTTTTTCACACTATTAAACAGCTTTGTATTCAACTTAAACACTGTTTCAGGGCAAGAGATTGTGTTTTAGACTAAAAGGTAATGCATTATAAGAAGAATCTTTACTTTGAAACTCTGTTCTTTACCTTCTTCACACTATGAAACAGCTTTGTATTCGCCTTAAACACTGTTTCAGGGCAAGAGATTGTGTTTTAGACTAAAAGGTAATGCATTATAAGAAGAATCTTTACTTTGAAACTGTTCTTTACCTTCTTCACACTATGAAACAGCATTGTATTCGCCTTAAACACTGTTTCAGGGCAAGAGATTGTGTTTTAGACTAAAAGGGAATGCATTATATGAAGAATCTTTACTTTGAAACTCTGTTCTTTACCTTTTTCACACTATGAAACAGCTTTGTATTCACTTAAACAATGTATCAAGGCAAGAGATTGTGTTTTAGACTAAAAGAGACTGCATTATAAGAAGAATCTTTACTTTGAAACTCTGTTCTTTACCTTCTTCACACTATGAAACAGCTTTGTATTCGCCTTAAACACTGTTTCAGGGCAAGAGATTGTGTTTTAGACTAAAAGAGAATGCATTATAAGAAGAATCTTTACTTTGAAACTCTGTTCTTTACCTTTTTCACACTATGAAACAGCTTTGTATTCACCTTAAACACTGTTTCAGGGCAAGAGATTGTGTTTTAGACTAAAAGAGACTGCATTATAAGAAGAATCTTTACTTTGAAACTCTGTTCTTTACCTTCTTCACACTATGAAACAGCTTTGTATTCACCTTAAACACTGTTTCAGGGCAAGAGATTGTGTTTTAGACTAAAAGGTAATGCATTATAAGAAGAATCTTTACTTTGAAACTGTTCTTTACCTTTTTCACACTATGAAACAGCTTTGTATTCAACTTAAACACTGTTTCAGGGCAAGAGATTGTGTTTTAGACTAAAAGGTAATGCATTATAAGAAGAATCTTTACTTTGAAACTCTGTTCTTTACCTTCTTCACACTATGAAACAGCTTTGTATTCGCCTTAAACACTGTTTCAGGGCAAGAGATTGTGTTTTAGACTAAAAGGTAATGCATTATAAGAAGAATCTTTACTTTGAAACTGTTCTTTACCTTTTTCACACTATGAAACAGCTTTGTATTCAACTTAAACACTGTTTCAGGGCAAGAGATTGTGTTTTAGACTAAAAGGGAATGCATTATAAGAAGAATCTTTACTTTGAAACTCTGTTCTTTACCTTCTTCACACTATGAAACAGCTTTGTATTCGCCTTAAACACTGTTTCAGGGCAAGAGATTGTGTTTTAGACTAAAAGGTAATGCATTATAAGAAGAATCTTTACTTTGAAACTCTGTTCTTTACCTTCTTCACACTATGAAACAGCTTTGTATTCCCTTAAACAATGTATCAAGGCAAGAGATTGTGTTTTAGACTAAAAGAGACTGCATTATAAGAAGAATCTTTACTTTGAAACTCTGTTCTTTACCTTTTTCACACTATGAAACAGCTTTGTATTCGCCTTAAACACTGTTTCAGGGCAAGAGATTGTGTTTTAGACTAAAAGGGAATGCATTATATGAAGAATCTTTACTTTGAAACTCTGTTCTTTACCTTTTTCACACTATGAAACAGCTTTGTATTCACTTAAACAATGTATCAAGGCAAGAGATTGTGTTTTAGACTAAAAGAGACTGCATTATAAGAAGAATGTTTACTTTGAAACTCTGTTCTTTACCTTTTTCACACTATGAAACAGCTTTGTATTCACCTTAAACACTGTTTCAGGGCAAGAGATTGTGTTTTAGACTAAAAGGTAATGCATTATAAGAAGAATCTTTACTTTGAAACTCTGTTCTTTACCTTCTTCACACTATGAAACAGCTTTGTATTCAACTTAAACACTGTTTCAGGGCAAGAGATTGTGTTTTTGACTAAAAGGTAATGCATTATAAGAAGAATCTTTACTTTGAAACTCTGTTCTTTACCTTTTTCACACTATGAAACAGCTTTGTATTCACCTTAAACACTGTTTCAGGGCAAGAGATTGTGTTTTAGACTAAAAGGGAATGCATTATAAGAAGAATCTTTACTTTGAAACTCTGTTCTTTACCTTTTTCACACTATGAAACAGCTTTGTATTCACCTTAAACACTGTTTCAGGGCAAGAGATTGTGTTTTAGACTAAAAGGTAATGCATTATAAGAAGAATGTTTACTTTGAAACTCTGTTCTTTACCTTTTTCACACTATGAAACAGCTTTGTATTCACCTTAAACACTGTTTCAGGGCAAGAGATTGTGTTTTAGACTAAAAGGTAATGCATTATAAGAAGAATCTTTACTTTGAAACTCTGTTCTTTACCTTCTTCACACTATGAAACAGCTTTGTATTCGCCTTAAACACTGTTTCAGGGCAAGAGATTGTGTTTTAGACTAAAAGGTAATGCATTATAAGAAGAATCTTTACTTTGAAACTCTGTTCTTTACCTTCTTCACACTATGAAACAGCTTTGTATTCACTTAAACAATGTATCAAGGCAAGAGATTGTGTTTTAGACTAAAAGAGACTGCATTATAAGAAGAATCTTTACTTTGAAACTCTGTTCTTTACCTTCTTCACACTATGAAACAGCTTTGTATTCGCCTTAAACACTGTTTCAGGGCAAGAGATTGTGTTTTAGACTAAAAGGGAATGCAATATAAGAAGAATCTTTACTTTGAAACTGTTCTTTACCTTTTTCACACTATGAAACAGCTTTGTATTCAACTTAAACACTGTTTCAGGGCAAGAGATTGTGTTTTAGACTAAAAGGTAATGCATTATAAGAAGAATCTTTACTTTGAAACTCTGTTCTTTACCTTTTTCACACTATGAAACAGCTTTGTATTCACCTTAAACACTGTTTCAGGGCAAGAGATTGTGTTTTAGACTAAAAGGTAATGCATTATAAGAAGAATCTTTACTTTGAAACTCTGTTCTTTACCTTTTTCACACTATGAAACAGCTTTGTATTCACCTTAAACACTGTTTCAGGGCAAGAGATTGTGTTTTAGACTAAAAGGTAATGCATTATAAGAAGAATCTTTACTTTGAAACTCTGTTCTTTACCTTCTTCACACTATGAAACAGCTTTGTATTCAACTTAAACACTGTTTCAGGGCAAGAGATTGTGTTTTAGACTAAAAGGTAATGCATTATAAGAAGAATCTTTACTTTGAAACTCTGTTCTTTACCTTTTTCACACTATGAAACAGCTTTGTATTCACCTTAAACACTGTTTCAGGGCAAGAGATTGTGTTTTAGACTAAAAGGGAATGCATTATAAGAAGAATCTTTACTTTGAAACTCTGTTCTTTACCTTTTTCACACTATGAAACAGCTTTGTATTCACCTTAAACACTGTTTCAGGGCAAGAGATTGTGTTTTAGACTAAAAGGTAATGCATTATAAGAAGAATCTTTACTTTGAAACTCTGTTCTTTACCTTTTTCACACTATGAAACAGCTTTGTATTCACCTTAAACACTGTTTCAGGGCAAGAGATTGTGTTTTAGACTAAAAGGTAATGCATTATAAGAAGAATCTTTACTTTGAAACTCTGTTCTTTACCTTCTTCACACTATGAAACAGCTTTGTATTCGCCTTAAACACTGTTTCAGGGCAAGAGATTGTGTTTTAGACTAAAAGGTAATGCATTATAAGAAGAATCTTTACTTTGAAACTCTGTTCTTTACCTTCTTCACACTATGAAACAGCTTTGTATTCACTTAAACAATGTATCAAGGCAAGAGATTGTGTTTTAGACTAAAAGAGACTGCATTATAAGAAGAATCTTTACTTTGAAACTCTGTTCTTTACCTTCTTCACACTATGAAACAGCTTTGTATTCGCCTTAAACACTGTTTCAGGGCAAGAGATTGTGTTTTAGACTAAAAGGGAATGCAATATAAGAAGAATCTTTACTTTGAAACTGTTCTTTACCTTTTTCACACTATGAAACAGCTTTGTATTCAACTTAAACACTGTTTCAGGGCAAGAGATTGTGTTTTAGACTAAAAGGTAATGCATTATAAGAAGAATCTTTACTTTGAAACTCTGTTCTTTACCTTCTTCACACTATGAAACAGCTTTCTATTCGCCTTAAACACTGTTTCAGGGCAAGAGATTGTGTTTCAGACTAAAAGGTAATGCATTATAAGAAGAATCTTTACTTTGAAACCCTGTTCTTTACCTTCTTCACACTATGAAACAGCTTTGTATTCACCTTAAACACTGTTTCAGGGCAAGAGATTGTGTTTTAGACTAAAAGGTAATGCATTATAAGAAGAATGTTTACTTTGAAACTCTGTTCTTTACCTTTTTCACACTATGAAACAGCTTTGTATTCACCTTAAACACTGTTTCAGGGCAAGAGATTGTGTTTTAGACTAAAAGGTAATGCATTATAAGAAGAATCTTTACTTTGAAACTCTGTTCTTTACCTTCTTCACACTATGAAACAGCTTTGTATTCGCCTTAAACACTGTTTCAGGGCAAGAGATTGTGTTTTAGACTAAAAGGTAATGCATTATAAGAAGAATCTTTACTTTGAAACTCTGTTCTTTACCTTCTTCACACTATGAAACAGCTTTGTATTCACTTAAACAATGTATCAAGGCAAGAGATTGTGTTTTAGACTAAAAGAGACTGCATTATAAGAAGAATCTTTACTTTGAAACTCTGTTCTTTACCTTCTTCACACTATGAAACAGCTTTGTATTCGCCTTAAACACTGTTTCAGGGCAAGAGATTGTGTTTTAGACTAAAAGGGAATGCAATATAAGAAGAATCTTTACTTTGAAACTGTTCTTTACCTTTTTCACACTATGAAACAGCTTTGTATTCAACTTAAACACTGTTTCAGGGCAAGAGATTGTGTTTTAGACTAAAAGGTAATGCATTATAAGAAGAATCTTTACTTTGAAACTCTGTTCTTTACCTTTTTCACACTATGAAACAGCTTTGTATTCACCTTAAACACTGTTTCAGGGCAAGAGATTGTGTTTTAGACTAAAAGGTAATGCATTATAAGAAGAATCTTTACTTTGAAACTCTGTTCTTTACCTTTTTCACACTATGAAACAGCTTTGTATTCACCTTAAACACTGTTTCAGGGCAAGAGATTGTGTTTTAGACTAAAAGGTAATGCATTATAAGAAGAATCTTTACTTTGAAACTCTGTTCTTTACCTTCTTCACACTATGAAACAGCTTTGTATTCAACTTAAACACTGTTTCAGGGCAAGAGATTGTGTTTTAGACTAAAAGGTAATGCATTATAAGAAGAATCTTTACTTTGAAACTCTGTTCTTTACCTTTTTCACACTATGAAACAGCTTTGTATTCACCTTAAACACTGTTTCAGGGCAAGAGATTGTGTTTTAGACTAAAAGGGAATGCATTATAAGAAGAATCTTTACTTTGAAACTCTGTTCTTTACCTTTTTCACACTATGAAACAGCTTTGTATTCACCTTAAACACTGTTTCAGGGCAAGAGATTGTGTTTTAGACTAAAAGGTAATGCATTATAAGAAGAATCTTTACTTTGAAACTCTGTTCTTTACCTTTTTCACACTATGAAACAGCTTTGTATTCACCTTAAACACTGTTTCAGGGCAAGAGATTGTGTTTTAGACTAAAAGGTAATGCATTATAAGAAGAATCTTTACTTTGAAACTCTGTTCTTTACCTTCTTCACACTATGAAACAGCTTTGTATTCACTTAAACAATGTATCAAGGCAAGAGATTGTGTTTTAGACTAAAAGAGACTGCATTATAAGAAGAATCTTTACTTTGAAACTCTGTTCTTTACCTTCTTCACACTATGAAACAGCTTTGTATTCGCCTTAAACACTGTTTCAGGGCAAGAGATTGTGTTTTAGACTAAAAGGGAATGCAATATAAGAAGAATCTTTACTTTGAAACTGTTCTTTACCTTTTTCACACTATGAAACAGCTTTGTATTCACCTTAAACACTGTTTCAGGGCAAGAGATTGTGTTTTAGACTAAAAGGTAATGCATTATAAGAAGAATCTTTACTTTGAAACTCTGTTCTTTACCTTCTTCACACTATGAAACAGCTTTCTATTCGCCTTAAACACTGTTTCAGGGCAAGAGATTGTGTTTCAGACTAAAAGGTAATGCATTATAAGAAGAATCTTTACTTTGAAACCCTGTTCTTTACCTTCTTCACACTATGAAACAGCTTTGTATTCGCCTTAAACACTGTTTCAGGGCAAGAGATTGTGTTTTAGACTAAAAGGTAATGCATTATAAGAAGAATCTTTACTTTGAAACTCTGTTCTTTACCTTTTTCACACTATGAAACAGCTTTGTATTCACCTTAAACACTGTTTCAGGGCAAGAGATTGTGTTTTAGACTAAAAGGTAATGCATTATAAGAAGAATCTTTACTTTGAAACTCTGTTCTTTACCTTCTTCACACTATGAAACAGCTTTGTATTCGCCTTAAACACTGTTTCAGGGCAAGAGATTGTGTTTTAGACTAAAAGGTAATGCATTATAAGAAGAATCTTTACTTTGAAACTCTGTTCTTTACCTTCTTCACACTATGAAACAGCTTTGTATTCACTTAAACAATGTATCAAGGCAAGAGATTGTGTTTTAGACTAAAAGAGACTGCATTATAAGAAGAATCTTTACTTTGAAACTCTGTTCTTTACCTTCTTCACACTATGAAACAGCTTTGTATTCGCCTTAAACACTGTTTCAGGGCAAGAGATTGTGTTTTAGACTAAAAGGGAATGCAATATAAGAAGAATCTTTACTTTGAAACTGTTCTTTACCTTTTTCACACTATGAAACAGCTTTGTATTCACCTTAAACACTGTTTCAGGGCAAGAGATTGTGTTTTAGACTAAAAGGTAATGCATTATAAGAAGAATCTTTACTTTGAAACTCTGTTCTTTACCTTCTTCACACTATGAAACAGCTTTCTATTCGCCTTAAACACTGTTTCAGGGCAAGAGATTGTGTTTCAGACTAAAAGGTAATGCATTATAAGAAGAATCTTTACTTTGAAACCCTGTTCTTTACCTTCTTCACACTATGAAACAGCTTTGTATTCACTTAAACAATGTATCAAGGCAAGAGATTGTGTTTTAGACTAAAAGGTAATGCATTATAAGAAGAATCTTTACTTTGAAACTCTGTTCTTTACCTTTTTCACACTATGAAACAGCTTTGTATTCAACTTAAACACTGTTTCAGGGCAAGAGATTGTGTTTTAGACTAAAAGAGACTGCATTATAAGAAGAATCTTTACTTTGAAACTGTTCTTTACCTTCTTCACACTATGAAACAGCTTTGTATTCACCTTAAACACTGTTTCAGGGCAAGAGATTGTGTTTTAGACTAAAAGGTAATGCATTATAAGAAGAATCTTTACTTTGAAACTCTGTTCTTTACCTTTTTCACACTATGAAACAGCTTTGTATTCAACTTAAACACTGTTTCAGGGCAAGAGATTGTGTTTTAGACTAAAAGGTAATGCATTATAAGAAGAATGTTTACTTTGAAACTCTGTTCTTTACCTTTTTCACACTATGAAACAGCTTTGTATTCACCTTAAACACTGTTTCAGGGCAAGAGATTGTGTTTTAGACTAAAAGGTAATGCATTATAAGAAGAATCTTTACTTTGAAACTCTGTTCTTTACCTTCTTCACACTATGAAACAGCTTTGTATTCAACTTAAACACTGTTTCAGGGCAAGAGATTGTGTTTTAGACTAAAAGGTAATGCATTATAAGAAGAATCTTTACTTTGAAACTCTGTTCTTTACCTTTTTCACACTATGAAACAGCTTTGTATTCACCTTAAACACTGTTTCAGGGCAAGAGATTGTGTTTTAGACTAAAAGGGAATGCATTATAAGAAGAATCTTTACTTTGAAACTCTGTTCTTTACCTTTTTCACACTATGAAACAGCTTTGTATTCACCTTAAACACTGTTTCAGGGCAAGAGATTGTGTTTTAGACTAAAAGGTAATGCATTATAAGAAGAATGTTTACTTTGAAACTCTGTTCTTTACCTTTTTCACACTATGAAACAGCTTTGTATTCACCTTAAACACTGTTTCAGGGCAAGAGATTGTGTTTTAGACTAAAAGAGACTGCATTATAAGAAGAATCTTTACATTGAAACTCTGTTCTTTACCGTCTTCACACTATGAAACAGCTTTGTATTCACCTTAAACACTGTTTCAGGGCAAGAGATTGTGTTTTAGACTAAAAGGGAATGCAATATAAGAAGAATCTTTACTTTGAAACTGTTCTTTACCTTTTTCACACTATGAAACAGCTTTCTATTCAACTTAAACACTGTTTCAGGGCAAGAGATTGTGATTTAGACTAAAAGGTAATGCATTATAAGAAGAATCTTTACTTTGAAACTCTGTTCTTTACCTTCTTCACACTATGAAACAGCTTTTTATTCGCCTTAAACACTGTTTCAGGGCAAGAGATTGTGTTTCAGACTAAAAGGTAATGCATTATAAGAAGAATCTTTACTTTGAAACTCTGTTCTTTACCTTCTTCACACTATGAAACAGCATTATATTCGCCTTAAACACTGTTTCAGGGCAAGAGATTGTGTTTTAGACTAAAAGGGAATGCATTATATGAGGAATCTTTACTTTGAAACTCTGTTCTTTACCTTTTTCACACTATGAAACAGCTTTGTATTCACTTAAACAATGTATCAAGGCAAGAGATTGTGTTTTAGACTAAAAGGTAATGCATTATAAGAAGAATCTTTACTTTGAAACTCTGTTCTTTACCTTTTTCACACTATGAAACAGCTTTGTATTCAACTTAAACACTGTTTCAGGGCAAGAGATTGTGTTTTAGACTAAAAGAGACTGCATTATAAGAAGAATCTTTACTTTGAAACTGTTCTTTACCTTCTTCACACTATGAAACAGCTTTGTATTCACCTTAAACACTGTTTCAGGGCAAGAGATTGTCTTTTAGACTAAAAGGTAATGCATTATAAGAAGAATCTTTACTTTGAAACTCTGTTCTTTACCTTTTTCACACTATGAAACAGCTTTGTATTCAACTTAAACACTGTTTCAGGGCAAGAGATTGTGTTTTAGACTAAAAGGTAATGCATTATAAGAAGAATGTTTACTTTGAAACTCTGTTCTTTACCTTTTTCACACTATGAAACAGCTTTGTATTCACCTTAAACACTGTTTCAGGGCAAGAGATTGTGTTTTAGACTAAAAGGTAATGCATTATAAGAAGAATCTTTACTTTGAAACTCTGTTCTTTACCTTCTTCACACTATGAAACAGCTTTGTATTCAACTTAAACACTGTTTCAGGGCAAGAGATTGTGTTTTAGACTAAAAGGTAATGCATTATAAGAAGAATCTTTACTTTGAAACTCTGTTCTTTACCTTTTTCACACTATGAAACAGCTTTGTATTCACCTTAAACACTGTTTCAGGGCAAGAGATTGTGTTTTAGACTAAAAGGGAATGCATTATAAGAAGAATCTTTACTTTGAAACTCTGTTCTTTACCTTTTTCACACTATGAAACAGCTTTGTATTCACCTTAAACACTGTTTCAGGGCAAGAGATTGTGTTTTAGACTAAAAGGTAATGCATTATAAGAAGAATCTTTACTTTGAAACTCTGTTCTTTACCTTTTTCACACTATGAAACAGCTTTGTATTCGCCTTAAACACTGTTTCAGGGCAAGAGATTGTGTTTCAGACTAAAAGGTAATGCATTATAAGAAGAATCTTTACTTTGAAACTCTGTTCTTTACCGTCTTCACACTATGAAACAGCTTTGTATTCACCTTAAACACTGTTTCAGGGCAAGAGATTGTGTTTTAGACTAAAAGGGAATGCAATATAAGAAGAATCTTTACTTTGAAACTGTTCTTTACCTTTTTCACACTATGAAACAGCTTTGTATTCAACTTAAACACTGTTTCAGGGCAAGAGATTGTGTTTTAGACTAAAAGGTAATGCATTATAAGAAGAATCTTTACTTTGAAACTCTGTTCTTTACCTTCTTCACACTATGAAACAGCTTTCTATTCGCCTTAAACACTGTTTCAGGGCAAGAGATTGTGTTTCAGACTAAAAGGTAATGCATTATAAGAAGAATCTTTACTTTGAAACTCTGTTCTTTACCTTCTTCACACTATGAAACAGCTTTGTATTCGCCTTAAACACTGTTTCAGGGCAAGAGATTGTGTTTCAGACTAAAAGGTAATGCATTATAAGAAGAATCTTTACTTTGAAACTCTGTTCTTTACCTTCTTCACACTATGAAACAGCTTTGTATTCGCCTTAAACACTGTTTCAGGGCAAGAGATTGTGTTTCAGACTAAAAGGTAATGCATTATAAGAAGAATCTTTACTTTGAAACTCTGTTCTTTACCTTCTTCACACTATGAAACAGCTTTGTATTCGCCTTAAACACTGTTTCAGGGCAAGAGATTGTGTTTTAGACTAAAAGAGACTGCATTATAAGAAGAATCTTTACTTTGAAACTCTGTTCTTTACCTTTTTCACACTATGAAACAGCATTATATTCGCCTTAAACACTGTTTCAGGGCAAGAGATTGTGTTTTAGACTAAAAGGGAATGCATTATATGAAGAATCTTTACTTTGAAACTCTGTTCTTTACCTTTTTCACACTATGAAACAGCTTTGTATTCACTTAAACAATGTATCAAGGCAAGAGATTGTGTTTTAGACTAAAAGAGACTGCATTATAAGAAGAATCTTTACTTTGAAACTCTGTTCTTTACCTTCTTCACACTATGAAACAGCTTTGTATTCGCCTTAAACACTGTTTCAGGGCAAGAGATTGTGTTTTAGACTAAAAGGTAATGCATTATAAGAAAAATCTTTACTTTGAAACTCTGTTCTTTACCTTTTTCACACTATGAAACAGCTTTGTATTCAACTTAAACACTGTTTCAGGGCAAGAGATTGTGTTTTAGACTAAAAGGTAATGCATTATAAGAAGAATCTTTACTTTGAAACTCTGTTCTTTACCTTTTTGACACTATGAAACAGCTTTGTATTCACCTTAAACACTGTTTCAGGGCAAGAGATTGTGTTTTAGACTAAAAGGGAATGCATTATAAGAAGAATCTTTACTTTGAAACTCTGTTCTTTACCTTTTTCACACTATGAAACAGCTTTGTATTCAACTTAAACACTGTTTCAGGGCAAGAGATTGTGTTTTAGACTAAAAGGTAATGCATTATAAGAAGAATGTTTACTTTGAAACTCTGTTCTTTACCTTTTTGACACTATGAAACAGCTTTGTATTCGCCTTAAACACTGTTTCAGGGCAAGAGATTGTGTTTTAGACTAAAAGGTAATGCATTATAAGAAGAATCTTTACTTTGAAACTCTGTTCTTTACTTTCTTCACACTATGAAACAGCTTTGTATTCACTTAAACAATGTATCAAGGCAAGAGATTGTGTTTTAGACTAAAAGAGACTGCATTATAAGAAGAATCTTTACTTTGAAACTCTGTTCTTTACCTTCTTCACACTATGAAACAGCTTTGTATTCGCCTTAAACACTGTTTCAGGGCAAGAGATTGTGTTTTAGACTAAAAGGGAATGCATTATAAGAAGAATCTTTACTTTGAAACTGTTCTTTACCTTTTTCACACTATGAAACAGCTTTTTATTCGCCTTAAACACTGTTTCAGGGCAAGAGATTGTGTTTCAGACTAAAAGGTAATGCATTATAAGAAGAATCTTTACTTTGAAACTCTGTTCTTTACCTTCTTCACACTATGAAACAGCATTATATTCGCCTTAAACACTGTTTCAGGGCAAGAGATTGTGTTTTAGACTAAAAGGGAATGCATTATATGAGGAATCTTTACTTTGAAACTCTGTTCTTTACCTTTTTCACACTATGAAACAGCTTTGTATTCACTTAAACAATGTATCAAGGCAAGAGATTGTGTTTTAGACTAAAAGGTAATGCATTATAAGAAGAATCTTTACTTTGAAACTCTGTTCTTTACCTTTTTCACACTATGAAACAGCTTTGTATTCAACTTAAACACTGTTTCAGGGCAAGAGATTGTGTTTTAGACTAAAAGAGACTGCATTATAAGAAGAATCTTTACTTTGAAACTGTTCTTTACCTTCTTCACACTATGAAACAGCTTTGTATTCACCTTAAACACTGTTTCAGGGCAAGAGATTGTGTTTTAGACTAAAAGGTAATGCATTATAAGAAGAATCTTTACTTTGAAACTCTGTTCTTTACCTTTTTCACACTATGAAACAGCTTTGTATTCAACTTAAACACTGTTTCAGGGCAAGAGATTGTGTTTTAGACTAAAAGGTAATGCATTATAAGAAGAATCTTTACTTTGAAACTCTGTTCTATACCTTTTTCACACTATGAAACAGCTTTGTATTCACCTTAAACACTGTTTCAGGGCAAGAGATTGTGTTTTAGACTAAAAGGGAATGCATTATAAGAAGAATCTTTACTTTGAAACTCTGTTCTTTACCTTTTTCACACTATGAAACAGCTTTGTATTCACCTTAAACACTGTTTCAGGGCAAGAGATTGTGTTTTAGACTAAAAGGTAATGCATTATAAGAAGAATGTTTACTTTGAAACTCTGTTCTTTACCTTTTTCACACTATGAAACAGCTTTGTATTCACCTTAAACACTGTTTCAGGGCAAGAGATTGTGTTTTAGACTAAAAGAGACTGCATTATAAGAAGAATCTTTACTTTGAAACTCTGTTCTTTACCGTCTTCACACTATGAAACAGCTTTGTATTCACCTTAAACACTGTTTCAGGGCAAGAGATTGTGTTTTAGACTAAAAGGGAATGCAATATAAGAAGAATCTTTACTTTGAAACTGTTCTTTACCTTTTTCACACTATGAAACAGCTTTGTATTCAACTTAAACACTGTTTCAGGGCAAGAGATTGTGTTTTAGACTAAAAGGTAATGCATTATAAGAAGAATCTTTACTTTGAAACTCTGTTCTTTACCTTCTTCACACTATGAAACAGCTTTCTATTCGCCTTAAACACTGTTTCAGGGCAAGAGATTGTGTTTCAGACTAAAAGGTAATGCATTATAAGAAGAATCTTTACTTTGAAACTCTGTTCTTTACCTTCTTCACACTATGAAACAGCTTTGTATTCGCCTTAAACACTGTTTCAGGGCAAGAGATTGTGTTTCAGACTAAAAGGTAATGCATTATAAGAAGAATCTTTACTTTGAAACTCTGTTCTTTACCTTTTTCACACTATGAAACAGCTTTGTATTCACCTTAAACACTGTTTCAGGGCAAGAGATTGTGTTTTAGACTAAAAGGTAATGCATTATAAGAAGAATCTTTACTTTGAAACTCTGTTCTTTACCTTTTTCACACTATGAAACAGCTTTGTATTCACCTTAAACACTGTTTCAGGGCAAGAGATTGTGTTTTAGACTAAAAGGGAATGCATTATAAGAAGAATCTTTACTTTGAAACTCTGTTCTTTACCTTTTTCACACTATGAAACAGCTTTGTATTCACTTAAACAATGTATCAGGGCAAGAGATTGTGTTTTAGACTAAAAGAGACTGCATTATAAGAAGAATCTTTACTTTGAAACTCTGTTCTTTACCTTCTTCACACTATGAAACAGCTTTGTAATCGCCTTAAACACTGTTTCAGGGCAAGAGATTGTGTTTTAGACTAAAAGGGAATGCATTATAAGAAGAATCTTTACTTTGAAACTGTTCTTTACCTTTTTCACACTATGAAACAGCTTTGTATTCACCTTAAACACTGTTTCAGTGCAAGAGATTGTGTTTTAGACTAAAAGAGACTGCATTATAAGAAGAATCTTTACTTTGAAACTCTGTTCTTTACCTTTTTCACACTATGAAACAGCTTTGTATTCAACTTAAACACTGTTTCAGGGCAAGAGATTGTGTTTTAGACTAAAAGAGACTGCATTATAAGAAGAATCTTTACTTTGAAACTGTTTACCTTTTTCACACTATTAAACAGCTTTGTATTCAACTTAAACACTGTTTCAGGGCAAGAGATTGTGTTTTAGACTAAAAGGTAATGCATTATAAGAAGAATCTTTACTTTGAAACTCTGTTCTTTACCTTCTTCACACTATGAAACAGCTTTGTATTCGCCTTAAACACTGTTTCAGGGCAAGAGATTGTGTTTTAGACTAAAAGGTAATGCATTATAAGAAGAATCTTTACTTTGAAACTGTTCTTTACCTTCTTCACACTATGAAACAGCATTGTATTCGCCTTAAACACTGTTTCAGGGCAACAGATTGTGTTTTAGACTAAAAGAGAATGCATTATATGAAGAATCTTTACTTTGAAACTCTGTTCTTTACCTTTTTCACACTATGAAACAGCTTTGTATTCACTTAAACAATGTATCAAGGCAAGAGATTGTGTTTTAGACTAAAAGAGACTGCATTATAAGAAGAATCTTTACTTTGAAACTCTGTTCTTTACCTTCTTCACACTATGAAACAGCTTTGTATTCGCCTTAAACACTGTTTCAGGGCAAGAGATTGTGTTTTAGACTAAAAGAGAATGCATTATAAGAAGAATCTTTACTTTGAAACTCTGTTCTTTACCTTTTTCACACTATGAAACAGCTTTGTATTCACCTTAAACACTGTTTCAGGGCAAGAGATTGTGTTTTAGACTAAAAGAGACTGCATTATAAGAAGAATCTTTACTTTGAAACTCTGTTCTTTACCTTCTTCACACTATGAAACAGCTTTGTATTCACCTTAAACACTGTTTCAGGGCAAGAGATTGTGTTTTAGACTAAAAGGGAATGCATTATAAGAAGAATCTTTACTTTGAAACTGTTCTTTACCTTTTTCACACTATGAAACAGCTTTGTATTCAACTTAAACACTGTTTCAGGGCAAGAGATTGTGTTTTAGACTAAAAGGTAATGCATTATAAGAAGAATCTTTACTTTGAAACTCTGTTCTTTACCTTCTTCACACTATGAAACAGCTTTGTATTCGCCTTAAACACTGTTTCAGGGCAAGAGATTGTGTTTTAGACTAAAAGGTAATGCATTATAAGAAGAATCTTTACTTTGAAACTCTGTTCTTTACCTTCTTCACACTATGAAACAGCTTTGTATTCACTTAAACAATGCATCAAGGCAAGAGATTGTGTTTTAGACTAAAAGAGACTGCATTATAAGAAGAATCTTTACTTTGAAACTCTGTTCTTTACCTTCTTCACACTATGAAACAGCTTTGTATTCGCCTTAAACACTGTTTCAGGGCAAGAGATTGTGTTTTAGACTAAAAGGGAATGCATTATAAGAAGAATCTTTACTTTGAAACTCTGTTCTTTACCTTTTTCACACTATGAAACAGCTTTTTATTCACCTTAAACACTGTTTCAGTGCAAGAGATTGTGTTTTAGACTAAAAGAGACTGCATTATAAGAAGAATCTTTACTTTGAAACTCTGTTCTTTACCTTTTTCACACTATGAAACAGCTTTGTATTCAACTTAAACACTGTTTCAGGGCAAGAGATTGTGTTTTAGACTAAAAGAGACTGCATTATAAGAAGAATCTTTACTTTGAAACTGTTTACCTTTTTCACACTATTAAACAGCTTTGTATTCAACTTAAACACTGTTTCAGGGCAAGAGATTGTGTTTTAGACTAAAAGGTAATGCATTATAAGAAGAATCTTTACTTTGAAACTCTGTTCTTTACCTTCTTCACACTATGAAACAGCTTTGTATTCGCCTTAAACACTGTTTCAGGGCAAGAGATTGTGTTTTAGACTAAAAGGTAATGCATTATAAGAAGAATCTTTACTTTGAAACTGTTCTTTACCTTCTTCACACTATGAAACAGCATTGTATTCGCCTTAAACACTGTTTCAGGGCAAAAGATTGTGTTTTAGACTAAAAGGGAATGCATTATATGAAGAATCTTTACTTTGAAACTCTGTTCTTTACCTTTTTCACACTATGAAACAGCTTTGTATTCACTTAAACAATGTATCAAGGCAAGAGATTGTGTTTTAGACTAAAAGAGACTGCATTATAAGAAGAATCTTTACTTTGAAACTCTGTTCTTTACCTTCTTCACACTATGAAACAGCTTTGTATTCGCCTTAAACACTGTTTCAGGGCAAGAGATTGTGTTTTAGACTAAAAGAGAATGCATTATAAGAAGAATCTTTACTTTGAAACTCTGTTCTTTACCTTTTTCACACTATGAAACAGCTTTGTATTCACCTTAAACACTGTTTCAGGGCAAGAGATTGTGTTTTAGACTAAAAGAGACTGCATTATAAGAAGAATCTTTACTTTGAAACTCTGTTCTTTACCTTCTTCACACTATGAAACAGCTTTGTATTCACCTTAAACACTGTTTCAGGGCAAGAGATTGTGTTTTAGACTAAAAGGTAATGCATTATAAGAAGAATCTTTACTTTGAAACTGTTCTTTACCTTTTTCACACTATGAAACAGCTTTGTATTCAACTTAAACACTGTTTCAGGGCAAGAGATTGTGTTTTAGACTAAAAGGTAATGCATTATAAGAAGAATCTTTACTTTGAAACTCTGTTCTTTACCTTCTTCACACTATGAAACAGCTTTGTATTCGCCTTAAACACTGTTTCAGGGCAAGAGATTGTGTTTTAGACTAAAAGGTAATGCATTATAAGAAGAATCTTTACTTTGAAACTGTTCTTTACCTTTTTCACACTATGAAACAGCTTTGTATTCAACTTAAACACTGTTTCAGGGCAAGAGATTGTGTTTTAGACTAAAAGGGAATGCATTATAAGAAGAATCTTTACTTTGAAACTCTGTTCTTTACCTTCTTCACACTATGAAACAGCTTTGTATTCGCCTTAAACACTGTTTCAGGGCAAGAGATTGTGTTTTAGACTAAAAGGTAATGCATTATAAGAAGAATCTTTACTTTGAAACTCTGTTCTTTACCTTCTTCACACTATGAAACAGCTTTGTATTCCCTTAAACAATGTATCAAGGCAAGAGATTGTGTTTTAGACTAAAAGAGACTGCATTATAAGAAGAATCTTTACTTTGAAACTCTGTTCTTTACCTTTTTCACACTATGAAACAGCTTTGTATTCGCCTTAAACACTGTTTCAGGGCAAGAGATTGTGTTTTAGACTAAAAGGGAATGCATTATATGAAGAATCTTTACTTTGAAACTCTGTTCTTTACCTTTTTCACACTATGAAACAGCTTTGTATTCACTTAAACAATGTATCAAGGCAAGAGATTGTGTTTTAGACTAAAAGAGACTGCATTATAAGAAGAATCTTTACTTTGAAACTCTGTTCTTTACCTTCTTCACACTATGAAACAGCTTTGTATTCAACTTAAACACTGTTTCAGGGCAAGAGATTGTGTTTTAGACTAAAAGGTAATGCATTATAAGAAGAATCTTTACTTTGAAACTCTGTTCTTTACCTTTTTCACACTATGAAACAGCTTTGTATTCACCTTAAACACTGTTTCAGGGCAAGAGATTGTGTTTTAGACTAAAAGGGAATGCATTATAAGAAGAATCTTTACTTTGAAACTCTGTTCTTTACCTTTTTCACACTATGAAACAGCTTTGTATTCACATTAAACACTGTTTCAGGGCAAGAGATTGTGTTTTAGACTAAAAGGTAATGCATTATAAGAAGAATGTTTACTTTGAAACTCTGTTCTTTACCTTTTTCACACTATGAAACAGCTTTGTATTCACCTTAAACACTGTTTCAGGGCAAGAGATTGTGTTTTAGACTAAAAGGTAATGCATTATAAGAAGAATCTTTACTTTGAAACTCTGTTCTTTACCTTCTTCACACTATGAAACAGCTTTGTATTCGCCTTAAACACTGTTTCAGGGCAAGAGATTGTGTTTTAGACTAAAAGGTAATGCATTATAAGAAGAATCTTTACTTTGAAACTCTGTTCTTTACCTTCTTCACACTATGAAACAGCTTTGTATTCACTTAAACAATGTATCAAGGCAAGAGATTGTGTTTTAGACTAAAAGAGACTGCATTATAAGAAGAATCTTTACTTTGAAACTCTGTTCTTTACCTTCTTCACACTATGAAACAGCTTTGTATTCGCCTTAAACACTGTTTCAGGGCAAGAGATTGTGTTTTAGACTAAAAGGGAATGCAATATAAGAAGAATCTTTACTTTGAAACTGTTCTTTACCTTTTTCACACTATGAAACAGCTTTGTATTCAACTTAAACACTGTTTCAGGGCAAGAGATTGTGTTTTAGACTAAAAGGTAATGCATTATAAGAAGAATCTTTACTTTGAAACTCTGTTCTTTACCTTTTTCACACTATGAAACAGCTTTGTATTCACCTTAAACACTGTTTCAGGGCAAGAGATTGTGTTTTAGACTAAAAGGTAATGCATTATAAGAAGAATCTTTACTTTGAAACTCTGTTCTTTACCTTTTTCACACTATGAAACAGCTTTGTATTCACCTTAAACACTGTTTCAGGGCAAGAGATTGTGTTTTAGACTAAAAGGTAATGCATTATAAGAAGAATCTTTACTTTGAAACTCTGTTCTTTACCTTCTTCACACTATGAAACAGCTTTGTATTCAACTTAAACACTGTTTCAGGGCAAGAGATTGTGTTTTAGACTAAAAGGTAATGCATTATAAGAAGAATCTTTACTTTGAAACTCTGTTCTTTACCTTTTTCACACTATGAAACAGCTTTGTATTCACCTTAAACACTGTTTCAGGGCAAGAGATTGTGTTTTAGACTAAAAGGGAATGCATTATAAGAAGAATCTTTACTTTGAAACTCTGTTCTTTACCTTTTTCACACTATGAAACAGCTTTGTATTCACCTTAAACACTGTTTCAGGGCAAGAGATTGTGTTTTAGACTAAAAGGTAATGCATTATAAGAAGAATCTTTACTTTGAAACTCTGTTCTTTACCTTTTTCACACTATGAAACAGCTTTGTATTCACCTTAAACACTGTTTCAGGGCAAGAGATTGTGTTTTAGACTAAAAGGTAATGCATTATAAGAAGAATCTTTACTTTGAAACTCTGTTCTTTACCTTCTTCACACTATGAAACAGCTTTGTATTCGCCTTAAACACTGTTTCAGGGCAAGAGATTGTGTTTTAGACTAAAAGGTAATGCATTATAAGAAGAATCTTTACTTTGAAACTCTGTTCTTTACCTTCTTCACACTATGAAACAGCTTTGTATTCACTTAAACAATGTATCAAGGCAAGAGATTGTGTTTTAGACTAAAAGAGACTGCATTATAAGAAGAATCTTTACTTTGAAACTCTGTTCTTTACCTTCTTCACACTATGAAACAGCTTTGTATTCGCCTTAAACACTGTTTCAGGGCAAGAGATTGTGTTTTAGACTAAAAGGGAATGCAATATAAGAAGAATCTTTACTTTGAAACTGTTCTTTACCTTTTTCACACTATGAAACAGCTTTGTATTCAACTTAAACACTGTTTCAGGGCAAGAGATTGTGTTTTAGACTAAAAGGTAATGCATTATAAGAAGAATCTTTACTTTGAAACTCTGTTCTTTACCTTCTTCACACTATGAAACAGCTTTCTATTCGCCTTAAACACTGTTTCAGGGCAAGAGATTGTGTTTCAGACTAAAAGGTAATGCATTATAAGAAGAATCTTTACTTTGAAACTCTGTTCTTTACCTTCTTCACACTATGAAACAGCTTTGTATTCGCCTTAAACACTGTTTCAGGGCAAGAGATTGTGTTTCAGACTAAAAGGTAATGCATTATAAGAAGAATCTTTACTTTGAAACTCTGTTCTTTACCTTTTTCACACTATGAAACAGCTTTGTATTCACCTTAAACACTGTTTCAGGGCAAGAGATTGTGTTTTAGACTAAAAGGTAATGCATTATAAGAAGAATCTTTACTTTGAAACTCTGTTCTTTACCTTTTTCACACTATGAAACAGCTTTGTATTCACCTTAAACACTGTTTCAGGGCAAGAGATTGTGTTTTAGACTAAAAGGGAATGCATTATAAGAAGAATCTTTACTTTGAAACTCTGTTCTTTACCTTTTTCACACTATGAAACAGCTTTGTATTCACCTTAAACACTGTTTCAGGGCAAGAGATTGTGTTTTAGACTAAAAGGTAATGCATTATAAGAAGAATCTTTACTTTGAAACTCTGTTCTTTACCTTCTTCACACTATGAAACAGCTTTGTATTCGCCTTAAACACTGTTTCAGGGCAAGAGATTGTGTTTTAGACTAAAAGGTAATGCATTATAAGAAGAATATTTACTTTGAAACTCTGTTCTTTACCTTCTTCACACTATGAAACAGCATTATATTCGCCTTAAACACTGTTTCAGGGCAAGAGATTGTGTTTTAGACTAAAAGGGAATGCATTATATGAAGAATCTTTACTTTGAAACTCTGTTCTTTACCTTTTTCACACTATGAAACAGCTTTGTATTCACTTAAACAATGTATCAAGGCAAGAGATTGTGTTTTAGACTAAAAGAGACTGCATTATAAGAAGAATCTTTACTTTGAAACTCTGTTCTTTACCTTCTTCACACTATGAAACAGCTTTGTATTCGCCTTAAACACTGTTTCAGGGCAAGAGATTGTGTTTTAGACTAAAAGGGAATGCATTATAAGAAGAATCTTTACTTTGAAACTCTGTTCTTTACCTTTTTCACACTATGAAACAGCTTTGTATTCACCTTAAACACTGTTTCAGTGCAAGAGATTGTGTTTTAGACTAAAAGAGACTGCATTATAAGAAGAATCTTTACTTTGAAACTCTGTTCTTTACCTTTTTCACACTATGAAACAGCTTTGTATTCAACTTAAACACTGTTTCAGGGCAAGAGATTGTGTTTTAGACTAAAAGGTAATGCATTATAAGAAGAATCTTTACTTTGAAACTGTTCTTTACCTTTTTCACACTATGAAACAGCTTTGTATTCAACTTAAACACTGTTTCAGGGCAAGAGATTGTGTTTTAGACTAAAAGAGACTGCATTATAAGAAGAATCTTTACTTTAAAACTGTTTACCTTTTTCACACTATTAAACAGCTTTGTATTCAACTTAAACACTGTTTCAGGGCAAGAGATTGTGTTTTAGACTAAAAGGTAATGCATTATAAGAAGAATCTTTACTTTGAAACTCTGTTCTTTACCTTCTTCACACTATAAAACAGCTTTGTATTCGCCTTAAACACTGTTTCAGGGCAAGAGATTGTGTTTTAGACTAAAAGGTAATGCATTATAAGAAGAATCTTTACTTTGAAACTCTGTTCTTTACCTTCTTCACACTATGAAACAGCATTGTATTCGCCTTAAACACTGTTTCAGGGCAAGAGATTGTGTTTTAGACTAAAAGGGAATGCATTATATGAAGAATCTTTACTTTGAAACTCTGTTCTTTACCTTTTTCACACTATGAAACAGCTTTGTTTTCACTTAAACAATGTATCAAGGCAAGAGATTGTGTTTTAGACTAAAAGAGACTGCATTATAAGAAGAATCTTTACTTTGAAACTCTGTTCTTTACCTTCTTCACACTATGAAACAGCTTTGTATTCGCCTTAAACACTGTTTCAGGGCAAGAGATTGTGTTTTAGACTAAAAGAGAATGCATTATAAGAAGAATCTTTACTTTGAAACTCTGTTCTTTACCTTTTTCACACTATGAAACAGCTTTGTATTCAACTTAAACACTGTTTCAGGGCAAGAGATTGTGTTTTAGACTAAAAGAGACTGCATTATAAGAAGAATCTTTACTTTGAAACTCTGTTCTTTACCTTTTTCACACTATGAAACAGCTTTGTATTCACCTTAAACACTGTTTCAGGGCAAGAGATTGTGTTTTAGACTAAAAGAGACTGCATTATAAGAAGAATCTTTACTTTGAAACTCTGTTCTTTACCTTTTTCACACTATGAAACAGCTTTGTATTCACCTTAAACACTGTTTCAGGGCAAGAGATTGTGTTTTAGACTAAAAGGGAATGCATTATAAGAAGAATCTTTACTTTGAAACTGTTCTTTACCTTTTTCACACTATGAAACAGCTTTGTATTCAACTTAAACACTGTTTCAGGGCAAGAGATTGTGTTTTAGACTAAAAGGTAATGCATTATAAGAAGAATCTTTACTTTGAAACTCTGTTCTTTACCTTTTTCACACTATGAAACAGCTTTGTATTCACCTTAAACACTGTTTCAGGGCAAGAGATTGTGTTTTAGACTAAAAGGTAATGCATTATAAGAAGAATCTTTACTTTGAAACTCTGTTCTTTACCTTCTTCACACTATGAAACAGCATTATATTCGCCTTAAACACTGTTTCAGGGCAAGAGATTGTGTTTTAGACTAAAAGGGAATGCATTATATGAAGAATCTTTACTTTGAAACTCTGTTCTTTACCTTTTTCACACTATGAAACAGCTTTGTATTCGCCTTAAACACTGTTTCAGGGCAAGAGATTGTGTTTTAGACTAAAAGAGACTGCATTATAAGAGGAATTTTTACTTTGAAACTGTTCTTTACCTTTTTCACACTATGAAACAGCTTTGTATTCAACTTAAACACTGTTTCAGGGCAAGAGATTGTGTTTTAGACTAAAAGGGAATGCATTATAAGAAGAATCTTTACTTTGAAACTCTGTTCTTTACCTTTTTCACACTATGAAACAGCTTTGTATTCACCTTAAACACTGTTTCAGGGCAAGAGATTGTGTTTTAGACTAAAAGGTAATGCATTATAAGAAGAATCTTTACTTTGAAACTCTGTTCTTTACCTTCTTCACACTATGAAACAGCTTTGTATTCGCCTTAAACACTGTTTCAGGGCAAGAGATTGTGTTTTAGACTAAAAGGTAATGCATTATAAGAAGAATCTTTACTTTGAAACTCTGTTCTTTACCTTCTTCACACTATGAAACAGCATTATATTCGCCTTAAACACTGTTTCAGGGCAAGAGATTGTGTTTTAGACTAAAAGGGAATGCATTATATGAAGAATCTTTACTTTGAAACTATGTTCTTTACCTTTTTCACACTATGAAACAGCTTTGTATTCACTTAAACAATGTATCAAGGCAAGAGATTGTGTTTTAGACTAAATGAGACTGCATTATAAGAAGAATCTTTACTTTGAAACTCTGTTCTTTACCTTCTTCACACTATGAAACAGCTTTGTATTCGCCTTAAACACTGTTTCAGGGCAAGAGATTGTGTTTTAGACTAAAAGGGAATGCATTATAAGAAGAATCTTTACTTTGAAACTCTGTTCTTTACCTTTTTCACACTATGAAACAGCTTTGTATTCGCCTTAAACACTGTTTCAGTGCAAGAGATTGTGTTTTAGACTAAAAGAGACTGCATTATAAGAAGAATCTTTACTTTGAAACTCTGTTCTTTACCTTTTTCACACTATGAAACAGCTTTGTATTCAACTTAAACACTGTTTCAGGGCAAGAGATTGTGTTATAGACTAAAAGGTAATGCATTATAAGAAGAATCTTTACTTTGAAACTGTTCTTTACCTTTTTCACACTATGAAACAGCTTTGTATTCAACTTAAACACTGTTTCAGGGCAAGAGATTGTGTTTTAGACTAAAAGAGACTGCATTATAAGAAGAATCTTTACTTTGAAACTGTTTACCTTTTTCACACTATTAAACAGCTTTGTATTCAACTTAAACACTGTTTCAGGGCAAGAGATTGTGTTTTAGACTAAAAGGTAATGCATTATAAGAAGAATCTTTACTTTGAAACTCTGTTCTTTACCTTCTTCACACTATGAAACAGCTTTGTATTCGCCTTAAACACTGTTTCAGGGCAAGAGATTGTGTTTTAGACTAAAAGGTAATGCATTATAAGAAGAATCTTTACTTTGAAACTCTGTTCTTTACCTTCTTCACACTATGAAACAGCATTGTATTCGCCTTAAACACTGTTTCAGGGCAAGAGATTGTGTTTTAGACTAAAAGGGAATGCATTATATGAAGAATCTTTACTTTGAAACTCTGTTCTTTACCTTTTTCACACTATGAAACAGCTTTGTATTCACTTAAACAATGTATCAAGGCAAGAGATTGTGTTTTAGACTAAAAGAGACTGCATTATAAGAAGAATCTTTACTTTGAAACTCTGTTCTTTACCTTCTTCACACTATGAAACAGCTTTGTATTCGCCTTAAACACTGTTTCAGGGCAAGAGATTGTGTTTTAGACTAAAAGAGAATGCATTATAAGAAGAATCTTTACTTTGAAACTCTGTTCTTTACCTTTTTCACACTATGAAACAGCTTTGTATTCACCTTAAACACTGTTTCAGGGCAAGAGATTGTGTTTTAGACTAAAAGGTAATGCATTATAAGAAGAATCTTTACTTTGAAACTCTGTTCTTTACCTTCTTCACACTATGAAACAGCATTATATTCGCCTTAAACACTGTTTCAGGGCAAGAGATTGTGTTTTAGACTAAAAGGGAATGCATTATATGAAGAATCTTTACTTTGAAACTCTGTTCTTTACCTTTTTCACACTATGAAACAGCTTTGTATTCGCCTTAAACACTGTTTCAGGGCAAGAGATTGTGTTTTAGACTAAAAGAGACTGCATTATAAGAAGAATCTTTACTTTGAAACTGTTCTTTACCTTTTTCACACTATGAAACAGCTTTGTATTCAACTTAAACACTGTTTCAGGGCAAGAGATTGTGTTTTAGACTAAAAGGGAATGCATTATAAGAAGAATCTTTACTTTGAAACTCTGTTCTTTACCTTTTTCACACTATGAAACAGCTTTGTATTCACCTTAAACACTGTTTCAGGGCAAGAGATTGTGTTTTAGACTAAAAGGTAATGCATTATAAGAAGAATCTTTACTTTGAAACTCTGTTCTTTACCTTCTTCACACTATGAAACAGCTTTGTATTCGCCTTAAACACTGTTTCAGGGCAAGAGATTGTCTTTTAGACTAAAAGGTAATGCATTATAAGAAGAATCTTTACTTTGAAACTCTGTTCTTTACCTTCTTCACACTATGAAACAGCATTATATTCGCCTTAAACACTGTTTCAGGGCAAGAGATTGTGTTTTAGACTAAAAGGGAATGCATTATATGAAGAATCTTTACTTTGAAACTCTGTTCTTTACCTTTTTCACACTATGAAACAGCTTTGTATTCACTTAAACAATGTATCAAGGCAAGAGATTGTGTTTTAGACTAAAAGAGACTGCATTATAAGAAGAATCTTTACTTTGAAACTCTGTTCTTTACCTTCTTCACACTATGAAACAGCTTTGTATTCGCCTTAAACACTGTTTCAGGGCAAGAGATTGTGTTTTAGACTAAAAGGGAATGCATTATAAGAAGAATCTTTACTTTGAAACTCTGTTCTTTACCTTCTTCACACTATGAAACAGCATTGTATTCGCCTTAAACACTGTTTCAGGGCAAGAGATTGTGTTTTAGACTAAAAGGGAATGCATTATATGAAGAATCTTTACTTTGAAACTCTGTTCTTTACCTTTTTCACACTATGAAACAGCTTTGTTTTCACTTAAACAATGTATCAAGGCAAGAGATTGTGTTTTAGACTAAAAGAGACTGCATTATAAGAAGAATCTTTACTTTGAAACTCTGTTCTTTACCTTCTTCACACTATGAAACAGCTTTGTATTCGCCTTAAACACTGTTTCAGGGCAA
Source organism: Electrophorus electricus (assembly GCF_041902795.1). Lineage (NCBI taxonomy): Eukaryota > Metazoa > Chordata > Actinopteri > Gymnotiformes > Gymnotidae > Electrophorus > Electrophorus electricus. Next base: position 5,500,121 of record NC_137522.1, read on the forward strand.
GAGATTGTGTTTTAGACTAAAAGAGAATGCATTATAAGAAGAATCTTTACTTTGAAACTCTGTTCTTTACCTTTTTCACACTATGAAACAGCTTTGTATTCAACTTAAACACTGTTTCAGGGCAAGAGATTGTGTTTTAGACTAAAAGAGACTGCATTATAAGAAGAATCTTTACTTTGAAACTCTGTTCTTTACCTTTTTCACACTATGAAACAGCTTTGTATTCACCTTAAACACTGTTTCAGGGCAAGAGATTGTGTTTTAGACTAAAAGAGACTGCATTATAAGAAGAATCTTTACTTTGAAACTCTGTTCTTTACCTTTTTCACACTATGAAACAGCTTTGTATTCACCTTAAACACTGTTTCAGGGCAAGAGATTGTGTTTTAGACTAAAAGGGAATGCATTATAAGAAGAATCTTTACTTTGAAACTGTTCTTTACCTTTTTCACACTATGAAACAGCTTTGTATTCAACTTAAACACTGTTTCAGGGCAAGAGATTGTGTTTTAGACTAAAAGGTAATGCATTATAAGAAGAATGTTTACTTTGAAACTCTGTTCTTTACCTTCTTCACACTATGAAACAGCTTTGTATTCGCCTTAAACACTGTTTCAGGGCAAGAGATTGTGTTTTAGACTAAAAGGTAATGCATTATAAGAAGATTCTTTACTTTGAAACTGTTCTTTACCTTTTTCACACTATGAAACAGCTTTGTATTCAACTTAAACACTGTTTCAGGGCAAGAGATTGTGTTTTAGACTAAAAGGTAATGCATTATAAGAAGAATCTTTACTTTGAAACTCTGTTCTTTACCTTCTTCATACTATGAAACAGCTTTGTATTCGCCTTAAACACTGTTTCAGGGCAAGAGATTGTGTTTTAGACTAAAAGGTAATGCATTATAAGAAGAATCTTTACTTTGAAACTCTGTTCTTTACCTTCTTCACACTATGAAACAGCATTGTATTCGCCTTAAACACTGTTTCAGGGCAAGAGATTGTGTTTTAGACTAAAAGGGAATGCATTATATGAAGAATCTTTACTTTGAAACTCTGTTCTTTACCTTTTTCACACTATGAAACAGCTTTGTATTCGCCTTAAACACTGTTTCAGGGCAAGAGATTGTGTTTTAGACTAAAAGAGACTGCATTATAAGAAGAATCTTTACTTTGAAACTGTTCTTTACCTTTTTCACACTATGAAACAGCTTTGTATTCAACTTAAACACTGTTTCAGGGCAAGAGATTGTGTTTTAGACTAAAAGGGAATGCATTATAAGAAGAATCTTTACTTTGAAACTCTGTTCTTTACCTTTTTCACACTATGAAACAGCTTTGTATTCACCTTAAACACTGTTTCAGGGCAAGAGATTGTGTTTTAGACTAAAAGGTAATGCATTATAAGAAGAATCTTTACTTTGAAACTCTGTTCTTTACCTTCTTCACACTATGAAACAGCTTTGTATTCGCCTTAAACACTGTTTCAGGGCAAGAGATTGTGTTTTAGACTAAAAGGTAATGCATTATAAGAAGAATCTTTACTTTGAAACTCTGTTCTTTACCTTCTTCACACTATGAAACAGCATTATATTCGCCTTAAACACTGTTTCAGGGCAAGAGATTGTGTTTTAGACTAAAAGGGAATGCATTATATGAAGAATCTTTACTTTGAAACTATGTTCTTTACCTTTTTCACACTATGAAACAGCTTTGTATTCACTTAAACAATGTATCAAGGCAAGAGATTGTGTTTTAGACTAAAAGAGACTGCATTATAAGAAGAATCTTTACTTTGAAACTCTGTTCTTTACCTTCTTCACACTATGAAACAGCTTTGTATTCGCCTTAAACACTGTTTCAGGGCAAGAGATTGTGTTTTAGACTAAAAGGGAATGCATTATAAGAAGAATCTTTACTTTGAAACTCTGTTCTTTACCTTTTTCACACTATGAAACAGCTTTGTATTCACCTTAAACACTGTTTCAGTGCAAGAGATTGTGTTTTAGACTAAAAGAGACTGCATTATAAGAAGAATCTTTACTTTGAAACTCTGTTCTTTACCTTTTTCACACTATGAAACAGCTTTGTATTCAACTTAAACACTGTTTCAGGGCAAGAGATTGTGTTATAGACTAAAAGGTAATGCATTATAAGAAGAATCTTTACTTTGAAACTGTTCTTTACCTTTTTCACACTATGAAACAGCTTTGTATTCAACTTAAACACTGTTTCAGGGCAAGAGATTGTGTTTTAGACTAAAAGAGACTGCATTATAAGAAGAATCTTTACTTTGAAACTGTTTACCTTTTTCACACTATTAAACAGCTTTGTATTCAACTTAAACACTGTTTCAGGGCAAGAGATTGTGTTTTAGACTAAAAGGTAATGCATTATAAGAAGAATCTTTACTTTGAAACTCTGTTCTTTACCTTCTTCACACTATGAAACAGCTTTGTATTCGCCTTAAACACTGTTTCAGGGCAAGAGATTGTGTTTTAGACTAAAAGGTAATGCATTATAAGAAGAATCTTTACTTTGAAACTCTGTTCTTTACCTTCTTCACACTATGAAACAGCATTGTATTCGCCTTAAACACTGTTTCAGGGCAAGAGATTGTGTTTTAGACTAAAAGGGAATGCATTATATGAAGAATCTTTACTTTGAAACTCTGTTCTTTACCTTTTTCACACTATGAAACAGCTTTGTATTCACTTAAACAATGTATCAAGGCAAGAGATTGTGTTTTAGACTAAAAGAGACTGCATTATAAGAAGAATCTTTACTTTGAAACTCTGTTCTTTACCTTCTTCACACTATGAAACAGCTTTGTATTCGCCTTAAACACTGTTTCAGGGCAAGAGATTGTGTTTTAGACTAAAAGAGAATGCATTATAAGAAGAATCTTTACTTTGAAACTCTGTTCTTTACCTTTTTCACACTATGAAACAGCTTTGTATTCACCTTAAACACTGTTTCAGGGCAAGAGATTGTGTTTTAGACTAAAAGGTAATGCATTATAAGAAGAATCTTTACTTTGAAACTCTGTTCTTTACCTTCTTCACACTATGAAACAGCATTATATTCGCCTTAAACACTGTTTCAGGGCAAGAGATTGTGTTTTAGACTAAAAGGGAATGCATTATATGAAGAATCTTTACTTTGAAACTCTGTTCTTTACCTTTTTCACACTATGAAACAGCTTTGTATTCGCCTTAAACACTGTTTCAGGGCAAGAGATTGTGTTTTAGACTAAAAGAGACTGCATTATAAGAAGAATCTTTACTTTGAAACTGTTCTTTACCTTTTTCACACTATGAAACAGCTTTGTATTCAACTTAAACACTGTTTCAGGGCAAGAGATTGTGTTTTAGACTAAAAGGGAATGCATTATAAGAAGAATCTTTACTTTGAAACTCTGTTCTTTACCTTTTTCACACTATGAAACAGCTTTGTATTCACCTTAAACACTGTTTCAGGGCAAGAGATTGTGTTTTAGACTAAAAGGTAATGCATTATAAGAAGAATCTTTACTTTGAAACTCTGTTCTTTACCTTCTTCACACTATGAAACAGCTTTGTATTCGCCTTAAACACTGTTTCAGGGCAAGAGATTGTGTTTTAGACTAAAAGGTAATGCATTATAAGAAGAATCTTTACTTTGAAACTCTTTTCTTTACCTTCTTCACACTATGAAACAGCATTATATTCGCCTTAAACACTGTTTCAGGGCAAGAGATTGTGTTTTAGACTAAAAGGGAATGCATTATATGAAGAATCTTTACTTTGAAACTCTGTTCTTTACCTTTTTCACACTATGAAACAGCTTTGTATTCACTTAAACAATGTATCAAGGCAAGAGATTGTGTTTTAGACTAAAAGAGACTGCATTATAAGAAGAATCTTTACTTTGAAACTCTGTTCTTTACCTTCTTCACACTATGAAACAGCTTTGTATTCGCCTTAAACACTGTTTCAGGGCAAGAGATTGTGTTTTAGACTAAAAGGGAATGCATTATAAGAAGAATCTTTACTTTGAAACTCTGTTCTTTACCTTTTTCACACTATGAAACAGCTTTGTATTCACCTTAAACACTGTTTCAGTGCAAGAGATTGTGTTTTAGACTAAAAGAGACTGCATTATAAGAAGAATCTTTACTTTGAAACTCTGTTCTTTACCTTTTTCACACTATGAAACAGCTTTGTATTCAACTTAAACACTGTTTCAGGGCAAGAGATTGTGTTATAGACTAAAAGGTAATGCATTATAAGAAGAATCTTTACTTTGAAACTGTTCTTTACCTTTTTCACACTATGAAACAGCTTTGTATTCAACTTAAACACTGTTTCAGGGCAAGAGATTGTGTTTTAGACTAAAAGAGACTGCATTATAAGAAGAATCTTTACTTTGAAACTGTTTACCTTTTTCACACTATTAAACAGCTTTGTATTCAACTTAAACACTGTTTCAGGGCAAGAGATTGTGTTTTAGACTAAAAGGTAATGCATTATAAGAAGAATCTTTACTTTGAAACTCTGTTCTTTACCTTCTTCACACTATGAAACAGCTTTGTATTCGCCTTAAACACTGTTTCAGGGCAAGAGATTGTGTTTTAGACTAAAAGGTAATGCATTATAAGAAGAATCTTTACTTTGAAACTGTTCTTTACCTTCTTCACACTATGAAACAGCATTGTATTCGCCTTAAACACTGTTTCAGGGCAAGAGATTGTGTTTTAGACTAAAAGGGAATGCATTATATGAAGAATCTTTACTTTGAAACTCTGTTCTTTACCTTTTTCACACTATGAAACAGCTTTGTATTCACTTAAACAATGTATCAAGGCAAGAGATTGTGTTTTAGACTAAAAGAGACTGCATTATAAGAAGAATCTTTACTTTGAAACTCTGTTCTTTACCTTCTTCACACTAAGAAACAGCTTTGTATTCGCCTTAAACACTGTTTCAGGGCAAGAGATTGTGTTTTAGACTAAAAGAGAATTCATTATAAGAAGAATCTTTACTTTGAAACTCTGTTCTTTACTTTTTTCACACTATGAAACAGCTTTGTATTCAACTTAAACACTGTTTCAGGGCAAGAGATTGTGTTTTAGACTAAAAGAGACTGCATTATAAGAAGAATCTTTACTTTGAAACTCTGTTCTTTACCTTTTTCACACTATGAAACAGCTTTGTATTCGCCTTAAACACTGTTTCAGGGCAAGAGATTGTGTTTTAGACTAAAAGAGACTGCATTATAAGAAGAATCTTTACTTTGAAACTGTTCTTTACCTTTTTCACACTATGAAACAGCTTTGTATTCAACTTAAACACTGTTTCAGGGCAAGAGATTGTGTTTTAGACTAAAAGGGAATGCATTATAAGAAGAATCTTTACTTTGAAACTCTGTTCTTTACCTTTTTCACACTATGAAACAGCTTTGTATTCACCTTAAACACTGTTTCAGGGCAAGAGATTGTGTTTTAGACTAAAAGGTAATGCATTATAAGAAGAATCTTTACTTTGAAACTCTGTTCTTTACCTTCTTCACACTATGAAACAGCTTTGTATTCGCCTTAAACACTGTTTCAGGGCAAGAGATTGTGTTTTAGACTAAAAGGTAATGCATTATAAGAAGAATCTTTACTTTGAAACTCTGTTCTTTACCTTCTTCACACTATGAAACAGCATTATATTCGCCTTAAACACTGTTTCAGGGCAAGAGATTGTGTTTTAGACTAAAAGGGAATGCATTATATGAAGAATCTTTACTTTGAAACTGTTTACCTTTTTCACACTATTAAACAGCTTTGTATTCAACTTAAACACTGTTTCAGGGCAAGAGATTGTGTTTTAGACTAAAAGGTAATGCATTATAAGAAGAATCTTTACTTTGAAACTCTGTTCTTTACCTTCTTCACACTATGAAACAGCTTTGTATTCGCCTTAAACACTGTTTCAGGGCAAGAGATTGTGTTTTAGACTAAAAGGTAATGCATTATAAGAAGAATCTTTACTTTGAAACTCTGTTCTTTACCTTCTTCACACTATGAAACAGCATTGTATTCGCCTTAAACACTGTTTCAGGGCAAGAGATTGTGTTTTAGACTAAAAGGGAATGCATTATATGAAGAATCTTTACTTTGAAACTCTGTTCTTTACCTTTTTCACACTATGAAACAGCTTTGTATTCACTTAAACAATGTATCAAGGCAAGAGATTGTGTTTTAGACTAAAAGAGACTGCATTATAAGAAGAATCTTTACTTTGAAACTCTGTTCTTTACCTTCTTCACACTATGAAACAGCTTTGTATTCGCCTTAAACACTGTTTCAGGGCAAGAGATTGTGTTTTAGACTAAAAGAGAATGCATTATAAGAAGAATCTTTACTTTGAAACTCTGTTCTTTACCTTTTTCACACTATGAAACAGCTTTGTATTCACCTTAAACACTGTTTCAGGGCAAGAGATTGTGTTTTAGACTAAAAGGTAATGCATTATAAGAAGAATCTTTACTTTGAAACTCTGTTCTTTACCTTCTTCACACTATGAAACAGCATTATATTCGCCTTAAACACTGTTTCAGGGCAAGAGATTGTGTTTTAGACTAAAAGGGAATGCATTATATGAAGAATCTTTACTTTGAAACTCTGTTCTTTACCTTTTTCACACTATGAAACAGCTTTGTATTCGCCTTAAACACTGTTTCAGGGCAAGAGATTGTGTTTTAGACTAAAAGAGACTGCATTATAAGAAGAATCTTTACTTTGAAACTGTTCTTTACCTTTTTCACACTATGAAACAGCTTTGTATTCAACTTAAACACTGTTTCAGGGCAAGAGATTGTGTTTTAGACTAAAAGGGAATGCATTATAAGAAGAATCTTTACTTTGAAACTCTGTTCTTTACCTTTTTCACACTATGAAACAGCTTTGTATTCACCTTAAACACTGTTTCAGGGCAAGAGATTGTGTTTTAGACTAAAAGGTAATGCATTATAAGAAGAATCTTTACTTTGAAACTCTGTTCTTTACCTTCTTCACACTATGAAACAGCTTTGTATTCGCCTTAAACACTGTTTCAGGGCAAGAGATTGTGTTTTAGACTAAAAGGTAATGCATTATAAGAAGAATCTTTACTTTGAAACTCTTTTCTTTACCTTCTTCACACTATGAAACAGCATTATATTCGCCTTAAACACTGTTTCAGGGCAAGAGATTGTGTTTTAGACTAAAAGGGAATGCATTATATGAAGAATCTTTACTTTGAAACTCTGTTCTTTACCTTTTTCACACTATGAAACAGCTTTGTATTCACTTAAACAATGTATCAAGGCAAGAGATTGTGTTTTAGACTAAAAGAGACTGCATTATAAGAAGAATCTTTACTTTGAAACTCTGTTCTTTACCTTCTTCACACTATGAAACAGCTTTGTATTCGCCTTAAACACTGTTTCAGGGCAAGAGATTGTGTTTTAGACTAAAAGGGAATGCATTATAAGAAGAATCTTTACTTTGAAACTCTGTTCTTTACCTTTTTCACACTATGAAACAGCTTTGTATTCACCTTAAACACTGTTTCAGTGCAAGAGATTGTGTTTTAGACTAAAAGAGACTGCATTATAAGAAGAATCTTTACTTTGAAACTCTGTTCTTTACCTTTTTCACACTATGAAACAGCTTTGTATTCAACTTAAACACTGTTTCAGGGCAAGAGATTGTGTTTTAGACTAAAAGGTAATGCATTATAAGAAGAATGTTTACTTTGAAACTCTGTTCTTTACCTTTTTCACACTATGAAACAGCTTTGTATTCGCCTTAAACACTGTTTCAGGGCAAGAGATTGTGTTTTAGACTAAAAGAGACTGCATTATAAGAAGAATCTTTACTTTGAAACTGTTCTTTACCTTTTTCACACTATGAAACAGCTTTGTATTCAACTTAAACACTGTTTCAGGGCAAGAGATTGTGTTTTAGACTAAAAGGGAATGCATTATAAGAAGAATCTTTACTTTGAAACTCTGTTCTTTACCTTTTTCACACTATGAAACAGCTTTGTATTCACCTTAAACACTGTTTCAGGGCAAGAGATTGTGTTTTAGACTAAAAGGTAATGCATTATAAGAAGAATCTTTACTTTGAAACTCTGTTCTTTACCTTCTTCACACTATGAAACAGCTTTGTATTCGCCTTAAACACTGTTTCAGGGCAAGAGATTGTGTTTTAGACTAAAAGGTAATGCATTATAAGAAGAATCTTTACTTTGAAACTCTTTTCTTTACCTTCTTCACACTATGAAACAGCATTATATTCGCCTTAAACACTGTTTCAGGGCAAGAGATTGTGTTTTAGACTAAAAGGGAATGCATTATATGAAGAATCTTTACTTTGAAACTCTGTTCTTTACCTTTTTCACACTATGAAACAGCTTTGTATTCACTTAAACAATGTATCAAGGCAAGAGATTGTGTTTTAGACTAAAAGAGACTGCATTATAAGAAGAATCTTTACTTTGAAACTCTGTTCTTTACCTTCTTCACACTATGAAACAGCTTTGTATTCGCCTTAAACACTGTTTCAGGGCAAGAGATTGTGTTTTAGACTAAAAGGGAATGCATTATAAGAAGAATCTTTACTTTGAAACTCTGTTCTTTACCTTTTTCACACTATGAAACAGCTTTGTATTCACCTTAAACACTGTTTCAGTGCAAGAGATTGTGTTTTAGACTAAAAGAGACTGCATTATAAGAAGAATCTTTACTTTGAAACTCTGTTCTTTACCTTTTTCACACTATGAAACAGCTTTGTATTCAACTTAAACACTGTTTCAGGGCAAGAGATTGTGTTATAGACTAAAAGGTAATGCATTATAAGAAGAATCTTTACTTTGAAACTGTTCTTTACCTTTTTCACACTATGAAACAGCTTTGTATTCAACTTAAACACTGTTTCAGGGCAAGAGATTGTGTTTTAGACTAAAAGAGACTGCATTATAAGAAGAATCTTTACTTTGAAACTGTTTACCTTTTTCACACTATTAAACAGCTTTGTATTCAACTTAAACACTGTTTCAGGGCAAGAGATTGTGTTTTAGACTAAAAGGTAATGCATTATAAGAAGAATCTTTACTTTGAAACTCTGTTCTTTACCTTCTTCACACTATGAAACAGCTTTGTATTCGCCTTAAACACTGTTTCAGGGCAAGAGATTGTGTTTTAGACTAAAAGGTAATGCATTATAAGAAGAATCTTTACTTTGAAACTGTTCTTTACCTTCTTCACGCTATGAAACAGCATTGTATTCGCCTTAAACACTGTTTCAGGGCAAGAGATTGTGTTTTAGACTAAAAGGGAATGCATTATATGAAGAATCTTTACTTTGAAACTCTGTTCTTTACCTTTTTCACACTATGAAACAGCTTTGTATTCACTTAAACAATGTATCAAGGCAAGAGATTGTGTTTTAGACTAAAAGAGACTGCATTATAAGAAGAATCTTTACTTTGAAACTCTGTTCTTTACCTTCTTCACACTAAGAAACAGCTTTGTATTCGCCTTAAACACTGTTTCAGGGCAAGAGATTGTGTTTTAGACTAAAAGAGAATTCATTATAAGAAGAATCTTTACTTTGAAACTCTGTTCTTTACTTTTTTCACACTATGAAACAGCTTTGTATTCAACTTAAACACTGTTTCAGGGCAAGAGATTGTGTTTTAGACTAAAAGAGACTGCATTATAAGAAGAATCTTTACTTTGAAACTCTGTTCTTTACCTTTTTCACACTATGAAACAGCTTTGTATTCGCCTTAAACACTGTTTCAGGGCAAGAGATTGTGTTTTAGACTAAAAGAGACTGCATTATAAGAAGAATCTTTACTTTGAAACTGTTCTTTACCTTTTTCACACTATGAAACAGCTTTGTATTCAACTTAAACACTGTTTCAGGGCAAGAGATTGTGTTTTAGACTAAAAGGGAATGCATTATAAGAAGAATCTTTACTTTGAAACTCTGTTCTTTACCTTTTTCACACTATGAAACAGCTTTGTATTCACCTTAAACACTGTTTCAGGGCAAGAGATTGTGTTTTAGACTAAAAGGTAATGCATTATAAGAAGAATCTTTACTTTGAAACTCTGTTCTTTACCTTCTTCACACTATGAAACAGCTTTGTATTCGCCTTAAACACTGTTTCAGGGCAAGAGATTGTGTTTTAGACTAAAAGGTAATGCATTATAAGAAGAATCTTTACTTTGAAACTCTGTTCTTTACCTTCTTCACACTATGAAACAGCATTATATTCGCCTTAAACACTGTTTCAGGGCAAGAGATTGTGTTTTAGACTAAAAGGGAATGCATTATATGAAGAATCTTTACTTTGAAACTCTGTTCTTTACCTTTTTCACACTATGAAACAGCTTTGTATTCACTTAAACAATGTATCAAGGCAAGAGATTGTGTTTTAGACTAAAAGAGACTGCATTATAAGAAGAATCTTTACTTTGAAACTCTGTTCTTTACCTTCTTCACACTATGAAACAGCTTTGTATTCGCCTTAAACACTGTTTCAGGGCAAGAGATTGTGTTTTAGACTAAAAGGGAATGCATTATAAGAAGAATCTTTACTTTGAAACTCTGTTCTTTACCTTTTTCACACTATGAAACAGCTTTGTATTCACCTTAAACACTGTTTCAGTGCAAGAGATTGTGTTTTAGACTAAAAGAGACTGCATTATAAGAAGAATCTTTACTTTGAAACTCTGTTCTTTACCTTTTTCACACTATGAAACAGCTTTGTATTCAACTTAAACACTGTTTGAGGGCAAGAGATTGTGTTATAGACTAAAAGGTAATGCATTATAAGAAGAATCTTTACTTTGAAACTGTTCTTTACCTTTTTCACACTATGAAACAGCTTTGTATTCAACTTAAACACTGTTTCAGGGCAAGAGATTGTGTTTTAGACTAAAAGAGACTGCATTATAAGAAGAATCTTTACTTTGAAACTCTGTTCTTTACCTTTTTCACACTATGAAACAGCTTTGTATTCGCCTTAAACACTGTTTCAGGGCAAGAGATTGTGTTTTAGACTAAAAGAGACTGCATTATAAGAAGAATCTTTACTTTGAAACTCTGTTCTTTACCTTTTTCACACTATGAAACAGCTTTGTATTCGCCTTAAACACTGTTTCAGGGCAAGAGATTGTGTTTTAGACTAAAAGAGACTGCATTATAAGAAGAATCTTTACTTTGAAACTGTTTACCTTTTTCACACTATTAAACAGCTTTGTATTCAACTTAAACACTGTTTCAGGGCAAGAGATTGTGTTTTAGACTAAAAGGTAATGCATTATAAGAAGAATCTTTACTTTGAAACTCTGTTCTTTACCTTCTTCACACTATGAAACAGCTTTGTATTCGCCTTAAACACTGTTTCAGGGCAAGAGATTGTGTTTTAGACTAAAAGGTAATGCATTATAAGAAGAATCTTTACTTTGAAACTGTTCTTTACCTTCTTCACACTATGAAACAGCATTGTATTCGCCTTAAACACTGTTTCAGGGCAAGAGATTGTGTTTTAGACTAAAAGGGAATGCATTATATGAAGAATCTTTACTTTGAAACTCTGTTCTTTACCTTTTTCACACTATGAAACAGCTTTGTATTCACTTAAACAATGTATCAAGGCAAGAGATTGTGTTTTAGACTAAAAGAGACTGCATTATAAGAAGAATATTTACTTTGAAACTCTGTTCTTTACCTTCTTCACACTAAGAAACAGCTTTGTATTCGCCTTAAACACTGTTTCAGGGCAAGAGATTGTGTTTTAGACTAAAAGAGAATGCATTATAAGAAGAATCTTTACTTTGAAACTCTGTTCTTTACTTTTTTCACACTATGAAACAGCTTTGTATTCAACTTAAACACTGTTTCAGGGCAAGAGATTGTGTTTTAGACTAAAAGAGACTGCATTATAAGAAGAATCTTTACTTTGAAACTCTGTTCTTTACCTTTTTCACACTATGAAACAGCTTTGTATTCGCCTTAAACACTGTTTCAGGGCAAGAGATTGTGTTTTAGACTAAAAGAGACTGCATTATAAGAAGAATCTTTACTTTGAAACTGTTCTTTACCTTTTTCACACTATGAAACAGCTTTGTATTCAACTTAAACACTGTTTCAGGGCAAGAGATTGTGTTTTAGACTAAAAGGGAATGCATTATAAGAAGAATCTTTACTTTGAAACTCTGTTCTTTACCTTTTTCACACTATGAAACAGCTTTGTATTCACCTTAAACACTGTTTCAGGGCAAGAGATTGTGTTTTAGACTAAAAGGTAATGCATTATAAGAAGAATCTTTACTTTGAAACTCTGTTCTTTACCTTCTTCACACTATGAAACAGCTTTGTATTCACTTAAACAATGTATCAAGGCAAGAGATTGTGTTTTAGACTAAAAGAGACTGCATTATAAGAAGAATCTTTACTTTGAAACTCTGTTCTTTACCTTCTTCACACTATGAAACAGCTTTGTATTCGCCTTAAACACTGTTTCAGGGCAAGAGATTGTGTTTTAGACTAAAAGGGAATGCATTATAAGAAGAATCTTTACTTTGAAACTCTGTTCTTTACCTTTTTCACACTATGAAACAGCTTTGTATTCACCTTAAACACTGTTTCAGTGCAAGAGATTGTGTTTTAGACTAAAAGAGACTGCATTATAAGAAGAATCTTTACTTTGAAACTCTGTTCTTTACCTTTTTCACACTATGAAACAGCTTTGTATTCAACTTAAACACTGTTTGAGGGCAAGAGATTGTGTTATAGACTAAAAGGTAATGCATTATAAGAAGAATCTTTACTTTGAAACTGTTCTTTACCTTTTTCACACTATGAAACAGCTTTGTATTCAACTTAAACACTGTTTCAGGGCAAGAGATTGTGTTTTAGACTAAAAGAGACTGCATTATAAGAAGAATCTTTACTTTGAAACTGTTTACCTTTTTCACACTATTAAACAGCTTTGTATTCAACTTAAACACTGTTTCAGGGCAAGAGATTGTGTTTTAGACTAAAAGGTAATGCATTATAAGAAGAATCTTTACTTTGAAACTCTGTTCTTTACCTTCTTCACACTATGAAACAGCTTTGTATTCGCCTTAAACACTGTTTCAGGGCAAGAGATTGTGTTTTAGACTAAAAGGTAATGCATTATAAGAAGAATCTTTACTTTGAAACTCTGTTCTTTACCTTCTTCACACTATGAAACAGCATTGTATTCGCCTTAAACACTGTTTCAGGGCAAGAGATTGTGTTTTAGACTAAAAGGGAATGCATTATATGAAGAATCTTTACTTTGAAACTCTGTTCTTTACCTTTTTCACACTATGAAACAGCTTTGTATTCACTTAAACAATGTATCAAGGCAAGAGATTGTGTTTTAGACTAAAAGAGACTGCATTATAAGAAGAATCTTTACTTTGAAACTCTGTTCTTTACCTTCTTCACACTATGAAACAGCTTTGTATTCGCCTTAAACACTGTTTCAGGGCAAGAGATTGTGTTTTAGACTAAAAGAGAATGCATTATAAGAAGAATCTTTACTTTGAAACTCTGTTCTTTACCTTTTTCACACTATGAAACAGCTTTGTATTCAACTTAAACACTGTTTCAGGGCAAGAGATTGTGTTTTAGACTAAAAGGTAATGCATTATAAGAAGAATCTTTACTTTGAAACTCTGTTCTTTACCTTCTTCACACTATGAAACAGCTTTGTATTCGCCTTAAACACTGTTTCAGGGCAAGAGATTGTGTTTTAGACTAAAAGGTAATGCATTATAAGAAGAATCTTTACTTTGAAACTGTTCTTTACCTTTTTCACACTATGAAACAGCTTTGTATTCAACTTAAACACTGTTTCAGGGCAAGAGATTGTGTTTTAGACTAAAAGGTAATGCATTATAAGAAGAATCTTTACTTTGAAACTCTGTTCTTTACCTTCTTCACACTATGAAACAGCTTTGTATTCGCCTTAAACACTGTTTCAGGGCAAGAGATTGTGTTTTAGACTAAAAGGTAATGCATTATAAGAAGAATCTTTACTTTGAAACTCTGTTCTTTACCTTCTTCACACTATGAAACAGCATTGTATTCGCCTTAAACACTGTTTCAGGGCAAGAGATTGTGTTTTAGACTAAAAGGGAATGCATTATATGAAGAATCTTTACTTTGAAACTCTGTTCTTTACCTTTTTCACACTATGAAACAGCTTTGTATTCACTTAAACAATGTATCAAGGCAAGAGATTGTGTTTTAGACTAAAAGAGACTGCATTATAAGAAGAATCTTTACTTTGAAACTCTGTTCTTTACCTTCTTCACACTATGAAACAGCTTTGTATTCGCCTTAAACACTGTTTCAGGGCAAGAGATTGTGTTTTAGACTAAAAGAGAATGCATTATAAGAAGAATCTTTACTTTGAAACTCTGTTCTTTACCTTCTTCACACTATGAAACAGCATTATATTCGCCTTAAACACTGTTTCAGGGCAAGAGATTGTGTTTTAGACTAAAAGGGAATGCATTATATGAAGAATCTTTACTTTGAAACTCTGTTCTTTACCTTTTTCACACTATGAAACAGCTTTGTATTCACTTAAACAATGTATCAAGGCAAGAGATTGTGTTTTAGACTAAAAGAGACTGCATTATAAGAAGAATCTTTACTTTGAAACTCTGTTCTTTACCTTCTTCACACTATGAAACAGCTTTGTATTCGCCTTAAACACTGTTTCAGGGCAAGAGATTGTGTTTTAGACTAAAAGGGAATGCATTATAAGAAGAATCTTTACTTTGAAACTCTGTTCTTTACCTTTTTCACACTATGAAACAGCTTTGTATTCACCTTAAACACTGTTTCAGTGCAAGAGATTGTGTTTTAGACTAAAAGAGACTGCATTATAAGAAGAATCTTTACTTTGAAACTCTGTTCTTTACCTTTTTCACACTATGAAACAGCTTTGTATTCAACTTAAACACTGTTTCAGGGCAAGAGATTGTGTTTTAGACTAAAAGGTAATGCATTATAAGAAGAATCTTTACTTTGAAACTGTTCTTTACCTTTTTCACACTATGAAACAGCTTTGTATTCAACTTAAACACTGTTTCAGGGCAAGAGATTGTGTTTTAGACTAAAAGAGACTGCATTATAAGAAGAATCTTTACTTTGAAACTGTTTACCTTTTTCACACTATGAAACAGCTTTGTATTCAACTTAAACACTGTTTCAGGGCAAGAGATTGTGTTTTAGACTAAAAGGTAATGCATTATAAGAAGAATGTTTACTTTGAAACTCTGTTCTTTACCTTCTTCACACTATGAAACAGCTTTGTATTCGCCTTAAACACTGTTTCAGGGCAAGAGATTGTGTTTTAGACTAAAAGGTAATGCATTATAAGAAGATTCTTTACTTTGAAACTGTTCTTTACCTTTTTCACACTATGAAACAGCTTTGTATTCAACTTAAACACTGTTTCAGGGCAAGAGATTGTGTTTTAGACTAAAAGGTAATGCATTATAAGAAGAATCTTTACTTTGAAACTCTGTTCTTTACCTTCTTCACACTATGAAACAGCTTTGTATTCGCCTTAAACACTGTTTCAGGGCAAGAGATTGTGTTTTAGACTAAAAGGTAATGCATTATAAGAAGAATCTTTACTTTGAAACTCTGTTCTTTAACTTCTTCACACTATGAAACAGCATTGTATTCGCCTTAAACACTGTTTCAGGGCAAGAGATTGTGTTTTAGACTAAAAGGGAATGCATTATATGAAGAATCTTTACTTTGAAACTCTGTTCTTTACCTTTTTCACACTATGAAACAGCTTTGTATTCACTTAAACAATGTATCAAGGCAAGAGATTGTGTTTTAGACTAAAAGAGACTGCATTATAAGAAGAATCTTTACTTTGAAACTGTTCTTTACCTTTTTCACACTATGAAACAGCTTTGTATTCAACTTAAACACTGTTTCAGGGCAAGAGATTGTGTTTTAGACTAAAAGGGAATGCATTATAAGAAGAATCTTTACTTTGAAACTCTGTTCTTTACCTTCTTCACACTATGAAACAGCATTATATTCGCCTTAAACACTGTTTCAGGGCAAGAGATTGTGTTTTAGACTAAAAGGGAATGCATTATATGAAGAATCTTTACTTTGAAACTCTGTTCTTTACCTTTTTCACACTATGAAACAGCTTTGTATTCACTTAAACAATGTATCAAGGCAAGAGATTGTGTTTTAGACTAAAAGAGACTGCATTATAAGAAGAATCTTTACTTTGAAACTGTTCTTTACCTTCTTCACACTATGAAACAGCTTTGTATTCGCCTTAAACACTGTTTCAGGGCAAGAGATTGTGTTTTAGACTAAAAGGGAATGCATTATAAGAAGAATCTTTACTTTGAAACTCTGTTCTTTACCTTTTTCACACTATGAAACAGCTTTGTATTCACCATAAACACTGTTTCAGTGCAAGAGATTGTGTTTTAGACTAAAAGAGACTGCATTATAAGAAGAATCTTTACTTTGAAACTCTGTTCTTTACCTTTTTCACACTATGAAACAGCTTTGTATTCAACTTAAACACTGTTTCAGGGCAAGAGATTGTGTTATAGACTAAAAGGTAATGCATTATAAGAAGAATCTTTACTTTGAAACTGTTCTTTACCTTTTTCACACTATGAAACAGCTTTGTATTCAACTTAAACACTGTTTCAGGGCAAGAGATTGTGTTTTAGACTAAAAGAGACTGCATTATAAGAAGAATCTTTACTTTGAAACTGTTTACCTTTTTCACACTATTAAACAGCTTTGTATTCAACTTAAACACTGTTTCAGGGCAAGAGATTGTGTTTTAGACTAAAAGGTAATGCATTATAAGAAGAATCTTTACTTTGAAACTCTGTTCTTTACCTTCTTCACACTATGAAACAGCTTTGTATTCGCCTTAAACACTGTTTCAGGGCAAGAGATTGTGTTTTAGACTAAAAGGTAATGCATTATAAGAAGAATCTTTACTTTGAAACTCTGTTCTTTACCTTTTTCACACTATGAAACAGCTTTGTATTCACTTAAACAATGTATCAAGGCAAGAGATTGTGTTTTAGACTAAAAGAGACTGCATTATAAGAAGAATCTTTACTTTGAAACTGTTCTTTACCTTCTTCACACTATGAAACAGCTTTGTATTCGCCTTAAACACTGTTTCAGGGCAAGAGATTGTGTTTTAGACTAAAAGAGAATGCATTATAAGAAGAATCTTTACTTTGAAACTCTGTTCTTTACCTTTTTCACACTATGAAACAGCTTTGTATTCAACTTAAACACTGTTTCAGGGCAAGAGATTGTGTTTTAGACTAAAAGAGACTGCATTATAAGAAGAATCTTTACTTTGAAACTCTGTTCTTTACCTTTTTCACACTATGAAACAGCTTTGTATTCACCTTAAACACTGTTTCAGGGCAAGAGATTGTGTTTTAGACTAAAAGGGAATGCATTATAAGAAGAATCTTTACTTTGAAACTGTTCTTTACCTTTTTCACACTATGAAACAGCTTTGTATTCAACTTAAACACTGTTTCAGGGCAAGAGATTGTGTTTTAGACTAAAAGGTAATGCATTATAAGAAGAATCTTTACTTTGAAACTCTGTTCTTTACCTTCTTCACACTATGAAACAGCTTTGTATTCGCCTTAAACACTGTTTCAGGGCAAGAGATTGTGTTTTAGACTAAAAGGTAATGCATTATAAGAAGAATCTTTACTTTGAAACTCTGTTCTTTACCTTCTTCACACTATGAAACAGCTTTGTATTCGCCTTAAACACTGTTTCAGGGCAAGAGATTGTGTTTTAGACTAAAAGGTAATGCATTATAAGAAGAATCTTTACTTTGAAACTGTTCTTTACCTTTTTCACACTATGAAACAGCTTTGTATTCAACTTAAACACTGTTTCAGGGCAAGAGATTGTGTTTTAGACTAAAAGAGACTGCATTATAAGAAGAATCTTTACTTTGAAACTCTGTTCTTTACCTTCTTCACACTATGAAACAGCATTATATTCGCCTTAAACACTGTTTCAGGGCAAGAGATTGTGTTTTAGACTAAAAGGGAATGCATTATATGAAGAATCTTTACTTTGAAACTCTTCTTTACCTTCTTCACACTATGAAACAGCTTTGTATTCGCTTTAAACACTGTTTCAGGGCAAGAGATTGTGTTTTAGACTAAAAGGTAATGCATTATAAGAAGAATCTTTACTTTGAAACTCTGTTCTTTACCTTTTTCACACTATGAAACAGCTTTGTATTCACTTAAACAATGTATCAAGGCAAGAGATTGTGTTTTAGACTAAAAGAGACTGCATTATAAGAAGAATCTTTACTTTGAAACTGTTCTTTACCTTCTTCACACTATGAAACAGCTTTGTATTCGCCTTAAACACTGTTTCAGGGCAAGAGATTGTGTTTTAGACTAAAAGAGAATGCATTATAAGAAGAATCTTTACTTTGAAACTCTGTTCTTTACCTTTTTCACACTATGAAACAGCTTTGTATTCAACTTAAACACTGTTTCAGGGCAAGAGATTGTGTTTTAGACTAAAAGAGACTGCATTATAAGAAGAATCTTTACTTTGAAACTCTGTTCTTTACCTTTTTCACACTATGAAACAGCTTTGTATTCACCTTAAACACTGTTTCAGGGCAAGAGATTGTGTTTTAGACTAAAAGGGAATGCATTATAAGAAGAATCTTTACTTTGAAACTGTTCTTTACCTTTTTCACACTATGAAACAGCTTTGTATTCAACTTAAACACTGTTTCAGGGCAAGAGATTGTGTTTTAGACTAAAAGGTAATGCATTATAAGAAGAATCTTTACTTTGAAACTCTGTTCTTTACCTTCTTCACACTATGAAACAGCTTTGTATTCGCCTTAAACACTGTTTCAGGGCAAGAGATTGTGTTTTAGACTAAAAGGTAATGCATTATAAGAAGAATCTTTACTTTGAAACTCTGTTCTTTACCTTCTTCACACTATGAAACAGCTTTGTATTCGCCTTAAACACTGTTTCAGGGCAAGAGATTGTGTTTTAGACTAAAAGGTAATGCATTATAAGAAGAATCTTTACTTTGAAACTGTTCTTTACCTTTTTCACACTATGAAACAGCTTTGTATTCAACTTAAACACTGTTTCAGGGCAAGAGATTGTGTTTTAGACTAAAAGAGACTGCATTATAAGAAGAATCTTTACTTTGAAACTCTGTTCTTTACCTTCTTCAAACTATGAAACAGCATTATATTCGCCTTAAACACTGTTTCAGGGCAAGAGATTGTGTTTTAGACTAAAAGGGAATGCATTATATGAAGAATCTTTACTTTGAAACTCTGTTCTTTACCTTTTTCACACTATGAAACAGCTTTGTATTCACTTAAACAATGTATCAAGGCAAGAGATTGTGTTTTAGACTAAAAGAGACTGCATTATAAGAAGAATCTTTACTTTGAAACTGTTCTTTACCTTCTTCACACTATGAAACAGCTTTGTATTCGCCTTAAACACTGTTTCAGGGCAAGAGATTGTGTTTTAGACTAAAAGGGAATGCATTATAAGAAGAATCTTTACTTTGAAACTCTGTTCTTTACCTTTTTCACACTATGAAACAGCTTTGTATTCACCATAAACACTGTTTCAGTGCAAGAGATTGTGTTTTAGACTAAAAGAGACTGCATTATAAGAAGAATCTTTACTTTGAAACTCTGTTCTTTACCTTTTTCACACTATGAAACAGCTTTGTATTCAACTTAAACACTGTTTCAGGGCAAGAGATTGTGTTATAGACTAAAAGGTAATGCATTATAAGAAGAATCTTTACTTTGAAACTGTTCTTTACCTTTTTCACACTATGAAACAGCTTTGTATTCAACTTAAACACTGTTTCAGGGCAAGAGATTGTGTTTTAGACTAAAAGAGACTGCATTATAAGAAGAATCTTTACTTTGAAACTGTTTACCTTTTTCACACTATTAAACAGCTTTGTATTCAACTTAAACACTGTTTCAGGGCAAGAGATTGTGTTTTAGACTAAAAGGTAATGCATTATAAGAAGAATCTTTACTTTGAAACTGTTCTTTACCTTCTTCACACTATGAAACAGCTTTGTATTCGCCTTAAACACTGTTTCAGGGCAAGAGATTGTGTTTTAGACTAAAAGGTAATGCATTATAAGAAGAATCTTTACTTTGAAACTCTGTTCTTTACCTTTTTCACACTATGAAACAGCTTTGTATTCACTTAAACAATGTATCAAGGCAAGAGATTGTGTTTTAGACTAAAAGAGACTGCATTATAAGAAGAATCTTTACTTTGAAACTCTGTTCTTTACCTTCTTCACACTATGAAACAGCTTTGTATTCGCCTTAAACACTGTTTCAGGGCAAGAGATTGTGTTTTAGACTAAAAGAGAATGCATTATAAGAAGAATCTTTACTTTGAAACTCTGTTCTTTACCTTTTTCACACTATGAAACAGCTTTGTATTCAACTTAAACACTGTTTCAGGGCAAGAGATTGTGTTTTAGACTAAAAGAGACTGCATTATAAGAAGAATCTTTACTTTGAAACTCTGTTCTTTACCTTTTTCACACTATGAAACAGCTTTGTATTCACCTTAAACACTGTTTCAGGGCAAGAGATTGTGTTTTAGACTAAAAGGGAATGCATTATAAGAAGAATCTTTACTTTGAAACTGTTCTTTACCTTTTTCACACTATGAAACAGCTTTGTATTCAACTTAAACACTGTTTCAGGGCAAGAGATTGTGTTTTAGACTAAAAGGTAATGCATTATAAGAAGAATCTTTACTTTGAAACTCTGTTCTTTACCTTCTTCACACTATGAAACAGCTTTGTATTCGCCTTAAACACTGTTTCAGGGCAAGAGATTGTGTTTTAGACTAAAAGGTAATGCATTATAAGAAGAATCTTTACTTTGAAACTCTGTTCTTTACCTTCTTCACACTATGAAACAGCTTTGTATTCGCCTTAAACACTGTTTCAGGGCAAGAGATTGTGTTTTAGACTAAAAGGTAATGCATTATAAGAAGAATCTTTACTTTGAAACTGTTCTTTACCTTCTTCACACTATGAAACAGCATTATATTCGCCTTAAACACTGTTTCAGGGCAAGAGATTGTGTTTTAGACTAAAAGGGAATGCATTATATGAAGAATCTTTACTTTGAAACTCTGTTCTTTACCTTTTTCACACTATGAAACAGCTTTGTATTCACTTAAACAATGTATCAAGGCAAGAGATTGTGTTTTAGACTAAAAGAGACTGCATTATAAGAAGAATCTTTACTTTGAAACTGTTCTTTACCTTCTTCACACTATGAAACAGCTTTGTATTCGCCTTAAACACTGTTTCAGGGCAAGAGATTGTGTTTTAGACTAAAAGGGAATGCATTATAAGAAGAATCTTTACTTTGAAACTCTGTTCTTTACCTTTTTCACACTATGAAACAGCTTTGTATTCACCTTAAACACTGTTTCAGTGCAAGAGATTGTGTTTTAGACTAAAAGAGACTGCATTATAAGAAGAATCTTTACTTTGAAACTCTGTTCTTTACCTTTTTCACACTATGAAACAGCTTTGTATTCAACTTAAACACTGTTTCAGGGCAAGAGATTGTGTTATAGACTAAAAGGTAATGCATTATAAGAAGAATCTTTACTTTGAAACTGTTCTTTACCTTTTTCACACTATGAAACAGCTTTGTATTCAACTTAAACACTGTTTCAGGGCAAGAGATTGTGTTTTAGACTAAAAGAGACTGCATTATAAGAAGAATCTTTACTTTGAAACTGTTTACATTTTTCACACTATTAAACAGCTTTGTATTCAACTTAAACACTGTTTCAGGGCAAGAGATTGTGTTTTAGACTAAAAGGTAATGCATTATAAGAAGAATCTTTACTTTGAAACTGTTCTTTACCTTTTTCACACTATGAAACAGCTTTGTATTCAACTTAAACACTGTTTCAGGGCAAGAGATTGTGTTTTAGACTAAAAGAGACTGCATTATAAGAAGAATCTTTACTTTGAAACTCTGTTCTTTACCTTCTTCACACTATGAAACAGCATTATATTCGCCTTAAACACTGTTTCAGGGCAAGAGATTGTGTTTTAGACTAAAAGGGAATGCATTATATGAAGAATCTTTACTTTGAAACTCTGTTCTTTACCTTTTTCACACTATGAAACAGCTTTGTATTCACTTAAACAATGTATCAAGGCAAGAGATTGTGTTTTAGACTAAAAGAGACTGCATTATAAGAAGAATCTTTACTTTGAAACTGTTCTTTACCTTCTTCACACTATGAAACAGCTTTGTATTCGCCTTAAACACTGTTTCAGGGCAAGAGATTGTGTTTTAGACTAAAAGGGAATGCATTATAAGAAGAATCTTTACTTTGAAACTCTGTTCTTTACCTTTTTCACACTATGAAACAGCTTTGTATTCACCTTAAACACTGTTTCAGTGCAAGAGATTGTGTTTTAGACTAAAAGAGACTGCATTATAAGAAGAATCTTTACTTTGAAACTCTGTTCTTTACCTTTTTCACACTATGAAACAGCTTTGTATTCAACTTAAACACTGTTTCAGGGCAAGAGATTGTGTTATAGACTAAAAGGTAATGCATTATAAGAAGAATCTTTACTTTGAAACTGTTCTTTACCTTTTTCACACTATGAAACAGCTTTGTATTCAACTTAAACACTGTTTCAGGGCAAGAGATTGTGTTTTAGACTAAAAGAGACTGCATTATAAGAAGAATCTTTACTTTGAAACTGTTTACCTTTTTCACACTATTAAACAGCTTTGTATTCAACTTAAACACTGTTTCAGGGCAAGAGATTGTGTTTTAGACTAAAAGGTAATGCATTATAAGAAGAATCTTTACTTTGAAACTCTGTTCTTTACCTTCTTCACACTATGAAACAGCTTTGTATTCGCCTTAAACACTGTTTCAGGGCAAGAGATTGTGTTTTAGACTAAAAGGTAATGCATTATAAGAAGAATCTTTACTTTGAAACTCTGTTCTTTACCTTTTTCACACTATGAAACAGCTTTGTATTCACTTAAACAATGTATCAAGGCAAGAGATTGTGTTTTAGACTAAAAGAGACTGCATTATAAGAAGAATCTTTACTTTGAAACTGTTCTTTACCTTCTTCACACTATGAAACAGCTTTGTATTCGCCTTAAACACTGTTTCAGGGCAAGAGATTGTGTTTTAGACTAAAAGAGAATGCATTATAAGAAGAATCTTTACTTTGAAACTCTGTTCTTTACCTTTTTCACACTATGAAACAGCTTTGTATTCACCTTAAACACTGTTTCAGGGCAAGAGATTGTGTTTTAGACTAAAAGGGAATGCATTATAAGAAGAATCTTTACTTTGAAACTGTTCTTTACCTTTTTCACACTATGAAACAGCTTTGTATTCAACTTAAACACTGTTTCAGGGCAAGAGATTGTGTTTTAGACTAAAAGGTAATGCATTATAAGAAGAATCTTTACTTTGAAACTCTGTTCTTTACCTTCTTCACACTATGAAACAGCTTTGTATTCGCCTTAAACACTGTTTCAGGGCAAGAGATTGTGTTTTAGACTAAAAGGTAATGCATTATAAGAAGAATCTTTACTTTGAAACTCTGTTCTTTACCTTCTTCACACTATGAAACAGCTTTATATTCGCCTTAAACACTGTTTCAGGGCAAGAGATTGTGTTTTAGACTAAAAGGTAATGCATTATAAGAAGAATCTTTACTTTGAAACTGTTCTTTACCTTTTTCACACTATGAAACAGCTTTGTATTCAACTTAAACACTGTTTCAGGGCAAGAGATTGTGTTTTAGACTAAAAGAGACTGCATTATAAGAAGAATCTTTACTTTGAAACTCTGTTCTTTACCTTCTTCACACTATGAAACAGCATTATATTCGCCTTAAACACTGTTTCAGGGCAAGAGATTGTGTTTTAGACTAAAAGGGAATGCATTATATGAAGAATCTTTACTTTGAAACTCTGTTCTTTACCTTTTTCACACTATGAAACAGCTTTGTATTCACTTAAACAATGTATCAAGGCAAGAGATTGTGTTTTAGACTAAAAGGGAATGCATTATAAGAAGAATCTTTACTTTGAAACTCTGTTCTTTACCTTTTTCACACTATGAAACAGCTTTGTATTCACCATAAACACTGTTTCAGTGCAAGAGATTGTGTTTTAGACTAAAAGAGACTGCATTATAAGAAGAATCTTTACTTTGAAACTCTGTTCTTTACCTTTTTCACACTATGAAACAGCTTTGTATTCAACTTAAACACTGTTTCAGGGCAAGAGATTGTGTTATAGACTAAAAGGTAATGCATTATAAGAAGAATCTTTACTTTGAAACTGTTCTTTACCTTTTTCACACTATGAAACAGCTTTGTATTCAACTTAAACACTGTTTCAGGGCAAGAGATTGTGTTTTAGACTAAAAGAGACTGCATTATAAGAAGAATCTTTACTTTGAAACTGTTTACCTTTTTCACACTATTAAACAGCTTTGTATTCAACTTAAACACTGTTTCAGGGCAAGAGATTGTGTTTTAGACTAAAAGGGAATGCATTATAAGAAGAATCTTTACTTTGAAACTCTGTTCTTTACCTTTTTCACACTATGAAACAGCTTTGTATTCACCTTAAACACTGTTTCAGGGCAAGAGATTGTGTTTTAGACTAAAAGGTAATGCATTATAAGAAGAATCTTTACTTTGAAACTCTGTTCTTTACCTTCTTCACACTATGAAACAGCTTTGTATTCGCCTTAAACACTGTTTCAGGGCAAGAGATTGTGTTTTAGACTAAAAGGTAATGCATTATAAGAAGAATCTTTACTTTGAAACTCTGTTCTTTACCTTTTTCACACTATGAAACAGCTTTGTATTCACTTAAACAATGTATCAAGGCAAGAGATTGTGTTTTAGACTAAAAGAGACTGCATTATAAGAAGAATCTTTACTTTGAAACTCTGTTCTTTACCTTCTTCACACTATGAAACAGCTTTGTATTCGCCTTAAACACTGTTTCAGGGCAAGAGATTGTGTTTTAGACTAAAAGAGAATGCATTATAAGAAGAATCTTTACTTTGAAACTCTGTTCTTTACCTTTTTCACACTATGAAACAGCTTTGTATTCAACTTAAACACTGTTTCAGGGCAAGAGATTGTGTTTTAGACTAAAAGAGACTGCATTATAAGAAGAATCTTTACTTTGAAACTCTGTTCTTTACCTTTTTCACACTATGAAACAGCTTTGTATTCACCTTAAACACTGTTTCAGGGCAAGAGATTGTGTTTTAGACTAAAAGGGAATGCATTATAAGAAGAATCTTTACTTTGAAACTGTTCTTTACCTTTTTCACACTATGAAACAGCTTTGTATTCAACTTAAACACTGTTTCAGGGCAAGAGATTGTGTTTTAGACTAAAAGGTAATGCATTATAAGAAGAATCTTTACTTTGAAACTCTGTTCTTTACCTTCTTCACACTATGAAACAGCTTTGTATTCGCCTTAAACACTGTTTCAGGGCAAGAGATTGTGTTTTAGACTAAAAGGTAATGCATTATAAGAAGAATCTTTACTTTGAAACTCTGTTCTTTACCTTCTTCACACTATGAAACAGCTTTGTATTCGCCTTAAACACTGTTTCAGGGCAAGAGATTGTGTTTTAGACTAAAAGGTAATGCATTATAAGAAGAATCTTTACTTTGAAACTGTTCTTTACCTTTTTCACACTATGAAACAGCTTTGTATTCAACTTAAACACTGTTTCAGGGCAAGAGATTGTGTTTTAGACTAAAAGAGACTGCATTATAAGAAGAATCTTTACTTTGAAACTCTGTTCTTTACCTTCTTCACACTATGAAACAGCATTATATTCGCCTTAAACACTGTTTCAGGGCAAGAGATTGTGTTTTAGACTAAAAGGGAATGCATTATATGAAGAATCTTTACTTTGAAACTCTGTTCTTTACCTTTTTCACACTATGAAACAGCTTTGTATTCACTTAAACAATGTATCAAGGCAAGAGATTGTGTTTTAGACTAAAAGAGACTGCATTATAAGAAGAATCTTTACTTTGAAACTGTTCTTTACCTTCTTCACACTATGAAACAGCTTTGTATTCGCCTTAAACACTGTTTCAGGGCAAGAGATTGTGTTTTAGACTAAAAGGGAATGCATTATAAGAAGAATCTTTACTTTGAAACTCTGTTCTTTACCTTTTTCACACTATGAAACAGCTTTGTATTCACCTTAAACACTGTTTCAGTGCAAGAGATTGTGTTTTAGACTAAAAGAGACTGCATTATAAGAAGAATCTTTACTTTGAAACTCTGTTCTTTACCTTTTTCACACTATGAAACAGCTTTGTATTCAACTTAAACACTGTTTCAGGGCAAGAGATTGTGTTATAGACTAAAAGGTAATGCATTATAAGAAGAATCTTTACTTTGAAACTGTTCTTTACCTTTTTCACACTATGAAACAGCTTTGTATTCAACTTAAACACTGTTTCAGGGCAAGAGATTGTGTTTTAGACTAAAAGAGACTGCATTATAAGAAGAATCTTTACTTTGAAACTGTTTACCTTTTTCACACTATTAAACAGCTTTGTATTCAACTTAAACACTGTTTCAGGGCAAGAGATTGTGTTTTAGACTAAAAGGTAATGCATTATAAGAAGAATCTTTACTTTGAAACTGTTCTTTACCTTTTTCACACTATGAAACAGCTTTGTATTCAACTTAAACACTGTTTCAGGGCAAGAGATTGTGTTTTAGACTAAAAGAGACTGCATTATAAGAAGAATCTTTACTTTGAAACTCTGTTCTTTACCTTCTTCACACTATGAAACAGCATTATATTCGCCTTAAACACTGTTTCAGGGCAAGAGATTGTGTTTTAGACTAAAAGGGAATGCATTATATGAAGAATCTTTACTTTGAAACTCTGTTCTTTACCTTTTTCACACTATGAAACAGCTTTGTATTCACTTAAACAATGTATCAAGGCAAGAGATTGTGTTTTAGACTAAAAGAGACTGCATTATAAGAAGAATCTTTACTTTGAAACTGTTCTTTACCTTCTTCACACTATGAAACAGCTTTGTATTCGCCTTAAACACTGTTTCAGGGCAAGAGATTGTGTTTTAGACTAAAAGGGAATGCATTATAAGAAGAATCTTTACTTTGAAACTCTGTTCTTTACCTTTTTCACACTATGAAACAGCTTTGTATTCACCTTAAACACTGTTTCAGTGCAAGAGATTGTGTTTTAGACTAAAAGAGACTGCATTATAAGAAGAATCTTTACTTTGAAACTCTGTTCTTTACCTTTTTCACACTATGAAACAGCTTTGTATTCAACTT
Organism: Electrophorus electricus; assembly: GCF_041902795.1. Lineage (NCBI taxonomy): Eukaryota > Metazoa > Chordata > Actinopteri > Gymnotiformes > Gymnotidae > Electrophorus > Electrophorus electricus. The sequence goes on from NC_137522.1 coordinate 5,527,660, forward strand.
AAACACTGTTTCAGGGCAAGAGATTGTGTTATAGACTAAAAGGTAATGCATTATAAGAAGAATCTTTACTTTGAAACTGTTCTTTACCTTTTTCACACTATGAAACAGCTTTGTATTCAACTTAAACACTGTTTCAGGGCAAGAGATTGTGTTTTAGACTAAAAGAGACTGCATTATAAGAAGAATCTTTACTTTGAAACTGTTTACCTTTTTCACACTATTAAACAGCTTTGTATTCAACTTAAACACTGTTTCAGGGCAAGAGATTGTGTTTTAGACTAAAAGAGACTGCATTATAAGAAGAATCTTTACTTTGAAACTGTTTACCTTTTTCACACTATTAAACAGCTTTGTATTCAACTTAAACACTGTTTCAGGGCAAGAGATTGTGTTTTAGACTAAAAGGTAATGCATTATAAGAAGAATCTTTACTTTGAAACTGTTCTTTACCTTTTTCACACTATGAAACAGCTTTGTATTCAACTTAAACACTGTTTCAGGGCAAGAGATTGTGTTTTAGACTAAAAGAGACTGCATTATAAGAAGAATCTTTACTTTGAAACTCTGTTCTTTACCTTCTTCACACTATGAAACAGCATTATATTCGCCTTAAACACTGTTTCAGGGCAAGAGATTGTGTTTTAGACTAAAAGGGAATGCATTATATGAAGAATCTTTACTTTGAAACTCTGTTCTTTACCTTTTTCACACTATGAAACAGCTTTGTATTCACTTAAACAATGTATCAAGGCAAGAGATTGTGTTTTAGACTAAAAGAGACTGCATTATAAGAAGAATCTTTACTTTGAAACTGTTCTTTACCTTTTTCACACTATGAAACAGCTTTGTATTCAACTTAAACACTGTTTCAGGGCAAGAGATTGTGTTTTAGACTAAAAGAGACTGCATTATAAGAAGAATCTTTACTTTGAAACTGTTTACCTTTTTCACACTATTAAACAGCTTTGTATTCAACTTAAACACTGTTTCAGGGCAAGAGATTGTGTTTTAGACTAAAAGGTAATGCATTATAAGAAGAATCTTTACTTTGAAACTCTGTTCTTTACCTTCTTCACACTATGAAACAGCTTTGTATTCGCCTTAAACACTGTTTCAGGGCAAGAGATTGTGTTTTAGACTAAAAGGTAATGCATTATAAGAAGAATCTTTACTTTGAAACTCTGTTCTTTACCTTCTTCACACTATGAAACAGCATTGTATTCGCCTTAAACACTGTTTCAGGGCAAGAGATTGTGTTTTAGACTAAAAGAGACTGCATTATAAGAAGAATCTTTACTTTGAAACTCTGTTCTTTACCTTTTTCACACTATGAAACAGCTTTGTATTCACCTTAAACACTGTTTCAGGGCAAGAGATTGTGTTTTAGACTAAAAGGGAATGCATTATAAGAAGAATCTTTACTTTGAAACTGTTCTTTACCTTTTTCACACTATGAAACAGCTTTGTATTCAACTTAAACACTGTTTCAGGGCAAGAGATTGTGTTTTAGACTAAAAGGTAATGCATTATAAGAAGAATCTTTACTTTGAAACTCTGTTCTTTACCTTCTTCACACTATGAAACAGCTTTGTATTCGCCTTAAACACTGTTTCAGGGCAAGAGATTGTGTTTTAGACTAAAAGGGAATGCATTATATGAAGAATCTTTACTTTGAAACTCTGTTCTTTACCTTTTTCACACTATGAAACAGCTTTGTATTCACTTAAACAATGTATCAAGGCAAGAGATTGTGTTTTAGACTAAAAGAGACTGCATTATAAGAAGAATCTTTACTTTGAAACTGTTCTTTACCTTCTTCACACTATGAAACAGCTTTGTATTCGCCTTAAACACTGTTTCAGGGCAAGAGATTGTGTTTTAGACTAAAAGGGAATGCATTATAAGAAGAATCTTTACTTTGAAACTCTGTTCTTTACCTTTTTCACACTATGAAACAGCTTTGTATTCACCTTAAACACTGTTTCAGTGCAAGAGATTGTGTTTTAGACTAAAAGAGACTGCATTATAAGAAGAATCTTTACTTTGAAACTCTGTTCTTTACCTTTTTCACACTATGAAACAGCTTTGTATTCAACTTAAACACTGTTTCAGGGCAAGAGATTGTGTTATAGACTAAAAGGTAATGCATTATAAGAAGAATCTTTACTTTGAAACTGTTCTTTACCTTTTTCACACTATGAAACAGCTTTGTATTCAACTTAAACACTGTTTCAGGGCAAGAGATTGTGTTTTAGACTAAAAGAGACTGCATTATAAGAAGAATCTTTACTTTGAAACTGTTTACCTTTTTCACACTATTAAACAGCTTTGTATTCAACTTAAACACTGTTTCAGGGCAAGAGATTGTGTTTTAGACTAAAAGGTAATGCATTATAAGAAGAATCTTTACTTTGAAACTCTGTTCTTTACCTTCTTCACACTATGAAACAGCTTTGTATTCGCCTTAAACACTGTTTCAGGGCAAGAGATTGTGTTTTAGACTAAAAGGTAATGCATTATAAGAAGAATCTTTACTTTGAAACTCTGTTCTTTACCTTCTTCACACTATGAAACAGCATTGTATTCGCCTTAAACACTGTTTCAGGGCAAGAGATTGTGTTTTAGACTAAAAGGGAATGCATTATATGAAGAATCTTTACTTTGAAACTCTGTTCTTTACCTTTTTCACACTATGAAACAGCTTTGTATTCACTTAAACAATGTATCAAGGCAAGAGATTGTGTTTTAGACTAAAAGAGACTGCATTATAAGAAGAATCTTTACTTTGAAACTCTGTTCTTTACCTTCTTCACACTATGAAACAGCTTTGTATTCGCCTTAAACACTGTTTCAGGGCAAGAGATTGTGTTTTAGACTAAAAGAGAATGCATTATAAGAAGAATCTTTACTTTGAAACTCTGTTCTTTACCTTTTTCACACTATGAAACAGCTTTGTATTCAACTTAAACACTGTTTCAGGGCAAGAGATTGTGTTTTAGACTAAAAGAGACTGCATTATAAGAAGAATCTTTACTTTGAAACTCTGTTCTTTACCTTTTTCACACTATGAAACAGCTTTGTATTCACCTTAAACACTGTTTCAGGGCAAGAGATTGTGTTTTAGACTAAAAGGGAATGCATTATAAGAAGAATCTTTACTTTGAAACTGTTCTTTACCTTTTTCACACTATGAAACAGCTTTGTATTCAACTTAAACACTGTTTCAGGGCAAGAGATTGTGTTTTAGACTAAAAGGTAATGCATTATAAGAAGAATCTTTACTTTGAAACTCTGTTCTTTACCTTCTTCACACTATGAAACAGCTTTGTATTCGCCTTAAACACTGTTTCAGGGCAAGAGATTGTGTTTTAGACTAAAAGGTAATGCATTATAAGAAGAATCTTTACTTTGAAACTGTTCTTTACCTTTTTCACACTATGAAACAGCTTTGTATTCAACTTAAACACTGTTTCAGGGCAAGAGATTGTGTTTTAGACTAAAAGGTAATGCATTATAAGAAGAATCTTTACTTTGAAACTCTGTTCTTTACCTTCTTCACACTATGAAACAGCTTTGTATTCGCCTTAAACACTGTTTCAGGGCAAGAGATTGTGTTTTAGACTAAAAGGTAATGCATTATAAGAAGAATCTTTAATTTGAAACTCTGTTCTTTACCTTCTTCACACTATGAAACAGCATTGTATTCGCCTTAAACACTGTTTCAGGGCAAGAGATTGTGTTTTAGACTAAAAGGGAATGCATTATATGAAGAATCTTTACTTTGAAACTCTGTTCTTTACCTTTTTCACACTATGAAACAGCTTTGTATTCACTTAAACAATGTATCAAGGCAAGAGATTGTGTTTTAGACTAAAAGAGACTGCATTATAAGAAGAATCTTTACTTTGAAACTCTGTTCTTTACCTTCTTCACACTATGAAACAGCTTTGTATTCACGTTAAACACTGTTTCAGGGCAAGAGATTGTGTTTTAGACTAAAAGAGACTGCATTATAAGAAGAATCTTTACTTTGAAACTGTTCTTTACCTTTTTCACACTATGAAACAGCTTTGTATTCAACTTAAACACTGTTTCAGGGCAAGAGATTGTGTTTTAGACTAAAAGGTAATGCATTATAAGAAGAATCTTTACTTTGAAACTCTGTTCTTTACCTTCTTCACACTATGAAACAGCTTTGTATTCGCCTTAAACACTGTTTCAGGGCAAGAGATTGTGTTTTAGACTAAAAGGTAATGCATTATAAGAAGAATCTTTACTTTGAAACTCTGTTCTTTACCTTTTTCACACTATGAAACAGCTTTGTATTCACCTTAAACACTGTTTCAGGGCAAGAGATTGTGTTTTAGACTAAAAGGTATTGCATTATAAGAAGAATCTTTACTTTGAAACTGTTCTTTACCTTTTTCACACTATGAAACAGCTTTGTATTCAACTTAAACACTGTTTCAGGGCAAGAGATTGTGTTTTAGACTAAAAGAGACTGCATTATAAGAAGAATCTTTACTTTGAAACTGTTTACCTTTTTCACACTATTAAACAGCTTTGTATTCAACTTAAACACTGTTTCAGGGCAAGAGATTGTGTTTTAGACTAAAAGGTAATGCATTATAAGAAGAATCTTTACTTTGAAACTCTGTTCTTTACCTTCTTCACACTATGAAACAGCTTTGTATTCGCCTTAAACACTGTTTCAGGGCAAGAGATTGTGTTTTAGACTAAAAGGTAATGCATTATAAGAAGAATCTTTACTTTGAAACTCTGTTCTTTACCTTCTTCACACTATGAAACAGCTTTGTATTCGCCTTAAACACTGTTTCAGGGCAAGAGATTGTGTTTTAGACTAAAAGAGAATGCATTATAAGAAGAATCTTTACTTTGAAACTCTGTTCTTTACCTTTTTCACACTATGAAACAGCTTTGTATTCAACTTAAACACTGTTTCAGGGCAAGAGATTGTGTTTTAGACTAAAAGAGACTGCATTATAAGAAGAATCTTTACTTTGAAACTCTGTTTTTTACCTTTTTCACACTATGAAACAGCTTTGTATTCACCTTAAAAACTGTTTCAGGGCAAGAGATTGTGTTTTAGACTAAAAGGGAATGCATTATAAGAAGAATCTTTACTTTGAAACTGTTCTTTACCTTTTTCACACTATGAAACAGCTTTGTATTCAACTTAAACACTGTTTCAGGGCAAGAGATTGTGTTTTAGACTAAAAGGTAATGCATTATAAGAAGAATCTTTACTTTGAAACTCTGTTCTTTACCTTCTTCACACTATGAAACAGCTTTGTATTCGCCTTAAACACTGTTTCAGGGCAAGAGATTGTGTTTTAGACTAAAAGGTAATGCATTATAAGAAGAATCTTTACTTTGAAACTGTTCTTTACCTTTTTCACACTATGAAACAGCTTTGTATTCAACTTAAACACTGTTTCAGGGCAAGAGATTGTGTTTTAGACTAAAAGGTAATGCATTATAAGAAGAATCTTTACTTTGAAACTCTGTTCTTTACCTTCTTCACACTATGAAACAGCTTTGTATTCGCCTTAAACACTGTTTCAGGGCAAGAGATTGTGTTTTAGACTAAAAGGTAATGCATTATAAGAAGAATCTTTACTTTGAAACTCTGTTCTTTACCTTCTTCACACTATGAAACAGCATTGTATTCGCCTTAAACACTGTTTCAGGGCAAGAGATTGTGTTTTAGACTAAAAGGGAATGCATTATATGAAGAATCTTTACTTTGAAACTCTGTTCTTTACCTTTTTCACACTATGAAACAGCTTTGTATTCACTTAAACAATGTATCAAGGCAAGAGATTGTGTTTTAGACTAAAAGAGACTGCATTATAAGAAGAATCTTTACTTTGAAACTCTGTTCTTTACCTTCTTCACACTATGAAACAGCTTTGTATTCACCTTAAACACTGTTTCAGGGCAAGAGATTGTGTTTTAGACTAAAAGAGACTGCATTATAAGAAGAATCTTTACTTTGAAACTGTTCTTTACCTTTTTCACACTATGAAACAGCTTTGTATTCAACTTAAACACTGTTTCAGGGCAAGAGATTGTGTTTTAGACTAAAAGGTAATGCATTATAAGAAGAATCTTTACTTTGAAACTCTGTTCTTTACCTTCTTCACACTATGAAACAGCTTTGTATTCGCCTTAAACACTGTTTCAGGGCAAGAGATTGTGTTTTAGACTAAAAGGTAATGCATTATAAGAAGAATCTTTACTTTGAAACTCTGTTCTTTACCTTTTTCACACTATGAAACAGCTTTGTATTCACCTTAAACACTGTTTCAGGGCAAGAGATTGTGTTTTAGACTAAAAGGTATTGCATTATAAGAAGAATCTTTACTTTGAAACTGTTCTTTACCTTTTTCACACTATGAAACAGCTTTGTATTCAACTTAAACACTGTTTCAGGGCAAGAGATTGTGTTTTAGACTAAAAGAGACTGCATTATAAGAAGAATCTTTACTTTGAAACTGTTTACCTTTTTCACACTATTAAACAGCTTTGTATTCAACTTAAACACTGTTTCAGGGCAAGAGATTGTGTTTTAGACTAAAAGGTAATGCATTATAAGAAGAATCTTTACTTTGAAACTCTGTTCTTTACCTTCTTCACACTATGAAACAGCTTTGTATTCGCCTTAAACACTGTTTCAGGGCAAGAGATTGTGTTTTAGACTAAAAGGTAATGCATTATAAGAAGAATCTTTACTTTGAAACTCTGTTCTTTACCTTCTTCACACTATGAAACAGCTTTGTATTCGCCTTAAACACTGTTTCAGGGCAAGAGATTGTGTTTTAGACTAAAAGGGAATGCATTATAAGAAGAATCTTTACTTTGAAACTCTGTTCTTTACCTTTTTCACACTATGAAACAGCTTTGTATTCAACTTAAACACTGTTTCAGGGCAAGAGATTGTGTTTTAGACTAAAAGAGACTGCATTATAAGAAGAATCTTTACTTTGAAACTCTGTTCTTTACCTTCTTCACACTATGAAACAGCTTTGTATTCACCTTAAACACTGTTTCAGGGCAAGAGATTGTGTTTTAGACTAAAAGGGAATGCATTATAAGAAGAATCTTTACTTTGAAACTGTTCTTTACCTTTTTCACACTATGAAACAGCTTTGTATTCGCCTTAAACACTGTTTCAGGGCAAGAGATTGTGTTTTAGACTAAAAGGTAATGCATTATAAGAAGAATCTTTACTTTGAAACTCTGTTCTTTACCTTCTTCACACTATGAAACAGCTTTGTATTCGCCTTAAACACTGTTTCAGGGCAAGAGATTGTGTTTTAGACTAAAAGGTAATGCATTATAAGAAGATTCTTTACTTTGAAACTGTTCTTTACCTTTTTCACACTATGAAACAGCTTTGTATTCAACTTAAACACTGTTTCAGGGCAAGAGATTGTGTTTTAGAATAAAAGGTAATGCATTATAAGAAGAATCTTTACTTTGAAACTCTGTTCTTTACCTTCTTCACACTATGAAACAGCTTTGTATTCGCCTTAAACACTGTTTCAGGGCAAAAGATTGTGTTTTAGACTAAAAGGTAATGCATTATAAGAAGAATCTTTACTTTGAAACTCTGTTCTTTACCTTCTTCACACTATGAAACAGCATTGTATTCGCCTTAAACACTGTTTCAGGGCAAGAGATTGTGTTTTAGACTAAAAGGGAATGCATTATATGAAGAATCTTTACTTTGAAACTCTGTTCTTTACCTTTTTCACACTATGAAACAGCTTTGTATTCACTTAAACAATGTATCAAGGCAAGAGATTGTGTTTTAGACTAAAAGAGACTGCATTATAAGAAGAATCTTTACTTTGAAACTGTTCTTTACCTTTTTCACACTATGAAACAGCTTTGTATTCAACTTAAACACTGTTTCAGGGCAAGAGATTGTGTTTTAGACTAAAAGGGAATGCATTATAAGAAGAATCTTTACTTTGAAACTCTGTTCTTTACCTTTTTCACACTATGAAACAGCTTTGTATTCACCTTAAACACTGTTTCAGGGCAAGAGATTGTGTTTTAGACTAAAAGGTAATGCATTATAAGAAGAATCTTTACTTTGAAACTCTGTTCTTTACCTTCTTCACACTATGAAACAGCTTTGTATTCGCCTTAAACACTGTTTCAGGGCAAGAGATTGTGTTTTAGACTAAAAGGTAATGCATTATAAGAAGAATCTTTACTTTGAAACTCTGTTCTTTACCTTCTTCACACTATGAAACAGCATTATATTCGCCTTAAACACTGTTTCAGGGCAAGAGATTGTGTTTTAGACTAAAAGGGAATGCATTATATGAAGAATCTTTACTTTGAAACTCTGTTCTTTACCTTTTTCACACTATGAAACAGCTTTGTATTCACTTAAACAATGTATCAAGGCAAGAGATTGTGTTTTAGACTAAAAGAGACTGCATTATAAGAAGAATCTTTACTTTGAAACTCTGTTCTTTACCTTCTTCACACTATGAAACAGCTTTGTATTCGCCTTAAACACTGTTTCAGGGCAAGAGATTGTGTTTTAGACTAAAAGGGAATGCATTATAAGAAGAATCTTTACTTTGAAACTCTGTTCTTTACCTTTTTCACACTATGAAACAGCTTTGTATTCACCTTAAACACTGTTTCAGTGCAAGAGATTGTGTTTTAGACTAAAAGAGACTGCATTATAAGAAGAATCTTTACTTTGAAACTGTTCTTTACCTTTTTCACACTATGAAACAGCTTTGTATTCAACTTAAACACTGTTTCAGGGCAAGAGATTGTGTTATAGACTAAAAGGTAATGCATTATAAGAAGAATCTTTACTTTGAAACTGTTCTTTACCTTTTTCACACTATGAAACAGCTTTGTATTCAACTTAAACACTGTTTCAGGGCAAGAGATTGTGTTTTAGACTAAAAGAGACTGCATTATAAGAAGAATCTTTACTTTGAAACTGTTTACCTTTTTCACACTATTAAACAGCTTTGTATTCAACTTAAACACTGTTTCAGGGCAAGAGATTGTGTTTTAGACTAAAAGGTAATGCATTATAAGAAGAATCTTTACTTTGAAACTCTGTTCTTTACCTTCTTCACACTATGAAACAGCTTTGTATTCGCCTTAAACACTGTTTCAGGGCAAGAGATTGTGTTTTAGACTAAAAGGTAATGCATTATAAGAAGAATCTTTACTTTGAAACTCTGTTCTTTACCTTCTTCACACTATGAAACAGCATTGTATTCGCCTTAAACACTGTTTCAGGGCAAGAGATTGTGTTTTAGACTAAAAGGGAATGCATTATATGAAGAATCTTTACTTTGAAACTCTGTTCTTTACCTTTTTCACACTATGAAACAGCTTTGTATTCACTTAAACAATGTATCAAGGCAAGAGATTGTGTTTTAGACTAAAAGAGACTGCATTATAAGAAGAATCTTTAATTTGAAACTCTGTTCTTTACCTTCTTCACACTATGAAACAGCTTTGTATTCGCCTTAAACACTGTTTCAGGGCAAGAGATTGTGTTTTAGACTAAAAGAGAATGCATTATATGAAGAATCTTTACTTTGAAACTCTGTTCTTTACCTTTTTCACACTATGAAACAGCTTTGTATTCACTTAAACAATGTATCAAGGCAAGAGATTGTGTTTTAGACTAAAAGAGACTGCATTATAAGAAGAATCTTTAATTTGAAACTCTGTTCTTTACCTTCTTCACACTATGAAACAGCTTTGTATTCGCCTTAAACACTGTTTCAGGGCAAGAGATTGTGTTTTAGACTAAAAGAGAATGCATTATAAGAAGAATCTTTACTTTGAAACTGTTCTTTACCTTTTTCACACTATGAAACAGCTTTGTATTCAACTTAAACACTGTTTCAGGGCAAGAGATTGTGTTTTAGACTAAAAGAGACTGCATTATAAGAAGAATCTTTACTTTGAAACTCTGTTCTTTACCTTTTTCACACTATGAAACAGCTTTGTATTCACCTTAAACACTGTTTCAGGGCAAGAGATTGTGTTTTAGACTAAAAGGGAATGCATTATAAGAAGAATCTTTACTTTGAAACTGTTCTTTACCTTTTTCACACTATGAAACAGCTTTGTATTCAACTTAAACACTGTTTCAGGGCAAGAGATTGTGTTTTAGACTAAAAGGTAATGCATTATAAGAAGAATCTTTACTTTGAAACTCTGTTCTTTACCTTCTTCACACTATGAAACAGCTTTGTATTCGCCTTAAACACTGTTTCAGGGCAAGAGATTGTGTTTTAGACTAAAAGGTAATGCATTATAAGAAGAATCTTTACTTTGAAACTGTTCTTTACCTTTTTCACACTATGAAACAGCTTTGTATTCAACTTAAACACTGTTTCAGGGCAAGAGATTGTGTTTTAGACTAAAAGGTAATGCATTATAAGAAGAATCTTTACTTTGAAACTCTGTTCTTTACCTTCTTCACACTATGAAACAGCTTTGTATTCGCCTTAAACACTGTTTCAGGGCAAGAGATTGTGTTTTAGACTAAAAGGTAATGCATTATAAGAAGAATCTTTACTTTGAAACTCTGTTCTTTACCTTCTTCACACTATGAAACAGCATTGTATTCGCCTTAAACACTGTTTCAGGGCAAGAGATTGTGTTTTAGACTAAAAGGGAATGCATTATATGAAGAATCTTTACTTTGAAACTCTGTTCTTTACCTTTTTCACACTATGAAACAGCTTTGTATTCACTTAAACAATGTATCAAGGCAAGAGATTGTGTTTTAGACTAAAAGAGACTGCATTATAAGAAGAATCTTTACTTTGAAACTCTGTTCTTTACCTTCTTCACACTATGAAACAGCTTTGTATTCACCTTAAACACTGTTTCAGGGCAAGAGATTGTGTTTTAGACTAAAAGGGAATGCATTATATGAAGAATCTTTACTTTGAAACTCTGTTCTTTACCTTTTTCACACTATGAAACAGCTTTGTATTCACTTAAACAATGTATCAAGGCAAGAGATTGTGTTTTAGACTAAAAGAGACTGCATTATAAGAAGAATCTTTACTTTGAAACTCTGTTCTTTACCTTCTTCACACTATGAAACAGCTTTGTATTCGCCTTAAACACTGTTTCAGGGCAAGAGATTGTGTTTTAGACTAAAAGGGAATGCATTATAAGAAGAATCTTTACTTTGAAACTCTGTTCTTTACCTTTTTCACACTATGAAACAGCTTTGTATTCACCTTAAACACTGTTTCAGTGCAAGAGATTGTGTTTTAGACTAAAAGAGACTGCATTATAAGAAGAATCTTTACTTTGAAACTCTGTTCTTTACCTTTTTCACACTATGAAACAGCTTTGTATTCAACTTAAACACTGTTTCAGGGCAAGAGATTGTGTTATAGACTAAAAGGTAATGCATTATAAGAAGAATCTTTACTTTGAAACTGTTCTTTACCTTTTTCACACTATGAAACAGCTTTGTATTCAACTTAAACACTGTTTCAGGGCAAGAGATTGCGTTTTAGACTAAAAGAGACTGCATTATAAGAAGAATCTTTACTTTGAAACTGTTTACCTTTTTCACACTATTAAACAGCTTTGTATTCAACTTAAACACTGTTTCAGGGCAAGAGATTGTGTTTTAGACTAAAAGGTAATGCATTATAAGAAGAATCTTTACTTTGAAACTCTGTTCTTTACCTTCTTCACACTATGAAACAGCTTTGTATTCGCCTTAAACACTGTTTCAGGGCAAGAGATTGTGTTTTAGACTAAAAGGTAATGCATTATAAGAAGAATCTTTACTTTGAAACTCTGTTCTTTACCTTTTTCACACTATGAAACAGCTTTGTATTCACCTTAAACACTGTTTCAGGGCAAGAGATTGTGTTTTAGACTAAAAGGTATTGCATTATAAGAAGAATCTTTACTTTGAAACTGTTCTTTACCTTTTTCACACTATGAAACAGCTTTGTATTCAACTTAAACACTGTTTCAGGGCAAGAGATTGTGTTTTAGACTAAAAGAGACTGCATTATAAGAAGAATCTTTACTTTGAAACTGTTTACCTTTTTCACACTATTAAACAGCTTTGTATTCAACTTAAACACTGTTTCAGGGCAAGAGATTGTGTTTTAGACTAAAAGGTAATGCATTATAAGAAGAATCTTTACTTTGAAACTCTGTTCTTTACCTTCTTCACACTATGAAACAGCTTTGTATTCGCCTTAAACACTGTTTCAGGGCAAGAGATTGTGTTTTAGACTAAAAGGTAATGCATTATAAGAAGAATCTTTACTTTGAAACTCTGTTCTTTACCTTCTTCACACTATGAAACAGCTTTGTATTCGCCTTAAACACTGTTTCAGGGCAAGAGATTGTGTTTTAGACTAAAAGGGAATGCATTATAAGAAGAATCTTTACTTTGAAACTCTGTTCTTTACCTTTTTCACACTATGAAACAGCTTTGTATTCAACTTAAACACTGTTTCAGGGCAAGAGATTGTGTTTTAGACTAAAAGAGACTGCATTATAAGAAGAATCTTTACTTTGAAACTCTGTTCTTTACCTTCTTCACACTATGAAACAGCTTTGTATTCACCTTAAACACTGTTTCAGGGCAAGAGATTGTGTTTTAGACTAAAAGGGAATGCATTATAAGAAGAATCTTTACTTTGAAACTGTTCTTTACCTTTTTCACACTATGAAACAGCTTTGTATTCGCCTTAAACACTGTTTCAGGGCAAGAGATTGTGTTTTAGACTAAAAGGTAATGCATTATAAGAAGAATCTTTACTTTGAAACTCTGTTCTTTACCTTCTTCACACTATGAAACAGCTTTGTATTCGCCTTAAACACTGTTTCAGGGCAAGAGATTGTGTTTTAGACTAAAAGGTAATGCATTATAAGAAGATTCTTTACTTTGAAACTCTGTTCTTTACCTTCTTCACACTATGAAACAGCTTTGTATTCACCTTAAACACTGTTTCAGGGCAAGAGATTGTGTTTTAGACTAAAAGGGAATGCATTATATGAAGAATCTTTACTTTGAAACTCTGTTCTTTACCTTTTTCACACTATGAAACAGCTTTGTATTCACTTAAACAATGTATCAAGGCAAGAGATTGTGTTTTAGACTAAAAGAGACTGCATTATAAGAAGAATCTTTACTTTGAAACTCTGTTCTTTACCTTCTTCACACTATGAAACAGCTTTGTATTCGCCTTAAACACTGTTTCAGGGCAAGAGATTGTGTTTTAGACTAAAAGGGAATGCATTATAAGAAGAATCTTTACTTTGAAACTCTGTTCTTTACCTTTTTCACACTATGAAACAGCTTTGTATTCACCTTAAACACTGTTTCAGTGCAAGAGATTGTGTTTTAGACTAAAAGAGACTGCATTATAAGAAGAATCTTTACTTTGAAACTCTGTTCTTTACCTTTTTCACACTATGAAACAGCTTTGTATTCAACTTAAACACTGTTTCAGGGCAAGAGATTGTGTTATAGACTAAAAGGTAATGCATTATAAGAAGAATCTTTACTTTGAAACTGTTCTTTACCTTTTTCACACTATGAAACAGCTTTGTATTCAACTTAAACACTGTTTCAGGGCAAGAGATTGCGTTTTAGACTAAAAGAGACTGCATTATAAGAAGAATCTTTACTTTGAAACTGTTTACCTTTTTCACACTATTAAACAGCTTTGTATTCAACTTAAACACTGTTTCAGGGCAAGAGATTGTGTTTTAGACTAAAAGGTAATGCATTATAAGAAGAATCTTTACTTTGAAACTCTGTTCTTTACCTTCTTCACACTATGAAACAGCTTTGTATTCGCCTTAAACACTGTTTCAGGGCAAGAGATTGTGTTTTAGACTAAAAGGTAATGCATTATAAGAAGAATCTTTACTTTGAAACTCTGTTCTTTACCTTTTTCACACTATGAAACAGCTTTGTATTCACCTTAAACACTGTTTCAGGGCAAGAGATTGTGTTTTAGACTAAAAGGTATTGCATTATAAGAAGAATCTTTACTTTGAAACTGTTCTTTACCTTTTTCACACTATGAAACAGCTTTGTATTCAACTTAAACACTGTTTCAGGGCAAGAGATTGTGTTTTAGACTAAAAGAGACTGCATTATAAGAAGAATCTTTACTTTGAAACTGTTTACCTTTTTCACACTATTAAACAGCTTTGTATTCAACTTAAACACTGTTTCAGGGCAAGAGATTGTGTTTTAGACTAAAAGGTAATGCATTATAAGAAGAATCTTTACTTTGAAACTCTGTTCTTTACCTTCTTCACACTATGAAACAGCTTTGTATTCGCCTTAAACACTGTTTCAGGGCAAGAGATTGTGTTTTAGACTAAAAGGTAATGCATTATAAGAAGAATCTTTACTTTGAAACTCTGTTCTTTACCTTCTTCACACTATGAAACAGCTTTGTATTCGCCTTAAACACTGTTTCAGGGCAAGAGATTGTGTTTTAGACTAAAAGGGAATGCATTATAAGAAGAATCTTTACTTTGAAACTCTGTTCTTTACCTTTTTCACACTATGAAACAGCTTTGTATTCAACTTAAACACTGTTTCAGGGCAAGAGATTGTGTTTTAGACTAAAAGAGACTGCATTATAAGAAGAATCTTTACTTTGAAACTCTGTTCTTTACCTTCTTCACACTATGAAACAGCTTTGTATTCACCTTAAACACTGTTTCAGGGCAAGAGATTGTGTTTTAGACTAAAAGGGAATGCATTATAAGAAGAATCTTTACTTTGAAACTGTTCTTTACCTTTTTCACACTATGAAACAGCTTTGTATTCGCCTTAAACACTGTTTCAGGGCAAGAGATTGTGTTTTAGACTAAAAGGTAATGCATTATAAGAAGAATCTTTACTTTGAAACTCTGTTCTTTACCTTCTTCACACTATGAAACAGCTTTGTATTCGCCTTAAACACTGTTTCAGGGCAAGAGATTGTGTTTTAGACTAAAAGGTAATGCATTATAAGAAGATTCTTTACTTTGAAACTGTTCTTTACCTTTTTCACACTATGAAACAGCTTTGTATTCAACTTAAACACTGTTTCAGGGCAAGAGATTGTGTTTTAGAATAAAAGGTAATGCATTATAAGAAGAATCTTTACTTTGAAACTCTGTTCTTTACCTTCTTCACACTATGAAACAGCTTTGTATTCGCCTTAAACACTGTTTCAGGGCAAAAGATTGTGTTTTAGACTAAAAGGTAATGCATTATAAGAAGAATCTTTACTTTGAAACTCTGTTCTTTACCTTCTTCACACTATGAAACAGCATTGTATTCGCCTTAAACACTGTTTCAGGGCAAGAGATTGTGTTTTAGACTAAAAGGGAATGCATTATATGAAGAATCTTTACTTTGAAACTCTGTTCTTTACCTTTTTCACACTATGAAACAGCTTTGTATTCACTTAAACAATGTATCAAGGCAAGAGATTGTGTTTTAGACTAAAAGAGACTGCATTATAAGAAGAATCTTTACTTTGAAACTGTTCTTTACCTTTTTCACACTATGAAACAGCTTTGTATTCAACTTAAACACTGTTTCAGGGCAAGAGATTGTGTTTTAGACTAAAAGGGAATGCATTATAAGAAGAATCTTTACTTTGAAACTCTGTTCTTTACCTTTTTCACACTATGAAACAGCTTTGTATTCACCTTAAACACTGTTTCAGGGCAAGAGATTGTGTTTTAGACTAAAAGGTAATGCATTATAAGAAGAATCTTTACTTTGAAACTCTGTTCTTTACCTTCTTCACACTATGAAACAGCTTTGTATTCGCCTTAAACACTGTTTCAGGGCAAGAGATTGTGTTTTAGACTAAAAGGTAATGCATTATAAGAAGAATCTTTACTTTGAAACTCTGTTCTTTACCTTCTTCACACTATGAAACAGCATTATATTCGCCTTAAACACTGTTTCAGGGCAAGAGATTGTGTTTTAGACTAAAAGGGAATGCATTATATGAAGAATCTTTACTTTGAAACTCTGTTCTTTACCTTTTTCACACTATGAAACAGCTTTGTATTCACTTAAACAATGTATCAAGGCAAGAGATTGTGTTTTAGACTAAAAGAGACTGCATTATAAGAAGAATCTTTACTTTGAAACTCTGTTCTTTACCTTCTTCACACTATGAAACAGCTTTGTATTCGCCTTAAACACTGTTTCAGGGCAAGAGATTGTGTTTTAGACTAAAAGGGAATGCATTATAAGAAGAATCTTTACTTTGAAACTCTGTTCTTTACCTTTTTCACACTATGAAACAGCTTTGTATTCACCTTAAACACTGTTTCAGTGCAAGAGATTGTGTTTTAGACTAAAAGAGACTGCATTATAAGAAGAATCTTTACTTTGAAACTGTTCTTTACCTTTTTCACACTATGAAACAGCTTTGTATTCAACTTAAACACTGTTTCAGGGCAAGAGATTGTGTTATAGACTAAAAGGTAATGCATTATAAGAAGAATCTTTACTTTGAAACTGTTCTTTACCTTTTTCACACTATGAAACAGCTTTGTATTCAACTTAAACACTGTTTCAGGGCAAGAGATTGTGTTTTAGACTAAAAGAGACTGCATTATAAGAAGAATCTTTACTTTGAAACTGTTTACCTTTTTCACACTATTAAACAGCTTTGTATTCAACTTAAACACTGTTTCAGGGCAAGAGATTGTGTTTTAGACTAAAAGGTAATGCATTATAAGAAGAATCTTTACTTTGAAACTCTGTTCTTTACCTTCTTCACACTATGAAACAGCTTTGTATTCGCCTTAAACACTGTTTCAGGGCAAGAGATTGTGTTTTAGACTAAAAGGTAATGCATTATAAGAAGAATCTTTACTTTGAAACTCTGTTCTTTACCTTCTTCACACTATGAAACAGCATTGTATTCGCCTTAAACACTGTTTCAGGGCAAGAGATTGTGTTTTAGACTAAAAGGGAATGCATTATATGAAGAATCTTTACTTTGAAACTCTGTTCTTTACCTTTTTCACACTATGAAACAGCTTTGTATTCACTTAAACAATGTATCAAGGCAAGAGATTGTGTTTTAGACTAAAAGAGACTGCATTATAAGAAGAATCTTTAATTTGAAACTCTGTTCTTTACCTTCTTCACACTATGAAACAGCTTTGTATTCGCCTTAAACACTGTTTCAGGGCAAGAGATTGTGTTTTAGACTAAAAGAGAATGCATTATATGAAGAATCTTTACTTTGAAACTCTGTTCTTTACCTTTTTCACACTATGAAACAGCTTTGTATTCACTTAAACAATGTATCAAGGCAAGAGATTGTGTTTTAGACTAAAAGAGACTGCATTATAAGAAGAATCTTTAATTTGAAACTCTGTTCTTTACCTTCTTCACACTATGAAACAGCTTTGTATTCGCCTTAAACACTGTTTCAGGGCAAGAGATTGTGTTTTAGACTAAAAGAGAATGCATTATAAGAAGAATCTTTACTTTGAAACTCTGTTCTTTACCTTTTTCACACTATGAAACAGCTTTGTATTCAACTTAAACACTGTTTCAGGGCAAGAGATTGTGTTTTAGACTAAAAGAGACTGCATTATAAGAAGAATCTTTACTTTGAAACTCTGTTCTTTACCTTTTTCACACTATGAAACAGCTTTGTATTCACCTTAAACACTGTTTCAGGGCAAGAGATTGTGTTTTAGACTAAAAGGGAATGCATTATAAGAAGAATCTTTACTTTGAAACTGTTCTTTACCTTTTTCACACTATGAAACAGCTTTGTATTCAACTTAAACACTGTTTCAGGGCAAGAGATTGTGTTTTAGACTAAAAGGTAATGCATTATAAGAAGAATCTTTACTTTGAAACTCTGTTCTTTACCTTCTTCACACTATGAAACAGCTTTGTATTCGCCTTAAACACTGTTTCAGGGCAAGAGATTGTGTTTTAGACTAAAAGGTAATGCATTATAAGAAGAATCTTTACTTTGAAACTGTTCTTTACCTTTTTCACACTATGAAACAGCTTTGTATTCAACTTAAACACTGTTTCAGGGCAAGAGATTGTGTTTTAGACTAAAAGGTAATGCATTATAAGAAGAATCTTTACTTTGAAACTCTGTTCTTTACCTTCTTCACACTATGAAACAGCTTTGTATTCGCCTTAAACACTGTTTCAGGGCAAGAGATTGTGTTTTAGACTAAAAGGTAATGCATTATAAGAAGAATCTTTACTTTGAAACTCTGTTCTTTACCTTCTTCACACTATGAAACAGCATTGTATTCGCCTTAAACACTGTTTCAGGGCAAGAGATTGTGTTTTAGACTAAAAGGGAATGCATTATATGAAGAATCTTTACTTTGAAACTCTGTTCTTTACCTTTTTCACACTATGAAACAGCTTTGTATTCACTTAAACAATGTATCAAGGCAAGAGATTGTGTTTTAGACTAAAAGAGACTGCATTATAAGAAGAATCTTTACTTTGAAACTCTGTTCTTTACCTTCTTCACACTATGAAACAGCTTTGTATTCACCTTAAACACTGTTTCAGGGCAAGAGATTGTGTTTTAGACTAAAAGGGAATGCATTATATGAAGAATCTTTACTTTGAAACTCTGTTCTTTACCTTTTTCACACTATGAAACAGCTTTGTATTCACTTAAACAATGTATCAAGGCAAGAGATTGTGTTTTAGACTAAAAGAGACTGCATTATAAGAAGAATCTTTACTTTGAAACTCTGTTCTTTACCTTCTTCACACTATGAAACAGCTTTGTATTCGCCTTAAACACTGTTTCAGGGCAAGAGATTGTGTTTTAGACTAAAAGGGAATGCATTATAAGAAGAATCTTTACTTTGAAACTCTGTTCTTTACCTTTTTCACACTATGAAACAGCTTTGTATTCACCTTAAACACTGTTTCAGTGCAAGAGATTGTGTTTTAGACTAAAAGAGACTGCATTATAAGAAGAATCTTTACTTTGAAACTCTGTTCTTTACCTTTTTCACACTATGAAACAGCTTTGTATTCAACTTAAACACTGTTTCAGGGCAAGAGATTGTGTTATAGACGAAAAGGTAATGCATTATAAGAAGAATCTTTACTTTGAAACTGTTCTTTACCTTTTTCACACTATGAAACAGCTTTGTATTCAACTTAAACACTGTTTCAGGGCAAGAGATTGCGTTTTAGACTAAAAGAGACTGCATTATAAGAAGAATCTTTACTTTGAAACTGTTTACCTTTTTCACACTATTAAACAGCTTTGTATTCAACTTAAACACTGTTTCAGGGCAAGAGATTGTGTTTTAGACTAAAAGGTAATGCATTATAAGAAGAATCTTTACTTTGAAACTCTGTTCTTTACCTTCTTCACACTATGAAACAGCTTTGTATTCGCCTTAAACACTGTTTCAGGGCAAGAGATTGTGTTTTAGACTAAAAGGTAATGCATTATAAGAAGAATCTTTACTTTGAAACTCTGTTCTTTACCTTCTTCACACTATGAAACAGCTTTGTATTCGCCTTAAACACTGTTTCAGTGCAAGAGATTGTGTTTTAGACTAAAAGAGACTGCATTATAAGAAGAATCTTTACTTTGAAACTGTTCTTTACCTTTTTCACACTATGAAACAGCTTTGTATTCAACTTAAACACTGTTTCAGGGCAAGAGATTGTGTTATAGACTAAAAGGTAATGCATTATAAGAAGAATCTTTACTTTGAAACTGTTCTTTACCTTTTTCACACTATGAAACAGCTTTGTATTCAACTTAAACACTGTTTCAGGGCAAGAGATTGTGTTTTAGACTAAAAGAGACTGCATTATAAGAAGAATCTTTACTTTGAAACTGTTTACCTTTTTCACACTATTAAACAGCTTTGTATTCAACTTAAACACTGTTTCAGGGCAAGAGATTGTGTTTTAGACTAAAAGGTAATGCATTATAAGAAGAATCTTTACTTTGAAACTCTGTTCTTTACCTTCTTCACACTATGAAACAGCTTTGTATTCGCCTTAAACACTGTTTCAGGGCAAGAGATTGTGTTTTAGACTAAAAGGTAATGCATTATAAGAAGAATCTTTACTTTGAAACTCTGTTCTTTACCTTCTTCACACTATGAAACAGCATTGTATTCGCCTTAAACACTGTTTCAGGGCAAGAGATTGTGTTTTAGACTAAAAGGGAATGCATTATATGAAGAATCTTTACTTTGAAACTCTGTTCTTTACCTTTTTCACACTATGAAACAGCTTTGTATTCACTTAAACAATGTATCAAGGCAAGAGATTGTGTTTTAGACTAAAAGAGACTGCATTATAAGAAGAATCTTTAATTTGAAACTCTGTTCTTTACCTTCTTCACACTATGAAACAGCTTTGTATTCGCCTTAAACACTGTTTCAGGGCAAGAGATTGTGTTTTAGACTAAAAGAGAATGCATTATAAGAAGAATCTTTACTTTGAAACTCTGTTCTTTACCTTTTTCACACTATGAAACAGCTTTGTATTCAACTTAAACACTGTTTCAGGGCAAGAGATTGTGTTTTAGACTAAAAGAGACTGCATTATAAGAAGAATCTTTACTTTGAAACTCTGTTCTTTACCTTTTTCACACTATGAAACAGCTTTGTATTCACCTTAAACACTGTTTCAGGGCAAGAGATTGTGTTTTAGACTAAAAGGGAATGCATTATAAGAAGAATCTTTACTTTGAAACTGTTCTTTACCTTTTTCACACTATGAAACAGCTTTGTATTCAACTTAAACACTGTTTCAGGGCAAGAGATTGTGTTTTAGACTAAAAGGTAATGCATTATAAGAAGAATCTTTACTTTGAAACTCTGTTCTTTACCTTCTTCACACTATGAAACAGCTTTGTATTCGCCTTAAACACTGTTTCAGGGCAAGAGATTGTGTTTTAGACTAAAAGGTAATGCATTATAAGAAGAATCTTTACTTTGAAACTGTTCTTTACCTTTTTCACACTATGAAACAGCTTTGTATTCAACTTAAACACTGTTTCAGGGCAAGAGATTGTGTTTTAGACTAAAAGGTAATGCATTATAAGAAGAATCTTTACTTTGAAACTCTGTTCTTTACCTTCTTCACACTATGAAACAGCTTTGTATTCGCCTTAAACACTGTTTCAGGGCAAGAGATTGTGTTTTAGACTAAAAGGTAATGCATTATAAGAAGAATCTTTACTTTGAAACTGTTCTTTACCTTTTTCACACTATGAAACAGCTTTGTATTCAACTTAAACACTGTTTCAGGGCAAGAGATTGTGTTTTAGACTAAAAGGTAATGCATTATAAGAAGAATCTTTACTTTGAAACTCTGTTCTTTACCTTCTTCACACTATGAAACAGCATTGTATTCGCCTTAAACACTGTTTCAGGGCAAGAGATTGTGTTTTAGACTAAAAGGGAATGCATTATATGAAGAATCTTTACTTTGAAACTCTGTTCTTTACCTTTTTCACACTATGAAACAGCTTTGTATTCACTTAAACAATGTATCAAGGCAAGAGATTGTGTTTTAGACTAAAAGAGACTGCATTATAAGAAGAATCTTTACTTTGAAACTCTGTTCTTTACCTTCTTCACACTATGAAACAGCTTTGTATTCACCTTAAACACTGTTTCAGGGCAAGAGATTGTGTTTTAGACTAAAAGGGAATGCATTATATGAAGAATCTTTACTTTGAAACTCTGTTCTTTACCTTTTTCACACTATGAAACAGCTTTGTATTCACTTAAACAATGTATCAAGGCAAGAGATTGTGTTTTAGACTAAAAGAGACTGCATTATAAGAAGAATCTTTACTTTGAAACTCTGTTCTTTACCTTCTTCACACTATGAAACAGCTTTGTATTCGCCTTAAACACTGTTTCAGGGCAAGAGATTGTGTTTTAGACTAAAAGGGAATGCATTATAAGAAGAATCTTTACTTTGAAACTCTGTTCTTTACCTTTTTCACACTATGAAACAGCTTTGTATTCACCTTAAACACTGTTTCAGTGCAAGAGATTGTGTTTTAGACTAAAAGAGACTGCATTATAAGAAGAATCTTTACTTTGAAACTCTGTTCTTTACCTTTTTCACACTATGAAACAGCTTTGTATTCAACTTAAACACTGTTTCAGGGCAAGAGATTGTGTTATAGACTAAAAGGTAATGCATTATAAGAAGAATCTTTACTTTGAAACTGTTCTTTACCTTTTTCACACTATGAAACAGCTTTGTATTCAACTTAAACACTGTTTCAGGGCAAGAGATTGCGTTTTAGACTAAAAGAGACTGCATTATAAGAAGAATCTTTACTTTGAAACTGTTTACCTTTTTCACACTATTAAACAGCTTTGTATTCAACTTAAACACTGTTTCAGGGCAAGAGATTGTGTTTTAGACTAAAAGGTAATGCATTATAAGAAGAATCTTTACTTTGAAACTCTGTTCTTTACCTTCTTCACACTATGAAACAGCTTTGTATTCGCCTTAAACACTGTTTCAGGGCAAGAGATTGTGTTTTAGACTAAAAGGTAATGCATTATAAGAAGAATCTTTACTTTGAAACTCTGTTCTTTACCTTCTTCACACTATGAAACAGCTTTGTATTCGCCTTAAACACTGTTTCAGGGCAAGAGATTGTGTTTTAGACTAAAAGGGAATGCATTATAAGAAGAATCTTTACTTTGAACCTCTGTTCTTTACCTTTTTCACACTATGAAACAGCTTTGTATTCAACTTAAACACTGTTTCAGGGCAAGAGATTGTGTTTTAGACTAAAAGAGACTGCATTATAAGAAGAATCTTTACTTTGAAACTCTGTTCTTTACCTTCTTCACACTATGAAACAGCTTTGTATTCACCTTAAACACTGTTTCAGGGCAAGAGATTGTGTTTTAGACTAAAAGGGAATGCATTATAAGAAGAATCTTTACTTTGAAACTGTTCTTTACCTTTTTCACACTATGAAACAGCTTTGTATTCGCCTTAAACACTGTTTCAGGGCAAGAGATTGTGTTTTAGACTAAAAGGTAATGCATTATAAGAAGAATCTTTACTTTGAAACTCTGTTCTTTACCTTCTTCACACTATGAAACAGCTTTGTATTCGCCTTAAACACTGTTTCAGGGCAAGAGATTGTGTTTTAGACTAAAAGGTAATGCATTATAAGAAGAATCTTTACTTTGAAACTCTGTTCTTTACCTTCTTCACACTATGAAACAGCATTGTATTCGCCTTAAACACTGTTTCAGGGCAAGAGATTGTGTTTTAGACTAAAAGGGAATGCATTATATGAAGAATCTTTACTTTGAAACTCTGTTCTTTACCTTTTTCACACTATGAAACAGCTTTGTATTCACTTAAACAATGTATCAAGGCAAGAGATTGTGTTTTAGACTAAAAGAGACTGCATTATAAGAAGAATCTTTACTTTGAAACTCTGTTCTTTACCTTTTTCACACTATGAAACAGCTTTGTATTCACCTTAAACACTGTTTCAGGGCAAGAGATTGTGTTTTAGACTAAAAGGTATTGCATTATAAGAAGAATCTTTACTTTGAAACTGTTCTTTACCTTTTTCACACTATGAAACAGCTTTGTATTCAACTTAAACACTGTTTCAGGGCAAGAGATTGTGTTTTAGACTAAAAGAGACTGCATTATAAGAAGAATCTTTACTTTGAAACTGTTTACCTTTTTCACACTATTAAACAGCTTTGTATTCAACTTAAACACTGTTTCAGGGCAAAAGATTGTGTTTTAGACTAAAAGGTAATGCATTATAAGAAGAATCTTTACTTTGAAACTCTGTTCTTTACCTTCTTCACACTATGAAACAGCATTGTATTCGCCTTAAACACTGTTTCAGGGCAAGAGATTGTGTTTTAGACTAAAAGGGAATGCATTATATGAAGAATCTTTACTTTGAAACTCTGTTCTTTACCTTTTTCACACTATGAAACAGCTTTGTATTCACTTAAACAATGTATCAAGGCAAGAGATTGTGTTTTAGACTAAAAGAGACTGCATTATAAGAAGAATCTTTACTTTGAAACTGTTCTTTACCTTTTTCACACTATGAAACAGCTTTGTATTCAACTTAAACACTGTTTCAGGGCAAGAGATTGTGTTATAGACTAAAAGGTAATGCATTATAAGAAGAATCTTTACTTTGAAACTGTTCTTTACCTTTTTCACACTATGAAACAGCTTTGTATTCAACTTAAACACTGTTTCAGGGCAAGAGATTGTGTTTTAGACTAAAAGAGACTGCATTATAAGAAGAATCTTTACTTTGAAACTGTTTACCTTTTTCACACTATTAAACAGCTTTGTATTCAACTTAAACACTGTTTCAGGGCAAGAGATTGTGTTTTAGACTAAAAGGTAATGCATTATAAGAAGAATCTTTACTTTGAAACTCTGTTCTTTACCTTCTTCACACTATGAAACAGCTTTGTATTCGCCTTAAACACTGTTTCAGGGCAAGAGATTGTGTTTTAGAATAAAAGGGAATGCATTATAAGAAGAATCTTTACTTTGAAACTCTGTTCTTTACCTTTTTCACACTATGAAACAGCTTTGTATTCAACTTAAACACTGTTTCAGGGCAAGAGATTGTGTTTTAGACTAAAAGAGACTGCATTATAAGAAGAATCTTTACTTTGAAACTCTGTTCTTTACCTTCTTCACACTATGAAACAGCTTTGTATTCACCTTAAACACTGTTTCAGGGCAAGAGATTGTGTTTTAGACTAAAAGGGAATGCATTATAAGAAGAATCTTTACTTTGAAACTGTTCTTTACCTTTTTCACACTATGAAACAGCTTTGTATTCGCCTTAAACACTGTTTCAGGGCAAGAGATTGTGTTTTAGACTAAAAGGTAATGCATTATAAGAAGAATCTTTACTTTGAAACTCTGTTCTTTACCTTCTTCACACTATGAAACAGCTTTGTATTCGCCTTAAACACTGTTTCAGGGCAAGAGATTGTGTTTTAGACTAAAAGGTAATGCATTATAAGAAGAATCTTTACTTTGAAACTCTGTTCTTTACCTTCTTCACACTATGAAACAGCATTGTATTCGCCTTAAACACTGTTTCAGGGCAAGAGATTGTGTTTTAGACTAAAAGGGAATGCATTATATGAAGAATCTTTACTTTGAAACTCTGTTCTTTACCTTTTTCACACTATGAAACAGCTTTGTATTCACTTAAACAATGTATCAAGGCAAGAGATTGTGTTTTAGACTAAAAGAGACTGCATTATAAGAAGAATCTTTACTTTGAAACTCTGTTCTTTACCTTTTTCACACTATGAAACAGCTTTGTATTCACCTTAAACACTGTTTCAGGGCAAGAGATTGTGTTTTAGACTAAAAGGTATTGCATTATAAGAAGAATCTTTACTTTGAAACTGTTCTTTACCTTTTTCACACTATGAAACAGCTTTGTATTCAACTTAAACACTGTTTCAGGGCAAGAGATTGTGTTTTAGACTAAAAGAGACTGCATTATAAGAAGAATCTTTACTTTGAAACTGTTTACCTTTTTCACACTATTAAACAGCTTTGTATTCAACTTAAACACTGTTTCAGGGCAAAAGATTGTGTTTTAGACTAAAAGGTAATGAATTATAAGAAGAATCTTTACTTTGAAACTCTGTTCTTTACCTTCTTCACACTATGAAACAGCATTGTATTCGCCTTAAACACTGTTTCAGGGCAAGAGATTGTGTTTTAGACTAAAAGGGAATGCATTATATGAAGAATCTTTACTTTGAAACTCTGTTCTTTACCTTTTTCACACTATGAAACAGCTTTGTATTCACTTAAACAATGTATCAAGGCAAGAGATTGTGTTTTAGACTAAAAGAGACTGCATTATAAGAAGAATCTTTACTTTGAAACTGTTCTTTACCTTTTTCACACTATGAAACAGCTTTGTATTCAACTTAAACACTGTTTCAGGGCAAGAGATTGTGTTTTAGACTAAAAGGTAATGCATTATAAGAAGAATCTTTACTTTGAAACTCTGTTCTTTACCTTCTTCACACTATGAAACAGCATTGTATTCGCCTTAAACACTGTTTCAGGGCAAGAGATTGTGTTTTAGACTAAAAGGGAATGCATTATATGAAGAATCTTTACTTTGAAACTCTGTTCTTTACCTTTTTCACACTATGAAACAGCTTTGTATTCACTTAAACAATGTATCAAGGCAAGAGATTGTGTTTTAGACTAAAAGAGACTGCATTATAAGAAGAATCTTTAATTTGAAACTCTGTTCTTTACCTTCTTCACACTATGAAACAGCTTTGTATTCGCCTTAAACACTGTTTCAGGGCAAGAGATTGTGTTTTAGACTAAAAGAGAATGCATTATAAGAAGAATCTTTACTTTGAAACTCTGTTCTTTACCTTTTTCACACTATGAAACAGCTTTGTATTCAACTTAAACACTGTTTCAGGGCAAGAGATTGTGTTTTAGACTAAAAGAGACTGCATTATAAGAAGAATCTTTACTTTGAAACTCTGTTCTTTACCTTTTTCACACTATGAAACAGCTTTGTATTCACCTTAAACACTGTTTCAGGGCAAGAGATTGTGTTTTAGACTAAAAGGGAATGCATTATAAGAAGAATCTTTACTTTGAAACTGTTCTTTACCTTTTTCACACTATGAAACAGCTTTGTATTCAACTTAAACACTGTTTCAGGGCAAGAGATTGTGTTTTAGACTAAAAGGTAATGCATTATAAGAAGAATCTTTACTTTGAAACTCTGTTCTTTACCTTCTTCACACTATGAAACAGCTTTGTATTCGCCTTAAACACTGTTTCAGGGCAAGAGATTGTGTTTTAGACTAAAAGGTAATGCATTATAAGAAGAATCTTTACTTTGAAACTGTTCTTTACCTTTTTCACACTATGAAACAGCTTTGTATTCAACTTAAACACTGTTTCAGGGCAAGAGATTGTGTTTTAGACTAAAAGGTAATGCATTATAAGAAGAATCTTTACTTTGAAACTCTGTTCTTTACCTTCTTCACACTATGAAACAGCTTTGTATTCGCCTTAAACACTGTTTCAGGGCAAGAGATTGTGTTTTAGACTAAAAGGTAATGCATTATAAGAAGAATCTTTACTTTGAAACTGTTCTTTACCTTTTTCACACTATGAAACAGCTTTGTATTCAACTTAAACACTGTTTCAGGGCAAGAGATTGTGTTTTAGACTAAAAGGTAATGCATTATAAGAAGAATCTTTACTTTGAAACTCTGTTCTTTACCTTCTTCACACTATGAAACAGCATTGTATTCGCCTTAAACACTGTTTCAGGGCAAGAGATTGTGTTTTAGACTAAAAGGGAATGCATTATATGAAGAATCTTTACTTTGAAACTCTGTTCTTTACCTTTTTCACACTATGAAACAGCTTTGTATTCACTTAAACAATGTATCAAGGCAAGAGATTGTGTTTTAGACTAAAAGAGACTGCATTATAAGAAGAATCTTTACTTTGAAACTCTGTTCTTTACCTTCTTCACACTATGAAACAGCTTTGTATTCACCTTAAACACTGTTTCAGGGCAAGAGATTGTGTTTTAGACTAAAAGGGAATGCATTATATGAAGAATCTTTACTTTGAAACTCTGTTCTTTACCTTTTTCACACTATGAAACAGCTTTGTATTCACTTAAACAATGTATCAAGGCAAGAGATTGTGTTTTAGACTAAAAGAGACTGCATTATAAGAAGAATCTTTACTTTGAAACTCTGTTCTTTACCTTCTTCACACTATGAAACAGCTTTGTATTCGCCTTAAACACTGTTTCAGGGCAAGAGATTGTGTTTTAGACTAAAAGGGAATGCATTATAAGAAGAATCTTTACTTTGAAACTCTGTTCTTTACCTTTTTCACACTATGAAACAGCTTTGTATTCACCTTAAACACTGTTTCAGTGCAAGAGATTGTGTTTTAGACTAAAAGAGACTGCATTATAAGAAGAATCTTTACTTTGAAACTCTGTTCTTTACCTTTTTCACACTATGAAACAGCTTTGTATTCAACTTAAACACTGTTTCAGGGCAAGAGATTGTGTTATAGACTAAAAGGTAATGCATTATAAGAAGAATCTTTACTTTGAAACTGTTCTTTACCTTTTTCACACTATGAAACAGCTTTGTATTCAACTTAAACACTGTTTCAGGGCAAGAGATTGCGTTTTAGACTAAAAGAGACTGCATTATAAGAAGAATCTTTACTTTGAAACTGTTTACCTTTTTCACACTATTAAACAGCTTTGTATTCAACTTAAACACTGTTTCAGGGCAAGAGATTGTGTTTTAGACTAAAAGGTAATGCATTATAAGAAGAATCTTTACTTTGAAACTCTGTTCTTTACCTTCTTCACACTATGAAACAGCTTTGTATTCGCCTTAAACACTGTTTCAGGGCAAGAGATTGTGTTTTAGACTAAAAGGTAATGCATTATAAGAAGAATCTTTACTTTGAAACTCTGTTCTTTACCTTCTTCACACTATGAAACAGCTTTGTATTCGCCTTAAACACTGTTTCAGGGCAAGAGATTGTGTTTTAGACTAAAAGGGAATGCATTATAAGAAGAATCTTTACTTTGAACCTCTGTTCTTTACCTTTTTCACACTATGAAACAGCTTTGTATTCAACTTAAACACTGTTTCAGGGCAAGAGATTGTGTTTTAGACTAAAAGAGACTGCATTATAAGAAGAATCTTTACTTTGAAACTCTGTTCTTTACCTTCTTCACACTATGAAACAGCTTTGTATTCACCTTAAACACTGTTTCAGGGCAAGAGATTGTGTTTTAGACTAAAAGGGAATGCATTATAAGAAGAATCTTTACTTTGAAACTGTTCTTTACCTTTTTCACACTATGAAACAGCTTTGTATTCGCCTTAAACACTGTTTCAGGGCAAGAGATTGTGTTTTAGACTAAAAGGTAATGCATTATAAGAAGAATCTTTACTTTGAAACTCTGTTCTTTACCTTCTTCACACTATGAAACAGCTTTGTATTCGCCTTAAACACTGTTTCAGGGCAAGAGATTGTGTTTTAGACTAAAAGGTAATGCATTATAAGAAGAATCTTTACTTTGAAACTCTGTTCTTTACCTTCTTCACACTATGAAACAGCATTGTATTCGCCTTAAACACTGTTTCAGGGCAAGAGATTGTGTTTTAGACTAAAAGGGAATGCATTATATGAAGAATCTTTACTTTGAAACTCTGTTCTTTACCTTTTTCACACTATGAAACAGCTTTGTATTCACTTAAACAATGTATCAAGGCAAGAGATTGTGTTTTAGACTAAAAGAGACTGCATTATAAGAAGAATCTTTACTTTGAAACTCTGTTCTTTACCTTTTTCACACTATGAAACAGCTTTGTATTCACCTTAAACACTGTTTCAGGGCAAGAGATTGTGTTTTAGACTAAAAGGTATTGCATTATAAGAAGAATCTTTACTTTGAAACTGTTCTTTACCTTTTTCACACTATGAAACAGCTTTGTATTCAACTTAAACACTGTTTCAGGGCAAGAGATTGTGTTTTAGACTAAAAGAGACTGCATTATAAGAAGAATCTTTACTTTGAAACTGTTTACCTTTTTCACACTATTAAACAGCTTTGTATTCAACTTAAACACTGTTTCAGGGCAAAAGATTGTGTTTTAGACTAAAAGGTAATGCATTATAAGATGAATCTTTACTTTGAAACTCTGTTCTTTACCTTCTTCACACTATGAAACAGCATTGTATTCGCCTTAAACACTGTTTCAGGGCAAGAGATTGTGTTTTAGACTAAAAGGGAATGCATTATATGAAGAATCTTTACTTTGAAACTCTGTTCTTTACCTTTTTCACACTATGAAACAGCTTTGTATTCACTTAAACAATGTATCAAGGCAAGAGATTGTGTTTTAGACTAAAAGAGACTGCATTATAAGAAGAATCTTTACTTTGAAACTGTTCTTTACCTTTTTCACACTATGAAACAGCTTTGTATTCAACTTAAACACTGTTTCAGGGCAAGAGATTGTGTTATAGACTAAAAGGTAATGCATTATAAGAAGAATCTTTACTTTGAAACTGTTCTTTACCTTCTTCACACTATGAAACAGCTTTGTATTCAACTTAAACACTGTTTCAGGGCAAGAGATTGTGTTTTAGACTAAAAGAGACTGCATTATAAGAAGAATCTTTACTTTGAAACTGTTTACCTTTTTCACACTATTAAACAGCTTTGTATTCAACTTAAACACTGTTTCAGGGCAAGAGATTGTGTTTTAGACTAAAAGGTAATGCATTATAAGAAGAATCTTTACTTTGAAACTCTGTTCTTTACCTTCTTCACACTATGAAACAGCTTTGTATTCGCCTTAAACACTGTTTCAGGGCAAGAGATTGTGTTTTAGAATAAAAGGGAATGCATTATAAGAAGAATCTTTACTTTGAAACTCTGTTCTTTACCTTTTTCACACTATGAAACAGCTTTGTATTCAACTTAAACACTGTTTCAGGGCAAGAGATTGTGTTTTAGACTAAAAGAGACTGCATTATAAGAAGAATCTTTACTTTGAAACTCTGTTCTTTACCTTCTTCACACTATGAAACAGCTTTGTATTCACCTTAAACACTGTTTCAGGGCAAGAGATTGTGTTTTAGACTAAAAGGGAATGCATTATAAGAAGAATCTTTACTTTGAAACTGTTCTTTACCTTTTTCACACTATGAAACAGCTTTGTATTCGCCTTAAACACTGTTTCAGGGCAAGAGATTGTGTTTTAGACTAAAAGGTAATGCATTATAAGAAGAATCTTTACTTTGAAACTCTGTTCTTTACCTTCTTCACACTATGAAACAGCTTTGTATTCGCCTTAAACACTGTTTCAGGGCAAGAGATTGTGTTTTAGACTAAAAGGTAATGCATTATAAGAAGAATCTTTACTTTGAAACTCTGTTCTTTACCTTCTTCACACTATGAAACAGCATTGTATTCGCCTTAAACACTGTTTCAGGGCAAGAGATTGTGTTTTAGACTAAAAGGGAATGCATTATATGAAGAATCTTTACTTTGAAACTCTGTTCTTTACCTTTTTCACACTATGAAACAGCTTTGTATTCACTTAAACAATGTATCAAGGCAAGAGATTGTGTTTTAGACTAAAAGAGACTGCATTATAAGAAGAATCTTTACTTTGAAACTCTGTTCTTTACCTTTTTCACACTATGAAACAGCTTTGTATTCACCTTAAACACTGTTTCAGGGCAAGAGATTGTGTTTTAGACTAAAAGGTATTGCATTATAAGAAGAATCTTTACTTTGAAACTGTTCTTTACCTTTTTCACACTATGAAACAGCTTTGTATTCAACTTAAACACTGTTTCAGGGCAAGAGATTGTGTTTTAGACTAAAAGAGACTGCATTATAAGAAGAATCTTTACTTTGAAACTGTTTACCTTTTTCACACTATTAAACAGCTTTGTATTCAACTTAAACACTGTTTCAGGGCAAAAGATTGTGTTTTAGACTAAAAGGTAATGCATTATAAGAAGAATCTTTACTTTGAAACTCTGTTCTTTACCTTCTTCACACTATGAAACAGCATTGTATTCGCCTTAAACACTGTTTCAGGGCAAGAGATTGTGTTTTAGACTAAAAGGGAATGCATTATATGAAGAATCTTTACTTTGAAACTCTGTTCTTTACCTTTTTCACACTATGAAACAGCTTTGTATTCACTTAAACAATGTATCAAGGCAAGAGATTGTGTTTTAGACTAAAAGAGACTGCATTATAAGAAGAATCTTTACTTTGAAACTGTTCTTTACCTTTTTCACACTATGAAACAGCTTTGTATTCAACTTAAACACTGTTTCAGGGCAAGAGATTGTGTTATAGACTAAAAGGTAATGCATTATAAGAAGAATCTTTACTTTGAAACTGTTCTTTACCTTTTTCACACTATGAAACAGCTTTGTATTCAACTTAAACACTGTTTCAGGGCAAGAGATTGTGTTTTAGACTAAAAGAGACTGCATTATAAGAAGAATCTTTACTTTGAAACTGTTTACCTTTTTCACACTATTAAACAGCTTTGTATTCAACTTAAACACTGTTTCAGGGCAAGAGATTGTGTTTTAGACTAAAAGGTAATGCATTATAAGAAGAATCTTTACTTTGAAACTCTGTTCTTTACCTTCTTCACACTATGAAACAGCATTGTATTCGCCTTAAACACTGTTTCAGGGCAAGAGATTGTGTTTTAGACTAAAAGGGAATGCATTATATGAAGAATCTTTACTTTGAAACTCTGTTCTTTACCTTTTTCACACTATGAAACAGCTTTGTATTCACTTAAACAATGTATCAAGGCAAGAGATTGTGTTTTAGACTAAAAGAGACTGCATTATAAGAAGAATCTTTACTTTGAAACTCTGTTCTTTACCTTTTTCACACTATGAAACAGCTTTGTATTCACCTTAAACACTGTTTCAGGGCAAGAGATTGTGTTTTAGACTAAAAGGTATTGCATTATAAGAAGAATCTTTACGTTGAAACTGTTCTTTACCTTTTTCACACTATGAAACAGCTTTGTATTCAACTTAAACACTGTTTCAGGGCAAGAGATTGTGTTTTAGACTAAAAGAGATTGCATTATAAGAAGAATCTTTACTTTGAAAATGTTTACCTTTTTCACACTATTAAACAGCTTTGTATTCAACTTAAACACTGTTTCAGGGCAAGAGATTGTGTTTTAGACTAAAAGGTAATGCATTATAAGAAGAATCTTTACTTTGAAACTCTGTTCTTTACCTTCTTCACACTATGAAACAGCTTTGTATTCGCCTTAAACACTGTTTCAGGGCAAGAGATTGTGTTTTAGACTAAAAGGTAATGCATTATAAGAAGAATCTTTACTTTGAAACTCTGTTCTTTACCTTCTTCACACTATGAAACAGCTTTGTATTCGCCTTAAACACTGTTTCAGGGCAAGAGATTGTGTTTTAGACTAAAAGGGAATGCATTATAAGAAGAATCTTTACTTTGAAACTCTGTTCTTTACCTTTTTCACACTATGAAACAGCTTTGTATTCAACTTAAACACTGTTTCAGGGCAAGAGATTGTGTTTTAGACTAAAAGAGACTGCATTATAAGAAGAATCTTTACTTTGAAACTCTGTTCTTTACCTTTTTCACACTATGAAACAGCTTTGTATTCACCTTAAACACTGTTTCAGGGCAAGAGATTGTGTTTTAGACTAAAAGAGACTGCATTATAAGAAGAATCTTTACTTTGAAACTCTGTTCTTTACCTTTTTCACACTATGAAACAGCTTTGTATTCAACTTAAACACTGTTTCAGGGCAAGAGATTGTGTTTTAGACTAAAAGAGACTGCATTATAAGAAGAATCTTTACTTTGAAACTCTGTTCTTTACCTTTTTCACACTATGAAACAGCTTTGTATTCACCTTAAACACTGTTTCAGGGCAAGAGATTGTGTTTTAGACTAAAAGAGACTGCATTATAAGAAGAATCTTTACTTTGAAACTCTGTTCTTTACGTTTTTCACACTATGAAACAGCTTTGTATTCGCCTTAAACACTGTTTCAGGGCAAGAGATTGTGTTTTAGACTAAAAGGGAATGCATTATAAGAAGAATCTTTACTTTGAAACTCTGTTCTTTACCTTTTTCACACTATGAAACAGCTTTGTATTCACCTTAAACACTGTTTCAGGGCAAGAGATTGTGTTTTAGACTAAAAGGTAATGCATTATAAGAAGAATCTTTACTTTGAAACTCTGTTCTTTACCTTCTTCACACTATGAAACAGCTTTGTATTCGCCTTAAACACTGTTTCAGGGCAAGAGATTGTGTTTTAGACTAAAAGGTAATGCATTATAAGAAGAATCTTTACTTTGAAACTCTGTTCTTTACCTTCTTCACACTATGAAACAGCATTGTATTCGCCTTAAACACTGTTTCAGGGCAAGAGATTGTGTTTTAGACTAAAAGGGAATGCATTATATGAAGAATCTTTACTTTGAAACTCTGTTCTTTACCTTTTTCACACTATGAAACAGCATTGTATTCGCCTTAAACACTGTTTCAGGGCAAGAGATTGTGTTTTAGACTAAAAGGGAATGCATTATATGAAGAATCTTTACTTTGAAACTCTGTTCTTTACCTTTTTCACACTATGAAACAGCTTTGTATTCACTTAAACAATGTATCAAGGCAAGAGATTGTGTTTTAGACTAAAAGAGACTGCATTATAAGAAGAATCTTTACTTTGAAACTCTGTTCTTTACCTTTTTCACACTATGAAACAGCTTTGTATTCACCTTAAACACTGTTTCAGGGCAAGAGATTGTGTTTTAGACTAAAAGGTATTGCATTATAAGAAGAATCTTTACGTTGAAACTGTTCTTTACCTTTTTCACACTATGAAACAGCTTTGTATTCAACTTAAACACTGTTTCAGGGCAAGAGATTGTGTTTTAGACTAAAAGAGACTGCATTATAAGAAGAATCTTTACTTTGAAAATGTTTACCTTTTTCACACTATTAAACAGCTTTGTATTCAACTTAAACACTGTTTCAGGGCAAGAGATTGTGTTTTAGACTAAAAGGTAATGCATTATGAGAAGAATCTTTACTTTGAAACTCTGTTCTTTACCTTCTTCACACTATGAAACAGCTTTGTATTCGCCTTAAACACTGTTTCAGGGCAAGAGATTGTGTTTTAGACTAAAAGGTAATGCATTATAAGAAGAATCTTTACTTTGAAACTCTGTTCTTTACCTTCTTCACACTATGAAACAGCTTTGTATTCGCCTTAAACACTGTTTCAGGGCAAGAGATTGTGTTTTAGACTAAAAGGGAATGCATTATAAGAAGAATCTTTACTTTGAAACTCTGTTCTTTACCTTTTTCACACTATGAAACAGCTTTGTATTCACCTTAAACACTGTTTCAGGGCAAGAGATTGTGTTTTAGACTAAAAGAGACTGCATTATAAGAAGAATCTTTACTTTGAAACTCTGTTCTTTACCTTCTTCACACTATGAAACAGCTTTGTATTCGCCTTAAACACTGTTTCAGGGCAAGAGATTGTGTTTTAGACTAAAAGGTAATGCATTATAAGAAGAATCTTTACTTTGAAACTCTGTTCTTTACCTTCTTCACACTATGAAACAGCTTTGTATTCGCCTTAAACACTGTTTCAGGGCAAGAGATTGTGTTTTAGACTAAAAGGTAATGCATTATAAGAAGAATCTTTACCTTGAAACTCTGTTCTTTACCTTCTTCACACTATGAAACAGCATTGTATTCGCCTTAAACACTGTTTCAGGGCAAGAGATTGTGTTTTAGACTAAAAGGGAATGCATTATATGAAGAATCTTTACTTTGAAACTCTGTTCTTTACCTTTTTCACACTATGAAACAGCTTTGTATTCACTTAAACAATGTATCAAGGCAAGAGATTGTGTTTTAGACTAAAAGAGACTGCATTATAAGAAGAATCTTTACTTTGAAACTCTGTTCTTTACCTTTTTCACACTATGAAACAGCTTTGTATTCACCTTAAACACTGTTTCAGGGCAAGAGATTGTGTTTTAGACTAAAAGGTATTGCATTATAAGAAGAATCTTTACGTTGAAACTGTTCTTTACCTTTTTCACACTATGAAACAGCTTTGTATTCAACTTAAACACTGTTTCAGGGCAAGAGATTGTGTTTTAGACTAAAAGAGATTGCATTATAAGAAGAATCTTTACTTTGAAAATGTTTACCTTTTTCACACTATTAAACAGCTTTGTATTCAACTTAAACACTGTTTCAGGGCAAGAGATTGTGTTTTAGACTAAAAGGTAATGCATTATAAGAAGAATCTTTACTTTGAAACTCTGTTCTTTACCTTCTTCACACTATGAAACAGCTTTGTATTCGCCTTAAACACTGTTTCAGGGCAAGAGATTGTGTTTTAGACTAAAAGGTAATGCATTATAAGAAGAATCTTTACTTTGAAACTCTGTTCTTTACCTTCTTCACACTATGAAACAGCTTTGTATTCGCCTTAAACACTGTTTCAGGGCAAGAGATTGTGTTTTAGACTAAAAGGGAATGCATTATAAGAAGAATCTTTACTTTGAAACTCTGTTCTTTACCTTTTTCACACTATGAAACAGCTTTGTATTCAACTTAAACACTGTTTCAGGGCAAGAGATTGTGTTTTAGACTAAAAGAGACTGCATTATAAGAAGAATCTTTACTTTGAAACTCTGTTCTTTACCTTTTTCACACTATGAAACAGCTTTGTATTCACCTTAAACACTGTTTCAGGGCAAGAGATTGTGTTTTAGACTAAAAGAGACTGCATTATAAGAAGAATCTTTACTTTGAAACTCTGTTCTTTACCTTTTTCACACTATGAAACAGCTTTGTATTCAACTTAAACACTGTTTCAGGGCAAGAGATTGTGTTTTAGACTAAAAGAGACTGCATTATAAGAAGAATCTTTACTTTGAAACTCTGTTCTTTACCTTTTTCACACTATGAAACAGCTTTGTATTCACCTTAAACACTGTTTCAGGGCAAGAGATTGTGTTTTAGACTAAAAGAGACTGCATTATAAGAAGAATCTTTACTTTGAAACTCTGTTCTTTACGTTTTTCACACTATGAAACAGCTTTGTATTCGCCTTAAACACTGTTTCAGGGCAAGAGATTGTGTTTTAGACTAAAAGGGAATGCATTATAAGAAGAATCTTTACTTTGAAACTCTGTTCTTTACCTTTTTCACACTATGAAACAGCTTTGTATTCACCTTAAACACTGTTTCAGGGCAAGAGATTGTGTTTTAGACTAAAAGGTAATGCATTATAAGAAGAATCTTTACTTTGAAACTCTGTTCTTTACCTTCTTCACACTATGAAACAGCTTTGTATTCGCCTTAAACACTGTTTCAGGGCAAGAGATTGTGTTTTAGACTAAAAGGTAATGCATTATAAGAAGAATCTTTACTTTGAAACTCTGTTCTTTACCTTCTTCACACTATGAAACAGCATTGTATTCGCCTTAAACACTGTTTCAGGGCAAGAGATTGTGTTTTAGACTAAAAGGGAATGCATTATATGAAGAATCTTTACTTTGAAACTCTGTTCTTTACCTTTTTCACACTATGAAACAGCATTGTATTCGCCTTAAACACTGTTTCAGGGCAAGAGATTGTGTTTTAGACTAAAAGGGAATGCATTATATGAAGAATCTTTACTTTGAAACTCTGTTCTTTACCTTTTTCACACTATGAAACAGCTTTGTATTCACTTAAACAATGTATCAAGGCAAGAGATTGTGTTTTAGACTAAAAGAGACTGCATTATAAGAAGAATCTTTACTTTGAAACTCTGTTCTTTACCTT
Organism: Electrophorus electricus; assembly: GCF_041902795.1. Taxonomy (NCBI): domain Eukaryota; kingdom Metazoa; phylum Chordata; class Actinopteri; order Gymnotiformes; family Gymnotidae; genus Electrophorus; species Electrophorus electricus. The sequence continues at coordinate 5,565,210 of NC_137522.1, forward strand.
TTTCACACTATGAAACAGCTTTGTATTCACCTTAAACACTGTTTCAGGGCAAGAGATTGTGTTTTAGACTAAAAGGTATTGCATTATAAGAAGAATCTTTACGTTGAAACTGTTCTTTACCTTTTTCACACTATGAAACAGCTTTGTATTCAACTTAAACACTGTTTCAGGGCAAGAGATTGTGTTTTAGACTAAAAGAGACTGCATTATAAGAAGAATCTTTACTTTGAAAATGTTTACCTTTTTCACACTATTAAACAGCTTTGTATTCAACTTAAACACTGTTTCAGGGCAAGAGATTGTGTTTTAGACTAAAAGGTAATGCATTATAAGAAGAATCTTTACTTTGAAACTCTGTTCTTTACCTTCTTCACACTATGAAACAGCTTTGTATTCGCCTTAAACACTGTTTCAGGGCAAGAGATTGTGTTTTAGACTAAAAGGTAATGCATTATAAGAAGAATCTTTACTTTGAAACTCTGTTCTTTACCTTCTTCACACTATGAAACAGCTTTGTATTCGCCTTAAACACTGTTTCAGGGCAAGAGATTGTGTTTTAGACTAAAAGGGAATGCATTATAAGAAGAATCTTTACTTTGAAACTCTGTTCTTTACCTTTTTCACACTATGAAACAGCTTTGTATTCAACTTAAACACTGTTTCAGGGCAAGAGATTGTGTTTTAGATTAAAAGAGACTGCATTATAAGAAGAATCTTTACTTTGAAACTCTGTTCTTTACCTTTTTCACACTATGAAACAGCTTTGTATTCACCTTAAACACTGTTTCAGGGCAAGAGATTGTGTTTTAGACTAAAAGAGACTGCATTATAAGAAGAATCTTTACTTTGAAACTCTGTTCTTTACCTTCTTCACACTATGAAACAGCTTTGTATTCGCCTTAAACACTGTTTCAGGGCAAGAGATTGTGTTTTAGACTAAAAGGTAATGCATTATAAGAAGAATCTTTACTTTGAAACTCTGTTCTTTACCTTCTTCACACTATGAAACAGCATTGTATTCGCCTTAAACACTGTTTCAGGGCAAGAGATTGTGTTTTAGACTAAAAGGGAATGCATTATATGAAGAATCTTTACTTTGAAACTCTGTTCTTTACCTTTTTCACACTATGAAACAGCATTGTATTCGCCTTAAACACTGTTTCAGGGCAAGAGATTGTGTTTTAGACTAAAAGGGAATGCATTATATGAAGAATCTTTACTTTGAAACTCTGTTCTTTACCTTTTTCACACTATGAAACAGCTTTGTATTCACTTAAACAATGTATCAAGGCAAGAGATTGTGTTTTAGACTAAAAGAGACTGCATTATAAGAAGAATCTTTACTTTGAAACTCTGTTCTTTACCTTTTTCACACTATGAAACAGCTTTGTATTCACCTTAAACACTGTTTCAGGGCAAGAGATTGTGTTTTAGACTAAAAGGTATTGCATTATAAGAAGAATCTTTACGTTGAAACTGTTCTTTACCTTTTTCACACTATGAAACAGCTTTGTATTCAACTTAAACATTGTTTCAGGGCAAGAGATTGTGTTTTAGACTAAAAGAGACTGCATTATAAGAAGAATCTTTACTTTGAAAATGTTTACCTTTTTCACACTATTAAACAGCTTTGTATTCAACTTAAACACTGTTTCAGGGCAAGAGATTGTGTTTTAGACTAAAAGGTAATGCATTATAAGAAGAATCTTTACTTTGAAACTCTGTTCTTTACCTTCTTCACACTATGAAACAGCTTTGTATTCGCCTTAAACACTGTTTCAGGGCAAGAGATTGTGTTTTAGACTAAAAGGTAATGCATTATAAGAAGAATCTTTACTTTGAAACTCTGTTCTTTACCTTCTTCACACTATGAAACAGCATTGTATTCGCCTTAAACACTGTTTCAGGGCAAGAGATTGTGTTTTAGACTAAAAGGGAATGCATTATATGAAGAATCTTTACTTTGAAACTCTGTTCTTTACCTTTTTCACACTATGAAACAGCATTGTATTCGCCTTAAACACTGTTTCAGGGCAAGAGATTGTGTTTTAGACTAAAAGGGAATGCATTATATGAAGAATCTTTACTTTGAAACTCTGTTCTTTACCTTTTTCACACTATGAAACAGCTTTGTATTCACTTAAACAATGTATCAAGGCAAGAGATTGTGTTTTAGACTAAAAGAGACTGCATTATAAGAAGAATCTTTACTTTGAAACTCTGTTCTTTACCTTTTTCACACTATGAAACAGCTTTGTATTCACCTTAAACACTGTTTCAGGGCAAGAGATTGTGTTTTAGACTAAAAGGTATTGCATTATAAGAAGAATCTTTACGTTGAAACTGTTCTTTACCTTTTTCACACTATGAAACAGCTTTGTATTCAACTTAAACACTGTTTCAGGGCAAGAGATTGTGTTTTAGACTAAAAGAGACTGCATTATAAGAAGAATCTTTACTTTGAAAATGTTTACCTTTTTCACACTATTAAACAGCTTTGTATTCAACTTAAACACTGTTTCAGGGCAAGAGATTGTGTTTTAGACTAAAAGGTAATGCATTATAAGAAGAATCTTTACTTTGAAACTCTGTTCTTTACCTTCTTCACACTATGAAACAGCTTTGTATTCGCCTTAAACACTGTTTCAGGGCAAGAGATTGTGTTTTAGACTAAAAGGTAATGCATTATAAGAAGAATCTTTACTTTGAAACTCTGTTCTTTACCTTCTTCACACTATGAAACAGCTTTGTATTCGCCTTAAACACTGTTTCAGGGCAAGAGATTGTGTTTTAGACTAAAAGGGAATGCATTATAAGAAGAATCTTTACTTTGAAACTCTGTTCTTTACCTTTTTCACACTATGAAACAGCTTTGTATTCACCTTAAACACTGTTTCAGGGCAAGAGATTGTGTTTTAGACTAAAAGAGACTGCATTATAAGAAGAATCTTTACTTTGAAACTCTGTTCTTTACCTTCTTCACACTATGAAACAGCTTTGTATTCGCCTTAAACACTGTTTCAGGGCAAGAGATTGTGTTTTAGACTAAAAGGTAATGCATTATAAGAAGAATCTTTACTTTGAAACTCTGTTCTTTACCTTCTTCACACTATGAAACAGCTTTGTATTCGCCTTAAACACTGTTTCAGGGCAAGAGATTGTGTTTTAGACTAAAAGGTAATGCATTATAAGAAGAATCTTTACTTTGAAACTCTGTTCTTTACCTTCTTCACACTATGAAACAGCATTGTATTCGCCTTAAACACTGTTTCAGGGCAAGAGATTGTGTTTTAGACTAAAAGGGAATGCATTATATGAAGAATCTTTACTTTGAAACTCTGTTCTTTACCTTTTTCACACTATGAAACAGCTTTGTATTCACTTAAACAATGTATCAAGGCAAGAGATTGTGTTTTAGACTAAAAGAGACTGCATTATAAGAAGAATCTTTACTTTGAAACTCTGTTCTTTACCTTTTTCACACTATGAAACAGCTTTGTATTCACCTTAAACACTGTTTCAGGGCAAGAGATTGTGTTTTAGACTAAAAGGTATTGCATTATAAGAAGAATCTTTACGTTGAAACTGTTCTTTACCTTTTTCACACTATGAAACAGCTTTGTATTCAACTTAAACACTGTTTCAGGGCAAGAGATTGTGTTTTAGACTAAAAGAGATTGCATTATAAGAAGAATCTTTACTTTGAAAATGTTTACCTTTTTTACACTATTAAACAGCTTTGTATTCAACTTAAACACTGTTTCAGGGCAAGAGATTGTGTTTTAGACTAAAAGGTAATGCATTATAAGAAGAATCTTTACTTTGAAACTCTGTTCTTTACCTTCTTCACACTATGAAACAGCTTTGTATTCGCCTTAAACACTGTTTCAGGGCAAGAGATTGTGTTTTAGACTAAAAGGTAATGCATTATAAGAAGAATCTTTACTTTGAAACTCTGTTCTTTACCTTCTTCACACTATGAAACAGCTTTGTATTCGCCTTAAACACTGTTTCAGGGCAAGAGATTGTGTTTTAGACTAAAAGGGAATGCATTATAAGAAGAATCTTTACTTTGAAACTCTGTTCTTTACCTTTTTCACACTATGAAACAGCTTTGTATTCAACTTAAACACTGTTTCAGGGCAAGAGATTGTGTTTTAGACTAAAAGAGACTGCATTATAAGAAGAATCTTTACTTTGAAACTCTGTTCTTTACCTTTTTCACACTATGAAACAGCTTTGTATTCACCTTAAACACTGTTTCAGGGCAAGAGATTGTGTTTTAGACTAAAAGAGACTGCATTATAAGAAGAATCTTTACTTTGAAACTCTGTTCTTTACCTTTTTCACACTATGAAACAGCTTTGTATTCAACTTAAACACTGTTTCAGGGCAAGAGATTGTGTTTTAGACTAAAAGAGACTGCATTATAAGAAGAATCTTTACTTTGAAACTCTGTTCTTTACCTTTTTCACACTATGAAACAGCTTTGTATTCACCTTAAACACTGTTTCAGGGCAAGAGATTGTGTTTTAGACTAAAAGAGACTGCATTATAAGAAGAATCTTTACTTTGAAACTCTGTTCTTTACGTTTTTCACACTATGAAACAGCTTTGTATTCGCCTTAAACACTGTTTCAGGGCAAGAGATTGTGTTTTAGACTAAAAGGGAATGCATTATAAGAAGAATCTTTACTTTGAAACTCTGTTCTTTACCTTTTTCACACTATGAAACAGCTTTGTATTCACCTTAAACACTGTTTCAGGGCAAGAGATTGTGTTTTAGACTAAAAGGTAATGCATTATAAGAAGAATCTTTACTTTGAAACTCTGTTCTTTACCTTCTTCACACTATGAAACAGCTTTGTATTCGCCTTAAACACTGTTTCAGGGCAAGAGATTGTGTTTTAGACTAAAAGGTAATGCATTATAAGAAGAATCTTTACTTTGAAACTCTGTTCTTTACCTTCTTCACACTATGAAACAGCATTGTATTCGCCTTAAACACTGTTTCAGGGCAAGAGATTGTGTTTTAGACTAAAAGGGAATGCATTATATGAAGAATCTTTACTTTGAAACTCTGTTCTTTACCTTTTTCACACTATGAAACAGCATTGTATTCGCCTTAAACACTGTTTCAGGGCAAGAGATTGTGTTTTAGACTAAAAGGGAATGCATTATATGAAGAATCTTTACTTTGAAACTCTGTTCTTTACCTTTTTCACACTATGAAACAGCTTTGTATTCACTTAAACAATGTATCAAGGCAAGAGATTGTGTTTTAGACTAAAAGAGACTGCATTATAAGAAGAATCTTTACTTTGAAACTCTGTTCTTTACCTTTTTCACACTATGAAACAGCTTTGTATTCACCTTAAACACTGTTTCAGGGCAAGAGATTGTGTTTTAGACTAAAAGGTATTGCATTATAAGAAGAATCTTTACGTTGAAACTGTTCTTTACCTTTTTCACACTATGAAACAGCTTTGTATTCAACTTAAACACTGTTTCAGGGCAAGAGATTGTGTTTTAGACTAAAAGAGACTGCATTATAAGAAGAATCTTTACTTTGAAAATGTTTACCTTTTTCACACTATTAAACAGCTTTGTATTCAACTTAAACACTGTTTCAGGGCAAGAGATTGTGTTTTAGACTAAAAGGTAATGCATTATAAGAAGAATCTTTACTTTGAAACTCTGTTCTTTACCTTCTTCACACTATGAAACAGCTTTGTATTCGCCTTAAACACTGTTTCAGGGCAAGAGATTGTGTTTTAGACTAAAAGGTAATGCATTATAAGAAGAATCTTTACTTTGAAACTCTGTTCTTTACCTTCTTCACACTATGAAACAGCTTTGTATTCGCCTTAAACACTGTTTCAGGGCAAGAGATTGTGTTTTAGACTAAAAGGGAATGCATTATAAGAAGAATCTTTACTTTGAAACTCTGTTCTTTACCTTTTTCACACTATGAAACAGCTTTGTATTCAACTTAAACACTGTTTCAGGGCAAGAGATTGTGTTTTAGACTAAAAGAGACTGCATTATAAGAAGAATCTTTACTTTGAAACTCTGTTCTTTACCTTTTTCACACTATGAAACAGCTTTGTATTCACCTTAAACACTGTTTCAGGGCAAGAGATTGTGTTTTAGACTAAAAGAGACTGCATTATAAGAAGAATCTTTACTTTGAAACTCTGTTCTTTACCTTCTTCACACTATGAAACAGCTTTGTATTCGCCTTAAACACTGTTTCAGGGCAAGAGATTGTGTTTTAGACTAAAAGGTAATGCATTATAAGAAGAATCTTTACTTTGAAACTCTGTTCTTTACCTTCTTCACACTATGAAACAGCTTTGTATTCGCCTTAAACACTGTTTCAGGGCAAGAGATTGTGTTTTAGACTAAAAGGTAATGCATTATAAGAAGAATCTTTACTTTGAAACTCTTTTCTTTACCTTCTTCACACTATGAAACAGCATTGTATTCGCCTTAAACACTGTTTCAGGGCAAGAGATTGTGTTTTAGACTAAAAGGGAATGCATTATATGAAGAATCTTTACTTTGAAACTCTGTTCTTTACCTTTTTCACACTATGAAACAGCATTGTATTCGCCTTAAACACTGTTTCAGGGCAAGAGATTGTGTTTTAGACTAAAAGGGAATGCATTATATGAAGAATCTTTACTTTGAAACTCTGTTCTTTACCTTTTTCACACTATGAAACAGCTTTGTATTCACCTTAAACACTGTTTCAGGGCAAGAGATTGTGTTTTAGACTAAAAGGTATTGCATTATAAGAAGAATCTTTACGTTGAAACTGTTCTTTACCTTTTTCACACTATGAAACAGCTTTGTATTCAACTTAAACACTGTTTCAGGGCAAGAGATTGTGTTTTAGACTAAAAGAGACTGCATTATAAGAAGAATCTTTACTTTGAAAATGTTTACCTTTTTCACACTATTAAACAGCTTTGTATTCAACTTAAACACTGTTTCAGGGCAAGAGATTGTGTTTTAGACTAAAAGGTAATGCATTATAAGAAGAATCTTTACTTTGAAACTCTGTTCTTTACCTTCTTCACACTATGAAACAGCTTTGTATTCGCCTTAAACACTGTTTCAGGGCAAGAGATTGTGTTTTAGACTAAAAGGTAATGCATTATAAGAAGAATCTTTACTTTGAAACTCTGTTCTTTACCTTCTTCACACTATGAAACAGCTTTGTATTCGCCTTAAACACTGTTTCAGGGCAAGAGATTGTGTTTTAGACTAAAAGGGAATGCATTATAAGAAGAATCTTTACTTTGAAACTCTGTTCTTTACCTTTTTCACACTATGAAACAGCTTTGTATTCAACTTAAACACTGTTTCAGGGCAAGAGATTGTGTTTTAGACTAAAAGAGACTGCATTATAAGAAGAATCTTTACTTTGAAACTCTGTTCTTTACCTTTTTCACACTATGAAACAGCTTTGTATTCACCTTAAACACTGTTTCAGGGCAAGAGATTGTGTTTTAGACTAAAGGAGACTGCATTATAAGAAGAATCTTTACTTTGAAACTCTGTTCTTTACCTTCTTCACACTATGAAACAGCTTTGTATTCGCCTTAAACACTGTTTCAGGGCAAGAGATTGTGTTTTAGACTAAAAGGTAATGCATTATAAGAAGAATCTTTACTTTGAAACTCTGTTCTTTACCTTCTTCACACTATGAAACAGCTTTGTATTCGCCTTAAACACTGTTTCAGGGCAAGAGATTGTGTTTTAGACTAAAAGGTAATGCATTATAAGAAGAATCTTTACTTTGAAACTCTGTTCTTTACCTTCTTCACACTATGAAACAGCATTGTATTCGCCTTAAACACTGTTTCAGGGCAAGAGATTGTGTTTTAGACTAAAAGGGAATGCATTATATGAAGAATCTTTACTTTGAAACTCTGTTCTTTACCTTTTTCACACTATGAAACAGCATTGTATTCGCCTTAAACACTGTTTCAGGGCAAGAGATTGTGTTTTAGACTAAAAGGGAATGCATTATATGAAGAATCTTTACTTTGAAACTCTGTTCTTTACCTTTTTCACACTATGAAACAGCTTTGTATTCACTTAAACAATGTATCAAGGCAAGAGATTGTGTTTTAGACTAAAAGAGACTGCATTATAAGAAGAATCTTTACTTTGAAACTCTGTTCTTTACCTTTTTCACACTATGAAACAGCTTTGTATTCACCTTAAACACTGTTTCAGGGCAAGAGATTGTGTTTTAGACTAAAAGGTATTGCATTATAAGAAGAATCTTTACGTTGAAACTGTTCTTTACCTTTTTCACACTATGAAACAGCTTTGTATTCAACTTAAACACTGTTTCAGGGCAAGAGATTGTGTTTTAGACTAAAAGAGACTGCATTATAAGAAGAATCTTTACTTTGAAAATGTTTACCTTTTTCACACTATTAAACAGCTTTGTATTCAACTTAAACACTGTTTCAGGGCAAGAGATTGTGTTTTAGACTAAAAGGTAATGCATTATAAGAAGAATCTTTACTTTGAAACTCTGTTCTTTACCTTCTTCACACTATGAAACAGCTTTGTATTCGCCTTAAACACTGTTTCAGGGCAAGAGATTGTGTTTTAGACTAAAAGGTAATGCATTATAAGAAGAATCTTTACTTTGAAACTCTGTTCTTTACCTTCTTCACACTATGAAACAGCTTTGTATTCGCCTTAAACACTGTTTCAGGGCAAGAGATTGTGTTTTAGACTAAAAGGTAATGCATTATAAGAAGAATCTTTACTTTGAAACTCTGTTCTTTACCTTCTTCACACTATGAAACAGCTTTGTATTCGCCTTAAACACTGTTTCAGGGCAAGAGATTGTGTTTTAGACTAAAAGGTAATGCATTATAAGAAGAATCTTTACTTTGAAACTCTGTTCTTTACCTTCTTCACACTATGAAACAGCATTGTATTCGCCTTAAACACTGTTTCAGGGCAAGAGATTGTGTTTTAGACTAAAAGGGAATGCATTATATGAAGAATCTTTACTTTGAAACTCTGTTCTTTACCTTTTTCACACTATGAAACAGCATTGTATTCGCCTTAAACACTGTTTCAGGGCAAGAGATTGTGTTTTAGACTAAAAGGGAATGCATTATATGAAGAATCTTTACTTTGAAACTCTGTTCTTTACCTTTTTCACACTATGAAACAGCTTTGTATTCACTTAAACAATGTATCAAGGCAAGAGATTGTGTTTTAGACTAAAAGAGACTGCATTATAAGAAGAATCTTTACTTTGAAACTCTGTTCTTTACCTTTTTCACACTATGAAACAGCTTTGTATTCACCTTAAACACTGTTTCAGGGCAAGAGATTGTGTTTTAGACTAAAAGGTATTGCATTATAAGAAGAATCTTTACGTTGAAACTGTTCTTTACCTTTTTCACACTATGAAACAGCTTTGTATTCAACTTAAACACTGTTTCAGGGCAAGAGATTGTGTTTTAGACTAAAAGAGACTGCATTATAAGAAGAATCTTTACTTTGAAAATGTTTACCTTTTTCACACTATTAAACAGCTTTGTATTCAACTTAAACACTGTTTCAGGGCAAGAGATTGTGTTTTAGACTAAAAGGTAATGCATTATAAGAAGAATCTTTACTTTGAAACTCTGTTCTTTACCTTCTTCACACTATGAAACAGCTTTGTATTCGCCTTAAACACTGTTTCAGGGCAAGAGATTGTGTTTTAGACTAAAAGGTAATGCATTATAAGAAGAATCTTTACTTTGAAACTCTGTTCTTTACCTTCTTCACACTATGAAACAGCTTTGTATTCGCCTTAAACACTGTTTCAGGGCAAGAGATTGTGTTTTAGACTAAAAGGGAATGCATTATAAGAAGAATCTTTACTTTGAAACTCTGTTCTTTACCTTTTTCACACTATGAAACAGCTTTGTATTCAACTTAAACACTGTTTCAGGGCAAGAGATTGTGTTTTAGACTAAAAGAGACTGCATTATAAGAAGAATCTTTACTTTGAAACTCTGTTCTTTACCTTTTTCACACTATGAAACAGCTTTGTATTCACCTTAAACACTGTTTCAGGGCAAGAGATTGTGTTTTAGACTAAAAGAGACTGCATTATAAGAAGAATCTTTACTTTGAAACTCTGTTCTTTACGTTTTTCACACTATGAAACAGCTTTGTATTCGCCTTAAACACTGTTTCAGGGCAAGAGATTGTGTTTTAGACTAAAAGGGAATGCATTATAAGAAGAATCTTTACTTTGAAACTCTGTTCTTTACCTTTTTCACACTATGAAACAGCTTTGTATTCACCTTAAACACTGTTTCAGGGCAAGAGATTGTGTTTTAGACTAAAAGGTAATGCATTATAAGAAGAATCTTTACTTTGAAACTCTGTTCTTTACCTTCTTCACACTATGAAACAGCTTTGTATTCACCTTAAACACTGTTTCAGGGCAAGAGATTGTGTTTTAGACTAAAAGGTAATGCATTATAAGAAGAATCTTTACTTTGAAACTCTGTTCTTTACCTTCTTCACACTATGAAACAGCTTTGTATTCGCCTTAAACACTGTTTCAGGGCAAGAGATTGTGTTTTAGACTAAAAGGTAATGCATTATAAGAAGAATCTTTACTTTGAAACTCTGTTCTTTACCTTCTTCACACTATGAAACAGCTTTGTATTCGCCTTAAACACTGTTTCAGGGCAAGAGATTGTGTTTTAGACTAAAAGGTAATGCATTATAAGAAGAATCTTTACTTTGAAACTCTGTTCTTTACCTTCTTCACACTATGAAACAGCTTTGTATTCGCCTTAAACACTGTTTCAGGGCAAGATATTGTGTTTTAGACTAAAAGGTAATGCATTATAAGAAGAATCTTTACTTTGAAACTCTGTTCTTTACCTTCTTCACACTATGAAACAGCATTGTATTCGCCTTAAACACTGTTTCAGGGCAAGAGATTGTGTTTTAGACTAAAAGGGAATGCATTATATGAAGAATCTTTACTTTGAAACTCTGTTCTTTACCTTTTTCACACTATGAAACAGCATTGTATTCGCCTTAAACACTGTTTCAGGGCAAGAGATTGTGTTTTAGACTAAAAGGGAATGCATTATATGAAGAATCTTTACTTTGAAACTCTGTTCTTTACCTTTTTCACACTATGAAACAGCTTTGTATTCACTTAAACAATGTATCAAGGCAAGAGATTGTGTTTTAGACTAAAAGAGACTGCATTATAAGAAGAATCTTTACTTTGAAACTCTGTTCTTTACCTTTTTCACACTATGAAACAGCTTTGTATTCACCTTAAACACTGTTTCAGGGCAAGAGATTGTGTTTTAGACTAAAAGGTATTGCATTATAAGAAGAATCTTTACGTTGAAACTGTTCTTTACCTTTTTCACACTATGAAACAGCTTTGTATTCAACTTAAACACTGTTTCAGGGCAAGAGATTGTGTTTTAGACTAAAAGAGACTGCATTATAAGAAGAATCTTTACTTTGAAAATGTTTACCTTTTTCACACTATTAAACAGCTTTGTATTCAACTTAAACACTGTTTCAGGGCAAGAGATTGTGTTTTAGACTAAAAGGTAATGCATTATAAGAAGAATCTTTACTTTGAAACTCTGTTCTTTACCTTCTTCACACTATGAAACAGCTTTGTATTCGCCTTAAACACTGTTTCAGGGCAAGAGATTGTGTTTTAGACTAAAAGGTAATGCATTATAAGAAGAATCTTTACTTTGAAACTCTGTTCTTTACCTTCTTCACACTATGAAACAGCTTTGTATTCGCCTTAAACACTGTTTCAGGGCAAGAGATTGTGTTTTAGACTAAAAGGGAATGCATTATAAGAAGAATCTTTACTTTGAAACTCTGTTCTTTACCTTTTTCACACTATGAAACAGCTTTGTATTCAACTTAAACACTGTTTCAGGGCAAGAGATTGTGTTTTAGACTAAAAGAGACTGCATTATAAGAAGAATCTTTACTTTGAAACTCTGTTCTTTACCTTTTTCACACTATGAAACAGCTTTGTATTCACCTTAAACACTGTTTCAGGGCAAGAGATTGTGTTTTAGACTAAAAGAGACTGCATTATAAGAAGAATCTTTACTTTGAAACTCTGTTCTTTACGTTTTTCACACTATGAAACAGCTTTGTATTCGCCTTAAACACTGTTTCAGGGCAAGAGATTGTGTTTTAGACTAAAAGGGAATGCATTATAAGAAGAATCTTTACTTTGAAACTCTGTTCTTTACCTTTTTCACACTATGAAACAGCTTTGTATTCACCTTAAACACTGTTTCAGGGCAAGAGATTGTGTTTTAGACTAAAAGGTAATGCATTATAAGAAGAATCTTTACTTTGAAACTCTGTTCTTTACCTTCTTCACACTATGAAACAGCTTTGTATTCGCCTTAAACACTGTTTCAGGGCAAGAGATTGTGTTTTAGACTAAAAGGTAATGCATTATAAGAAGAATCTTTACTTTGAAACTCTGTTCTTTACCTTCTTCACACTATGAAACAGCTTTGTATTCGCCTTAAACACTGTTTCAGGGCAAGAGATTGTGTTTTAGTCTAAAAGGTAATGCATTATAAGAAGAATCTTTACTTTGAAACTCTGTTCTTTACCTTCTTCACACTATGAAACAGCTTTGTATTCGCCTTAAACACTGTTTCAGGGCAAGAGATTGTGTTTTAGACTAAAAGGTAATGCATTATAAGAAGAATCTTTACTTTGAAACTCTGTTCTTTACCTTCTTCACACTATGAAACAGCTTTGTATTCGCCTTAAACACTGTTTCAGGGCAAGAGATTGTGTTTTAGACTAAAAGGTAATGCATTATAAGAAGAATCTTTACTTTGAAACTCTGTTCTTTACCTTCTTCACACTATGAAACAGCATTGTATTCGCCTTAAACACTGTTTCAGGGCAAGAGATTGTGTTTTAGACTAAAAGGGAATGCATTATATGAAGAATCTTTACTTTGAAACTCTGTTCTTTACCTTTTTCACACTATGAAACAGCATTGTATTCGCCTTAAACACTGTTTCAGGGCAAGAGATTGTGTTTTAGACTAAAAGGGAATGCATTATATGAAGAATCTTTACTTTGAAACTCTGTTCTTTACCTTTTTCACACTATGAAACAGCTTTGTATTCACTTAAACAATGTATCAAGGCAAGAGATTGTGTTTTAGACTAAAAGAGACTGCATTATAAGAAGAATCTTTACTTTGAAACTCTGTTCTTTACCTTTTTCACACTATGAAACAGCTTTGTATTCACCTTAAACACTGTTTCAGGGCAAGAGATTGTGTTTTAGACTAAAAGGTATTGCATTATAAGAAGAATCTTTACGTTGAAACTGTTCTTTACCTTTTTCACACTATGAAACAGCTTTGTATTCAACTTAAACACTGTTTCAGGGCAAGAGATTGTGTTTTAGACTAAAAGAGACTGCATTATAAGAAGAATCTTTACTTTGAAAATGTTTACCTTTTTCACACTATTAAACAGCTTTGTATTCAACTTAAACACTGTTTCAGGGCAAGAGATTGTGTTTTAGACTAAAAGGGAATGCATTATAAGAAGAATCTTTACTTTGAAACTCTGTTCTTTACCTTCTTCACACTATGAAACAGCTTTGTATTCGCCTTAAACACTGTTTCAGGGCAAGAGATTGTGTTTTAGATTAAAAGGTAATGCATTATAAGAAGAATCTTTACTTTGAAACTCTGTTCTTTACCTTCTTCACACTATGAAACAGCTTTGTATTCGCCTTAAACACTGTTTCAGGGCAAGAGATTGTGTTTTAGACTAAAAGGGAATGCATTATAAGAAGAATCTTTACTTTGAAACTCTGTTCTTTACCTTTTTCACACTATGAAACAGCTTTGTATTCAACTTAAACACTGTTTCAGGGCAAGAGATTGTGTTTTAGACTAAAAGAGACTGCATTATAAGAAGAATCTTTACTTTGAAACTCTGTTCTTTACCTTTTTCACACTATGAAACAGCTTTGTATTCACCTTAAACACTGTTTCAGGGCAAGAGATTGTGTTTTAGACTAAAAGAGACTGCATTATAAGAAGAATCTTTACTTTGAAACTCTGTTCTTTACCTTTTTCACACTATGAAACAGCTTTGTATTCAACTTAAACACTGTTTCAGGGCAAGAGATTGTGTTTTAGACTAAAAGAGACTGCATTATAAGAAGAATCTTTACTTTGAAACTCTGTTCTTTACCTTTTTCACACTATGAAACAGCTTTGTATTCACCTTAAACACTGTTTCAGGGCAAGAGATTGTGTTTTAGACTAAAAGAGACTGCATTATAAGAAGAATCTTTACTTTGAAACTCTGTTCTTTACGTTTTTCACACTATGAAACAGCTTTGTATTCGCCTTAAACACTGTTTCAGGGCAAGAGATTGTGTTTTAGACTAAAAGGGAATGCATTATAAGAAGAATCTTTACTTTGAAACTCTGTTCTTTACCTTTTTCACACTATGAAACAGCTTTGTATTCACCTTAAACACTGTTTCAGGGCAAGAGATTGTGTTTTAGACTAAAAGGTAATGCATTATAAGAAGAATCTTTACTTTGAAACTCTGTTCTTTACCTTCTTCACACTATGAAACAGCTTTGTATTCGCCTTAAACACTGTTTCAGGGCAAGAGATTGTGTTTTAGACTAAAAGGTAATGCATTATAAGAAGAATCTTTACTTTGAAACTCTGTTCTTTACCTTCTTCACACTATGAAACAGCATTGTATTCGCCTTAAACACTGTTTCAGGGCAAGAGATTGTGTTTTAGACTAAAAGGGAATGCATTATATGAAGAATCTTTACTTTGAAACTCTGTTCTTTACCTTTTTCACACTATGAAACAGCTTTGTATTCACTTAAACAATGTATCAAGGCAAGAGATTGTGTTTTAGACTAAAAGAGACTGCATTATAAGAAGAATCTTTACTTTGAAACTCTGTTCTTTACCTTTTTCACACTATGAAACAGCTTTGTATTCACCTTAAACACTGTTTCAGGGCAAGAGATTGTGTTTTAGACTAAAAGGTATTGCATTATAAGAAGAATCTTTACGTTGAAACTGTTCTTTACCTTTTTCACACTATGAAACAGCTTTGTATTCAACTTAAACACTGTTTCAGGGCAAGAGATTGTGTTTTAGACTAAAAGAGACTGCATTATAAGAAGAATCTTTACTTTGAAAATGTTTACCTTTTTCACACTATTAAACAGCTTTGTATTCAACTTAAACACTGTTTCAGGGCAAGAGATTGTGTTTTAGACTAAAAGGTAATGCATTATAAGAAGAATCTTTACTTTGAAACTCTGTTCTTTACCTTCTTCACACTATGAAACAGCTTTGTATTCGCCTTAAACACTGTTTCAGGGCAAGAGATTGTGTTTTAGACTAAAAGGTAATGCATTATAAGAAGAATCTTTACTTTGAAACTCTGTTCTTTACCTTCTTCACACTATGAAACAGCTTTGTATTCGCCTTAAACACTGTTTCAGGGCAAGAGATTGTGTTTTAGACTAAAAGGGAATGCATTATAAGAAGAATCTTTACTTTGAAACTCTGTTCTTTACCTTTTTCACACTATGAAACAGCTTTGTATTCACCTTATACACTGTTTCAGGGCAAGAGATTGTGTTTTAGACTAAAAGGTATTGCATTATAAGAAGAATCTTTACGTTGAAACTGTTCTTTACCTTTTTCACACTATGAAACAGCTTTGTATTCAACTTAAACACTGTTTCAGGGCAAGAGATTGTGTTTTAGACTAAAAGAGACTGCATTATAAGAAGAATCTTTACTTTGAAAATGTTTACCTTTTTCACACTATTAAACAGCTTTGTATTCAACTTAAACACTGTTTCAGGGCAAGAGATTGTGTTTTAGACTAAAAGGTAATGCATTATAAGAAGAATCTTTACTTTGAAACTCTGTTCTTTACCTTCTTCACACTATGAAACAGCTTTGTATTCGCCTTAAACACTGTTTCAGGGCAAGAGATTGTGTTTTAGACTAAAAGGTAATGCATTATAAGAAGAATCTTTACTTTGAAACTCTGTTCTTTACCTTTTTCACACTATGAAACAGCTTTGTATTCGCCTTAAACACTGTTTCAGGGCAAGAGATTGTGTTTTAGACTAAAAGGGAATGCATTATAAGAAGAATCTTTACTTTGAAACTCTGTTCTTTACCTTTTTCACACTATGAAACAGCTTTGTATTCACCTTAAACACTGTTTCAGGGCAAGAGATTGTGTTTTAGACTAAAAGGTAATGCATTATAAGAAGAATCTTTACTTTGAAACTGTTCTTTACCTTTTTCACACTATGAAACAGCTTTGTATTCAACTTAAACACTGTTTCAGGGCAAGAGATTGTGTTTTAGACTAAAAGGTAATGCATTATAAGAAGAATCTTTACTTTGAAACTCTGTTCTTTACCTTCTTCACACTATGAAACAGCTTTGTATTCGCCTTAAACATTGTTTCAGGGCAAAAGATTGTGTTTCAGACTAAAAGGTAATGCATTATAAGAAGAATCTTTACTTTGAAAGTCTGTTCTTTACCTTCTGCACACTATGAAACAGCATTGTATTCGCCTTAAACACTGTTTCAGGGCAAGAGCTTGTGTTTTAGACTAAAAGGGAATGCATTATAAGAAGAATCTTTACTTTGAAACTCTGTTCTTTACCTTTTTCACACTATGAAACAGCTTTGTATTCAACTTAAACACTGTTTCAGGGCAAGAGATTGTGTTTTAGACTAAAAGAGACTGCATTATAAGAAGAATCTTTACTTTGAAACTCTGTTCTTTACCTTTTTCACACTATGAAACAGCTTTGTATTCACCTTAAACACTGTTTCAGGGCAAGAGATTGTGTTTTAGACTAAAAGAGACTGCATTATAAGAAGAATCTTTACTTTGAAACTCTGTTCTTTACCTTTTTCACACTATGAAACAGCTTTGTATTCAACTTAAACACTGTTTCAGGGCAAGAGATTGTGTTTTAGACTAAAAGAGACTGCATTATAAGAAGAATCTTTACTTTGAAACTCTGTTCTTTACCTTTTTCACACTATGAAACAGCTTTGTATTCACCTTAAACACTGTTTCAGGGCAAGAGATTGTGTTTTAGACTAAAAGAGACTGCATTATAAGAAGAATCTTTACTTTGAAACTCTGTTCTTTACGTTTTTCACACTATGAAACAGCTTTGTATTCGCCTTAAACACTGTTTCAGGGCAAGAGATTGTGTTTTAGACTAAAAGGGAATGCATTATAAGAAGAATCTTTACTTTGAAACTCTGTTCTTTACCTTTTTCACACTATGAAACAGCTTTGTATTCACCTTAAACACTGTTTCAGGGCAAGAGATTGTGTTTTAGACTAAAAGGTAATGCATTATAAGAAGAATCTTTACTTTGAAACTCTGTTCTTTACCTTCTTCACACTATGAAACAGCTTTGTATTCGCCTTAAACACTGTTTCAGGGCAAGAGATTGTGTTTTAGACTAAAAGGTAATGCATTATAAGAAGAATCTTTACTTTGAAACTCTGTTCTTTACCTTCTTCACACTATGAAACAGCATTGTATTCGCCTTAAACACTGTTTCAGGGCAAGAGATTGTGTTTTAGACTAAAAGGGAATGCATTATATGAAGAATCTTTACTTTGAAACTCTGTTCTTTACCTTTTTCACACTATGAAACAGCTTTGTATTCACTTAAACAATGTATCAAGGCAAGAGATTGTGTTTTAGACTAAAAGAGACTGCATTATAAGAAGAATCTTTACTTTGAAACTCTGTTCTTTACCTTTTTCACACTATGAAACAGCTTTGTATTCACCTTAAACACTGTTTCAGGGCAAGAGATTGTGTTTTAGACTAAAAGGTATTGCATTATAAGAAGAATCTTTACGTTGAAACTGTTCTTTACCTTTTTCACACTATGAAACAGCTTTGTATTCAACTTAAACACTGTTTCAGGGCAAGAGATTGTGTTTTAGACTAAAAGAGACTGCATTATAAGAAGAATCTTTACTTTGAAAATGTTTACCTTTTTCACACTATTAAACAGCTTTGTATTCAACTTAAACACTGTTTCAGGGCAAGAGATTGTGTTTTAGACTAAAAGGTAATGCATTATAAGAAGAATCTTTACTTTGAAACTCTGTTCTTTACCTTCTTCACACTATGAAACAGCTTTGTATTCGCCTTAAACACTGTTTCAGGGCAAGAGATTGTGTTTTAGACTAAAAGGGAATGCATTATAAGAAGAATCTTTACTTTGAAACTCTGTTCTTTACCTTTTTCACACTATGAAACAGCTTTGTATTCACCTTAAACACTGTTTCAGGGCAAGAGATTGTGTTTTAGACTAAAAGGTAATGCATTATAAGAAGAATCTTTACTTTGAAACTGTTCTTTACCTTTTTCACACTATGAAACAGCTTTGTATTCAACTTAAACACTGTTTCAGGGCAAGAGATTGTGTTTTAGACTAAAAGGTAATGCATTATAAGAAGAATCTTTACTTTGAAACTCTGTTCTTTACCTTCTTCACACTATGAAACAGCTTTGTATTCGCCTTAAACATTGTTTCAGGGCAAAAGATTGTGTTTCAGACTAAAAGGTAATGCATTATAAGAAGAATCTTTACTTTGAAAGTCTGTTCTTTACCTTCTGCACACTATGAAACAGCATTGTATTCGCCTTAAACACTGTTTCAGGACAAGAGATTGTGTTTTAGACTAAAAGGGATTGCATTATAAGAAGAATCTTTACTTTGAAACTCTGTTCATTACCTTTTTCACACTATGAAACAGCTTTGTATTCACTTAAACAATGTATCAAGGCAAGAGATTGTGTTTTAGACTAAAAGAGACTGCATTATAAGAAGAATCTTCACTTTGAAACTCTGTTCTTTACCTTTTTCACACTATGAAACAGCTTTGTATTCACCTTAAACACTGTTTCAGGGCAAGAGCTTGTGTTTTAGACTAAAAGGGAATGCATTATAAGAAGAATCTTTACTTTGAAACTCTGTTCTTTACCTTTTTCACACTATGAAACAGCTTTGTATTCAACTTAAACACTGTTTCAGGGCAAGAGATTGTGTTTTAGACTAAAAGGGAATGCATTATAAGAAGAATCTTTACTTTGAAACTCTGTTCTTTACCTTTTTCACACTATGAAACAGCTTTGTATTCACCTTAAACACTGTTTCAGGGCAAGAGATTGTGTTTTAGACTAAAAGGTAATGCATTATAAGAAGAATCTTTACTTTGAAACTGTTCTTTACCTTTTTCACACTATGAAACAGCTTTGTATTCAACTTAAACACTGTTTCAGGGCAAGAGATTGTGTTTTAGACTAAAAGGTAATGCATTATAAGAAGAATCTTTACTTTGAAACTCTGTTCTTTACCTTCTTCACACTATGAAACAGCTTTGTATTCGCCTTAAACATTGTTTCAGGGCAAAAGATTGTGTTTCAGACTAAAAGGTAATGCATTATAAGAAGAATCTTTACTTTGAAAGTCTGTTCTTTACCTTCTGCACACTATGAAACAGCATTGTATTCGCCTTAAACACTGTTTCAGGACAAGAGATTGTGTTTTAGACTAAAAGGGATTGCATTATAAGAAGAATCTTTACTTTGAAACTCTGTTCATTACCTTTTTCACACTATGAAACAGCTTTGTATTCAACTTAAACACTGTTTCAGGGCAAGAGCTTGTGTTTTAGACTAAAAGGGAATGCATTATAAGAAGAATCTTTACTTTGAAACTCTGTTCTTTACCTTTTTCACACTATGAAACAGCTTTGTATTCAACTTAAACACTGTTTCAGGGCAAGAGATTGTGTTTTAGACTAAAAGGGAATGCATTATAAGAAGAATCTTTACTTTGAAACTCTGTTCTTTACCTTTTTCACACTATGAAACAGCTTTGTATTCACCTTAAACACTGTTTCAGGGCAAGAGATTGTGTTTTAGACTAAAAGGTAATGCATTATAAGAAGAATCTTTACTTTGAAACTGTTCTTTACCTTTTTCACACTATGAAACAGCTTTGTATTCAACTTAAACACTGTTTCAGGGCAAGAGATTGTGTTTTAGACTAAAAGGTAATGCATTATAAGAAGAATCTTTACTTTGAAACTCTGTTCTTTACCTTCTTCACACTATGAAACAGCTTTGTATTCGCCTTAAACATTGTTTCAGGGCAAAAGATTGTGTTTCAGACTAAAAGGTAATGCATTATAAGAAGAATCTTTACTTTGAAAGTCTGTTCTTTACCTTCTGCACACTATGAAACAGCATTGTATTCGCCTTAAACACTGTTTCAGGACAAGAGATTGTGTTTTAGACTAAAAGGGATTGCATTATAAGAAGAATCTTTACTTTGAAACTCTGTTCATTACCTTTTTCACACTATGAAACAGCTTTGTATTCACTTAAACAATGTATCAAGGCAAGAGATTGTGTTTTAGACTAAAAGAGACTGCATTATAAGAAGAATCTTCACTTTGAAACTCTGTTCTTTACCTTTTTCACACTATGAAACAGCTTTGTATTCACCTTAAACACTGTTTCAGGGCAAGATCTTGTGTTTTAGACTAAAAGGGAATGCATTATAAGAAGAATCTTTACTTTGAAACTCTGTTCTTTACCTTTTTCACACTATGAAACAGCTTTGTATTCAACTTAAACACTGTTTCAGGGCAAGAGATTGTGTTTTAGACTAAAAGAGACTGCATTATAAGAAGAATCTTTACTTTGAAACTCTGTTCTTTACCTTTTTCACACTATGAAACAGCTTTGTATTCACCTTAAACACTGTTTCAGGGCAAGAGATTGTGTTTTAGACTAAAAGGGAATGCATTATAAGAAGAATCTTTACTTTGAAACTGTTCTTTACCTTTTTCACACTATGAAACAGCTTTGTATTCAACTTAAACACTGTTTCAGGGCAAGAGATTGTGTTTTAGACTAAAAGGTAATGCATTATAAGAAGAATCTTTACTTTGAAACTCTGTTCTTTACCTTCTTCACACTATGAAACAGCTTTGTATTCGCCTTAAACACTGTTTCAGGGCAAGAGATTGTGTTTTAGACTAAAAGGTAATGCATTATAAGAAGAATCTTTACTTTGAAACTGTTCTTTACCTTTTTCACACTATGAAACAGCTTTGTATTCAACTTAAACACTGTTTCAGGGCAAGAGATTGTGTTTTAGACTAAAAGGTAATGCATTATAAGAAGAATCTTTACTTTGAAACTCTGTTCTTTACCTTCTTCACACTATGAAACAGCTTTGTATTCGCCTTAAACACTGTTTCAGGGCAAGAGATTGTGTTTTAGACTAAAAGGTAATGCATTATAAGAAGAATCTTTACTTTGAAACTCTGTTCTTTACCTTTTTCACACTATGAAACAGCTTTGTATTCACCTTAAACACTGTTTCAGGGCAAGAGATTGTGTTTTAGACTAAAAGGTAATGCATTATAAGAAGAATCTTTACTTTGAAACTCTGTTCTTTACCTTCTTCACACTATGAAACAGCATTGTATTCGCCTTAAACACTGTTTCAGGGCAAGAGATTGTGTTTTAGACTAAAAGGGAATGCAATATATGAAGAATCTTTACTTTGAAACTCTGTTCTTTACCTTTTTCACACTATGAAACAGCTTTGTATTCACTTAAACAATGTATCAAGGCAAGAGATTGTGTTTTAGACTAAAAGAGACTGCATTATAAGAAGAATCTTTACTTTGAAACTCTGTTCTTTACCTTCTTCACACTATGAAACAGCTTTGTATTCACCTTAAACACTGTTTCAGGGCAAGAGATTGTGTTTTAGACTAAAAGAGACTGCATTATAAGAAGAATCTTTACTTTGAAACTGTTCTTTACCTTTTTCACACTATGAAACAGCTTTGTATTCAACTTAAACACTGTTTCAGGGCAAGAGATTGTGTTTTAGACTAAAAGGTAATGCATTATAAGAAGAATCTTTACTTTGAAACTCTGTTCTTTACCTTCTTCACACTATGAAACAGCTTTGTATTCGCCTTAAACACTGTTTCAGGGCAAGAGATTGTGTTTTAGACTAAAAGGTAATGCATTATAAGAAGAATCTTTACTTTGAAACTCTGTTCTTTACCTTCTTCACACTATGAAACAGCTTTGTATTCGCCTTAAACACTGTTTCAGGGCAAGAGATTGTGTTTTAGACTAAAAGGGAATGCATTATAAGAAGAATCTTTACTTTGAAACTCTGTTCTTTACCTTTTTCACACTATGAAACAGCTTTGTATTCAACTTAAACACTGTTTCAGGGCAAGAGATTGTGTTTTAGACTAAAAGAGACTGCATTATAAGAAGAATCTTTACTTTGAAACTCTGTTCTTTACCTTCTTCACACTATGAAACAGCTTTGTATTCACCTTAAACACTGTTTCAGGGCAAGAGATTGTGTTTTAGACTAAAAGGGAATGCATTATAAGAAGAATCTTTACTTTGAAACTGTTCTTTACCTTTTTCACACTATGAAACAGCTTTGTATTCGCCTTAAACACTGTTTCAGGGCAAGAGATTGTGTTTTAGACTAAAAGGTAATGCATTATAAGAAGAATCTTTACTTTGAAACTCTGTTCTTTACCTTCTTCACACTATGAAACAGCTTTGTATTCGCCTTAAACACTGTTTCAGGGCAAGAGATTGTGTTTTAGACTAAAAGGTAATGCATTATAAGAAGAATCTTTACTTTGAAACTCTGTTCTTTACCTTCTTCACACTATGAAACAGCATTGTATTCGCCTTAAACACTGTTTCAGGGCAAGAGATTGTGTTTTAGACTAAAAGGGAATGCATTATATGAAGAATCTTTACTTTGAAACTCTGTTCATTACCTTTTTCACACTATGAAACAGCTTTGTATTCACTTAAACAATGTATCAAGGCAAGAGATTGTGTTTTAGACTAAAAGGGAATGCATTATATGAAGAATCTTTACTTTGAAACTCTGTTCTTTACCTTCTTCACACTATGAAACAGCTTTGTATTCGCCTTAAACACTGTTTCAGGGCAAGAGATTGTGTTTTAGACTAAAAGGTAATGCATTATAAGAAGAATCTTTACTTTGAAACTCTGTTCTTTACCTTCTTCACACTATGAAACAGCATTATATTCGCCTTAAACACTGTTTCAGGGCAAGAGATTGTGTTTTAGACTAAAAGGGAATGCATTATATGAAGAATCTTTACTTTGAAACTGTTTACCTTTTTCACACTATTAAACAGCTTTGTATTCAACTTAAACACTGTTTCAGGGCAAGAGATTGTGTTTTAGACTAAAAGGTAATGCATTATAAGAAGAATCTTTACTTTGAAACTCTGTTCTTTACCTTCTTCACACTATGAAACAGCTTTGTATTCGCCTTAAACACTGTTTCAGGGCAAGAGATTGTGTTTTAGACTAAAAGGTAATGCATTATAAGAAGAATCTTTACTTTGAAACTCTGTTCTTTACCTTCTTCACACTATGAAACAGCTTTGTATTCGCCTTAAACACTGTTTCAGGGCAAGAGATTGTGTTTTAGACTAAAAGGTAATGCATTATAAGAAGAATCTTTACTTTGAAACTGTTCTTTACCTTCTTCACACTATGAAACAGCATTGTATTCGCCTTAAACACTGTTTCAGGGCAAGAGATTGTGTTTTAGACTAAAAGGGAATGCATTATAAGAAGAATCTTTACTTTGAAACTCTGTTCTTTACCTTTTTCACACTATGAAACAGCTTTGTATTCACCTTAAACACTGTTTCAGGGCAAGAGATTGTGTTTTAGACTAAAAGGTAATGCATTATAAGAAGAATCTTTACTTTGAAACTGTTCTTTACCTTTTTCACACTATGAAACAGCTTTGTATTCAACTTAAACACTGTTTCAGGGCAAGAGATTGTGTTTTAGACTAAAAGGTAATGCATTATAAGAAGAATCTTTACTTTGAAACTCTGTTCTTTACCTTCTTCACACTATGAAACAGCTTTGTATTCGCCTTAAACATTGTTTCAGGGCAAAAGATTGTGTTTCAGACTAAAAGGTAATGCATTATAAGAAGAATCTTTACTTTGAAAGTCTGTTCTTTACCTTCTGCACACTATGAAACAGCATTGTATTCGCCTTAAACACTGTTTCAGGACAAGAGATTGTGTTTTAGACTAAAAGGGATTGCATTATAAGAAGAATCTTTACTTTGAAACTCTGTTCATTACCTTTTTCACACTATGAAACAGCTTTGTATTCACTTAAACAATGTATCAAGGCAAGAGATTGTGTTTTAGACTAAAAGAGACTGCATTATAAGAAGAATCTTCACTTTGAAACTCTGTTCTTTACCTTTTTCACACTATGAAACAGCTTTGTATTCACCTTAAACACTGTTTCAGGGCAAGATCTTGTGTTTTAGACTAAAAGGGAATGCATTATAAGAAGAATCTTTACTTTGAAACTCTGTTCTTTACCTTTTTCACACTATGAAACAGCTTTGTATTCAACTTAAACACTGTTTCAGGGCAAGAGATTGTGTTTTAGACTAAAAGAGACTGCATTATAAGAAGAATCTTTACTTTGAAACTCTGTTCTTTACCTTTTTCACACTATGAAACAGCTTTGTATTCACCTTAAACACTGTTTCAGGGCAAGAGATTGTGTTTTAGACTAAAAGGGAATGCATTATAAGAAGAATCTTTACTTTGAAACTGTTCTTTACCTTTTTCACACTATGAAACAGCTTTGTATTCAACTTAAACACTGTTTCAGGGCAAGAGATTGTGTTTTAGACTAAAAGGTAATGCATTATAAGAAGAATCTTTACTTTGAAACTCTGTTCTTTACCTTCTTCACACTATGAAACAGCTTTGTATTCGCCTTAAACACTGTTTCAGGGCAAGAGATTGTGTTTTAGACTAAAAGGTAATGCATTATAAGAAGAATCTTTACTTTGAAACTGTTCTTTACCTTTTTCACACTATGAAACAGCTTTGTATTCAACTTAAACACTGTTTCAGGGCAAGAGATTGTGTTTTAGACTAAAAGGTAATGCATTATAAGAAGAATCTTTACTTTGAAACTCTGTTCTTTACCTTCTTCACACTATGAAACAGCTTTGTATTCGCCTTAAACACTGTTTCAGGGCAAGAGATTGTGTTTTAGACTAAAAGGTAATGCATTATAAGAAGAATCTTTACTTTGAAACTCTGTTCTTTACCTTTTTCACACTATGAAACAGCTTTGTATTCACCTTAAACACTGTTTCAGGGCAAGAGATTGTGTTTTAGACTAAAAGGTAATGCATTATAAGAAGAATCTTTACTTTGAAACTCTGTTCTTTACCTTCTTCACACTATGAAACAGCATTGTATTCGCCTTAAACACTGTTTCAGGGCAAGAGATTGTGTTTTAGACTAAAAGGGAATGCAATATATGAAGAATCTTTACTTTGAAACTCTGTTCTTTACCTTTTTCACACTATGAAACAGCTTTGTATTCACTTAAACAATGTATCAAGGCAAGAGATTGTGTTTTAGACTAAAAGAGACTGCATTATAAGAAGAATCTTTACTTTGAAACTCTGTTCTTTACCTTCTTCACACTATGAAACAGCTTTGTATTCACCTTAAACACTGTTTCAGGGCAAGAGATTGTGTTTTAGACTAAAAGAGACTGCATTATAAGAAGAATCTTTACTTTGAAACTGTTCTTTACCTTTTTCACACTATGAAACAGCTTTGTATTCAACTTAAACACTGTTTCAGGGCAAGAGATTGTGTTTTAGACTAAAAGGTAATGCATTATAAGAAGAATCTTTACTTTGAAACTCTGTTCTTTACCTTCTTCACACTATGAAACAGCTTTGTATTCGCCTTAAACACTGTTTCAGGGCAAGAGATTGTGTTTTAGACTAAAAGGTAATGCATTATAAGAAGAATCTTTACTTTGAAACTCTGTTCTTTACCTTCTTCACACTATGAAACAGCTTTGTATTCGCCTTAAACACTGTTTCAGGGCAAGAGATTGTGTTTTAGACTAAAAGGGAATGCATTATAAGAAGAATCTTTACTTTGAAACTCTGTTCTTTACCTTTTTCACACTATGAAACAGCTTTGTATTCAACTTAAACACTGTTTCAGGGCAAGAGATTGTGTTTTAGACTAAAAGAGACTGCATTATAAGAAGAATCTTTACTTTGAAACTCTGTTCTTTACCTTCTTCACACTATGAAACAGCTTTGTATTCACCTTAAACACTGTTTCAGGGCAAGAGATTGTGTTTTAGACTAAAAGGGAATGCATTATAAGAAGAATCTTTACTTTGAAACTGTTCTTTACCTTTTTCACACTATGAAACAGCTTTGTATTCGCCTTAAACACTGTTTCAGGGCAAGAGATTGTGTTTTAGACTAAAAGGTAATGCATTATAAGAAGAATCTTTACTTTGAAACTCTGTTCTTTACCTTCTTCACACTATGAAACAGCTTTGTATTCGCCTTAAACACTGTTTCAGGGCAAGAGATTGTGTTTTAGACTAAAAGGTAATGCATTATAAGAAGAATCTTTACTTTGAAACTCTGTTCTTTACCTTCTTCACACTATGAAACAGCATTGTATTCGCCTTAAACACTGTTTCAGGGCAAGAGATTGTGTTTTAGACTAAAAGGGAATGCATTATATGAAGAATCTTTACTTTGAAACTCTGTTCATTACCTTTTTCACACTATGAAACAGCTTTGTATTCAACTTAAACACTGTTTCAGGGCAAGAGCTTGTGTTTTAGACTAAAAGGGAATGCATTATAAGAAGAATCTTTACTTTGAAACTCTGTTCTTTACCTTTTTCACACTATGAAACAGCTTTGTATTCAACTTAAACACTGTTTCAGGGCAAGAGATTGTGTTTTAGACTAAAAGGGAATGCATTATAAGAAGAATCTTTACTTTGAAACTCTGTTCTTTACCTTTTTCACACTATGAAACAGCTTTGTATTCACCTTAAACACTGTTTCAGGGCAAGAGATTGTGTTTTAGACTAAAAGGTAATGCATTATAAGAAGAATCTTTACTTTGAAACTGTTCTTTACCTTTTTCACACTATGAAACAGCTTTGTATTCAACTTAAACACTGTTTCAGGGCAAGAGATTGTGTTTTAGACTAAAAGGTAATGCATTATAAGAAGAATCTTTACTTTGAAACTCTGTTCTTTACCTTCTTCACACTATGAAACAGCTTTGTATTCGCCTTAAACATTGTTTCAGGGCAAAAGATTGTGTTTCAGACTAAAAGGTAATGCATTATAAGAAGAATCTTTACTTTGAAAGTCTGTTCTTTACCTTCTGCACACTATGAAACAGCATTGTTTTCGCCTTAAACACTGTTTCAGGACAAGAGATTGTGTTTTAGACTAAAAGGGATTGCATTATAAGAAGAATCTTTACTTTGAAACTCTGTTCATTACCTTTTTCACACTATGAAACAGCTTTGTATTCACTTAAACAATGTATCAAGGCAAGAGATTGTGTTTTAGACTAAAAGAGACTGCATTATAAGAAGAATCTTCACTTTGAAACTCTGTTCTTTACCTTTTTCACACTATGAAACAGCTTTGTATTCACCTTAAACACTGTTTCAGGGCAAGATCTTGTGTTTTAGACTAAAAGGGAATGCATTATAAGAAGAATCTTTACTTTGAAACTCTGTTCTTTACCTTTTTCACACTATGAAACAGCTTTGTATTCAACTTAAACACTGTTTCAGGGCAAGAGATTGTGTTTTAGACTAAAAGAGACTGCATTATAAGAAGAATCTTTACTTTGAAACTCTGTTCTTTACCTTTTTCACACTATGAAACAGCTTTGTATTCACCTTAAACACTGTTTCAGGGCAAGAGATTGTGTTTTAGACTAAAAGGGAATGCATTATAAGAAGAATCTTTACTTTGAAACAGTTCTTTACCTTTTTCACACTATGAAACAGCTTTGTATTCAACTTAAACACTGTTTCAGGGCAAGAGATTGTGTTTTAGACTAAAAGGTAATGCATTATAAGAAGAATCTTTACTTTGAAACTCTGTTCTTTACCTTCTTCACACTATGAAACAGCTTTGTATTCGCCTTAAACACTGTTTCAGGGCAAGAGATTGTGTTTTAGACTAAAAGGTAATGCATTATAAGAAGAATCTTTACTTTGAAACTGTTCTTTACCTTTTTCACACTATGAAACAGCTTTGTATTCAACTTAAACACTGTTTCAGGGCAAGAGATTGTGTTTTAGACTAAAAGGTAATGCATTATAAGAAGAATCTTTACTTTGAAACTCTGTTCTTTACCTTCTTCACACTATGAAACAGCTTTGTATTCGCCTTAAACACTGTTTCAGGGCAAGAGATTGTGTTTTAGACTAAAAGGTAATGCATTATAAGAAGAATCTTTACTTTGAAACTCTGTTCTTTACCTTTTTCACACTATGAAACAGCTTTGTATTCACCTTAAACACTGTTTCAGGGCAAGAGATTGTGTTTTAGACTAAAAGGTAATGCATTATAAGAAGAATCTTTACTTTGAAACTCTGTTCTTTACCTTCTTCACACTATGAAACAGCATTGTATTCGCCTTAAACACTGTTTCAGGGCAAGAGATTGTGTTTTAGACTAAAAGGGAATGCAATATATGAAGAATCTTTACTTTGAAACTCTGTTCTTTACCTTTTTCACACTATGAAACAGCTTTGTATTCAACTTAAACACTGTTTCAGGGCAAGAGATTGTGTTTTAGACTAAAAGAGACTGCATTATAAGAAGAATCTTTACTTTGAAACTCTGTTCTTTACCTTCTTCACACTATGAAACAGCTTTGTATTCACCTTAAACACTGTTTCAGGGCAAGAGATTGTGTTTTAGACTAAAAGGGAATGCATTATAAGAAGAATCTTTACTTTGAAACTGTTCTTTACCTTTTTCACACTATGAAACAGCTTTGTATTCGCCTTAAACACTGTTTCAGGGCAAGAGATTGTGTTTTAGACTAAAAGGTAATGCATTATAAGAAGAATCTTTACTTTGAAACTCTGTTCTTTACCTTCTTCACACTATGAAACAGCTTTGTATTCGCCTTAAACACTGTTTCAGGGCAAGAGATTGTGTTTTAGACTAAAAGGTAATGCATTATAAGAAGAATCTTTACTTTGAAACTCTGTTCTTTACCTTCTTCACACTATGAAACAGCATTGTATTCGCCTTAAACACTGTTTCAGGGCAAGAGATTGTGTTTTAGACTAAAAGGGAATGCATTATATGAAGAATCTTTACTTTGAAACTCTGTTCTTTACCTTTTTCACACTATGAAACAGCTTTGTATTCACTTAAACAATGTATCAAGGCAAGAGATTGTGTTTTAGACTAAAAGAGACTGCATTATAAGAAGAATCTTTACTTTGAAACTCTGTTCTTTACCTTTTTCACACTATGAAACAGCTTTGTATTCACCTTAAACACTGTTTCAGGGCAAGAGATTGTGTTTTAGACTAAAAGGTATTGCATTATAAGAAGAATCTTTACTTTGAAACTGTTCTTTACCTTTTTCACACTATGAAACAGCTTTGTATTCAACTTAAACACTGTTTCAGGTCAAGAGATTGTGTTTTAGACTAAAAGAGACTGCATTATAAGAAGAATCTTTACTTTGAAACTGTTTACCTTTTTCACACTATTAAACAGCTTTGTATTCAACTTAAACACTGTTTCAGGGCAAGAGATTGTGTTTTAGACTAAAAGGTAACGCATTATAAGAAGAATCTTTACTTTGAAACTCTGTTCTTTACCTTCTTCACACTATGAAACAGCTTTGTATTCGCCTTAAACACTGTTTCAGGGCAAGAGATTGTGTTTTAGACTAAAAGGGAATGCATTATAAGAAGAATCTTTACTTTGAAACTCTGTTCTTTACCTTTTTCACACTATGAAACAGCTTTGTATTCAACTTAAACACTGTTTCAGGGCAAGAGATTGTGTTTTAGACTAAAAGAGACTGCATTATAAGAAGAATCTTTACTTTGAAACTCTGTTCTTTACCTTCTTCACACTATGAAACAGCTTTGTATTCACCTTAAACACTGTTTCAGGGCAAGAGATTGTGTTTTAGACTAAAAGGGAATGCATTATAAGAAGAATCTTTACTTTGAAACTGTTCTTTACCTTTTTCACACTATGAAACAGCTTTGTATTCGCCTTAAACACTGTTTTAGGGCAAGAGATTGTGTTTTAGACTAAAAGGTAATGCATTATAAGAAGAATCTTTACTTTGAAACTCTGTTCTTTACCTTCTTCACACTATGAAACAGCTTTGTATTCGCCTTAAACACTGTTTCAGGGCAAGAGATTGTGTTTTAGACTAAAAGGTAATGCATTATAAGAAGAATCTTTACTTTGAAACTCTGTTCTTTACCTTCTTCACACTATGAAACAGCATTGTATTCGCCTTAAACACTGTTTCAGGGCAAGAGATTGTGTTTTAGACTAAAAGGGAATGCATTATATGAAGAATCTTTACTTTGAAACTCAGTTCTTTACCTTTTTCACACTATGAAACAGCTTTGTATTCACTTAAACAATGTATCAAGGCAAGAGATTGTGTTTTAGACTAAAAGGTATTGCATTATAAGAAGAATCTTTACGTTGAAACTGTTCTTTACCTTTTTCACACTATGAAACAGCTTTGTATTCAACTTAAACACTGTTTCAGGGCAAGAGATTGTGTTTTAGACTAAAAGAGACTGCATTATAAGAAGAATCTTTACTTTGAAACTCTGTTCTTTACCTTTTTCACACTATGAAACAGCTTTGTATTCACCTTAAACACTGTTTCAGGGCAAGAGATTGTGTTTTAGACTAAAAGAGACTGCATTATAAGAAGAATCTTTACTTTGAAACTCTGTTCTTTACGTTTTTCACACTATGAAACAGCTTTGTATTCGCCTTAAACACTGTTTCAGGGCAAGAGATTGTGTTTTAGACTAAAAGGGAATGCATTATAAGAAGAATCTTTACTTTGAAACTCTGTTCTTTACCTTTTTCACACTATGAAACAGCTTTGTATTCACCTTAAACACTGTTTCAGGGCAAGAGATTGTGTTTTAGACTAAAAGGTAATGCATTATAAGAAGAATCTTTACTTTGAAACTCTGTTCTTTACCTTCTTCACACTATGAAACAGCTTTGTATTCGCCTTAAACACTGTTTCAGGGCAAGAGATTGTGTTTTAGACTAAAAGGTAATGCATTATAAGAAGAATCTTTACTTTGAAACTCTGTTCTTTACCTTCTTCACACTATGAAACAGCATTGTATTCGCCTTAAACACTGTTTCAGGGCAAGAGATTGTGTTTTAGACTAAAAGGGAATGCATTATATGAAGAATCTTTACTTTGAAACTCTGTTCTTTACCTTTTTCACACTATGAAACAGCTTTGTATTCACTTAAACAATGTATCAAGGCAAGAGATTGTGTTTTAGACTAAAAGAGACTGCATTATAAGAAGAATCTTTACTTTGAAACTCTGTTCTTTACCTTTTTCACACTATGAAACAGCTTTGTATTCAACTTAAACACTGTTTCAGGGCAAGAGATTGTGTTTTAGACTAAAAGGTAATGCATTATAAGAAGAATCTTTACTTTGAAACTCTGTTCTTTACCTTCTTCACACTATGAAACAGCTTTGTATTCGCCTTAAACACTGTTTCAGGGCAAGAGATTGTGTTTTAGACTAAAAGGTAATGCATTATAAGAAGAATCTTTACTTTGAAACTCTGTTCTTTACCTTTTTCACACTATGAAACAGCTTTGTATTCACCTTAAACACTGTTTCAGGGCAAGAGATTGTGTTTTAGACTAAAAGGTAATGCATTATAAGAAGAATCTTTACTTTGAAACTCTGTTCTTTACCTTCTTCACACTATGAAACAGCATTGTATTCGCCTTAAACACTGTTTCAGGGCAAGAGATTGTGTTTTAGACTAAAAGGGAATGCAATATATGAAGAATCTTTACTTTGAAACTCTGTTCTTTACCTTTTTCACACTATGAAACAGCTTTGTATTCACTTAAACAATGTATCAAGGCAAGAGATTGTGTTTTAGACTAAAAGAGACTGCATTATAAGAAGAATCTTTACTTTGAAACTCTGTTCTTTACCTTCTTCACACTATGAAACAGCTTTGTATTCACCTTAAACACTGTTTCAGGGCAAGAGATTGTGTTTTAGACTAAAAGAGACTGCATTATAAGAAGAATCTTTACTTTGAAACTGTTCTTTACCTTTTTCACACTATGAAACAGCTTTGTATTCAACTTAAACACTGTTTCAGGGCAAGAGATTGTGTTTTAGACTAAAAGGTAATGCATTATAAGAAGAATCTTTACTTTGAAACTCTGTTCTTTACCTTCTTCACACTATGAAACAGCTTTGTATTCGCCTTAAACACTGTTTCAGGGCAAGAGATTGTGTTGTAGACTAAAAGGTAATGCATTATAAGAAGAATCTTTACTTTGAAACTCTGTTCTTTACCTTCTTCACACTATGAAACAGCTTTGTATTCGCCTTAAACACTGTTTCAGGGCAAGAGATTGTGTTTTAGACTAAAAGGGAATGCATTATAAGAAGAATCTTTACTTTGAAACTCTGTTCTTTACCTTTTTCACACTATGAAACAGCTTTGTATTCAACTTAAACACTGTTTCAGGGCAAGAGATTGTGTTTTAGACTAAAAGAGACTGCATTATAAGAAGAATCTTTACTTTGAAACTCTGTTCTTTACCTTCTTCACACTATGAAACAGCTTTGTATTCACCTTAAACACTGTTTCAGGGCAAGAGATTGTGTTTTAGACTAAAAGGGAATGCATTATAAGAAGAATCTTTACTTTGAAACTGTTCTTTACCTTTTTCACACTATGAAACAGCTTTGTATTCGCCTTAAACACTGTTTCAGGGCAAGAGATTGTGTTTTAGACTAAAAGGTAATGCATTATAAGAAGAATCTTTACTTTGAAACTCTGTTCTTTACCTTCTTCACACTATGAAACAGCTTTGTATTCGCCTTAAACACTGTTTCAGGGCAAGAGATTGTGTTTTAGACTAAAAGGTAATGCATTATAAGAAGAATCTTTACTTTGAAACTCTGTTCTTTACCTTCTTCACACTATGAAACAGCATTGTATTCGCCTTAAACACTGTTTCAGGGCAAGAGATTGTGTTTTAGACTAAAAGGGAATGCATTATATGAAGAATCTTTACTTTGAAACTCTGTTCTTTACCTTTTTCACACTATGAAACAGCTTTGTATTCACTTAAACAATGTATCAAGGCAAGAGATTGTGTTTTAGACTAAAAGAGACTGCATTATAAGAAGAATCTTTACTTTGAAACTCTGTTCTTTACCTTTTTCACACTATGAAACAGCTTTGTATTCACCTTAAACACTGTTTCAGGGCAAGAGATTGTGTTTTAGACTAAAAGGTATTGCATTATAAGAAGAATCTTTACTTTGAAACTGTTCTTTACCTTTTTCACACTATGAAACAGCTTTGTATTCAACTTAAACACTGTTTCAGGTCAAGAGATTGTGTTTTAGACTAAAAGAGACTGCATTATAAGAAGAATCTTTACTTTGAAACTGTTTACCTTTTTCACACTATGAAACAGCTTTGTATTCAACTTAAACACTGTTTCAGGGCAAGAGATTGTGTTTTAGACTAAAAGAGACTGCATTATAAGAAGAATCTTTACTTTGAAACTCTGTTCTTTACCTTCTTCACACTATGAAACAGCTTTGTATTCACCTTAAACACTGTTTCAGGGCAAGAGATTGTGTTTTAGACTAAAAGGGAATGCATTATAAGAAGAATCTTTACTTTGAAACTGTTCTTTACCTTTTTCACACTATGAAACAGCTTTGTATTCGCCTTAAACACTGTTTTAGGGCAAGAGATTGTGTTTTAGACTAAAAGGTAATGCATTATAAGAAGAATCTTTACTTTGAAACTCTGTTCTTTACCTTTTTCACACTATGAAACAGCTTTGTATTCAACTTAAACACTGTTTCAGGGCAAGAGATTGTGTTTTAGACTAAAAGGGAATGCATTATAAGAAGAATCTTTACTTTGAAACTCTGTTCTTTACCTTTTTCACACTATGAAACAGCTTTGTATTCACCTTAAACACTGTTTCAGGGCAAGAGATTGTGTTTTAGACTAAAAGGTAATGCATTATAAGAAGAATCTATACTTTGAAACTGTTCTTTACCTTTTTCACACTATGAAACAGCTTTGTATTCAACTTAAACACTGTTTCAGGGCAAGAGATTGTGTTTTAGACTAAAAGGTAATGCATTATAAGAAGAATCTTTACTTTGAAACTCTGTTCTTTACCTTCTTCACACTATGAAACAGCTTTGTATTCGCCTTAAACATTGTTTCAGGGCAAAAGATTGTGTTTCAGACTAAAAGGTAATGCATTATAAGAAGAATCTTTACTTTGAAAGTCTGTTCTTTACCTTCTGCACACTATGAAACAGCATTGTATTCGCCTTAAACACTGTTTCAGGACAAGAGATTGTGTTTTAGACTAAAAGGGATTGCATTATAAGAAGAATCTTTACTTTGAAACTCTGTTCATTACCTTTTTCACACTATGAAACAGCTTTGTATTCACTTAAACAATGTATCAAGGCAAGAGATTGTGTTTTAGACTAAAAGAGACTGCATTATAAGAAGAATCTTCACTTTGAAACTCTGTTCTTTACCTTTTTCACACTATGAAACAGCTTTGTATTCACCTTAAACACTGTTTCAGGGCAAGATCTTGTGTTTTAGACTAAAAGGGAATGCATTATAAGAAGAATCTTTACTTTGAAACTCTGTTCTTTACCTTTTTCACACTATGAAACAGCTTTGTATTCAACTTAAACACTGTTTCAGGGCAAGAGATTGTGTTTTAGACTAAAAGAGACTGCATTATAAGAAGAATCTTTACTTTGAAACTGTTCTTTACCTTTTTCACACTATGAAACAGCTTTGTATTCAACTTAAACACTGTTTCAGGGCAAGAGATTGTGTTTTAGACTAAAAGGTAATGCATTATAAGAAGAATCTTTACTTTGAAACTCTGTTCTTTACCTTCTTCACACTATGAAACAGCTTTGTATTCGCCTTAAACACTGTTTCAGGGCAAGAGATTGTGTTTTAGACTAAAAGGTAATGCATTATAAGAAGAATCTTTACTTTGAAACTGTTCTTTACCTTTTTCACACTATGAAACAGCTTTGTATTCAACTTAAACACTGTTTCAGGGCAAGAGATTGTGTTTTAGACTAAAAGGTAATGCATTATAAGAAGAATCTTTACTTTGAAACTCTGTTCTTTACCTTCTTCACACTATGAAACAGCTTTGTATTCGCCTTAAACACTGTTTCAGGGCAAGAGATTGTGTTTTAGACTAAAAGGTAATGCATTATAAGAAGAATCTTTACTTTGAAACTCTGTTCTTTACCTTTTTCACACTATGAAACAGCTTTGTATTCACCTTAAACACTGTTTCAGGGCAAGAGATTGTGTTTTAGACTAAAAGGTAATGCATTATAAGAAGAATCTTTACTTTGAAACTCTGTTCTTTACCTTCTTCACACTATGAAACAGCATTGTATTCGCCTTAAACACTGTTTCAGGGCAAGAGATTGTGTTTTAGACTAAAAGGGAATGCAATATATGAAGAATCTTTACTTTGAAACTCTGTTCTTTACCTTTTTCACACTATGAAACAGCTTTGTATTCACTTAAACAATGTATCAAGGCAAGAGATTGTGTTTTAGACTAAAAGAGACTGCATTATAAGAAGAATCTTTACTTTGAAACTCTGTTCTTTACCTTCTTCACACTATGAAACAGCTTTGTATTCACCTTAAACACTGTTTCAGGGCAAGAGATTGTGTTTTAGACTAAAAGAGACTGCATTATAAGAAGAATCTTTACTTTGAAACTGTTCTTTACCTTTTTCACACTATGAAACAGCTTTGTATTCAACTTAAACACTGTTTCAGGGCAAGAGATTGTGTTTTAGACTAAAAGGTAATGCATTATAAGAAGAATCTTTACTTTGAAACTCTGTTCTTTACCTTCTTCACACTATGAAACAGCTTTGTATTCGCCTTAAACACTGTTTCAGGGCAAGAGATTGTGTTTTAGACTAAAAGGTAATGCATTATAAGAAGAATCTTTACTTTGAAACTCTGTTCTTTACCTTCTTCACACTATGAAACAGCTTTGTATTCGCCTTAAACACTGTTTCAGGGCAAGAGATTGTGTTTTAGACTAAAAGGGAATGCATTATAAGAAGAATCTTTACTTTGAAACTCTGTTCTTTACCTTTTTCACACTATGAAACAGCTTTGTATTCAACTTAAACACTGTTTCAGGGCAAGAGATTGTGTTTTAGACTAAAAGAGACTGCATTATAAGAAGAATCTTTACTTTGAAACTCTGTTCTTTACCTTCTTCACACTATGAAACAGCTTTGTATTCACCTTAAACACTGTTTCAGGGCAAGAGATTGTGTTTTAGACTAAAAGGGAATGCATTATAAGAAGAATCTTTACTTTGAAACTGTTCTTTACCTTTTTCACACTATGAAACAGCTTTGTATTCGCCTTAAACACTGTTTCAGGGCAAGAGATTGTGTTTTAGACTAAAAGGTAATGCATTATAAGAAGAATCTTTACTTTGAAACTCTGTTCTTTACCTTCTTCACACTATGAAACAGCTTTGTATTCGCCTTAAACACTGTTTCAGGGCAAGAGATTGTGTTTTAGACTAAAAGGTAATGCATTATAAGAAGAATCTTTACTTTGAAACTCTGTTCTTTACCTTCTTCACACTATGAAACAGCATTGTATTCGCCTTAAACACTGTTTCAGGGCAAGAGATTGTGTTTTAGACTAAAAGGGAATGCATTATATGAAGAATCTTTACTTTGAAACTCTGTTCTTTACCTTTTTCACACTATGAAACAGCTTTGTATTCACTTAAACAATGTATCAAGGCAAGAGATTGTGTTTTAGACTAAAAGAGACTGCATTATAAGAAGAATCTTTACTTTGAAACTCTGTTCTTTACCTTTTTCACACTATGAAACAGCTTTGTATTCACCTTAAACACTGTTTCAGGGCAAGAGATTGTGTTTTAGACTAAAAGGTATTGCATTATAAGAAGAATCTTTACTTTGAAACTGTTCTTTACCTTTTTCACACTATGAAACAGCTTTGTATTCAACTTAAACACTGTTTCAGGTCAAGAGATTGTGTTTTAGACTAAAAGAGACTGCATTATAAGAAGAATCTTTACTTTGAAACTGTTTACCTTTTTCACACTATTAAACAGCTTTGTATTCAACTTAAACACTGTTTCAGGGCAAGAGATTGTGTTTTAGACTAAAAGGTAACGCATTATAAGAAGAATCTTTACTTTGAAACTCTGTTCTTTACCTTCTTCACACTATGAAACAGCTTTGTATTCGCCTTAAACACTGTTTCAGGGCAAGAGATTGTGTTTTAGACTAAAAGGGAATGCATTATAAGAAGAATCTTTACTTTGAAACTCTGTTCTTTACCTTTTTCACACTATGAAACAGCTTTGTATTCAACTTAAACACTGTTTCAGGGCAAGAGATTGTGTTTTAGACTAAAAGAGACTGCATTATAAGAAGAATCTTTACTTTGAAACTCTGTTCTTTACCTTCTTCACACTATGAAACAGCTTTGTATTCACCTTAAACACTGTTTCAGGGCAAGAGATTGTGTTTTAGACTAAAAGGGAATGCATTATAAGAAGAATCTTTACTTTGAAACTGTTCTTTACCTTTTTCACACTATGAAACAGCTTTGTATTCGCCTTAAACACTGTTTCAGGGCAAGAGATTGTGTTTTAGACTAAAAGGTAATGCATTATAAGAAGAATCTTTACTTTGAAACTCTGTTCTTTACCTTCTACACACTATGAAACAGCTTTGTATTCGCCTTAAACACTGTTTCAGGGCAAGAGATTGTGTTTTAGACTAAAAGGTAATGCATTATAAGAAGAATCTTTACTTTGAAACTCTGTTCTTTACCTTCTTCACACTATGAAACAGCATTGTATTCGCCTTAAACACTGTTTCAGGGCAAGAGATTGTGTTTTAGACTAAAAGGGAATGCATTATATGAAGAATCTTTACTTTGAAACTCAGTTCTTTACCTTTTTCACACTATGAAACAGCTTTGTATTCACTTAAACAATGTATCAAGGCAAGAGATTGTGTTTTAGACTAAAAGGTATTGCATTATAAGAAGAATCTTTACGTTGAAACTGTTCTTTACCTTTTTCACACTATGAAACAGCTTTGTATTCAACTTAAACACTGTTTCAGGGCAAGAGATTGTGTTTTAGACTAAAAGAGACTGCATTATAAGAAGAATCTTTACTTTGAAAATGTTTACCTTTTTCACACTATTAAACAGCTTTGTATTCAACTTAAACACTGTTTCAGGGCAAGAGATTGTGTTTTAGACTAAAAGGTAATGCATTATAAGAAGAATCTTTACTTTGAAACTCTGTTCTTTACCTTCTTCACACTATGAAACAGCTTTGTATTCGCCTTAAACACTGTTTCAGGGCAAGAGATTGTGTTTTAGACTAAAAGGTAATGCATTATAAGAAGAATCTTTACTTTGAAACTCTGTTCTTTACCTTCTTCACACTATGAAACAGCTTTGTATTCGCCTTAAACACTCTTTCAGGGCAAGAGATTGTGTTTTAGACTAAAAGGGAATGCATTATAAGAAGAATCTTTACTTTGAAACTCTGTTCTTTACCTTTTTCACACTATGAAACAGCTTTGTATTCAACTTAAACACTGTTTCAGGGCAAGAGATTGTGTTTTAGACTAAAAGAGACTGCATTATAAGAAGAATCTTTACTTTGAAACTCTGTTCTTTACCTTTTTCACACTATGAAACAGCTTTGTATTCGCCTTAAACACTGTTTCAGGGCAAGAGATTGTGTTTTAGACTAAAAGGGAATGCATTATAAGAAGAATCTTTACTTTGAAACTCTGTTCTTTACCTTTTTCACACTATGAAACAGCTTTGTATTCACCTTAAACACTGTTTCAGGGCAAGAGATTGTGTTTTAGACTAAAAGGTAATGCATTATAAGAAGAATCTTTACTTTGAAACTGTTCTTTACCTTTTTCACACTATGAAACAGCTTTGTATTCAACTTAAACACTGTTTCAGGGCAAGAGATTGTGTTTTAGACTAAAAGGTAATGCATTATAAGAAGAATCTTTACTTTGAAACTCTGTTCTTTACCTTCTTCACACTATGAAACAGCTTTGTATTCGCCTTAAACACTGTTTCAGGGCAAGAGATTGTGTTTTAGACTAAAAGGTAATGCATTATAAGAAGAATCTTTACTTTGAAACTCTGTTCTTTA
Source organism: Electrophorus electricus (assembly GCF_041902795.1). Lineage (NCBI taxonomy): Eukaryota > Metazoa > Chordata > Actinopteri > Gymnotiformes > Gymnotidae > Electrophorus > Electrophorus electricus. Next base: position 5,604,871 of record NC_137522.1, read on the forward strand.
CCTTTTTCACACTATGAAACAGCTTTGTATTCAACTTAAACACTGTTTCAGGGCAAGAGATTGTGTTTTAGACTAAAAGAGACTGCATTATAAGAAGAATCTTTACTTTGAAACTGTTTACCTTTTTCACACTATTAAACAGCTTTGTATTCAACTTAAACACTGTTTCAGGGCAAGAGATTGTGTTTTAGACTAAAAGGTAATGCATTATAAGAAGAATCTTTACTTTGAAACTCTGTTCTTTACCTTCTTCACACTATGAAACAGCTTTGTATTCGCCTTAAACACTGTTTCAGGGCAAGAGATTGTGTTTTAGACTAAAAGGTAATGCATTATAAGAAGAATCTTTACTTTGAAACTCTGTTCTTTACCTTCTTCACACTATGAAACAGCTTTGTATTCGCCTTAAACACTGTTTCAGGGCAAGAGATTGTGTTTTAGACTAAAAGGGAATGCATTATAAGAAGAATCTTTACTTTGAAACTCTGTTCTTTACCTTTTTCACACTATGAAACAGCTTTGTATTCAACTTAAACACTGTTTCAGGGCAAGAGATTGTGTTTTAGACTAAAAGAGACTGCATTATAAGAAGAATCTTTACTTTGAAACTCTGTTCTTTACCTTCTTCACACTATGAAACAGCTTTGTATTCACCTTAAACACTGTTTCAGGGCAAGAGATTGTGTTTTAGACTAAAAGGGAATGCATTATAAGAAGAATCTTTACTTTGAAACTGTTCTTTACCTTTTTCACACTATGAAACAGCTTTGTATTCGCCTTAAACACTGTTTCAGGGCAAGAGATTGTGTTTTAGACTAAAAGGTAATGCATTATATGAAGAATCTTTACTTTGAAACTCTGTTCTTTACCTTCTTCACACTATGAAACAGCTTTGTATTCGCCTTAAACACTGTTTCAGGGCAAGAGATTGTGTTTTAGACTAAAAGGTAATGCATTATAAGAAGAATCTTTACTTTGAAACTCTGTTCTTTACCTTCTTCACACTATGAAACAGCTTTGTATTCGCCTTAAACACTGTTTCAGGGCAAGAGATTGTGTTTTAGACTAAAAGGGAATGCATTATAAGAAGAATCTTTACTTTGAAACTCTGTTCTTTACCTTTTTCACACTATGAAACAGCTTTGTATTCAACTTAAACACTGTTTCAGGGCAAGAGATTGTGTTTTAGACTAAAAGAGACTGCATTATAAGAAGAATCTTTACTTTGAAACTCTGTTCTTTACCTTCTTCACACTATGAAACAGCTTTGTATTCACCTTAAACACTGTTTCAGGGCAAGAGATTGTGTTTTAGACTAAAAGGGAATGCATTATAAGAAGAATCTTTACTTTGAAACTGTTCTTTACCTTTTTCACACTATGAAACAGCTTTGTATTCGCCTTAAACACTGTTTCAGGGCAAGAGATTGTGTTTTAGACTAAAAGTTAATGCATTATAAGAAGAATCTTTACTTTGAAACTCTGTTCTTTACCTTCTTCACACTATGAAACAGCTTAGTATTCGCCTTAAACACTGTTTCAGGGCAAGAGATTGTGTTTTAGACTAAAAGGTAATGCATTATAAGAAGAATCTTTACTTTGAAACTCTGTTCTTTACCTTCTTCACACTATGAAACAGCATTGTATTCGCCTTAAACACTGTTTCAGGGCAAGAGATTGTGTTTTAGACTAAAAGGTATTGCATTATAAGAAGAATCTTTACTTTGAAACTCTGTTCTTTACCTTTTTCACACTATGAAACAGCTTTGTATTCAACTTAAACACTGTTTCAGGGCAAGAGATTGTGTTTTAGACTAAAAGAGACTGCATTATAAGAAGAATCTTTACTTTGAAACTCTGTTCTTTACCTTCTTCACACTATGAAACAGCTTTGTATTCACCTTAAACACTGTTTCAGGGCAAGAGATTGTGTTTTAGACTAAAAGGGAATGCATTATAAGAAGAATCTTTACTTTGAAACTGTTCTTTACCTTTTTCACACTATGAAACAGCTTTGTATTCGCCTTAAACACTGTTTCAGGGCAAGAGATTGTGTTTTAGACTAAAAGGTAATGCATTATAAGAAGAATCTTTACTTTGAAACTCTGTTCTTTACCTTCTTCACACTATGAAACAGCTTTGTATTCGCCTTAAACACTGTTTCAGGGCAAGAGATTGTGTTTTAGACTAAAAGGTAATGCATTATAAGAAGAATCTTTACTTTGAAACTCTGTTCTTTACCTTCTTCACACTATGAAACAGCATTGTATTCGCCTTAAACACTGTTTCAGGGCAAGAGATTGTGTTTTAGACTAAAAGGGAATGCATTATATGAAGAATCTTTACTTTGAAACTCAGTTCTTTACCTTTTTCACACTATGAAACAGCTTTGTATTCACTTAAACAATGTATCAAGGCAAGAGATTGTGTTTTAGACTAAAAGGTATTGCATTATAAGAAGAATCTTTACGTTGAAACTGTTCTTTACCTTTTTCACACTATGAAACAGCTTTGTATTCAACTTAAACACTGTTTCAGGGCAAGAGATTGTGTTTTAGACTAAAAGAGACTGCATTATAAGAAGAATCTTTACTTTGAAAATGTTTACCTTTTTCACACTATTAAACAGCTTTGTATTCAACTTAAACACTGGTTCAGGGCAAGAGATTGTGTTTTAGACTAAAAGGTAATGCATTATAAGAAGAATCTTTACTTTGAAACTCTGTTCTTTACCTTCTTCACACTATGAAACAGCTTTGTATTCGCCTTAAACACTGTTTCAGGGCAAGAGATTGTGTTTTAGACTAAAAGGTAATGCATTATAAGAAGAATCTTTACTTTGAAACTCTGTTCTTTACCTTCTTCACACTATGAAACAGCTTTGTATTCGCCTTAAACACTGTTTCAGGGCAAGAGATTGTGTTTTAGACTAAAAGGGAATGCATTATAAGAAGAATCTTTACTTTGAAACTCTGTTCTTTACCTTTTTCACACTATGAAACAGCTTTGTATTCAACTTAAACACTGTTTCAGGGCAAGAGATTGTGTTTTAGACTAAAAGAGACTGCATTATAAGAAGAATCTTTACTTTGAAACTCTGTTCTTTATCTTTTTCACACTATGAAACAGCTTTGTATTCGCCTTAAACACTGTTTCAGGGCAAGAGATTGTGTTTTAGACTAAAAGGGAATGCATTATAAGAAGAATCTTTACTTTGAAACTCTGTTCTTTACCTTTTTCACACTATGAAACAGCTTTGTATTCACCTTAAACACTGTTTCAGGGCAAGAGATTGTGTTTTAGACTAAAAGGTAATGCATTATAAGAAGAATCTTTACTTTGAAACTGTTCTTTACCTTTTTCACACTATGAAACAGCTTTGTATTCAACTTAAACACTGTTTCAGGGCAAGAGATTGTGTTTTAGACTAAAAGGTAATGCATTATAAGAAGAATCTTTACTTTGAAACTCTGTTCTTTACCTTCTTCACACTATGAAACAGCTTTGTATTCGCCTTAAACATTGTTTCAGGGCAAAAGATTGTGTTTCAGACTAAAAGGTAATGCATTATAAGAAGAATCTTTACTTTGAAAGTCTGTTCTTTACCTTCTGCACACTATGAAACAGCATTGTATTCGCCTTAAACACTGTTTCAGGACAAGAGATTGTGTTTTAGACTAAAAGGGATTGCATTATAAGAAGAATCTTTACTTTGAAACTCTGTTCATTACCTTTTTCACACTATGAAACAGCTTTGTATTCACTTAAACAATGTATCAAGGCAAGAGATTGTGTTTTAGACTAAAAGAGACTGCATTATAAGAAGAATCTTCACTTTGAAACTCTGTTCTTTACCTTTTTCACACTATGAAACAGCTTTGTATTCACCTTAAACACTGTTTCAGGGCAAGAGCTTGTGTTTTAGACTAAAAGGGAATGCATTATAAGAAGAATCTTTACTTTGAAACTCTGTTCTTTACCTTTTTCACACTATGAAACAGCTTTGTATTCAACTTAAACACTGTTTCAGGGCAAGAGATTGTGTTTTAGACTAAAAGGGAATGCATTATAAGAAGAATCTTTACTTTGAAACTCTGTTCTTTACCTTTTTCACACTATGAAACAGCTTTGTATTCACCTTAAACACTGTTTCAGGGCAAGAGATTGTGTTTTAGACTAAAAGGTAATGCATTATAAGAAGAATCTTTACTTTGAAACTGTTCTTTACCTTTTTCACACTATGAAACAGCTTTGTATTCAACTTAAACACTGTTTCAGGGCAAGAGATTGTGTTTTAGACTAAAAGGTAATGCATTATAAGAAGAATCTTTACTTTGAAACTCTGTTCTTTACCTTCTTCACACTATGAAACAGCTTTGTATTCGCCTTAAACATTGTTTCAGGGCAAAAGATTGTGTTTCAGACTATAAGGTAATGCATTATAAGAAGAATCTTTACTTTGAAAGTCTGTTCTTTACCTTCTGCACACTATGAAACAGCATTGTATTCGCCTTAAACACTGTTTCAGGACAAGAGATTGTGTTTTAGACTAAAAGGGATTGCATTATAAGAAGAATCTTTACTTTGAAACTCTGTTCATTACCTTTTTCACACTATGAAACAGCTTTGTATTCACTTAAACAATGTATCAAGGCAAGAGATTGTGTTTTAGACTAAAAGAGACTGCATTATAAGAAGAATCTTCACTTTGAAACTCTGTTCTTTACCTTTTTCACACTATGAAACAGCTTTGTATTCACCTTAAACACTGTTTCAGGGCAAGATCTTGTGTTTTAGACTAAAAGGGAATGCATTATAAGAAGAATCTTTACTTTGAAACTCTGTTCTTTACCTTTTTCACACTATGAAACAGCTTTGTATTCAACTTAAACACTGTTTCAGGGCAAGAGATTGTGTTTTAGACTAAAAGAGACTGCATTATAAGAAGAATCTTTACTTTGAAACTCTGTTCTTTACCTTTTTCACACTATGAAACAGCTTTGTATTCACCTTAAACACTGTTTCAGGGCAAGAGATTGTGTTTTAGACTAAAAGGGAATGCATTATAAGAAGAATCTTTACTTTGAAACTGTTCTTTACCTTTTTCACACTATGAAACAGCTTTGTATTCAACTTAAACACTGTTTCAAGGCAAGAGATTGTGTTTTAGACTAAAAGGTAATGCATTATAAGAAGAATCTTTACTTTGAAACTCTGTTCTTTACCTTCTTCACACTATGAAACAGCTTTGTATTCGCCTTAAACACTGTTTCAGGGCAAGAGATTGTGTTTTAGACTAAAAGGTAATGCATTATAAGAAGAATCTTTACTTTGAAACTGTTCTTTACCTTTTTCACACTATGAAACAGCTTTGTATTCAACTTAAACACTGTTTCAGGGCAAGAGATTGTGTTTTAGACTAAAAGGTAATGCATTATAAGAAGAATCTTTACTTTGAAACTCTGTTCTTTACCTTCTTCACACTATGAAACAGCTTTGTATTCGCCTTAAACACTGTTTCAGGGCAAGAGATTGTGTTTTAGACTAAAAGGTAATGCATTATAAGAAGAATCTTTACTTTGAAACTCTGTTCTTTACCTTCTTCACACTATGAAACAGCATTGTATTCGCCTTAAACACTGTTTCAGGGCAAGAGATTGTGTTTTAGACTAAAAGGGAATGCAATATATGAAGAATCTTTACTTTGAAACTCTGTTCTTTACCTTTTTCACACTATGAAACAGCTTTGTATTCACTTAAACAATGTATCAAGGCAAGAGATTGTGTTTTAGACTAAAAGAGACTGCATTATAAGAAGAATCTTTACTTTGAAACTCTGTTCTTTACCTTCTTCACACTATGAAACAGCTTTGTATTCACCTTAAACACTGTTTCAGGGCAAGAGATTGTGTTTTAGACTAAAAGAGACTGCATTATAAGAAGAATCTTTACTTTGAAACTGTTCTTTACCTTTTTCACACTATGAAACAGCTTTGTATTCAACTTAAACACTGTTTCAGGGCAAGAGACTGTGTTTTAGACTAAAAGGTAATGCATTATAAGAAGAATCTTTACTTTGAAACTCTGTTCTTTACCTTCTTCACACTATGAAACAGCTTTGTATTCGCCTTAAACACTGTTTCAGGGCAAGAGATTGTGTTTTAGACTAAAAGGTAATGCATTATAAGAAGAATCTTTACTTTGAAACTCTGTTCTTTACCTTTTTCACACTATGAAACAGCTTTGTATTCACCTTAAACACTGTTTCAGGGCAAGAGATTGTGTTTTAGACTAAAAGGTATTGCATTATAAGAAGAATCTTTACTTTGAAACTGTTCTTTACCTTTTTCACACTATGAAACAGCTTTGTATTCAACTTAAACACTGTTTCAGGGCAAGAGATTGTGTTTTAGACTAAAAGAGACTGCATTATAAGAAGAATCTTTACTTTGAAACTGTTTACCTTTTTCACACTATTAAACAGCTTTGTATTCAACTTAAACACTGTTTCAGGGCAAGAGATTGTGTTTTAGACTAAAAGGTAATGCATTATAAGAAGAATCTTTACTTTGAAACTCTGTTCTTTACCTTCTTCACACTATGAAACAGCTTTGTATTCGCCTTAAACACTGTTTCAGGGCAAGAGATTGTGTTTTAGACTAAAAGGTAATGCATTATAAGAAGAATCTTTACTTTGAAACTCTGTTCTTTACCTTCTTCACACTATGAAACAGCTTTGTATTCGCCTTAAACACTGTTTCAGGGCAAGAGATTGTGTTTTAGACTAAAAGGGAATGCATTATAAGAAGAATCTTTACTTTGAAACTCTGTTCTTTACCTTTTTCACACTATGAAACAGCTTTGTATTCAACTTAAACACTGTTTCAGGGCAAGAGATTGTGTTTTAGACTAAAAGAGACTGCATTATAAGAAGAATCTTTACTTTGAAACTCTGTTCTTTACCTTCTTCACACTATGAAACAGCTTTGTATTCACCTTAAACACTGTTTCAGGGCAAGAGATTGTGTTTTAGACTAAAAGGGAATGCATTATAAGAAGAATCTTTACTTTGAAACTGTTCTTTACCTTTTTCACACTATGAAACAGCTTTGTATTCGCCTTAAACACTGTTTCAGGGCAAGAGATTGTGTTTTAGACTAAAAGGTAATGCATTATAAGAAGAATCTTTACTTTGAAACTCTGTTCTTTACCTTTTTCACACTATGAAACAGCTTTGTATTCACCTTAAACACTGTTTCAGGGCAAGAGATTGTGTTTTAGACTAAAAGGTATTGCATTATAAGAAGAATCTTTACTTTGAAACTGTTCTTTACCTTTTTCACACTATGAAACAGCTTTGTATTCAACTTAAACACTGTTTCAGGGCAAGAGATTGTGTTTTAGACTAAAAGAGACTGCATTATAAGAAGAATCTTTACTTTGAAACTGTTTACCTTTTTCACACTATTAAACAGCTTTGTATTCAACTTAAACACTGTTTCAGGGCAAGAGATTGTGTTTTAGACTAAAAGGTAATGCATTATAAGAAGAATCTTTACTTTGAAACTCTGTTCTTTACCTTCTTCACACTATGAAACAGCTTTGTATTCGCCTTAAACACTGTTTCAGGGCAAGAGATTGTGTTTTAGACTAAAAGGTAATGCATTATAAGAAGAATCTTTACTTTGAAACTCTGTTCTTTACCTTCTTCACACTATGAAACAGCTTTGTATTCGCCTTAAACACTGTTTCAGGGCAAGAGATTGTGTTTTAGACTAAAAGGGAATGCATTATAAGAAGAATCTTTACTTTGAAACTCTGTTCTTTACCTTTTTCACACTATGAAACAGCTTTGTATTCAACTTAAACACTGTTTCAGGGCAAGAGATTGTGTTTTAGACTAAAAGAGACTGCATTATAAGAAGAATCTTTACTTTGAAACTCTGTTCTTTACCTTCTTCACACTATGAAACAGCTTTGTATTCACCTTAAACACTGTTTCAGGGCAAGAGATTGTGTTTTAGACTAAAAGGGAATGCATTATAAGAAGAATCTTTACTTTGAAACTGTTCTTTACCTTTTTCACACTATGAAACAGCTTTGTATTCGCCTTAAACACTGTTTCAGGGCAAGAGATTGTGTTTTAGACTAAAAGTTAATGCATTATAAGAAGAATCTTTACTTTGAAACTCTGTTCTTTACCTTCTTCACACTATGAAACAGCTTTGTATTCGCCTTAAACACTGTTTCAGGGCAAGAGATTGTGTTTTAGACTAAAAGGTAATGCATTATAAGAAGAATCTTTACTTTGAAACTCTGTTCTTTACCTTCTTCACACTATGAAACAGCATTGTATTCGCCTTAAACACTGTTTCAGGGCAAGAGATTGTGTTTTAGACTAAAAGGGAATGCATTATATGAAGAATCTTTACTTTGAAACTCTGTTCTTTACCTTTTTCACACTATGAAACAGCTTTGTATTCACTTAAACAATGTATCAAGGCAAGAGATTGTGTTTTAGACTAAAAGAGACTGCATTATAAGAAGAATCTTTACTTTGAAACTCTGTTCTTTACCTTTTTCACACTATGAAACAGCTTTGTATTCACCTTAAACACTGTTTCAGGGCAAGAGATTGTGTTTTAGACTAAAAGGTATTGCATTATAAGAAGAATCTTTACTTTGAAACTGTTCTTTACCTTTTTCACACTATGAAACAGCTTTGTATTCAACTTAAACACTGTTTCAGGTCAAGAGATTGTGTTTTAGACTAAAAGAGACTGCATTATAAGAAGAATCTTTACTTTGAAACTGTTTACCTTTTTCACACTATTAAACAGCTTTGTATTCAACTTAAACACTGTTTCAGGGCAAGAGATTGTGTTTTAGACTAAAAGGTAATGCATTATAAGAAGAATCTTTACTTTGAAACTCTGTTCTTTACCTTCTTCACACTATGAAACAGCTTTGTATTCGCCTTAAACACTGTTTCAGGGCAAGAGATTGTGTTTTAGACTAAAAGGGAATGCATTATAAGAAGAATCTTTACTTTGAAACTCTGTTCTTTACCTTCTTCACACTATGAAACAGCTTTGTATTCAACTTAAACACTGTTTCAGGGCAAGAGATTGTGTTTTAGACTAAAAGGTAATGCATTATAAGAAGAATCTTTACTTTGAAACTCTGTTCTTTACCTTCTTCACACTATGAAACAGCTTTGTATTCGCCTTAAACATTGTTTCAGGGCAAAAGATTGTGTTTCAGACTAAAAGGTAATGCATTATAAGAAGAATCTTTACTTTGAAAGTCTGTTCTTTACCTTCTGCACACTATGAAACAGCATTGTATTCGCCTTAAACACTGTTTCAGGACAAGAGATTGTGTTTTAGACTAAAAGGGATTGCATTATAAGAAGAATCTTTACTTTGAAACTCTGTTCATTACCTTTTTCACACTATGAAACAGCTTTGTATTCACTTAAACAATGTATCAAGGCAAGAGATTGTGTTTTAGACTAAAAGAGACTGCATTATAAGAAGAATCTTCACTTTGAAACTCTGTTCTTTACCTTTTTCACACTATGAAACAGCTTTGTATTCACCTTAAACACTGTTTCAGGGCAAGAGCTTGTGTTTTAGACTAAAAGGGAATGCATTATAAGAAGAATCTTTACTTTGAAACTCTGTTCTTTACCTTTTTCACACTATGAAACAGCTTTGTATTCAACTTAAACACTGTTTCAGGGCAAGAGATTGTGTTTTAGACTAAAAGGGAATGCATTATAAGAAGAATCTTTACTTTGAAACTCTGTTCTTTACCTTTTTCACACTATGAAACAGCTTTGTATTCACCTTAAACACTGTTTCAGGGCAAGAGATTGTGTTTTAGACTAAAAGGTAATGCATTATAAGAAGAATCTTTACTTTGAAACTGTTCTTTACCTTTTTCACACTATGAAACAGCTTTGTATTCAACTTAAACACTGTTTCAGGGCAAGAGATTGTGTTTTAGACTAAAAGGTAATGCATTATAAGAACAATCTTTACTTTGAAACTCTGTTCTTTACCTTCTTCACACTATGAAACAGCTTTGTATTCGCCTTAAACATTGTTTCAGGGCAAAAGATTGTGTTTCAGACTAAAAGGTAATGCATTATAAGAAGAATCTTTACTTTGAAAGTCTGTTCTTTACCTTCTGCACACTATGAAACAGCATTGTATTCGCCTTAAACACTGTTTCAGGACAAGAGATTGTGTTTTAGACTAAAAGGGATTGCATTATAAGAAGAATCTTTACTTTGAAACTCTGTTCATTACCTTTTTCACACTATGAAACAGCTTTGTATTCACTTAAACAATGTATCAAGGCAAGAGATTGTGTTTTAGACTAAAAGAGACTGCATTATAAGAAGAATCTTCACTTTGAAACTCTGTTCTTTACCTTTTTCACACTATGAAACAGCTTTGTATTCACCTTAAACACTGTTTCAGGGCAAGATCTTGTGTTTTAGACTAAAAGGGAATGCATTATAAGAAGAATCTTTACTTTGAAACTCTGTTCTTTACCTTTTTCACACTATGAAACAGCTTTGTATTCAACTTAAACACTGTTTCAGGGCAAGAGATTGTGTTTTAGACTAAAAGAGACTGCATTATAAGAAGAATCTTTACTTTGAAACTCTGTTCTTTACCTTTTTCACACTATGAAACAGCTTTGTATTCACCTTAAACACTGTTTCAGGGCAAGAGATTGTGTTTTAGACTAAAAGGGATTGCATTATAAGAAGAATCTTTACTTTGAAACTGTTCTTTACCTTTTTCACACTATGAAACAGCTTTGTATTCAACTTAAACACTGTTTCAGGGCAAGAGATTGTGTTTTAGACTAAAAGGTAATGCATTATAAGAAGAATCTTTACTTTGAAACTCTGTTCTTTACCTTCTTCACACTATGAAACAGCTTTGTATTCGCCTTAAACACTGTTTCAGGGCAAGAGATTGTGTTTTAGACTAAAAGGTAATGCATTATAAGAAGAATCTTTACTTTGAAACTGTTCTTTACCTTTTTCACACTATGAAACAGCTTTGTATTCAACTTAAACACTGTTTCAGGGCAAGAGATTGTGTTTTAGACTAAAAGGTAATGCATTATAAGAAGAATCTTTACTTTGAAACTCTGTTCTTTACCTTCTTCACACTATGAAACAGCTTTGTATTCGCCTTAAACACTGTTTCAGGGCAAGAGATTGTGTTTTAGACTAAAAGGTAATGCATTATAAGAAGAATCTTTACTTTGAAACTCTGTTCTTTACCTTCTTCACACTATGAAACAGCATTGTATTCGCCTTAAACACTGTTTCAGGGCAAGAGATTGTGTTTTAGACTAAAAGGGAATGCAATATATGAAGAATCTTTACTTTGAAACTCTGTTCTTTACCTTTTTCACACTATGAAACAGCTTTGTATTCACTTAAACAATGTATCAAGGCAAGAGATTGTGTTTTAGACTAAAAGAGACTGCATTATAAGAAGAATCTTTACTTTGAAACTCTGTTCTTTACCTTCTTCACACTATGAAACAGCTTTGTATTCACCTTAAACACTGTTTCAGGGCAAGAGATTGTGTTTTAGACTAAAAGAGACTGCATTATAAGAAGAATCTTTACTTTGAAACTGTTCTTTACCTTTTTCACACTATGAAACAGCTTTGTATTCAACTTAAACACTGTTTCAGGGCAAGAGATTGTGTTTTAGACTAAAAGGTAATGCATTATAAGAAGAATCTTTACTTTGAAACTCTGTTCTTTACCTTCTTCACACTATGAAACAGCTTTGTATTCGCCTTAAACACTGTTTCAGGGCAAGAGATTGTGTTTTAGACTAAAAGGTAATGCATTATAAGAAGAATCTTTACTTTGAAACTCTGTTCTTTACCTTTTTCACACTATGAAACAGCTTTGTATTCACCTTAAACACTGTTTCAGGGCAAGAGATTGTGTTTTAGACTAAAAGGTATTGCATTATAAGAAGAATCTTTACTTTGAAACTCTGTTCTTTACCTTCTGCACACTATGAAACAGCATTGTATTCGCCTTAAACACTGTTTCAGGACAAGAGATTGTGTTTTAGACTAAAAGGGATTGCATTATAAGAAGAATCTTTACTTTGAAACTCTGTTCATTACCTTTTTCACACTATGAAACAGCTTTGTATTCACTTAAACAATGTATCAAGGCAAGAGATTGTGTTTTAGACTAAAAGAGACTGCATTATAAGAAGAATCTTCACTTTGAAACTCTGTTCTTTACCTTTTTCACACTATGAAACAGCTTTGTATTCACCTTAAACACTGTTTCAGGGCAAGAGCTTGTGTTTTAGACTAAAAGGGAATGCATTATAAGAAGAATCTTTACTTTGAAACTCTGTTCTTTACCTTTTTCACACTATGAAACAGCTTTGTATTCAACTTAAACACTGTTTCAGGGCAAGAGATTGTGTTTTAGACTAAAAGGGAATGCATTATAAGAAGAATCTTTACTTTGAAACTCTGTTCTTTACCTTTTTCACACTATGAAACAGCTTTGTATTCACCTTAAACACTGTTTCAGGGCAAGAGATTGTGTTTTAGACTAAAAGGTAATGCATTATAAGAAGAATCTTTACTTTGAAACTGTTCTTTACCTTTTTCACACTATGAAACAGCTTTGTATTCAACTTAAACACTGTTTCAGGGCAAGAGATTGTGTTTTAGACTAAAAGGTAATGCATTATAAGAACAATCTTTACTTTGAAACTCTGTTCTTTACCTTCTTCACACTATGAAACAGCTTTGTATTCGCCTTAAACATTGTTTCAGGGCAAAAGATTGTGTTTCAGACTAAAAGGTAATGCATTATAAGAAGAATCTTTACTTTGAAAGTCTGTTCTTTACCTTCTGCACACTATGAAACAGCATTGTATTCGCCTTAAACACTGTTTCAGGACAAGAGATTGTGTTTTAGACTAAAAGGGATTGCATTATAAGAAGAATCTTTACTTTGAAACTCTGTTCATTACCTTTTTCACACTATGAAACAGCTTTGTATTCACTTAAACAATGTATCAAGGCAAGAGATTGTGTTTTAGACTAAAAGAGACTGCATTATAAGAAGAATCTTCACTTTGAAACTCTGTTCTTTACCTTTTTCACACTATGAAACAGCTTTGTATTCACCTTAAACACTGTTTCAGGGCAAGATCTTGTGTTTTAGACTAAAAGGGAATGCATTATAAGAAGAATCTTTACTTTGAAACTCTGTTCTTTACCTTTTTCACACTATGAAACAGCTTTGTATTCAACTTAAACACTGTTTCAGGGCAAGAGATTGTGTTTTAGACTAAAAGAGACTGCATTATAAGAAGAATCTTTACTTTGAAACTCTGTTCTTTACCTTTTTCACACTATGAAACAGCTTTGTATTCACCTTAAACACTGTTTCAGGGCAAGAGATTGTGTTTTAGACTAAAAGGGATTGCATTATAAGAAGAATCTTTACTTTGAAACTGTTCTTTACCTTTTTCACACTATGAAACAGCTTTGTATTCAACTTAAACACTGTTTCAGGGCAAGAGATTGTGTTTTAGACTAAAAGGTAATGCATTATAAGAAGAATCTTTACTTTGAAACTCTGTTCTTTACCTTCTTCACACTATGAAACAGCTTTGTATTCGACTTAAACACTGTTTCAGGGCAAGAGATTGTGTTTTAGACTAAAAGGTAATGCATTATAAGAAGAATCTTTACTTTGAAACTGTTCTTTACCTTTTTCACACTATGAAACAGCTTTGTATTCAACTTAAACACTGTTTCAGGGCAAGAGATTGTGTTTTAGACTAAAAGGTAATGCATTATAAGAAGAATCTTTACTTTGAAACTCTGTTCTTTACCTTCTTCACACTATGAAACAGCTTTGTATTCGCCTTAAACACTGTTTCAGGGCAAGAGATTGTGTTTTAGACTAAAAGGTAATGCATTATAAGAAGAATCTTTACTTTGAAACTCTGTTCTTTACCTTCTTCACACTATGAAACAGCATTGTATTCGCCTTAAACACTGTTTCAGGGCAAGAGATTGTGTTTTAGACTAAAAGGGAATGCAATATATGAAGAATCTTTACTTTGAAACTCTGTTCTTTACCTTTTTCACACTATGAAACAGCTTTGTATTCACTTAAACAATGTATCAAGGCAAGAGATTGTGTTTTAGACTAAAAGAGACTGCATTATAAGAAGAATCTTTACTTTGAAACTCTGTTCTTTACCTTCTTCACACTATGAAACAGCTTTGTATTCACCTTAAACACTGTTTCAGGGCAAGAGATTGTGTTTTAGACTAAAAGAGACTGCATTATAAGAAGAATCTTTACTTTGAAACTGTTCTTTACCTTTTTCACACTATGAAACAGCTTTGTATTCAACTTAAACACTGTTTCAGGGCAAGAGATTGTGTTTTAGACTAAAAGGTAATGCATTATAAGAAGAATCTTTACTTTGAAACTCTGTTCTTTACCTTCTTCACACTATGAAACAGCTTTGTATTCGCCTTAAACACTGTTTCAGGGCAAGAGATTGTGTTTTAGACTAAAAGGTAATGCATTATAAGAAGAATCTTTACTTTGAAACTCTGTTCTTTACCTTTTTCACACTATGAAACAGCTTTGTATTCACCTTAAACACTGTTTCAGGGCAAGAGATTGTGTTTTAGACTAAAAGGTATTGCATTATAAGAAGAATCTTTACTTTGAAACTCTGTTCTTTACCTTTTTCACACTATGAAACAGCTTTGTATTCACTTAAACAATGTATCAAGGCAAGAGATTGTGTTTTAGACTAAAAGAGACTGCATTATAAGAAGAATCTTTACTTTGAAACTCTGTTCTTTACCTTTTTCACACTATGAAACAGCTTTGTATTCACCTTAAACACTGTTTCAGGGCAAGAGATTGTGTTTTAGACTAAAAGGGATTGCATTATAAGAAGAATCTTTACTTTGAAACTGTTCTTTACCTTTTTCACACTATGAAACAGCTTTGTATTCAACTTAAACACTGTTTCAGGGCAAGAGATTGTGTTTTAGACTAAAAGGTAATGCATTATAAGAAGAATCTTTACTTTGAAACTCTGTTCTTTACCTTCTTCACACTATGAAACAGCTTTGTATTCGCCTTAAACACTGTTTCAGGGCAAGAGATTGTGTTTTAGACTAAAAGGTAATGCATTATAAGAAGAATCTTTACTTTGAAACTGTTCTTTACCTTTTTCACACTATGAAACAGCTTTGTATTCAACTTAAACACTGTTTCAGGGCAAGAGATTGTGTTTTAGACTAAAAGGTAATGCATTATAAGAAGAATCTTTACTTTGAAACTCTGTTCTTTACCTTCTTCACACTATGAAACAGCTTTGTATTCGCCTTAAACACTGTTTCAGGGCAAGAGATTGTGTTTTAGACTAAAAGGTAATGCATTATAAGAAGAATCTTTACTTTGAAACTCTGTTCTTTACCTTCTTCACACTATGAAACAGCATTGTATTCGCCTTAAACACTGTTTCAGGGCAAGAGATTGTGTTTTAGACTAAAAGGGAATGCAATATATGAAGAATCTTTACTTTGAAACTCTGTTCTTTACCTTTTTCACACTATGAAACAGCTTTGTATTCACTTAAACAATGTATCAAGGCAAGAGATTGTGTTTTAGACTAAAAGAGACTGCATTATAAGAAGAATCTTTACTTTGAAACTCTGTTCTTTACCTTCTTCACACTATGAAACAGCTTTGTATTCACCTTAAACACTGTTCCAGGGCAAGAGATTGTGTTTTAGACTAAAAGAGACTGCATTATAAGAAGAATCTTTACTTTGAAACTGTTCTTTACCTTTTTCACACTATGAAACAGCTTTGTATTCAACTTAAACACTGTTTCAGGGCAAGAGATTGTGTTTTAGACTAAAAGGTAATGCATTATAAGAAGAATCTTTACTTTGAAACTCTGTTCTTTACCTTCTTCACACTATGAAACAGCTTTGTATTCGCCTTAAACACTGTTTCAGGGCAAGAGATTGTGTTTTAGACTAAAAGGTAATGCATTATAAGAAGAATCTTTACTTTGAAACTCTGTTCTTTACCTTTTTCACACTATGAAACAGCTTTGTATTCACCTTAAACACTGTTTCAGGGCAAGAGATTGTGTTTTAGACTAAAAGGTATTGCATTATAAGAAGAATCTTTACTTTGAAACTGTTCTTTACCTTTTTCACACTATGAAACAGCTTTGTATTCAACTTAAACACTGTTTCAGGGCAAGAGATTGTGTTTTAGACTAAAAGAGACTGCATTATAAGAAGAATCTTTACTTTGAAACTCTGTTCTTTACCTTCTTCACACTATGAAACAGCTTTGTATTCGCCTTAAACACTGTTTCAGGGCAAGAGATTGTGTTTTAGACTAAAAGGTAATGCATTATAAGAAGAATCTTTACTTTGAAACTCTGTTCTTTACCTTCTTCACACTATGAAACAGCTTTGTATTCGCCTTAAACACTGTTTCAGGGCAAGAGATTGTGTTTTAGACTAAAAGGGAATGCATTATAAGAAGAATCTTTACTTTGAAACTCTGTTCTTTACCTTTTTCACACTATGAAACAGCTTTGTATTCAACTTAAACACTGTTTCAGGGCAAGAGATTGTGTTTTAGACTAAAAGAGACTGCATTATAAGAAGAATCTTTACTTTGAAACTCTGTTCTTTACCTTCTTCACACTATGAAACAGCTTTGTATTCACCTTAAACACTGTTTCAGGGCAAGAGATTGTGTTTTAGACTAAAAGGGAATGCATTATAAGAAGAATCTTTACTTTGAAACTGTTCTTTACCTTTTTCACACTATGAAACAGCTTTGTATTCGCCTTAAACACTGTTTCAGGGCAAGAGATTGTGTTTTAGACTAAAAGGTAATGCATTATAAGAAGAATCTTTACTTTGAAACTCTGTTCTTTACCTTCTTCACACTATGAAACAGCTTTGTATTCGCCTTAAACACTGTTTCAGGGCAAGAGATTGTGTTTTAGACTAAAAGGTAATGCATTATAAGAAGAATCTTTACTTTGAAACTCTGTTCTTTACCTTCTTCACACTATGAAACAGCATTGTATTCGCCTTAAACACTGTTTCA
Organism: Electrophorus electricus; assembly: GCF_041902795.1. Lineage (NCBI taxonomy): Eukaryota > Metazoa > Chordata > Actinopteri > Gymnotiformes > Gymnotidae > Electrophorus > Electrophorus electricus. The sequence continues at coordinate 5,622,079 of NC_137522.1, forward strand.
GGGCAAGAGATTGTGTTTTAGACTAAAAGGGAATGCATTATATGAAGAATCTTTACTTTGAAACTCTGTTCTTTACCTTTTTCACACTATGAAACAGCTTTGTATTCACTTAAACAATGTATCAAGGCAAGAGATTGTGTTTTAGACTAAAAGAGACTGCATTATAAGAAGAATCTTTACTTTGAAACTCTGTTCTTTACCTTTTTCACACTATGAAACAGCTTTGTATTCACCTTAAACACTGTTTCAGGGCAAGAGATTGTGTTTTAGACTAAAAGGTATTGCATTATAAGAAGAATCTTTACTTTGAAACTGTTCTTTACCTTTTTCACACTATGAAACAGCTTTGTATTCAACTTAAACACTGTTTCAGGTCAAGAGATTGTGTTTTAGACTAAAAGAGACTGCATTATAAGAAGAATCTTTACTTTGAAACTGTTTACCTTTTTCACACTATTAAACAGCTTTGTATTCAACTTAAACACTGTTTCAGGGCAAGAGATTGTGTTTTAGACTAAAAGGTAATGCATTATAAGAAGAATCTTTACTTTGAAACTCTGTTCTTTACCTTCTTCACACTATGAAACAGCTTTGTATTCGCCTTAAACACTGTTTCAGGGCAAGAGATTGTGTTTTAGACTAAAAGGGAATGCATTATAAGAAGAATCTTTACTTTGAAACTCTGTTCTTTACCTTTTTCACACTATGAAACAGCTTTGTATTCAACTTAAACACTGTTTCAGGGCAAGAGATTGTGTTTTAGACTAAAAGAGACTGCATTATAAGAAGAATCTTTACTTTGAAACTCTGTTCTTTACCTTCTTCACACTATGAAACAGCTTTGTATTCACCTTAAACACTGTTTCAGGGCAAGAGATTGTGTTTTAGACTAAAAGGGAATGCATTATAAGAAGAATCTTTACTTTGAAACTGTTCTTTACCTTTTTCACACTATGAAACAGCTTTGTATTCGCCTTAAACACTGTTTCAGGGCAAGAGATTGTGTTTTAGACTAAAAGGTAATGCATTATAAGAAGAATCTTTACTTTGAAACTCTGTTCTTTACCTTCTTCACACTATGAAACAGCTTTGTATTCGCCTTAAACACTGTTTCAGGGCAAGAGATTGTGTTTTAGACTAAAAGGTAATGCATTATAAGAAGAATCTTTACTTTGAAACTCTGTTCTTTACCTTCTTCACACTATGAAACAGCATTGTATTCGCCTTAAACACTGTTTCAGGGCAAGAGATTGTGTTTTAGACTAAAAGGGAATGCATTATATGAAGAATCTTTACTTTGAAACTCAGTTCTTTACCTTTTTCACACTATGAAACAGCTTTGTATTCACTTAAACAATGTATCAAGGCAAGAGATTGTGTTTTAGACTAAAAGGTATTGCATTATAAGAAGAATCTTTACGTTGAAACTGTTCTTTACCTTTTTCACACTATGAAACAGCTTTGTATTCAACTTAAACACTGTTTCAGGGCAAGAGATTGTGTTTTAGACTAAAAGAGACTGCATTATAAGAAGAATCTTTACTTTGAAAATGTTTACCTTTTTCACACTATCAAACAGCTTTGTATTCAACTTAAACACTGTTTCAGGGCAAGAGATTGTGTTTTAGACTAAAAGGTAATGCATTATAAGAAGAATCTTTACTTTGAAACTCTGTTCTTTACCTTCTTCACACTATGAAACAGCTTTGTATTCGCCTTTAAACACTGTTTCAGGGCAAGAGATTGTGTTTTAGACTAAAAGGTAATGCATTATAAGAAGAATCTTTACTTTGAAACTCTGTTCTTTACCTTCTTCACACTATGAAACAGCTTTGTATTCGCCTTAAACACTGTTTCAGGGCAAGAGATTGTGTTTTAGACTAAAAGGGAATGCATTATAAGAAGAATCTTTACTTTGAAACTCTGTTCTTTACCTTTTTCACACTATGAAACAGCTTTGTATTCAACTTAAACACTGTTTCAGGGCAAGAGATTGTGTTTTAGACTAAAAGAGACTGCATTATAAGAAGAATCTTTACTTTGAAACTCTGTTCTTTACCTTTTTCACACTATGAAACAGCTTTGTATTCACCTTAAACACTGTTTCAGGGCAAGAGATTGTGTTTTAGACTAAAAGAGACTGCATTATAAGAAGAATCTTTACTTTGAAACTCTGTTCTTTACCTTTTTCACACTATGAAACAGCTTTGTATTCAACTTAAACACTGTTTCAGGGCAAGAGATTGTGTTTTAGACTAAAAGAGACTGCATTATAAGAAGAATGTTTACTTTGAAACTCTGTTCTTTACCTTTTTCACACTATGAAACAGCTTTGTATTCACCTTAAACACTGTTTCAGGGCAAGAGATTGTGTTTTAGACTAAAAGAGACTGCATTATAAGAAGAATCTTTACTTTGAAACTCTGTTCTTTACGTTTTTCACACTATGAAACAGCTTTGTATTCGCCTTAAACACTGTTTCAGGGCAAGAGATTGTGTTTTAGACTAAAAGGGAATGCATTATAAGAAGAATCTTTACTTTGAAACTCTGTTCTTTACCTTTTTCACACTATGAAACAGCTTTGTATTCACCTTAAACACTGTTTCAGGGCAAGAGATTGTGTTTTAGACTAAAAGGTAATGCATTATAAGAAGAATCTTTACTTTGAAACTGTTCTTTACCTTTTTCACACTATGAAACAGCTTTGTATTCAACTTAAACACTGTTTCAGGGCAAGAGATTGTGTTTTAGACTAAAAGGTAATGCATTATAAGAAGAATCTTTACTTTGAAACTCTGTTCTTTACCTTCTTCACACTATGAAACAGCTTTGTATTCGCCTTAAACATTGTTTCAGGGCAAAAGATTGTGTTTCAGACTAAAAGGTAATGCATTATAAGAAGAATCTTTACTTTGAAAGTCTGTTCTTTACCTTCTGCACACTATGAAACAGCATTGTATTCGCCTTAAACACTGTTTCAGGACAAGAGATTGTGTTTTAGACTAAAAGGGATTGCATTATAAGAAGAATCTTTACTTTGAAACTCTGTTCTTTACCTTTTTCACACTATGAAACAGCTTTGTATTCACTTAAACAATGTATCAAGGCAAGAGATTGTGTTTTAGACTAAAAGAGACTGCATTATAAGAAGAATCTTCACTTTGAAACTCTGTTCTTTACCTTTTTCACACTATGAAACAGCTTTGTATTCACCTTAAACACTGTTTCAGGGCAAGAGCTTGTGTTTTAGACTAAAAGGGAATGCATTATAAGAAGAATCTTTACTTTGAAACTCTGTTCTTTACCTTTTTCACACTATGAAACAGCTTTGCATTCAACTTAAACACTGTTTCAGGGCAAGAGATTGTGTTTTAGACTAAAAGAGACTGCATTATAAGAAGAATCTTTATTTTGAAACTCTGTTCTTTACCTTTTTCACACTATGAAACAGCTTTATATTCAACTTTAACACTGTTTCAGGGCAAGAGATTGTGTTTTAGACTAAAAGGTAATGCCTTATAAGAAGAATCTTTACTTTGAAACTCTGTTCTTTACCTTTTTCACACTATGAAACAGCTTTGTATTCAACTTAAACTCTGTTTCAGGGCAAGAGATTGTGTTTTAGACTAAAAGGTAATGCATTATAAGAAGATTCTTTACTTTGAAACTCTGTTCTTTACCTTCTTCACACTATGAAACAGCTTTGTATTCGCCTTAAACACTGTTTCAGGGCAAGAGATTGTGTTTCAGACTAAAAGGTAATGCATTATAAGAAGAATCTTTACTTTGAAACGCTGTTCTTTACCTTTTTCACACTATGAAACAGCTTTGTATTCACTTAAACAATGTATCAAGGCAAGAGATTGTGTTTTAGACTAAAAGAGACGGCATTATAAGAAGAATCTTTACTTTGAAACTCTGTTCTTTACCTTTTTCACACTATGAAACAGCTTTGTATTCACCTTAAACACTGTTTCAGGGCAAGAGATTGTGTTTTAGACTAAAAGGTAATGCATTATAAGAAGAATCTTTACTTTGAAACTCTGTTCTTTACCTTTTTCACACTATGAAACAGCTTTGTATTCAACTTAAACAATGTATCAAGACAAGAGATTGTGTTTTAGACTAAAAGGTAATGCATTATAAGAAGAATCTTTACTTTGAAACTCTGTTCTTTACCTTCTTCACACTATTAAACAGCTTTGTATTCGCCTTAAACACTGTTTCAGGGCAAGAGATTGTGTTTTAGACTAAAAGGTAATGCATTATAAGAAAAATCTTTACTTTGAAACTCTGTTCTTTACCTTTTTCACACTATGAAACAGCTTTGTATTCAACTTAAACACTGTTTCAGGGCAAGAGATTGTGTTTTAGACTAAAAGGTAATGCATTATAAGAAGAATCTTTACTTTGAAACTCTGTTCTTTACCTTCTTCACACTATGAAACAGCATTGTATTCGCCTTAAGCACTGTTTCAGGGCAAGAGATTGTGTTTTAGACTAAAAGGGAATGCATTATATGAAGAATCTTTACTTTGAAACTCTGTTCTTTACCTTTTTCACACTATGAAACAGCTTTGTATTCACTTAAACAATGTAACAAGGCAAGAGATTGTGTTTTAGAATAAAAGAGACTGCATTATAAGAAGAATGTTTACTTTGAAACTCTGTTCTTTACCTTTTTCACACTATGAAACAGCTTTGTATTCACCTTAAACACTGTTTCAGGGCAAGAGATTGTGTTTTAGACTAAAAGGTAATGCATTATAAGAAGAATCTTTACTTTGAAACTCTGTTCTTTACCTTCTTCACACTATGAAACAGCTTTGTATTCGGCTTAAACACTGTTTCAGGGCAAGAGATTGTGTTTTAGACTAAAAGGTAATGCATTATAAGAAGAATCTTTACTTTGAAACTCTGTTCTTTACCTTTTTCACACTATGAAACAGCTTTGTATTCACTTAAACAATGTATCAAGGCAAGAGATTGTGTTTTAGACTAAAAGAGACTGCATTATAAGAAGAATCTTCACTTTGAAACTCTGTTCTTTACCTTTTTCACACTATGAAACAGCTTTGTATTCACCTTAAACACTGTTTCAGGGCAAGAGCTTGTGTTTTAGACTAAAAGGGAATGCATTATAAGAAGAATCTTTACTTTGAAACTCTGTTCTTTACCTTTTTCACACTATGAAACAGCTTTGCATTCAACTTAAACACTGTTTCAGGGCAAGAGATTGTGTTTTAGACTAAAAGAGACTGCATTATAAGAAGAATCTTTATTTTGAAACTCTGTTCTTTACCTTTTTCACACTATGAAACAGCTTTATATTCAACTTTAACACTGTTTCAGGGCAAGAGATTGTGTTTTAGACTAAAAGGTAATGCCTTATAAGAAGAATCTTTACTTTGAAACTCTGTTCTTTACCTTTTTCACACTATGAAACAGCTTTGTATTCACCTTAAACACTGTTTCAGGGCAAGAGATTGTGTTTTAGACTAAAAGGTAATGCATTATAAGAAGAATCTTTACTTTGAAACTCTGTTCTTTACCTTTTTCACACTATGAAACAGCTTTGTATTCAACTTAAACACTGTTTCAGGGCAAGAGATTGTGTTTTAGACTAAAAGGTAATGCATTATAAGAAGATTCTTTACTTTGAAACTCTGTTCTTTACCTTCTTCACACTATGAAACAGCTTTGTATTCGCCTTAAACACTGTTTCAGGGCAAGAGATTGTGTTTCAGACTAAAAGGTAATGCATTATAAGAAGAATCTTTACTTTGAAACGCTGTTCTTTACCTTTTTCACACTATGAAACAGCTTTGTATTCACTTAAACAATGTATCAAGGCAAGAGATTGTGTTTTAGACTAAAAGAGACGGCATTATAAGAAGAATCTTTACTTTGAAACTCTGTTCTTTACCTTTTTCACACTATGAAACAGCTTTGTATTCACCTTAAACACTGTTTCAGGGCAAGAGATTGTGTTTTAGACTAAAAGGTAATGCATTATAAGAAGAATCTTTACTTTGAAACTCTGTTCTTTACCTTTTTCACACTATGAAACAGCTTTGTATTCAACTTAAACAATGTATCAAGACAAGAGATTGTGTTTTAGACTAAAAGGTAATGCATTATAAGAAGAATCTTTACTTTGAAACTCTGTTCTTTACCTTCTTCACACTATTAAACAGCTTTGTATTCGCCTTAAACACTGTTTCAGGGCAAGAGATTGTGTTTTAGACTAAAAGGTAATGCATTATAAGAAAAATCTTTACTTTGAAACTCTGTTCTTTACCTTTTTCACACTATGAAACAGCTTTGTATTCAACTTAAACACTGTTTCAGGGCAAGAGATTGTGTTTTAGACTAAAAGGTAATGCATTATAAGAAGAATCTTTACTTTGAAACTCTGTTCTTTACCTTCTTCACACTATGAAACAGCTTTGTATTCGGCTTAAACACTGTTTCAGGGCAAGAGATTGTGTTTTAGACTAAAAGGTAATGCATTATAAGAAGAATCTTTACTTTGAAACTCTGTTCTTTACCTTCTTCACACTATGAAACAGCTTTGTATTCACTTAAACAATGTATCAAGGCAAGAGATTGTGTTTTAGACTAAAAGAGACTGCATTATAAGAAGAATCTTTACTTTGAAACTCTGTTCTTTACCTTCTTCACACTATGAAACAGCTTTGTATTCCCCTTAAACACTGTTTCAGGGCAAGAGATTGTGTTTTAGACTAAAAGGGAATGCATTATAAGAAGAATCTTTACTTTGAAACTGTTCTTTACCTTTTTCACACTATGAAACAGCTTTGTATTCAACTTAAACACTGTTTCAGGGCAAGAGATTGTGTTTTAGACTAAAAGGTAATGCATTATAAGAAGAATCTTTACTTTGAAACTCTGTTCTTTACCTTCTTCACACTATGAAACAGCTTTCTATTCACCTTAAACAATGTTTCAGGGCAAGAGATTGTGTTTCAGACTAAAAGGTAATGCATTATAAGAAGAATCTTTACTTTGAAACTCTGTTCTTTACCTTCTTCACACTATGAAACAGCTTTGTATTCGCCTTAAACACTGTTTCAGGGCAAGAGATTGTGTTTCAGACTAAAAGGTAATGCATTATAAGTAGAATCTTTACTTTGAAACTCTGTTCTTTACCTTTTTCACACTATGAAACAGCTTTGTATTCACCTTAAACACTGTTTCAGGGCAAGAGATTGTGTTTTAGACTAAAAGGTAATGCATTATAAGAAGAATCTTTACTTTGAAACTCTGTTCTTTACCTTCTTCACACTATGAAACAGCTTTGTATTCGCCTTAAACACTGTTTCAGGGCAAGAGATTGTGTTTTAGACTAAAAGGTAATGCATTATAAGAAGAATCTTTACTTTGAAACTCTGTTCTTTACCTTCTTCACACTATTAAACAGCTTTGTATTCGCCTTAAACACTGTTTCAGGGCAAGAGATTGTGTTTTAGACTAAAAGGGAATGCATTATAAGAAGAATCTTTACTTTGAAACTCTGTTCTTTACCTTTTTCACACTATGAAACAGCTTTGTATTCAACTTAAACACTGTTTCAGGGCAAGAGATTGTGTTTTAGACTAAAAGAGACTGCATTATAAGAAGAATCTTTACTTTGAAACTCTGTTCTTTACCTTTTTCACACTATGAAACAGCTTTGTATTCACCTTAAACACTGTTTCAGGGCAAGAGATTGTGTTTTAGACTAAAAGAGACTGCATTATAAGAAGAATCTTTACTTTGAAACTCTGTTCTTTACGTTTTTCACACTATGAAACAGCTTTGTATTCGCCTTAAACACTGTTTCAGGGCAAGAGATTGTGTTTTAGACTAAAAGGGAATGCATTATAAGAAGAATCTTTACTTTGAAACTCTGTTCTTTACCTTTTTCACACTATGAAACAGCTTTGTATTCACCTTAAACACTGTTTCAGGGCAAGAGATTGTGTTTTAGACTAAAAGGTAATGCATTATAAGAAGAATCTTTACTTTGAAACTGTTCTTTACCTTTTTCACACTATGAAACAGCTTTGTATTCAACTTAAACACTGTTTCAGGGCAAGAGATTGTGTTTTAGACTAAAAGAGACTGCATTATAAGAAGAATCTTTACTTTGAAACTCTGTTCTTTACCTTCTGCACACTATGAAACAGCATTGTATTCGCCTTAAACACTGTTTCAGGACAAGAGATTGTGTTTTAGACTAAAAGGGATTGCATTATAAGAAGAATCTTTACTTTGAAACTCTGTTCTTTACCTTTTTCACACTATGAAACAGCTTTGTATTCACTTAAACAATGTATCAAGGCAAGAGATTGTGTTTTAGACTAAAAGAGACTGCATTATAAGAAGAATCTTCACTTTGAAACTCTGTTCTTTACCTTTTTCACACTATGAAACAGCTTTGTATTCACCTTAAACACTGTTTCAGGGCAAGAGCTTGTGTTTTAGACTAAAAGGGAATGCATTATAAGAAGAATCTTTACTTTGAAACTCTGTTCTTTACCTTTTTCACACTATGAAACAGCTTTGCATTCAACTTAAACACTGTTTCAGGGCAAGAGATTGTGTTTTAGACTAAAAGAGACTGCATTATAAGAAGAATCTTTATTTTGAAACTCTGTTCTTTACCTTTTTCACACTATGAAACAGCTTTATATTCAACTTTAACACTGTTTCAGGGCAAGAGATTGTGTTTTAGACTAAAAGGTAATGCCTTATAAGAAGAATCTTTACTTTGAAACTCTGTTCTTTACCTTTTTCACACTATGAAACAGCTTTGTATTCACCTTAAACACTGTTTCAGGGCAAGAGATTGTGTTTTAGACTAAAAGGTAATGCATTATAAGAAGAATCTTTACTTTGAAACTCTGTTCTTTACCTTTTTCACACTATGAAACAGCTTTGTATTCAACTTAAACACTGTTTCAGGGCAAGAGATTGTGTTTTAGACTAAAAGGTAATGCATTATAAGAAGATTCTTTACTTTGAAACTCTGTTCTTTACCTTCTTCACACTATGAAACAGCTTTGTATTCGCCTTAAACACTGTTTCAGGGCAAGAGATTGTGTTTCAGACTAAAAGGCAATGCATTATAAGAAGAATCTTTACTTTGAAACGCTGTTCTTTACCTTTTTCACACTATGAAACAGCTTTGTATTCACTTAAACAATGTATCAAGGCAAGAGATTGTGTTTTAGACTAAAAGAGACGGCATTATAAGAAGAATCTTTACTTTGAAACTCTGTTCTTTACCTTTTTCACACTATGAAACAGCTTTGTATTCACCTTAAACACTGTTTCAGGGCAAGAGATTGTGTTTTAGACTAAAAGGTAATGCATTATAAGAAGAATCTTTACTTTGAAACTCTGTTCTTTACCTTTTTCACACTATGAAACAGCTTTGTATTCAACTTAAACAATGTATCAAGACAAGAGATTGTGTTTTAGACTAAAAGGTAATGCATTATAAGAAGAATCTTTACTTTGAAACTCTGTTCTTTACCTTCTTCACACTATTAAACAGCTTTGTATTCGCCTTAAACACTGTTTCAGGGCAAGAGATTGTGTTTTAGACTAAAAGGTAATGCATTATAAGAAAAATCTTTACTTTGAAACTCTGTTCTTTACCTTTTTCACACTATGAAACAGCTTTGTATTCAACTTAAACACTGTTTCAGGGCAAGAGATTGTGTTTTAGACTAAAAGGTAATGCATTATAAGAAGAATCTTTACTTTGAAACTCTGTTCTTTACCTTCTTCACACTATGAAACAGCATTGTATTCGCCTTAAGCACTGTTTCAGGGCAAGAGATTGTGTTTTAGACTAAAAGGTAATGCATTATAAGAAGAATCTTTACTTTGAAACTCTGTTCTTTACCTTCTTCACACTATGAAACAGCTTTCTATTCGCCTTAAACAATGTTTCAGGGCAAGAGATTGTGTTTCAGACTAAAAGGTAATGCATTATAAGAAGAATCTTTACTTTGAAACTCTGTTCTTTACCTTCTTCACACTATGAAACAGCTTTGTATTCGCCTTAAACACTGTTTCAGGGCAAGAGATTGTGTTTCAGACTAAAAGGTAATGCATTATAAGTAGAATCTTTACTTTGAAACTCTGTTCTTTACCTTTTTCACACTATGAAACAGCTTTGTATTCACCTTAAACACTGTTTCAGGGCAAGAGATTGTGTTTTAGACTAAAAGGTAATGCATTATAAGAAGAATCTTTACTTTGAAACTCTGTTCTTTACCTTCTTCACACTATTAAACAGCTTTGTATTCGCCTTAAACACTGTTTCAGGGCAAGAGATTGTGTTTTAGACTAAAAGGGAATGCATTATAAGAAGAATCTTTACTTTGAAACTCTGTTCTTTACCTTTTTCACACTATGAAACAGCTTTGTTTTCAACTTAAACACTGTTTCAGGGCAAGAGATTGTGTTTTAGACTAAAAGAGACTGCATTATAAGAAGAATCTTTACTTTGAAACTCTGTTCTTTACCTTTTTCACACTATGAAACAGCTTTGTATTCACCTTAAACACTGTTTCAGGGCAAGAGATTGTGTTTTAGACTAAAAGAGACTGCATTATAAGAAGAATCTTTACTTTGAAACTCTGTTCTTTACGTTTTTCACACTATGAAACAGCTTTGTATTCGCCTTAAACACTGTTTCAGGGCAAGAGATTGTGTTTTAGACTAAAAGGGAATGCATTATAAGAAGAATCTTTACTTTGAAACTCTGTTCTTTACCTTTTTCACACTATGAAACAGCTTTGTATTCACCTTAAACACTGTTTCAGGGCAAGAGATTGTGTTTTAGACTAAAAGGTAATGCATTATAAGAAGAATCTTTACTTTGAAACTGTTCTTTACCTTTTTCACACTATGAAACAGCTTTGTATTCAACTTAAACACTGTTTCAGGGCAAGAGATTGTGTTTTAGACTAAAAGAGACTGCATTATAAGAAGAATCTTTACTTTGAAACTCTGTTCTTTACCTTCTGCACACTATGAAACAGCATTGTATTCGCCTTAAACACTGTTTCAGGACAAGAGATTGTGTTTTAGACTAAAAGGGATTGCATTATAAGAAGAATCTTTACTTTGAAACTCTGTTCTTTACCTTTTTCACACTATGAAACAGCTTTGTATTCACTTAAACAATGTATCAAGGCAAGAGATTGTGTTTTAGACTAAAAGAGACTGCATTATAAGAAGAATCTTCACTTTGAAACTCTGTTCTTTACCTTTTTCACACTATGAAACAGCTTTGTATTCACCTTAAACACTGTTTCAGGGCAAGAGCTTGTGTTTTAGACTAAAAGGGAATGCATTATAAGAAGAATCTTTACTTTGAAACTCTGTTCTTTACCTTTTTCACACTATGAAACAGCTTTGCATTCAACTTAAACACTGTTTCAGGGCAAGAGATTGTGTTTTAGACTAAAAGAGACTGCATTATAAGAAGAATCTTCATTTTGAAACTCTGTTCTTTACCTTTTTCACACTATGAAACAGCTTTATATTCAACTTTAACACTGTTTCAGGGCAAGAGATTGTGTTTTAGACTAAAAGGTAATGCCTTATAAGAAGAATCTTTACTTTGAAACTCTGTTCTTTACCTTTTTCACACTATGAAACAGCTTTGTATTCACCTTAAACACTGTTTCAGGGCAAGAGATTGTGTTTTAGACTAAAAGGTAATGCATTATAAGAAGAATCTTTACTTTGAAACTCTGTTCTTTACCTTTTTCACACTATGAAACAGCTTTGTATTCAACTTAAACACTGTTTCAGGGCAAGAGATTGTGTTTTAGACTAAAAGGTAATGCATTATAAGAAGATTCTTTACTTTGAAACTCTGTTCTTTACCTTCTTCACACTATGAAACAGCTTTGTATTCGCCTTAAACACTGTTTCAGGGCAAGAGATTGTGTTTCAGACTAAAAGGTAATGCATTATAAGAAGAATCTTTACTTTGAAACGCTGTTCTTTACCTTTTTCACACTATGAAACAGCTTTGTATTCACTTAAACAATGTATCAAGGCAAGAGATTGTGTTTTAGACTAAAAGAGACGGCATTATAAGAAGAATCTTTACTTTGAAACTCTGTTCTTTACCTTTTTCACACTATGAAACAGCTTTGTATTCACCTTAAACACTGTTTCAGGGCAAGAGATTGTGTTTTAGACTAAAAGGTAATGCATTATAAGAAGAATCTTTACTTTGAAACTCTGTTCTTTACCTTTTTCACACTATGAAACAGCTTTGTATTCAACTTAAACAATGTATCAAGACAAGAGATTGTGTTTTAGACTAAAAGGTAATGCATTATAAGAAGAATCTTTACTTTGAAACTCTGTTCTTTACCTTCTTCACACTATTAAACAGCTTTGTATTCGCCTTAAACACTGTTTCAGGGCAAGAGATTGTGTTTTAGACTAAAAGGTAATGCATTATAAGAAGAATCTTTACTTTGAAACTCTGTTCTTTACCTTCTTCACACTATGAAACAGCTTTGTATTCGGCTTAAACACTGTTTCAGGGCAAGAGATTGTGTTTTAGACTAAAAGGTAATGCATTATAAGAAGAATCTTTACTTTGAAACTCTGTTCTTTACCTTCTTCACACTATGAAACAGCTTTGTATTCACTTAAACAATGTATCAAGGCAAGAGATTGTGTTTTAGACTAAAAGAGACTGCATTATAAGAAGAATCTTTACTTTGAAACTCTGTTCTTTACCTTCTTCACACTATGAAACAGCTTTGTATTCCCCTTAAACACTGTTTCAGGGCAAGAGATTGTGTTTTAGACTAAAAGGGAATGCATTATAAGAAGAATCTTTACTTTGAAACTGTTCTTTACCTTTTTCACACTATGAAACAGCTTTGTATTCAACTTAAACACTGTTTCAGGGCAAGAGATTGTGTTTTAGACTAAAAGGTAATGCATTATAAGAAGAATCTTTACTTTGAAACTCTGTTCTTTACCTTCTTCACACTATGAAACAGCTTTCTATTCGCCTTAAACAATGTTTCAGGGCAAGAGATTGTGTTTCAGACTAAAAGGTAATGCATTATAAGAAGAATCTTTACTTTGAAACTCTGTTCTTTACCTTCTTCACACTATGAAACAGCTTTGTATTCGCCTTAAACACTGTTTCAGGGCAAGAGATTGTGTTTCAGACTAAAAGGTAATGCATTATAAGTAGAATCTTTACTTTGAAACTCTGTTCTTTACCTTTTTCACACTATGAAACAGCTTTGTATTCACCTTAAACACTGTTTCAGGGCAAGAGATTGTGTTTTAGACTAAAAGGTAATGCATTATAAGAAGAATCTTTACTTTGAAACTCTGTTCTTTACCTTTTTCACACTATGAAACAGCTTTGTATTCACCTTAAACACTGTTTCAGGGCAAGAGATTGTGTTTTAGACTAAAAGGGAATGCATTATAAGAAGAATCTTTACTTTGAAACTCTGTTCTTTACCTTTTTCACACTATGAAACAGCTTTGTATTCACCTTAAACACTGTTTCAGGGCAAGAGATTGTGTTTTAGACTAAAAGAGACTGCATTATAAGAAGAATCTTTACTTTGAAACTCTGTTCTTTACCTTCTTCACACTATGAAACAGCTTTGTATTCGCCTTAAACACTGTTTCAGGGCAAGAGATTGTGTTTTAGACTAAAAGGGAATGCATTATAAGAAGAATCTTTACTTTGAAACTCTGTTCTTTACCTTCTTCACACTATGAAACAGCTTTGTATTCGCCTTAAACACTGTTTCAGGGCAAGAGATTGTGTTTTAGACTAAAAGGTAATGCATTATAAGAAGAATCTTTACTTTGAAACTCTGTTCTTTACCTTCTTCACACTATGAAACAGCATTATATTCGCCTTAAACACTGTTTCAGGGCAAGAGATTGTGTTTTAGACTAAAAGGGAATGCATTATATGAAGAATCTTTACTTTGAAACTCTGTTCTTTACCTTTTTCACACTATGAAACAGCTTTGTATTCACTTAAACAATGTATCAAGGCAAGAGATTGTGTTTTAGACTAAAAGAGACTGCATTATAAGAAGAATCTTTACTTTGAAACTCTGTTCTTTACCTTCTTCACACTATGAAACAGCTTTGTATTCGCCTTAAACACTGTTTCAGGGCAAGAGATTGTGTTTTAGACTAAAAGGGAATGCATTATAAGAAGAATCTTTACTTTGAAACTCTGTTCTTTACCTTTTTCACACTATGAAACAGCTTTGTATTCACCTTAAACACTGTTTCAGTGCAAGAGATTGTGTTTTAGACTAAAAGAGACTGCATTATAAGAAGAATCTTTACTTTGAAACTCTGTTCTTTACCTTTTTCACACTATGAAACAGCTTTGTATTCACCTTAAACACTGTTTCAGGGCAAGAGATTGTGTTTTAGACTAAAAGGTATTTCATTATAAGAAGAATCTTTACTTTGAAACTGTTCTTTACCTTTTTCACACTATGAAACAGCTTTGTATTCAACTTAAACACTGTTTCAGGGCAAGAGATTGTGTTTTAGACTAAAAGAGACTGCATTATAAGAAGAATCTTTACTTTGAAACTGTTTACCTTTTTCACACTATTAAACAGCTTTGTATTCAACTTAAACACTGTTTCAGGGCAAGAGATTGTGTTTTAGACTAAAAGGTAATGCATTATAAGAAGAATCTTTACTTTGAAACTCTGTTCTTTACCTTCTTCACACTATGAAACAGCTTTGTATTCGCCTTAAACACTGTTTCAGGGCAAGAGATTGTGTTTTAGACTAAAAGGTAATGCATTATAAGAAGAATCTTTACTTTGAAACTCTGTTCTTTACCTTCTTCACACTATGAAACAGCATTGTATTCGCCTTAAACACTGTTTCAGGGCAAGAGATTGTGTTTTAGACTAAAAGGTAATGCATTATAAGAAGAATCTTTACTTTGAAACTCTGTTCTTTACCTTCTTCACACTATGAAACAGCTTTGTATTCGCCTTAAACACTGTTTCAGGGCAAGAGATTGTGTTTTAGACTAAAAGGTAATGCATTATAAGAAGAATCTTTACTTTGAAACTCTGTTCTTTACCTTCTTCACACTATGAAACAGCATTGTATTCGCCTTAAACACTGTTTCAGGGCAAGAGATTGTGTTTTAGACTAAAAGGGAATGCATTATATGAAGAATCTTTACTTTGAAACTCTGTTCTTTACCTTTTTCACACTATGAAACAGCTTTGTATTCACTTAAACAATGTATCAAGGCAAGAGATTGTGTTTTAGACTAAAAGGTATTGCATTATAAGAAGAATCTTTACGTTGAAACTGTTCTTTACCTTTTTCACACTATAAAACAGCTTTGTATTCAACTTAAACAATGTTTCAGGGCAAGAGATTGTGTTTTAGACTAAAAGAGACTGCATTATAAGAAGAATCTTTACTTTGAAAATGTTTACCTTTTTCACACTATTAAACAGCTTTGTATTCAACTTAAACACTGTTTCAGGGCAAGAGATTGTGTTTTAGACTAAAAGGTAATGCATTATAAGAAGAATCTTTACTTTGAAACTCTGTTCTTTACCTTCTTCACACTATGAAACAGCTTTGTATTCAACTTAAACACTGTTTCAGGGCAAGAGATTGTGTTTTAGACTAAAAGGTAATGCATTATAAGAAGAATCTTTACTTTGAAACTCTGTTCTTTACCTTCTTCACACTATGAAACAGCTTTGTATTCGCCTTAAACACTGTTTCAGGGCAAGAGATTGTGTTTTAGACTAAAAGGGAATGCATTATAAGAAGAATCTTTACTTTGAAACTGTTCTTTACCTTTTTCACACTATGAAACAGCTTTGTATTCAACTTAAACACTGTTTCAGGGCAAGAGATTGTGTTTTAGACTAAAAGAGACTGCATTATAAGAAGAATCTTTACTTTGAAACTCTGTTCTTTACGTTTTTCACACTATGAAACAGCTTTGTATTCGCCTTAAACACTGTTTCAGGGCAAGAGATTGTGTTTTAGACTAAAAGGGAATGCATTATAAGAAGAATCTTTACTTTGAAACTCTGTTCTTTACCTTTTTCACACTATGAAACAGCTTTGTATTCACCTTAAACACTGTTTCAGGGCAAGAGATTGTGTTTTAGACTAAAAGGTAATGCATTATAAGAAGAATCTTTACTTTGAAACTGTTCTTTACCTTTTTCACACTATGAAACAGCTTTGTATTCAACTTAAACACTGTTTCAGGGCAAGAGATTGTGTTTTAGACTAAAAGGTAATGCATTATAAGAAGAATCTTTACTTTGAAACTCTGTTCTTTACCTTCTTCACACTATGAAACAGCTTTGTATTCGCCTTAAACATTGTTTCAGGGCAAAAGATTGTGTTTCAGACTAAAAGGTAATGCATTATAAGAAGAATCTTTACTTTGAAAGTCTGTTCTTTACCTTCTGCACACTATGAAACAGCATTGTATTCGCCTTAAACACTGTTTCAGGACAAGAGATTGTGTTTTAGACTAAAAGGGATTGCATTATAAGAAGAATCTTTACTTTGAAACTCTGTTCTTTACCTTTTTCACACTATGAAACAGCTTTGTATTCACTTAAACAATGTATCAAGGCAAGAGATTGTGTTTTAGACTAAAAGAGACTGCATTATAAGAAGAATCTTCACTTTGAAACTCTGTTCTTTACCTTTTTCACACTATGAAACAGCTTTGTATTCACCTTAAACACTGTTTCAGGGCAAGAGCTTGTGTTTTAGACTAAAAGGGAATGCATTATAAGAAGAATGTTTACTTTGAAACTCTGTTCTTTACCTTTTTCACACTATGAAACAGCTTTGTATTCACCTTAAACACTGTTTCAGGGCAAGAGATTGTGTTTTAGACTAAAAGGTAATGCATTATAAGAAGAATCTTTACTTTGAAACTCTGTTCTTTACCTTCTTCACACTATGAAACAGCTTTGTATTCGGCTTAAACAATGTATCAAGGCAAGAGATTGTGTTTTAGACTAAAAGAGACTGCATTATAAGAAGAATCTTTACTTTGAAACTCTGTTCTTTACCTTCTTCACACTATGAAACAGCTTTGTATTCCCCTTAAACACTGTTTCAGGGCAAGAGATTGTGTTTTAGACTAAAAGGGAATGCATTATAAGAAGAATCTTTACTTTGAAACTGTTCTTTACCTTTTTCACACTATGAAACAGCTTTGTATTCAACTTAAACACTGTTTCAGGGCAAGAGATTGTGTTTTAGACTAAAAGGTAATGCATTATAAGAAGAATCTTTACTTTGAAACTCTGTTCTTTACCTTCTTCACACTATGAAACAGCTTTCTATTCGCCTTAAACAATGTTTCAGGGCAAGAGATTGTGTTTCAGACTAAAAGGTAATGCATTATAAGAAGAATCTTTACTTTGAAACTCTGTTCTTTACGTTCTTCACACTATGAAACAGCTTTGTATTCGCCTTAAACACTGTTTCAGGGCAAGAGATTGTGTTTCAGACTAAAAGGTAATGCATTATAAGTAGAATCTTTACTTTGAAACTCTGTTCTTTACCTTTTTCACACTATGAAACAGCTTTGTATTCACCTTAAACACTGTTTCAGGGCAAGAGATTGTGTTTTAGACTAAAAGGTAATGCATTATAAGAAGAATCTTTACTTTGAAACTCTGTTCTTTACCTTTTTCACACTATGAAACAGCTTTGTATTCACCTTAAACACTGTTTCAGGGCAAGAGATTGTGTTTTAGACTAAAAGGGAATGCATTATAAGAAGAATCTTTACTTTGAAACTCTGTTCTTTACCTTTTTCACACTATGAAACAGCTTTGTATTCACCTTAAACACTGTTTCAGGGCAAGAGATTGTGTTTTAGACTAAAAGAGACTGCATTATAAGAAGAATCTTTACTTTGAAACTCTGTTCTTTACCTTCTTCACACTATGAAACAGCTTTGTATTCGCCTTAAACACTGTTTCAGGGCAAGAGATTGTGTTTTAGACTAAAAGGGAATGCATTATAAGAAGAATCTTTACTTTGAAACTCTGTTCTTTACCTTCTTCACACTATGAAACAGCTTTGTATTCGCCTTAAACACTGTTTCAGGGCAAGAGATTGTGTTTTAGACTAAAAGGTAATGCATTATAAGAAGAATCTTTACTTTGAAACTCTGTTCTTTACCTTCTTCACACTATGAAACAGCATTATATTCGCCTTAAACACTGTTTCAGGGCAAGAGATTGTGTTTTAGACTAAAAGGGAATGCATTATATGAAGAATCTTTACTTTGAAACTCTGTTCTTTACCTTTTTCACACTATGAAACAGCTTTGTATTCACTTAAACAATGTATCAAGGCAAGAGATTGTGTTTTAGACTAAAAGAGACTGCATTATAAGAAGAATCTTTACTTTGAAACTCTGTTCTTTACCTTCTTCACACTATGAAACAGCTTTGTATTCGCCTTAAACACTGTTTCAGGGCAAGAGATTGTGTTTTAGACTAAAAGGGAATGCATTATAAGAAGAATCTTTACTTTGAAACTCTGTTCTTTACCTTTTTCACACTATGAAACAGCTTTGTATTCACCTTAAACACTGTTTCAGTGCAAGAGATTGTGTTTTAGACTAAAAGAGACTGCATTATAAGAAGAATCTTTACTTTGAAACTCTGTTCTTTACCTTTTTCACACTATGAAACAGCTTTGTATTCAACTTAAACACTGTTTCAGGGCAAGAGATTGTGTTTTAGACTAAAAGGTAATGCATTATAAGAAGAATCTTTACTTTGAAACTCTGTTCTTTACGTTCTTCACACTATGAAACAGCTTTGTATTCGCCTTAAACACTGTTTCAGGGCAAGAGATTGTGTTTCAGACTAAAAGGTAATGCATTATAAGTAGAATCTTTACTTTGAAACTCTGTTCTTTACCTTTTTCACACTATGAAACAGCTTTGTATTCACCTTAAACACTGTTTCAGGGCAAGAGATTGTGTTTTAGACTAAAAGGTAATGCATTATAAGAAGAATCTTTACTTTGAAACTCTGTTCTTTACCTTTTTCACACTATGAAACAGCTTTGTATTCACCTTAAACACTGTTTCAGGGCAAGAGATTGTGTTTTAGACTAAAAGGGAATGCATTATAAGAAGAATCTTTACTTTGAAACTCTGTTCTTTACCTTTTTCACACTATGAAACAGCTTTGTATTCACCTTAAACACTGTTTCAGGGCAAGAGATTGTGTTTTAGACTAAAAGAGACTGCATTATAAGAAGAATCTTTACTTTGAAACTCTGTTCTTTACCTTCTTCACACTATGAAACAGCTTTGTATTCGCCTTAAACACTGTTTCAGGGCAAGAGATTGTGTTTTAGACTAAAAGGGAATGCATTATAAGAAGAATCTTTACTTTGAAACTCTGTTCTTTACCTTCTTCACACTATGAAACAGCTTTGTATTCGCCTTAAACACTGTTTCAGGGCAAGAGATTGTGTTTTAGACTAAAAGGTAATGCATTATAAGAAGAATCTTTACTTTGAAACTCTGTTCTTTACCTTCTTCACACTATGAAACAGCATTATATTCGCCTTAAACACTGTTTCAGGGCAAGAGATTGTGTTTTAGACTAAAAGGGAATGCATTATATGAAGAATCTTTACTTTGAAACTCTGTTCTTTACCTTTTTCACACTATGAAACAGCTTTGTATTCACTTAAACAATGTATCAAGGCAAGAGATTGTGTTTTAGACTAAAAGAGACTGCATTATAAGAAGAATCTTTACTTTGAAACTCTGTTCTTTACCTTCTTCACACTATGAAACAGCTTTGTATTCGCCTTAAACACTGTTTCAGGGCAAGAGATTGTGTTTTAGACTAAAAGGGAATGCATTATAAGAAGAATCTTTACTTTGAAACTCTGTTCTTTACCTTTTTCACACTATGAAACAGCTTTGTATTCACCTTAAACACTGTTTCAGTGCAAGAGATTGTGTTTTAGACTAAAAGAGACTGCATTATAAGAAGAATCTTTACTTTGAAACTCTGTTCTTTACCTTTTTCACACTATGAAACAGCTTTGTATTCAACTTAAACACTGTTTCAGGGCAAGAGATTGTGTTTTAGACTAAAAGGTAATGCATTATAAGAAGAATCTTTACTTTGAAACTCTGTTCTTTACCTTTTTCACACTATGAAACAGCTTTGTATTCACCTTAAACACTGTTTCAGGGCAAGAGATTGTGTTTTAGACTAAAAGGTATTGCATTATAAGAAGAATCTTTACTTTGAAACTGTTCTTTACCTTTTTCACACTATGAAACAGCTTTGTATTCAACTTAAACACTGTTTCAGGGCAAGAGATTGTGTTTTAGACTAAAAGAGACTGCATTATAAGAAGAATCTTTACTTTGAAACTGTTTACCTTTTTCACACTATTAAACAGCTTTGTATTCAACTTAAACACTGTTTCAGGGCAAGAGATTGTGTTTTAGACTAAAAGGTAATGCATTATAAGAAGAATCTTTACTTTGAAACTCTGTTCTTTACCTTCTTCACACTATGAAACAGCTTTGTATTCGCCTTAAACACTGTTTCAGGGCAAGAGATTGTGTTTTAGACTAAAAGGTAATGCATTATAAGAAGAATCTTTACTTTGAAACTGTTCTTTACCTTCTTCACACTATGAAACAGCATTGTATTCGCCTTAAACACTGTTTCAGGGCAAGAGATTGTGTTTTAGACTAAAAGGTAATGCATTATAAGAAGAATCTTTACTTTGAAACTCTGTTCTTTACCTTCTTCACACTATGAAACAGCTTTGTATTCGCCTTAAACACTGTTTCAGGGCAAGAGATTGTGTTTTAGACTAAAAGGTAATGCATTATAAGAAGAATCTTTACTTTGAAACTCTGTTCTTTACCTTCTTCACACTATGAAACAGCATTGTATTCGCCTTAAACACTGTTTCAGGGCAAGAGATTGTGTTTTAGACTAAAAGGGAATGCATTATATGAAGAATCTTTACTTTGAAACTCTGTTCTTTACCTTTTTCACACTATGAAACAGCTTTGTATTCACTTAAACAATGTATCAAGGCAAGAGATTGTGTTTTAGACTAAAAGGTATTGCATTATAAGAAGAATCTTTACGTTGAAACTGTTCTTTACCTTTTTCACACTATAAAACAGCTTTGTATTCAACTTAAACACTGTTTCAGGGCAAGAGATTGTGTTTTAGACTAAAAGAGACTGCATTATAAGAAGAATCTTTACTTTGAAAATGTTTACCTTTTTCACACTATTAAACAGCTTTGTATTCAACTTAAACACTGTTTCAGGGCAAGAGATTGTGTTTTAGACTAAAAGGTAATGCATTATAAGAAGAATCTTTACTTTGAAACTCTGTTCTTTACCTTCTTCACACTATGAAACAGCTTTGTATTCGCCTTAAACACTGTTTCAGGGCAAGAGATTGTGTTTTAGACTAAAAGGTAATGCATTATAAGAAGAATCTTTACTTTGAAACTCTGTTCTTTACCTTCTTCACACTATGAAACAGCTTTGTATTCGCCTTAAACACTGTTTCAGGGCAAGAGATTGTGTTTTAGACTAAAAGGGAATGCATTATAAGAAGAATCTTTACTTTGAAACTGTTCTTTACCTTTTTCACACTATGAAACAGCTTTGTATTCAACTTAAACACTGTTTCAGGGCAAGAGATTGTGTTTTAGACTAAAAGAGACTGCATTATAAGAAGAATCTTTACTTTGAAACTCTGTTCTTTACGTTTTTCACACTATGAAACAGCTTTGTATTCGCCTTAAACACTGTTTCAGGGCAAGAGATTGTGTTTTAGACTAAAAGGGAATGCATTATAAGAAGAATCTTTACTTTGAAACTCTGTTCTTTACCTTTTTCACACTATGAAACAGCTTTGTATTCACCTTAAACACTGTTTCAGGGCAAGAGATTGTGTTTTAGACTAAAAGGTAATGCATTATAAGAAGAATCTTTACTTTGAAACTGTTCTTTACCTTTTTCACACTATGAAACAGCTTTGTATTCAACTTAAACACTGTTTCAGGGCAAGAGATTGTGTTTTAGACTAAAAGGTAATGCATTATAAGAAGAATCTTTACTTTGAAACTCTGTTCTTTACCTTCTTCACACTATGAAACAGCTTTGTATTCGCCTTAAACATTGTTTCAGGGCAAAAGATTGTGTTTCAGACTAAAAGGTAATGCATTATAAGAAGAATCTTTACTTTGAAAGTCTGTTCTTTACCTTCTGCACACTATGAAACAGCATTGTATTCGCCTTAAACACTGTTTCAGGACAAGAGATTGTGTTTTAGACTAAAAGGGATTGCATTATAAGAAGAATCTTTACTTTGAAACTCTGTTCTTTACCTTTTTCACACTATGAAACAGCTTTGTATTCACTTAAACAATGTATCAAGGCAAGAGATTGTGTTTTAGACTAAAAGAGACTGCATTATAAGAAGAATCTTCACTTTGAAACTCTGTTCTTTACCTTTTTCACACTATGAAACAGCTTTGTATTCACCTTAAACACTGTTTCAGGGCAAGAGCTTGTGTTTTAGACTAAAAGGGAATGCATTATAAGAAGAATCTTTACTTTGAAACTCTGTTCTTTACCTTTTTCACACTATGAAACAGCTTTGCATTCAACTTAAACACTGTTTCAGGGCAAGAGATTGTGTTTTAGACTAAAAGAGACTGCATTATAAGAAGAATCTTTATTTTGAAACTCTGTTCTTTACCTTTTTCACACTATGAAACAGCTTTATATTCAACTTTAACACTGTTTCAGGGCAAGAGATTGTGTTTTAGACTAAAAGGTAATGCCTTATAAGAAGAATCTTTACTTTGAAACTCTATTCTTTACCTTTTTCACACTATGAAACAGCTTTGTATTCACCTTAAACACTGTTTCAGGGCAAGAGATTGTGTTTTAGACTAAAAGGTAATGCATTATAAGAAGAATCTTTACTTTGAAACTCTGTTCTTTACCTTTTTCACACTATGAAACAGCTTTGTATTCAACTTAAACACTGTTTCAGGGCAAGAGATTGTGTTTTAGACTAAAAGGTAATGCATTATAAGAAGATTCTTTACTTTGAAACTCTGTTCTTTACCTTCTTCACACTATGAAACAGCTTTGTATTCGCCTTAAACACTGTTTCAGGGCAAGAGATTGTGTTTCAGACTAAAAGGTAATGCATTATAAGAAGAATCTTTACTTTGAAACTCTGTTCTTTACCTTTTTCACACTATGAAACAGCTTTGTATTCAACTTAAACACTGTTTCAGGGCAAGAGATTGTGTTTTAGACTAAAAGGTAATGCATTATAAGAAGAATCTACTTTGAAACTCTGTTCTTTACCTTCTTCACACTATGAAACAGCATTGTATTCGCCTTAAGCACTGTTTCAGGGCAAGAGATTGTGTTTTAGACTAAAAGGGAATGCATTATATGAAGAATCTTTACTTTGAAACTCTGTTCTTTACCTTTTTCACACTATGAAACAGCTTTGTATTCACTTAAACAATGTAACAAGGCAAGAGAGTGTGTTTTAGAATAAAAGAGACTGCATTATAAGAAGAATGTTTACTTTGAAACTCTGTTCTTTACCTTTTTCACACTATGAAACAGCTTTGTATTCACCTTAAACACTGTTTCAGGGCAAGAGATTGTGTTTTAGACTAAAAGGTAATGCATTATAAGAAGAATCTTTACTTTGAAACTCTGTTCTTTACCTTCTTCACACTATGAAACAGCTTTCTATTCGCCTTAAACAATGTTTCAGGGCAAGAGATTGTGTTTCAGACTAAAAGGGAATGCATTATAAGAAGAATCTTTACTTTGAAACTCTGTTCTTTACCTTCTTCACACTATGAAACAGCTTTGTATTCGCCTTAAACACTGTTTCAGGGCAAGAGATTGTGTTTCAGACTAAAAGGTAATGCATTATAAGTAGAATCTTTACTTTGAAACTCTGTTCTTTACCTTTTTCACACTATGAAACAGCTTTGTATTCACCTTAAACACTGTTTCAGGGCAAGAGATTGTGTTTTAGACTAAAAGGTAATGCATTATAAGAAGAATCTTTACTTTGAAACTCTGTTCTTTACCTTTTTCACACTATGAAACAGCTTTGTATTCACCTTAAACACTGTTTCAGGGCAAGAGATTGTGTTTTAGACTAAAAGGGAATGCATTATAAGAAGAATCTTTACTTTGAAACTCTGTTCTTTACCTTTTTCACACTATGAAACAGCTTTGTATTCACCTTAAACACTGTTTCAGGGCAAGAGATTGTGTTTTAGACTAAAAGAGACTGCATTATAAGAAGAATCTTTACTTTGAAACTCTGTTCTTTACCTTCTTCACACTATGAAACAGCTTTGTATTCGCCTTAAACACTGTTTCAGGGCAAGAGATTGTGTTTTAGACTAAAAGGGAATGCATTATAAGAAGAATCTTTACTTTGAAACTCTGTTCTTTACCTTCTTCACACTATGAAACAGCTTTGTATTCGCCTTAAACACTGTTTCAGGGCAAGAGATTGTGTTTTAGACTAAAAGGTAATGCATTATAAGAAGAATCTTTACTTTGAAACTCTGTTCTTTACCTTCTTCACACTATGAAACAGCATTATATTCGCCTTAAACACTGTTTCAGGGCAAGAGATTGTGTTTTAGACTAAAAGGGAATGCATTATATGAAGAATCTTTACTTTGAAACTCTGTTCTTTACCTTTTTCACACTATGAAACAGCTTTGTATTCACTTAAACAATGTATCAAGGCAAGAGATTGTGTTTTAGACTAAAAGAGACTGCATTATAAGAAGAATCTTTACTTTGAAACTCTGTTCTTTACCTTCTTCACACTATGAAACAGCTTTGTATTCGCCTTAAACATTGTTTCAGGGCAAAAGATTGTGTTTCAGACTAAAAGGTAATGCATTATAAGAAGAATCTTTACTTTGAAAGTCTGTTCTTTACCTTCTGCACACTATGAAACAGCATTGTATTCGCCTTAAACACTGTTTCAGGACAAGAGATTGTGTTTTAGACTAAAAGGGATTGCATTATAAGAAGAATCTTTACTTTGAAACTCTGTTCTTTACCTTTTTCACACTATGAAACAGCTTTGTATTCACTTAAACAATGTATCAAGGCAAGAGATTGTGTTTTAGACTAAAAGAGACTGCATTATAAGAAGAATCTTCACTTTGAAACTCTGTTCTTTACCTTTTTCACACTATGAAACAGCTTTGTATTCACCTTAAACACTGTTTCAGGGCAAGACCTTGTGTTTTAGACTAAAAGGGAATGCATTATAAGAAGAATCTTTACTTTGAAACTCTGTTCTTTACCTTTTTCACACTATGAAACAGCTTTGCATTCAACTTAAACACTGTTTCAGGGCAAGAGATTGTGTTTTAGATTAAAAGAGACTGCATTATAAGAAGAATCTTTATTTTGAAACTCTGTTCTTTACCTTTTTCACACTATGAAACAGCTTTATATTCAACTTTAACACTGTTTCAGGGCAAGAGATTGTGTTTTAGACTAAAAGGTAATGCATTATAAGAAGATTCTTTACTTTGAAACTCTGTTCTTTACCTTCTTCACACTATGAAACAGCTTTGTATTCGCCTTAAACACTGTTTCAGGGCAAGAGATTGTGTTTCAGACTAAAAGGTAATGCATTATAAGAAGAATCTTTACTTTGAAACGCTGTTCTTTACCTTTTTCACACTATGAAACAGCTTTGTATTCACTTAAACAATGTATCAAGGCAAGAGATTGTGTTTTAGACTAAAAGAGACGGCATTATAAGAAGAATCTTTACTTTGAAACTCTGTTCTTTACCTTTTTCACACTATGAAACAGCTTTGTATTCACCTTAAACACTGTTTCAGGGCAAGAGATTGTGTTTTAGACTAAAAGGTAATGCATTATAAGAAGAATCTTTACTTTGAAACTCTGTTCTTTACCTTTTTCACACTATGAAACAGCTTTGTATTCAACTTAAACAATGTATCAAGACAAGAGATTGTGTTTTAGACTAAAAGGTAATGCATTATAAGAAGAATCTTTACTTTGAAACTCTGTTCTTTACCTTCTTCACACTATTAAACAGCTTTGTATTCGCCTTAAACACTGTTTCAGGGCAAGAGATTGTGTTTTAGACTAAAAGGTAATGCATTATAAGAAAAATCTTTACTTTGAAACTCTGTTCTTTACCTTTTTCACACTATGAAACAGCTTTGTATTCAACTTAAACACTGTTTCAGGGCAAGAGATTGTGTTTTAGACTAAAAGGTAATGCATTATAAGAAGAATCTACTTTGAAACTCTGTTCTTTACCTTCTTCACACTATGAAACAGCATTGTATTCGCCTTAAGCACTGTTTCAGGGCAAGAGATTGTGTTTTAGACTAAAAGGGAATGCATTATATGAAGAATCTTTACTTTGAAACTCTGTTCTTTACCTTTTTCACACTATGAAACAGCTTTGTATTCACTTAAACAATGTAACAAGGCAAGAGAGTGTGTTTTAGAATAAAAGAGACTGCATTATAAGAAGAATGTTTACTTTGAAACTCTGTTCTTTACCTTTTTCACACTATGAAACAGCTTTGTATTCACCTTAAACACTGTTTCAGGGCAAGAGATTGTGTTTTAGACTAAAAGGTAATGCATTATAAGAAGAATCTTTACTTTGAAACTCTGTTCTTTACCTTCTTCACACTATGAAACAGTTTTGTATTCGGCTTAAACACTGTTTCAGGGCAAGAGATTGTGTTTTAGACTAAAAGGTAATGCATTATAAGAAGAATCTTTACTTTGAAACTCTGTTCTTTACCTTCTTCACACTATGAAACAGCTTTGTATTCACTTAAACAATGTATCAAGGCAAGAGATTGTGTTTTAGACTAAAAGAGACTGCATTATAAGAAGAATCTTTACTTTGAAACTCTGTTCTTTACCTTCTTCACACTATGAAACAGCTTTGTATTCCCCTTAAACACTGTTTCAGGGCAAGAGATTGTGTTTTAGACTAAAAGGGAATGCATTATAAGAAGAATCTTTACTTTGAAACTGTTCTTTACCTTTTTCACACTATGAAACAGCTTTGTATTCAACTTAAACACTGTTTCAGGGCAAGAGATTGTGTTTTAGACTAAAAGGTAATACATTATAAGAAGAATCTTTACTTTGAAACTCTGTTCTTTACCTTCTTCACACTATGAAACAGCTTTCTATTCGCCTTAAACAATGTTTCAGGGCAAGAGATTGTGTTTCAGACTAAAAGGTAATGCATTATAAGAAGAATCTTTACTTTGAAACTCTGTTCTTTACCTTCTTCACACTATGAAACAGCTTTGTATTCGCCTTAAACACTGTTTCAGGGCAAGAGATTGTGTTTCAGACTAAAAGGTAATGCATTATAAGTAGAATCTTTACTTTGAAACTCTGTTCTTTACCTTTTTCACACTATGAAACAGCTTTGTATTCACCTTAAACACTGTTTCAGGGCAAGAGATTGTGTTTTAGACTAAAAGGTAATGCATTATAAGAAGATTCTTTACTTTGAAACTCTGTTCTTTACCTTCTTCACACTATGAAACAGCTTTGTATTCGCCTTAAACACTGTTTCAGGGCAAGAGATTGTGTTTCAGACTAAAAGGTAATGCATTATAAGAAGAATCTTTACTTTGAAACGCTGTTCTTTACCTTTTTCACACTATGAAACAGCTTTGTATTCACTTAAACAATGTATCAAGGCAAGAGATTGTGTTTTAGACTAAAAGAGACGGCATTATAAGAAGAATCTTTACTTTGAAACTCTGTTCTTTACCTTTTTCACACTATGAAACAGCTTTGTATTCACCTTAAACACTGTTTCAGGGCAAGAGATTGTGTTTTAGACTAAAAGGTAATGCATTATAAGAAGAATCTTTACTTTGAAACTCTGTTCTTTACCTTTTTCACACTATGAAACAGCTTTGTATTCAACTTAAACAATGTATCAAGACAAGAGATTGTGTTTTAGACTAAAAGGTAATGCATTATAAGAAGAATCTTTACTTTGAAACTCTGTTCTTTACCTTCTTCACACTATTAAACAGCTTTGTATTCGCCTTAAACACTGTTTCAGGGCAAGAGATTGTGTTTTAGACTAAAAGGTAATGCATTATAAGAAAAATCTTTACTTTGAAACTCTGTTCTTTACCTTTTTCACACTATGAAACAGCTTTGTATTCAACTTAAACACTGTTTCAGGGCAAGAGATTGTGTTTTAGACTAAAAGGTAATGCATTATAAGAAGAATCTACTTTGAAACTCTGTTCTTTACCTTCTTCACACTATGAAACAGCATTGTATTCGCCTTAAGCACTGTTTCAGGGCAAGAGATTGTGTTTTAGACTAAAAGGGAATGCATTATATGAAGAATCTTTACTTTGAAACTCTGTTCTTTACCTTTTTCACACTATGAAACAGCTTTGTATTCACTTAAACAATGTAACAAGGCAAGAGAGTGTGTTTTAGAATAAAAGAGACTGCATTATAAGAAGAATGTTTACTTTGAAACTCTGTTCTTTACCTTTTTCACACTATGAAACAGCTTTGTATTCACCTTAAACACTGTTTCAGGGCAAGAGATTGTGTTTTAGACTAAAAGGTAATGCATTATAAGAAGAATCTTTACTTTGAAACTCTGTTCTTTACCTTCTTCACACTATGAAACAGTTTTGTATTCGGCTTAAACACTGTTTCAGGGCAAGAGATTGTGTTTTAGACTAAAAGGTAATGCATTATAAGAAGAATCTTTACTTTGAAACTCTGTTCTTTACCTTCTTCACACTATGAAACAGCTTTGTATTCGGCTTAAACAATGTATCAAGGCAAGAGATTGTGTTTTAGACTAAAAGAGACTGCATTATAAGAAGAATCTTTACTTTGAAACTCTGTTCTTTACCTTCTTCACACTATGAAACAGCTTTGTATTCCCCTTAAACACTGTTTCAGGGCAAGAGATTGTGTTTTAGACTAAAAGGGAATGCATTATAAGAAGAATCTTTACTTTGAAACTGTTCTTTACCTTTTTCACACTATGAAACAGCTTTGTATTCAACTTAAACACTGTTTCAGGGCAAGAGATTGTGTTTTAGACTAAAAGGTAATGCATTATAAGAAGAATCTTTACTTTGAAACTCTGTTCTTTACCTTCTTCACACTATGAAACAGCTTTCTATTCGCCTTAAACAATGTTTCAGGGCAAGAGATTGTGTTTCAGACTAAAAGGTAATGCATTATAAGAAGAATCTTTACTTTGAAACTCTGTTCTTTACGTTCTTCACACTATGAAACAGCTTTGTATTCGCCTTAAACACTGTTTCAGGGCAAGAGATTGTGTTTCAGACTAAAAGGTAATGCATTATAAGTAGAATCTTTACTTTGAAACTCTGTTCTTTACCTTTTTCACACTATGAAACAGCTTTGTATTCACCTTAAACACTGTTTCAGGGCAAGAGATTGTGTTTTAGACTAAAAGGTAATGCATTATAAGAAGAATCTTTACTTTGAAACTCTGTTCTTTACCTTTTTCACACTATGAAACAGCTTTGTATTCACCTTAAACACTGTTTCAGGGCAAGAGATTGTGTTTTAGACTAAAAGGGAATGCATTATAAGAAGAATCTTTACTTTGAAACTCTGTTCTTTACCTTTTTCACACTATGAAACAGCTTTGTATTCACCTTAAACACTGTTTCAGGGCAAGAGATTGTGTTTTAGACTAAAAGAGACTGCATTATAAGAAGAATCTTTACTTTGAAACTCTGTTCTTTACCTTCTTCACACTATGAAACAGCTTTGTATTCGCCTTAAACACTGTTTCAGGGCAAGAGATTGTGTTTTAGACTAAAAGGGAATGCATTATAAGAAGAATCTTTACTTTGAAACTCTGTTCTTTACCTTCTTCACACTATGAAACAGCTTTGTATTCGCCTTAAACACTGTTTCAGGGCAAGAGATTGTGTTTTAGACTAAAAGGTAATGCATTATAAGAAGAATCTTTACTTTGAAACTCTGTTCTTTACCTTCTTCACACTATGAAACAGCATTATATTCGCCTTAAACACTGTTTCAGGGCAAGAGATTGTGTTTTAGACTAAAAGGGAATGCATTATATGAAGAATCTTTACTTTGAAACTCTGTTCTTTACCTTTTTCACACTATGAAACAGCTTTGTATTCACTTAAACAATGTATCAAGGCAAGAGATTGTGTTTTAGACTAAAAGAGACTGCATTATAAGAAGAATCTTTACTTTGAAACTCTGTTCTTTACCTTCTTCACACTATGAAACAGCTTTGTATTCGCCTTAAACACTGTTTCAGGGCAAGAGATTGTGTTTTAGACTAAAAGGGAATGCATTATAAGAAGAATCTTTACTTTGAAACTCTGTTCTTTACCTTTTTCACACTATGAAACAGCTTTGTATTCACCTTAAACACTGTTTCAGTGCAAGAGATTGTGTTTTAGACTAAAAGAGACTGCATTATAAGAAGAATCTTTACTTTGAAACTCTGTTCTTTACCTTTTTCACACTATGAAACAGCTTTGTATTCAACTTAAACACTGTTTCAGGGCAAGAGATTGTGTTTTAGACTAAAAGGTAATGCATTATAAGAAGAATCTTTACTTTGAAACTCTGTTCTTTACCTTTTTCACACTATGAAACAGCTTTGTATTCACCTTAAACACTGTTTCAGGGCAAGAGATTGTGTTTTAGACTAAAAGGTATTGCATTATAAGAAGAATCTTTACTTTGAAACTGTTCTTTACCTTTTTCACACTATGAAACAGCTTTGTATTCAACTTAAACACTGTTTCAGGGCAAGAGATTGTGTTTTAGACTAAAAGAGACTGCATTATAAGAAGAATCTTTACTTTGAAACTGTTTACCTTTTTCACACTATTAAACAGCTTTGTATTCAACTTAAACACTGTTTCAGGGCAAGAGATTGTGTTTTAGACTAAAAGGTAATGCATTATAAGAAGAATCTTTACTTTGAAACTCTGTTCTTTACCTTCTTCACACTATGAAACAGCTTTGTATTCGCCTTAAACACTGTTTCAGGGCAAGAGATTGTGTTTTAGACTAAAAGGTAATGCATTATAAGAAGAATCTTTACTTTGAAACTGTTCTTTACCTTCTTCACACTATGAAACAGCATTGTATTCGCCTTAAACACTGTTTCAGGGCAAGAGATTGTGTTTTAGACTAAAAGGTAATGCATTATAAGAAGAATCTTTACTTTGAAACTCTGTTCTTTACCTTCTTCACACTATGAAACAGCTTTGTATTCGCCTTAAACACTGTTTCAGGGCAAGAGATTGTGTTTTAGACTAAAAGGTAATGCATTATAAGAAGAATCTTTACTTTGAAACTCTGTTCTTTACCTTCTTCACACTATGAAACAGCATTGTATTCGCCTTAAACACTGTTTCAGGGCAAGAGATTGTGTTTTAGACTAAAAGGGAATGCATTATATGAAGAATCTTTACTTTGAAACTCTGTTCTTTACCTTTTTCACACTATGAAACAGCTTTGTATTCACTTAAACAATGTATCAAGGCAAGAGATTGTGTTTTAGACTAAAAGGTATTGCATTATAAGAAGAATCTTTACGTTGAAACTGTTCTTTACCTTTTTCACACTATAAAACAGCTTTGTATTCAACTTAAACACTGTTTCAGGGCAAGAGATTGTGTTTTAGACTAAAAGAGACTGCATTATAAGAAGAATCTTTACTTTGAAAATGTTTACCTTTTTCACACTATTAAACAGCTTTGTATTCAACTTAAACACTGTTTCAGGGCAAGAGATTGTGTTTTAGACTAAAAGGTAATGCATTATAAGAAGAATCTTTACTTTGAAACTCTGTTCTTTACCTTCTTCACACTATGAAACAGCTTTGTATTCGCCTTAAACACTGTTTCAGGGCAAGAGATTGTGTTTTAGACTAAAAGGTAATGCATTATAAGAAGAATCTTTACTTTGAAACTCTGTTCTTTACCTTCTTCACACTATGAAACAGCTTTGTATTCGCCTTAAACACTGTTTCAGGGCAAGAGATTGTGTTTTAGACTAAAAGGGAATGCATTATAAGAAGAATCTTTACTTTGAAACTGTTCTTTACCTTTTTCACACTATGAAACAGCTTTGTATTCAACTTAAACACTGTTTCAGGGCAAGAGATTGTGTTTTAGACTAAAAGAGACTGCATTATAAGAAGAATCTTTACTTTGAAACTCTGTTCTTTACGTTTTTCACACTATGAAACAGCTTTGTATTCGCCTTAAACACTGTTTCAGGGCAAGAGATTGTGTTTTAGACTAAAAGGGAATGCATTATAAGAAGAATCTTTACTTTGAAACTCTGTTCTTTACCTTTTTCACACTATGAAACAGCTTTGTATTCACCTTAAACACTGTTTCAGGGCAAGAGATTGTGTTTTAGACTAAAAGGTAATGCATTATAAGAAGAATCTTTACTTTGAAACTGTTCTTTACCTTTTTCACACTATGAAACAGCTTTGTATTCAACTTAAACACTGTTTCAGGGCAAGAGATTGTGTTTTAGACTAAAAGGTAATGCATTATAAGAAGAATCTTTACTTTGAAACTCTGTTCTTTACCTTCTTCACACTATGAAACAGCTTTGTATTCGCCTTAAACATTGTTTCAGGGCAAAAGATTGTGTTTCAGACTAAAAGGTAATGCATTATAAGAAGAATCTTTACTTTGAAAGTCTGTTCTTTACCTTCTGCACACTATGAAACAGCATTGTATTCGCCTTAAACACTGTTTCAGGACAAGAGATTGTGTTTTAGACTAAAAGGGATTGCATTATAAGAAGAATCTTTACTTTGAAACTCTGTTCTTTACCTTTTTCACACTATGAAACAGCTTTGTATTCACTTAAACAATGTATCAAGGCAAGAGATTGTGTTTTAGACTAAAAGAGACTGCATTATAAGAAGAATCTTCACTTTGAAACTCTGTTCTTTACCTTTTTCACACTATGAAACAGCTTTGTATTCACCTTAAACACTGTTTCAGGGCAAGAGCTTGTGTTTTAGACTAAAAGGGAATGCATTATAAGAAGAATCTTTACTTTGAAACTCTGTTCTTTACCTTTTTCACACTATGAAACAGCTTTGCATTCAACTTAAACACTGTTTCAGGGCAAGAGATTGTGTTTTAGACTAAAAGAGACTGCATTATAAGAAGAATCTTTATTTTGAAACTCTGTTCTTTACCTTTTTCACACTATGAAACAGCTTTATATTCAACTTTAACACTGTTTCAGGGCAAGAGATTGTGTTTTAGACTAAAAGGTAATGCCTTATAAGAAGAATCTTTACTTTGAAACTCTATTCTTTACCTTTTTCACACTATGAAACAGCTTTGTATTCACCTTAAACACTGTTTCAGGGCAAGAGATTGTGTTTTAGACTAAAAGGTAATGCATTATAAGAAGAATCTTTACTTTGAAACTCTGTTCTTTACCTTTTTCACACTATGAAACAGCTTTGTATTCAACTTAAACACTGTTTCAGGGCAAGAGATTGTGTTTTAGACTAAAAGGTAATGCATTATAAGAAGATTCTTTACTTTGAAACTCTGTTCTTTACCTTCTTCACACTATGAAACAGCTTTGTATTCGCCTTAAACACTGTTTCAGGGCAAGAGATTGTGTTTCAGACTAAAAGGTAATGCATTATAAGAAGAATCTTTACTTTGAAACGCTGTTCTTTACCTTTTTCACACTATGAAACAGCTTTGTATTCACTTAAACAATGTATCAAGGCAAGAGATTGTGTTTTAGACTAAAAGAGACGGCATTATAAGAAGAATCTTTACTTTGAAACTCTGTTCTTTACCTTTTTCACACTATGAAACAGCTTTGTATTCACCTTAAACACTGTTTCAGGGCAAGAGATTGTGTTTTAGACTAAAAGGTAATGCATTATAAGAAGAATCTTTACTTTGAAACTCTGTTCTTTACCTTTTTCACACTATGAAACAGCTTTGTATTCAACTTAAACAATGTATCAAGACAAGAGATTGTGTTTTAGACTAAAAGGTAATGCATTATAAGAAGAATCTTTACTTTGAAACTCTGTTCTTTACCTTCTTCACACTATTAAACAGCTTTGTATTCGCCTTAAACACTGTTTCAGGGCAAGAGATTGTGTTTTAGACTAAAAGGTAATGCATTATAAGAAAAATCTTTACTTTGAAACTCTGTTCTTTACCTTTTTCACACTATGAAACAGCTTTGTATTCAACTTAAACACTGTTTCAGGGCAAGAGATTGTGTTTTAGACTAAAAGGTAATGCATTATAAGAAGAATCTACTTTGAAACTCTGTTCTTTACCTTCTTCACACTATGAAACAGCATTGTATTCGCCTTAAGCACTGTTTCAGGGCAAGAGATTGTGTTTTAGACTAAAAGGGAATGCATTATATGAAGAATCTTTACTTTGAAACTCTGTTCTTTACCTTTTTCACACTATGAAACAGCTTTGTATTCACTTAAACAATGTAACAAGGCAAGAGAGTGTGTTTTAGAATAAAAGAGACTGCATTATAAGAAGAATGTTTACTTTGAAACTCTGTTCTTTACCTTTTTCACACTATGAAACAGCTTTGTATTCACCTTAAACACTGTTTCAGGGCAAGAGATTGTGTTTTAGACTAAAAGGTAATGCATTATAAGAAGAATCTTTACTTTGAAACTCTGTTCTTTACCTTCTTCACACTATGAAACAGCTTTCTATTCGCCTTAAACAATGTTTCAGGGCAAGAGATTGTGTTTCAGACTAAAAGGGAATGCATTATAAGAAGAATCTTTACTTTGAAACTCTGTTCTTTACCTTCTTCACACTATGAAACAGCTTTGTATTCGCCTTAAACACTGTTTCAGGGCAAGAGATTGTGTTTCAGACTAAAAGGTAATGCATTATAAGTAGAATCTTTACTTTGAAACTCTGTTCTTTACCTTTTTCACACTATGAAACAGCTTTGTATTCACCTTAAACACTGTTTCAGGGCAAGAGATTGTGTTTTAGACTAAAAGGTAATGCATTATAAGAAGAATCTTTACTTTGAAACTCTGTTCTTTACCTTTTTCACACTATGAAACAGCTTTGTATTCACCTTAAACACTGTTTCAGGGCAAGAGATTGTGTTTTAGACTAAAAGGGAATGCATTATAAGAAGAATCTTTACTTTGAAACTCTGTTCTTTACCTTTTTCACACTATGAAACAGCTTTGTATTCACCTTAAACACTGTTTCAGGGCAAGAGATTGTGTTTTAGACTAAAAGAGACTGCATTATAAGAAGAATCTTTACTTTGAAACTCTGTTCTTTACCTTCTTCACACTATGAAACAGCTTTGTATTCGCCTTAAACACTGTTTCAGGGCAAGAGATTGTGTTTTAGACTAAAAGGGAATGCATTATAAGAAGAATCTTTACTTTGAAACTCTGTTCTTTACCTTCTTCACACTATGAAACAGCTTTGTATTCGCCTTAAACACTGTTTCAGGGCAAGAGATTGTGTTTTAGACTAAAAGGTAATGCATTATAAGAAGAATCTTTACTTTGAAACTCTGTTCTTTACCTTCTTCACACTATGAAACAGCATTATATTCGCCTTAAACACTGTTTCAGGGCAAGAGATTGTGTTTTAGACTAAAAGGGAATGCATTATATGAAGAATCTTTACTTTGAAACTCTGTTCTTTACCTTTTTCACACTATGAAACAGCTTTGTATTCACTTAAACAATGTATCAAGGCAAGAGATTGTGTTTTAGACTAAAAGAGACTGCATTATAAGAAGAATCTTTACTTTGAAACTCTGTTCTTTACCTTCTTCACACTATGAAACAGCTTTGTATTCGCCTTAAACATTGTTTCAGGGCAAAAGATTGTGTTTCAGACTAAAAGGTAATGCATTATAAGAAGAATCTTTACTTTGAAAGTCTGTTCTTTACCTTCTGCACACTATGAAACAGCATTGTATTCGCCTTAAACACTGTTTCAGGACAAGAGATTGTGTTTTAGACTAAAAGGGATTGCATTATAAGAAGAATCTTTACTTTGAAACTCTGTTCTTTACCTTTTTCACACTATGAAACAGCTTTGTATTCACTTAAACAATGTATCAAGGCAAGAGATTGTGTTTTAGACTAAAAGAGACTGCATTATAAGAAGAATCTTCACTTTGAAACTCTGTTCTTTACCTTTTTCACACTATGAAACAGCTTTGTATTCACCTTAAACACTGTTTCAGGGCAAGACCTTGTGTTTTAGACTAAAAGGGAATGCATTATAAGAAGAATCTTTACTTTGAAACTCTGTTCTTTACCTTTTTCACACTATGAAACAGCTTTGCATTCAACTTAAACACTGTTTCAGGGCAAGAGATTGTGTTTTAGATTAAAAGAGACTGCATTATAAGAAGAATCTTTATTTTGAAACTCTGTTCTTTACCTTTTTCACACTATGAAACAGCTTTATATTCAACTTTAACACTGTTTCAGGGCAAGAGATTGTGTTTTAGACTAAAAGGTAATGCATTATAAGAAGATTCTTTACTTTGAAACTCTGTTCTTTACCTTCTTCACACTATGAAACAGCTTTGTATTCGCCTTAAACACTGTTTCAGGGCAAGAGATTGTGTTTCAGACTAAAAGGTAATGCATTATAAGAAGAATCTTTACTTTGAAACGCTGTTCTTTACCTTTTTCACACTATGAAACAGCTTTGTATTCACTTAAACAATGTATCAAGGCAAGAGATTGTGTTTTAGACTAAAAGAGACGGCATTATAAGAAGAATCTTTACTTTGAAACTCTGTTCTTTACCTTTTTCACACTATGAAACAGCTTTGTATTCACCTTAAACACTGTTTCAGGGCAAGAGATTGTGTTTTAGACTAAAAGGTAATGCATTATAAGAAGAATCTTTACTTTGAAACTCTGTTCTTTACCTTTTTCACACTATGAAACAGCTTTGTATTCAACTTAAACAATGTATCAAGACAAGAGATTGTGTTTTAGACTAAAAGGTAATGCATTATAAGAAGAATCTTTACTTTGAAACTCTGTTCTTTACCTTCTTCACACTATTAAACAGCTTTGTATTCGCCTTAAACACTGTTTCAGGGCAAGAGATTGTGTTTTAGACTAAAAGGTAATGCATTATAAGAAAAATCTTTACTTTGAAACTCTGTTCTTTACCTTTTTCACACTATGAAACAGCTTTGTATTCAACTTAAACACTGTTTCAGGGCAAGAGATTGTGTTTTAGACTAAAAGGTAATGCATTATAAGAAGAATCTACTTTGAAACTCTGTTCTTTACCTTCTTCACACTATGAAACAGCATTGTATTCGCCTTAAGCACTGTTTCAGGGCAAGAGATTGTGTTTTAGACTAAAAGGGAATGCATTATATGAAGAATCTTTACTTTGAAACTCTGTTCTTTACCTTTTTCACACTATGAAACAGCTTTGTATTCACTTAAACAATGTAACAAGGCAAGAGAGTGTGTTTTAGAATAAAAGAGACTGCATTATAAGAAGAATGTTTACTTTGAAACTCTGTTCTTTACCTTTTTCACACTATGAAACAGCTTTGTATTCACCTTAAACACTGTTTCAGGGCAAGAGATTGTGTTTTAGACTAAAAGGTAATGCATTATAAGAAGAATCTTTACTTTGAAACTCTGTTCTTTACCTTCTTCACACTATGAAACAGTTTTGTATTCGGCTTAAACACTGTTTCAGGGCAAGAGATTGTGTTTTAGACTAAAAGGTAATGCATTATAAGAAGAATCTTTACTTTGAAACTCTGTTCTTTACCTTCTTCACACTATGAAACAGCTTTGTATTCACTTAAACAATGTATCAAGGCAAGAGATTGTGTTTTAGACTAAAAGAGACTGCATTATAAGAAGAATCTTTACTTTGAAACTCTGTTCTTTACCTTCTTCACACTATGAAACAGCTTTGTATTCCCCTTAAACACTGTTTCAGGGCAAGAGATTGTGTTTTAGACTAAAAGGGAATGCATTATAAGAAGAATCTTTACTTTGAAACTGTTCTTTACCTTTTTCACACTATGAAACAGCTTTGTATTCAACTTAAACACTGTTTCAGGGCAAGAGATTGTGTTTTAGACTAAAAGGTAATACATTATAAGAAGAATCTTTACTTTGAAACTCTGTTCTTTACCTTCTTCACACTATGAAACAGCTTTCTATTCGCCTTAAACAATGTTTCAGGGCAAGAGATTGTGTTTCAGACTAAAAGGTAATGCATTATAAGAAGAATCTTTACTTTGAAACTCTGTTCTTTACCTTCTTCACACTATGAAACAGCTTTGTATTCGCCTTAAACACTGTTTCAGGGCAAGAGATTGTGTTTCAGACTAAAAGGTAATGCATTATAAGTAGAATCTTTACTTTGAAACTCTGTTCTTTACCTTTTTCACACTATGAAACAGCTTTGTATTCACCTTAAACACTGTTTCAGGGCAAGAGATTGTGTTTTAGACTAAAAGGTAATGCATTATAAGAAGATTCTTTACTTTGAAACTCTGTTCTTTACCTTCTTCACACTATGAAACAGCTTTGTATTCGCCTTAAACACTGTTTCAGGGCAAGAGATTGTGTTTCAGACTAAAAGGTAATGCATTATAAGAAGAATCTTTACTTTGAAACGCTGTTCTTTACCTTTTTCACACTATGAAACAGCTTTGTATTCACTTAAACAATGTATCAAGGCAAGAGATTGTGTTTTAGACTAAAAGAGACGGCATTATAAGAAGAATCTTTACTTTGAAACTCTGTTCTTTACCTTTTTCACACTATGAAACAGCTTTGTATTCACCTTAAACACTGTTTCAGGGCAAGAGATTGTGTTTTAGACTAAAAGGTAATGCATTATAAGAAGAATCTTTACTTTGAAACTCTGTTCTTTACCTTTTTCACACTATGAAACAG
Source organism: Electrophorus electricus (assembly GCF_041902795.1). Lineage (NCBI taxonomy): Eukaryota > Metazoa > Chordata > Actinopteri > Gymnotiformes > Gymnotidae > Electrophorus > Electrophorus electricus. Next base: position 5,661,286 of record NC_137522.1, read on the forward strand.
CTTTGTATTCAACTTAAACAATGTATCAAGACAAGAGATTGTGTTTTAGACTAAAAGGTAATGCATTATAAGAAGAATCTTTACTTTGAAACTCTGTTCTTTACCTTCTTCACACTATTAAACAGCTTTGTATTCGCCTTAAACACTGTTTCAGGGCAAGAGATTGTGTTTTAGACTAAAAGGTAATGCATTATAAGAAAAATCTTTACTTTGAAACTCTGTTCTTTACCTTTTTCACACTATGAAACAGCTTTGTATTCAACTTAAACACTGTTTCAGGGCAAGAGATTGTGTTTTAGACTAAAAGGTAATGCATTATAAGAAGAATCTACTTTGAAACTCTGTTCTTTACCTTCTTCACACTATGAAACAGCATTGTATTCGCCTTAAGCACTGTTTCAGGGCAAGAGATTGTGTTTTAGACTAAAAGGGAATGCATTATATGAAGAATCTTTACTTTGAAACTCTGTTCTTTACCTTTTTCACACTATGAAACAGCTTTGTATTCACTTAAACAATGTAACAAGGCAAGAGAGTGTGTTTTAGAATAAAAGAGACTGCATTATAAGAAGAATGTTTACTTTGAAACTCTGTTCTTTACCTTTTTCACACTATGAAACAGCTTTGTATTCACCTTAAACACTGTTTCAGGGCAAGAGATTGTGTTTTAGACTAAAAGGTAATGCATTATAAGAAGAATCTTTACTTTGAAACTCTGTTCTTTACCTTCTTCACACTATGAAACAGTTTTGTATTCGGCTTAAACACTGTTTCAGGGCAAGAGATTGTGTTTTAGACTAAAAGGTAATGCATTATAAGAAGAATCTTTACTTTGAAACTCTGTTCTTTACCTTCTTCACACTATGAAACAGCTTTGTATTCACTTAAACAATGTATCAAGGCAAGAGATTGTGTTTTAGACTAAAAGAGACTGCATTATAAGAAGAATCTTTACTTTGAAACTCTGTTCTTTACCTTCTTCACACTATGAAACAGCTTTGTATTCCCCTTAAACACTGTTTCAGGGCAAGAGATTGTGTTTTAGACTAAAAGGGAATGCATTATAAGAAGAATCTTTACTTTGAAACTGTTCTTTACCTTTTTCACACTATGAAACAGCTTTGTATTCAACTTAAACACTGTTTCAGGGCAAGAGATTGTGTTTTAGACTAAAAGGTAATACATTATAAGAAGAATCTTTACTTTGAAACTCTGTTCTTTACCTTCTTCACACTATGAAACAGCTTTCTATTCGCCTTAAACAATGTTTCAGGGCAAGAGATTGTGTTTCAGACTAAAAGGTAATGCATTATAAGAAGAATCTTTACTTTGAAACTCTGTTCTTTACCTTCTTCACACTATGAAACAGCTTTGTATTCGCCTTAAACACTGTTTCAGGGCAAGAGATTGTGTTTCAGACTAAAAGGTAATGCATTATAAGTAGAATCTTTACTTTGAAACTCTGTTCTTTACCTTTTTCACACTATGAAACAGCTTTGTATTCACCTTAAACACTGTTTCAGGGCAAGAGATTGTGTTTTAGACTAAAAGGTAATGCATTATAAGAAGAATCTTTACTTTGAAACTCTGTTCTTTACCTTTTTCACACTATGAAACAGCTTTGTATTCACCTTAAACACTGTTTCAGGGCAAGAGATTGTGTTTTAGACTAAAAGGGAATGCATTATAAGAAGAATCTTTACTTTGAAACTCTGTTCTTTACCTTTTTCACACTATGAAACAGCTTTGTATTCACCTTAAACACTGTTTCAGGGCAAGAGATTGTGTTTTAGACTAAAAGAGACTGCATTATAAGAAGAATCTTTACTTTGAAACTTTGTTCTTTACCTTCTTCACACTATGAAACAGCTTTGTATTCGCCTTAAACACTGTTTCAGGGCAAGAGATTGTGTTTTAGACTAAAAGGGAATGCATTATAAGAAGAATCTTTACTTTGAAACTCTGTTCTTTACCTTCTTCACACTATGAAACAGCTTTGTATTCGCCTTAAACACTGTTTCAGGGCAAGAGATTGTGTTTTAGACTAAAAGGTAATGCATTATAAGAAGAATCTTTACTTTGAAACTCTGTTCTTTACCTTCTTCACACTATGAAACAGCATTATATTCGCCTTAAACACTGTTTCAGGGCAAGAGATTGTGTTTTAGACTAAAAGGGAATGCATTATATGAAGAATCTTTACTTTGAAACTCTGTTCTTTACCTTTTTCACACTATGAAACAGCTTTGTATTCACTTAAACAATGTATCAAGGCAAGAGATTGTGTTTTAGACTAAAAGAGACTGCATTATAAGAAGAATCTTTACTTTGAAACTCTGTTCTTTACCTTCTTCACACTATGAAACAGCTTTGTATTCGCCTTAAACACTGTTTCAGGGCAAGAGATTGTGTTTTAGACTAAAAGGGAATGCATTATAAGAAGAATCTTTACTTTGAAACTCTGTTCTTTACCTTTTTCACACTATGAAACAGCTTTGTATTCACCTTAAACACTGTTTCAGTGCAAGAGATTGTGTTTTAGACTAAAAGAGACTGCATTATAAGAAGAATCTTTACTTTGAAACTCTGTTCTTTACCTTTTTCACACTATGAAACAGCTTTGTATTCAACTTAAACACTGTTTCAGGGCAAGAGATTGTGTTTTAGACTAAAAGGTAATGCATTATAAGAAGAATCTTTACTTTGAAACTCTGTTCTTTACCTTTTTCACACTATGAAACAGCTTTGTATTCACCTTAAACACTGTTTCAGGGCAAGAGATTGTGTTTTAGACTAAAAGGTATTGCATTATAAGAAGAATCTTTACTTTGAAACTGTTCTTTACCTTTTTCACACTATGAAACAGCTTTGTATTCAACTTAAACACTGTTTCAGGGCAAGAGATTGTGTTTTAGACTAAAAGAGACTGCATTATAAGAAGAATCTTTACTTTGAAACTGTTTACCTTTTTCACACTATTAAACAGCTTTGTATTCAACTTAAACACTGTTTCAGGGCAAGAGATTGTGTTTTAGACTAAAAGGTAATGCATTATAAGAAGAATCTTTACTTTGAAACTCTGTTCTTTACCTTCTTCACACTATGAAACAGCTTTGTATTCGCCTTAAACACTGTTTCAGGGCAAGAGATTGTGTTTTAGACTAAAAGGTAATGCATTATAAGAAGAATCTTTACTTTGAAACTCTGTTCTTTACCTTCTTCACACTAAGAAACAGCATTGTATTCGCCTTAAACACTGTTTCAGGGCAAGAGATTGTGTTTTAGACTAAAAGGGAATGCATTATATGAAGAATCTTTACTTTGAAACTCTGTTCTTTACCTTTTTCACACTATGAAACAGCTTTGTATTCACTTAAACAATGTTTCAAGGCAAGAGATTGTGTTTTAGACTAAAAGAGACTGCATTATAAGAAGAATCTTTACTTTGAAACTCTGTTCTTTACCTTTTTCACACTATGAAACAGCTTTGTATTCACCTTAAACACTGTTTCAGGGCAAGAGATTGTGTTTTAGACTAAAAGAGACTGCATTATAAGAAGAATCTTTACTTTGAAACTCTGTTCTTTACCTTCTTCACACTATGAAACAGCTTTGTATTCACCTTAAACACTGTTTCAGGGCAAGAGATTGTGTTTTAGACTAAAAGGGAATGCATTATAAGAAGAATCTTTACTTTGAAACTGTTCTTTACCTTTTTCACACTATGAAACAGCTTTGTATTCAACTTAAACACTGTTTCAGGGCAAGAGATTGTGTTTTAGACTAAAAGGGAATGCATTATATGAAGAATCTTTACTTTGAAACTCTGTTCTTTACCTTTTTCACACTATGAAACAGCTTTGTATTCACTTAAACAATGTATCAAGGCAAGAGATTGTGTTTTAGACTAAAAGAGACTGCCTTATAAGAAGAATCTTTACTTTGAAACTCTGTTCTTTACCTTCTTCACACTATGAAACAGCTTTGTATTCGCCTTAAACACTGTTTCAGGGCAAGAGATTGTGTTTTAGACTAAAAGGGAATGCATTATAAGAAGAATCTTTACTTTGAAACTCTGTTCTTTACCTTTTTCACACTATGAAACAGCTTTGTATTCACCTTAAACACTGTTTCAGTGCAAGAGATTGTGTTTTAGACTAAAAGAGACTGCATTATAAGAAGAATCTTTACTTTGAAACTCTGTTCTTTACCTTTTTCACACTATGAAACAGCTTTGTATTCAACTTAAACACTGTTTCAGGGCAAGAGATTGTGTTTTAGACTAAAAGGTAATGCATTATAAGAAGAATCTTTACTTTGAAACTCTGTTCTTTACCTTTTTCACACTATGAAACAGCTTTGTATTCACCTTAAACACTGTTTCAGGGCAAGAGATTGTGTTTTAGACTAAAAGGGAATGCATTATAAGAAGAATCTTTACTTTGAAACTGTTCTTTACCTTTTTCACACTATGAAACAGCTTTGTATTCGCCTTAAACACTGTTTCAGGGCAAGAGATTGTGTTTTAGACTAAAAGGTAATGCATTATAAGAAGAATCTTTACTTTGAAACTCTGTTCTTTACCTTCTTCACACTATGAAACAGCTTTGTATTCGCCTTAAACACTGTTTCAGGGCAAGAGATTGTGTTTTAGACTAAAAGGTAATGCATTATAAGAAGAATCTTTACTTTGAAACTCTGTTCTTTACCTTCTTCACACTATGAAACAGCATTGTATTCGCCTTAAACACTGTTTCAGGGCAAGAGATTGTGTTTTAGACTAAAAGGGAATGCATTATATGAAGAATCTTTACTTTGAAACTCTGTTCTTTACCTTTTTCACACTATGAAACAGCTTTGTATTCACTTAAACAATGTATCAAGGCAAGAGATTGTGTTTTAGACTAAAAGAGACTGCATTATAAGAAGAATCTTTACTTTGAAACTCTGTTCTTTACCTTTTTCACACTATGAAACAGCTTTGTATTCACCTTAAACACTGTTTCAGGGCAAGAGATTGTGTTTTAGACTAAAAGGTATTGCATTATAAGAAGAATCTTTACTTTGAAACTGTTCTTTACCTTTTTCACACTATGAAACAGCTTTGTATTCAACTTAAACACTGTTTCAGGTCAAGAGATTGTGTTTTAGACTAAAAGAGACTGCATTATAAGAAGAATCTTTACTTTGAAACTGTTTACCTTTTTCACACTATTAAACAGCTTTGTATTCAACTTAAACACTGTTTCAGGGCAAGAGATTGTGTTTTAGACTAAAAGGTAATGCATTATAAGAAGAATCTTTACTTTGAAACTCTGTTCTTTACCTTCTTCACACTATGAAACAGCTTTGTATTCGCCTTAAACACTGTTTCAGGGCAAGAGATTGTGTTTTAGACTAAAAGGGAATGCATTATAAGAAGAATCTTTACTTTGAAACTCTGTTCTTCCCTTTTTCACACTATGAAACAGCTTTGTATTCAACTTAAACACTGTTTCAGGGCAAGAGATTGTGTTTTAGACTAAAAGAGACTGCATTATAAGAAGAATCTTTACTTTGAAACTCTGTTTTTTACCTTCTTCACACTATGAAACAGCTTTGTATTCACCTTAAACACTGTTTCAGGGCAAGAGATTGTGTTTTAGACTAAAAGGGAATGCATTATAAGAAGAATCTTTACTTTGAAACTGTTCTTTACCTTTTTCACACTATGAAACAGCTTTGTATTCAACTTAAACACTGTTTCAGGGCAAGAGATTGTGTTTTAGACTAAAAGGTAATGCATTATAAGAAGAATCTTTACTTTGAAACTCTGTTCTTTACCTTCTTCACACTATGAAACAGCTTTGTATTCGCCTTAAACACTGTTTCAGGGCAAGAGATTGTGTTTTAGACTAAAAGGTAATGCATTATAAGAAGAATCTTTAGTTTGAAACTCTGTTCTTTACCTTCTTCAAACTATGAAACAGCATTGTATTCGCCTTAAACACTGTTTCAGGGCAAGAGATTGTGTTTTAGACTAAAAGGGAATGCATTATATGAAGAATCTTTACTTTGAAACTCAGTTCTTTACCTTTTTCACACTATGAAACAGCTTTGTATTCACTTAAACAATGTATCAAGGCAAGAGATTGTGTTTTAGACTAAAAGGTATTGCATTATAAGAAGAATCTTTACGTTGAAACTGTTCTTTACCTTTTTCACACTATGAAACAGCTTTGTATTCAACTTAAACACTGTTTCAGGGCAAGAGATTGTGTTTTAGACTAAAAGAGACTGCATTATAAGAAGAATCTTTACTTTGAAACTCTGTTCTTTACCTTTTTCACACTATGAAACAGCTTTGTATTCACTTAAACAATGTATCAAGGCAAGAGATTGTGTTTTAGACTAAAAGGTATTGCATTATAAGAAGAATCTTTACGTTGAAACTGTTCTTTACCTTTTTCACACTATGAAACAGCTTTGTATTCACTTAAACAATGTTTCAAGGCAAGAGATTGTGTTTTAGACTAAAAGAGACTGCATTATAAGAAGAATCTTTACTTTGAAACTCTGTTCTTTACCTTTTTCACACTATGAAACAGCTTTGTATTCACCTTAAACACTGTTTCAGGGCAAGAGATTGTGTTTTAGACTAAAAGAGACTGCATTATAAGAAGAATCTTTACTTTGAAACTCTGTTCTTTACCTTCTTCACACTATGAAACAGCTTTGTATTCACCTTAAACACTGTTTCAGGGCAAGAGATTGTGTTTTAGACTAAAAGGGAATGCATTATAAGAAGAATCTTTACTTTGAAACTGTTCTTTACCTTTTTCACACTATGAAACAGCTTTGTATTCAACTTAAACACTGTTTCAGGGCAAGAGATTGTGTTTTAGACTAAAAGGGAATGCATTATATGAAGAATCTTTACTTTGAAACTCTGTTCTTTACCTTTTTCACACTATGAAACAGCTTTGTATTCACTTAAACAATGTATCAAGGCAAGAGATTGTGTTTTAGACTAAAAGAGACTGCATTATAAGAAGAATCTTTACTTTGAAACTCTGTTCTTTACCTTCTTCACACTATGAAACAGCTTTGTATTCGCCTTAAACACTGTTTCAGGGCAAGAGATTGTGTTTTAGACTAAAAGGGAATGCATTATAAGAAGAATCTTTACTTTGAAACTCTGTTCTTTACCTTTTTCACACTATGAAACAGCTTTGTATTCACCTTAAACACTGTTTCAGTGCAAGAGATTGTGTTTTAGACTAAAAGAGACTGCATTATAAGAAGAATCTTTACTTTGAAACTCTGTTCTTTACCTTTTTCACACTATGAAACAGCTTTGTATTCAACTTAAACACTGTTTCAGGGCAAGAGATTGTGTTTTAGACTAAAAGGTAATGCATTATAAGAAGAATCTTTACTTTGAAACTCTGTTCTTTACCTTTTTCACACTATGAAACAGCTTTGTATTCACCTTAAACACTGTTTCAGGGCAAGAGATTGTGTTTTAGACTAAAAGGGAATGCATTATAAGAAGAATCTTTACTTTGAAACTGTTCTTTACCTTTTTCACACTATGAAACAGCTTTGTATTCGCCTTAAACACTGTTTCAGGGCAAGAGATTGTGTTTTAGACTAAAAGGTAATGCATTATAAGAAGAATCTTTACTTTGAAACTCTGTTCTTTACCTTCTTCACACTATGAAACAGCTTTGTATTCGCCTTAAACACTGTTTCAGGGCAAGAGATTGTGTTTTAGACTAAAAGGTAATGCATTATAAGAAGAATCTTTACTTTGAAACTCTGTTCTTTACCTTCTTCACACTATGAAACAGCATTGTATTCGCCTTAAACACTGTTTCAGGGCAAGAGATTGTGTTTTAGACTAAAAGGGAATGCATTATATGAAGAATCTTTACTTTGAAACTCTGTTCTTTACCTTTTTCACACTATGAAACAGCTTTGTATTCACTTAAACAATGTATCAAGGCAAGAGATTGTGTTTTAGACTAAAAGAGACTGCATTATAAGAAGAATCTTTACTTTGAAACTCTGTTCTTTACCTTTTTCACACTATGAAACAGCTTTGTATTCACCTTAAACACTGTTTCAGGGCAAGAGATTGTGTTTTAGACTAAAAGGTATTGCATTATAAGAAGAATCTTTACTTTGAAACTGTTCTTTACCTTTTTCACACTATGAAACAGCTTTGTATTCAACTTAAACACTGTTTCAGGTCAAGAGATTGTGTTTTAGACTAAAAGAGACTGCATTATAAGAAGAATCTTTACTTTGAAACTGTTTACCTTTTTCACACTATTAAACAGCTTTGTATTCAACTTAAACACTGTTTCAGGGCAAGAGATTGTGTTTTAGACTAAAAGGTAATGCATTATAAGAAGAATCTTTACTTTGAAACTCTGTTCTTTACCTTCTTCACACTATGAAACAGCTTTGTATTCGCCTTAAACACTGTTTCAGGGCAAGAGATTGTGTTTTAGACTAAAAGGGAATGCATTATAAGAAGAATCTTTACTTTGAAACTCTGTTCTTTACCTTTTTCACACTATGAAACAGTTTTGTATTCAACTTAAACACTGTTTCAGGGCAAGAGATTGTGTTTTAGACTAAAAGAGACTGCATTATAAGAAGAATCTTTACTTTGAAACTCTGTTCTTTACCTTCTTCACACTATGAAACAGCTTTGTATTCACCTTAAACACTGTTTCAGGGCAAGAGATTGTGTTTTAGACTAAAAGGGAATGCATTATAAGAAGAATCTTTACTTTGAAACTGTTCTTTACCTTTTTCACACTATGAAACAGCTTTGTATTCGCCTTAAACACTGTTTCAGGGCAAGAGATTGTGTTTTAGACTAAAAGGTAATGCATTATAAGAAGAATCTTTACTTTGAAACTCTGTTCTTTACCTTCTTCACACTATGAAACAGCTTTGTATTCGCCTTAAACACTGTTTCAGGGCAAGAGATTGTGTTTTAGACTAAAAGGTAATGCATTATAAGAAGAATCTTTACTTTGAAACTCTGTTCTTTACCTTCTTCACACTATGAAACAGCATTGTATTCGCCTTAAACACTGTTTCAGGGCAAGAGATTGTGTTTTAGACTAAAAGGGAATGCATTATATGAAGAATCTTTACTTTGAAACTCAGTTCTTTACCTTTTTCACACTATGAAACAGCTTTGTATTCACTTAAACAATGTATCAAGGCAAGAGATTGTGTTTTAGACTAAAAGGTATTGCATTATAAGAAGAATCTTTACGTTGAAACTGTTCTTTACCTTTTTCACACTATGAAACAGCTTTGTATTCAACTTAAACACTGTTTCAGGGCAAGAGATTGTGTTTTAGACTAAAAGAGACTGCATTATAAGAAGAATCTTTACTTTGAAAATGTTTACCTTTTTCACACTATTAAACAGCTTTGTATTCAACTTAAACACTGTTTCAGGGCAAGAGATTGTGTTTTAGACTAAAAGGTAATGCATTATAAGAAGAATCTTTACTTTGAAACTCTGTTCTTTACCTTCTTCACACTATGAAACAGCTTTGTATTCGCCTTAAACACTGTTTCAGGGCAAGAGATTGTGTTTTAGACTAAAAGGTAATGCATTATAAGAAGAATCTTTACTTTGAAACTCTGTTCTTTACCTTCTTCACACTATGAAACAGCTTTGTATTCGCCTTAAACACTGTTTCAGGGCAAGAGATTGTGTTTTAGACTAAAAGGGAATGCATTATAAGAAGAATCTTTACTTTGAAACTCTGTTCTTTACCTTTTTCACACTATGAAACAGCTTTGTATTCAACTTAAACACTGTTTCAGGGCAAGAGATTGTGTTTTAGACTAAAAGAGACTGCATTATAAGAAGAATCTTTACTTTGAAACTGTTCTTTACCTTTTTCACACTATGAAACAGCTTTGTATTCAACTTAAACACTGTTTCAGGGCAAGAGATTGTGTTTTAGACTAAAAGAGACTGCATTATAAGAAGAATCTTTACTTTGAAACTCTGTTCTTTACCTTTTTCACACTATGAAACAGCTTTGTATTCACCTTAAACACTGTTTCAGGGCAAGAGATTGTGTTTTAGACTAAAAGAGACTGCATTATAAGAAGAATCTTTACTTTGAAACTCTGTTCTTTACGTTTTTCACACTATGAAACAGCTTTGTATTCGCCTTAAACACTGTTTCAGGGCAAGAGATTGTGTTTTAGACTAAAAGGGAATGCATTATAAGAAGAATCTTTACTTTGAAACTCTGTTCTTTACCTTTTTCACACTATGAAACAGCTTTGTATTCACCTTAAACACTGTTTCAGGGCAAGAGATTGTGTTTTAGACTAAAAGGTAATGCATTATAAGAAGAATCTTTACTTTGAAACTGTTCTTTACCTTTTTCACACTATGAAACAGCTTTGTATTCAACTTAAACACTGTTTCAGGGCAAGAGATTGTGTTTTAGACTAAAAGGTAATGCATTATAAGAAGAATCTTTACTTTGAAACTCTGTTCTTTACCTTCTTCACACTATGAAACAGCTTTGTATTCACCTTAAACACTGTTTCAGGGCAAGAGATTGTGTTTTAGACTAAAAGGGAATGCATTATAAGAAGAATCTTTACTTTGAAACTGTTCTTTACCTTTTTCACACTATGAAACAGCTTTGTATTCAACTTAAACACTGTTTCAGGGCAAGAGATTGTGTTTTAGACTAAAAGGGAATGCATTATATGAAGAATCTTTACTTTGAAACTCAGTTCTTTACCTTTTTCACACTATGAAACAGCTTTGTATTCACTTAAACAATGTATCAAGGCAAGAGATTGTGTTTTAGACTAAAAGGTATTGCATTATAAGAAGAATCTTTACTTTGAAACTGTTCTTTACCTTTTTCACACTATGAAACAGCATTGTATTCGCCTTAAACACTGTTTCAGGGCAAGAGATTGTGTTTTAGACTAAAAGGGAATGCATTATATGAAGAATCTTTACTTTGAAACTCAGTTCTTTACCTTTTTCACACTATGAAACAGCTTTGTATTCACTTAAACAATGTATCAAGGCAAGAGATTGTGTTTTAGACTAAAAGGTATTGCATTATAAGAAGAATCTTTACGTTGAAACTGTTCTTTACCTTTTTCACACTATGAAACAGCTTTGTATTCAACTTAAACACTGTTTCAGGGCAAGAGATTGTGTTTTAGACTAAAAGAGACTGCATTATAAGAAGAATCTTTACTTTGAAACTCTGTTCTTTACCTTTTTCACACTATGAAACAGCTTTGTATTCACTTAAACAATGTATCAAGGCAAGAGATTGTGTTTTAGACTAAAAGGTATTGCATTATAAGAAGAATCTTTACGTTGAAACTGTTCTTTACCTTTTTCACACTATGAAACAGCTTTGTATTCACTTAAACAATGTTTCAAGGCAAGAGATTGTGTTTTAGACTAAAAGAGACTGCATTATAAGAAGAATCTTTACTTTGAAACTCTGTTCTTTACCTTTTTCACACTATGAAACAGCTTTGTATTCACCTTAAACACTGTTTCAGGGCAAGAGATTGTGTTTTAGACTAAAAGAGACTGCATTATAAGCAGAATCTTTACTTTGAAACTCTGTTCTTTACCTTCTTCACACTATGAAACAGCTTTGTATTCACCTTAAACACTGTTTCAGGGCAAGAGATTGTGTTTTAGACTAAAAGGGAATGCATTATAAGAAGAATCTTTACTTTGAAACTGTTCTTTACCTTTTTCACACTATGAAACAGCTTTGTATTCAACTTAAACACTGTTTCAGGGCAAGAGATTGTGTTTTAGACTAAAAGGGAATGCATTATATGAAGAATCTTTACTTTGAAACTCTGTTCTTTACCTTTTTCACACTATGAAACAGCTTTGTATTCACTTAAACAATGTATCAAGGCAAGAGATTGTGTTTTAGACTAAAAGAGACTGCATTATAAGAAGAATCTTTACTTTGAAACTCTGTTCTTTACCTTCTTCACACTATGAAACAGCTTTGTATTCGCCTTAAACACTGTTTCAGGGCAAGAGATTGTGTTTTAGACTAAAAGAGACTGCATTATAAGAAGAATCTTTACTTTGAAAATGTTTACCTTTTTCACACTATTAAACAGCTTTGTATTCAACTTAAACACTGTTTCAGGGCAAGAGATTGTGTTTTAGACTAAAAGGTAATGCATTATAAGAAGAATCTTTACTTTGAAACTCTGTTCTTTACCTTCTTCACACTATGAAACAGCTTTGTATTCGCCTTAAACACTGTTTCAGGGCAAGAGATTGTGTTTTAGACTAAAAGGTAATGCATTATAAGAAGAATCTTTACTTTGAAACTCTGTTCTTTACCTTCTTCACACTATGAAACAGCTTTGTATTCGCCTTAAACACTGTTTCAGGGCAAGAGATTGTGTTTTAGACTAAAAGAGAATGCATTATAAGAAGAATCTTTACTTTGAAACTCTGTTCTTTACCTTTTTCACACTATGAAACAGCTTTGTATTCAACTTAAACACTGTTTCAGGGCAAGAGATTGTGTTTTAGACTAAAAGAGACTGCATTATAAGAAGAATCTTTACTTTGAAACTGTTCTTTACCTTTTTCACACTATGAAACAGCTTTGTATTCAACTTAAACACTGTTTCAGGGCAAGAGATTGTGTTTTAGACTAAAAGAGACTGCATTATAAGAAGAATCTTTACTTTGAAACTCTGTTCTTTACCTTTTTCACACTATGAAACAGCTTTGTATTCACCTTAAACACTGTTTCAGGGCAAGAGATTGTGTTTTAGACTAAAAGAGACTGCATTATAAGAAGAATCTTTACTTTGAAACTCTGTTCTTTACGTTTTTCACACTATGAAACAGCTTTGTATTCGCCTTAAACACTGTTTCAGGGCAAGAGATTGTGTTTTAGACTAAAAGGGAATGCATTATAAGAAGAATCTTTACTTTGAAACTCTGTTCTTTACCTTTTTCACACTATGAAACAGCTTTGTATTCACCTTAAACACTGTTTCAGGGCAAGAGATTGTGTTTTAGACTAAAAGGTAATGCATTATAAGAAGAATCTTTACTTTGAAACTGTTCTTTACCTTTTTCACACTATGAAACAGCTTTGTATTCAACTTAAACACTGTTTCAGGGCAAGAGATTGTGTTTTAGACTAAAAGGTAATGCATTATAAGAAGAATCTTTACTTTGAAACTCTGTTCTTTACCTTCTTCACACTATGAAACAGCTTTGTATTCACCTTAAACACTGTTTCAGGGCAAGAGATTGTGTTTTAGACTAAAAGGGAATGCATTATAAGAAGAATCTTTACTTTGAAACTGTTCTTTACCTTTTTCACACTATGAAACAGCTTTGTATTCAACTTAAACACTGTTTCAGGGCAAGAGATTGTGTTTTAGACTAAAAGGGAATGCATTATATGAAGAATCTTTACTTTGAAACTCAGTTCTTTACCTTTTTCACACTATGAAACAGCTTTGTATTCACTTAAACAATGTATCAAGGCAAGAGATTGTGTTTTAGACTAAAAGGTATTGCATTATAAGAAGAATCTTTACTTTGAAACTGTTCTTTACCTTTTTCACACTATGAAACAGCATTGTATTCGCCTTAAACACTGTTTCAGGGCAAGAGATTGTGTTTTAGACTAAAAGGGAATGCATTATATGAAGAATCTTTACTTTGAAACTCAGTTCTTTACCTTTTTCACACTATGAAACAGCTTTGTATTCACTTAAACAATGTATCAAGGCAAGAGATTGTGTTTTAGACTAAAAGGTATTGCATTATAAGAAGAATCTTTACGTTGAAACTGTTCTTTACCTTTTTCACACTATGAAACAGCTTTGTATTCAACTTAAACACTGTTTCAGGGCAAGAGATTGTGTTTTAGACTAAAAGAGACTGCATTATAAGAAGAATCTTTACTTTGAAACTCTGTTCTTTACCTTTTTCACACTATGAAACAGCTTTGTATTCACTTAAACAATGTATCAAGGCAAGAGATTGTGTTTTAGACTAAAAGGTATTGCATTATAAGAAGAATCTTTACGTTGAAACTGTTCTTTACCTTTTTCACACTATGAAACAGCTTTGTATTCACTTAAACAATGTTTCAAGGCAAGAGATTGTGTTTTAGACTAAAAGAGACTGCATTATAAGAAGAATCTTTACTTTGAAACTCTGTTCTTTACCTTTTTCACACTATGAAACAGCTTTGTATTCACCTTAAACACTGTTTCAGGGCAAGAGATTGTGTTTTAGACTAAAAGAGACTGCATTATAAGCAGAATCTTTACTTTGAAACTCTGTTCTTTACCTTCTTCACACTATGAAACAGCTTTGTATTCACCTTAAACACTGTTTCAGGGCAAGAGATTGTGTTTTAGACTAAAAGGGAATGCATTATAAGAAGAATCTTTACTTTGAAACTGTTCTTTACCTTTTTCACACTATGAAACAGCTTTGTATTCAACTTAAACACTGTTTCAGGGCAAGAGATTGTGTTTTAGACTAAAAGGGAATGCATTATATGAAGAATCTTTACTTTGAAACTCTGTTCTTTACCTTTTTCACACTATGAAACAGCTTTGTATTCACTTAAACAATGTATCAAGGCAAGAGATTGTGTTTTAGACTAAAAGAGACTGCATTATAAGAAGAATCTTTACTTTGAAACTCTGTTCTTTACCTTCTTCACACTATGAAACAGCTTTGTATTCGCCTTAAACACTGTTTCAGGGCAAGAGATTGTGTTTTAGACTAAAAGGGAATGCATTATAAGAAGAATCTTTACTTTGAAACTCTGTTCTTTACCTTTTTCACACTATGAAACAGCTTTGTATTCACCTTAAACACTGTTTCAGTGCAAGAGATTGTGTTTTAGACTAAAAGAGACTGCATTATAAGAAGAATCTTTACTTTGAAACTCTGTTCTTTACCTTTTTCACACTATGAAACAGCTTTGTATTCAACTTAAACACTGTTTCAGGGCAAGAGATTGTGTTTTAGACTAAAAGGTAATGCATTATAAGAAGAATCTTTACTTTGAAACTCTGTTCTTTACCTTTTTCACACTATGAAACAGCTTTGTATTCACCTTAAACACTGTTTCAGGGCAAGAGATTGTGTTTTAGACTAAAAGGGAATGCATTATAAGAAGAATCTTTACTTTGAAACTGTTCTTTACCTTTTTCACACTATGAAACAGCTTTGTATTCGCCTTAAACACTGTTTCAGGGCAAGAGATTGTGTTTTAGACTAAAAGGTAATGCATTATAAGAAGAATCTTTACTTTGAAACTCTGTTCTTTACCTTCTTCACACTATGAAACAGCTTTGTATTCGCCTTAAACACTGTTTCAGGGCAAGAGATTGTGTTTTAGACTAAAAGGTAATGCATTATAAGAAGAATCTTTACTTTGAAACTCTGTTCTTTACCTTCTTCACACTATGAAACAGCATTGTATTCGCCTTAAACACTGTTTCAGGGCAAGAGATTGTGTTTTAGACTAAAAGGGAATGCATTATATGAAGAATCTTTACTTTGAAACTCTGTTCTTTACCTTTTTCACACTATGAAACAGCTTTGTATTCACTTAAACAATGTATCAAGGCAAGAGATTGTGTTTTAGACTAAAAGAGACTGCATTATAAGAAGAATCTTTACTTTGAAACTCTGTTCTTTACCTTTTTCACACTATGAAACAGCTTTGTATTCACCTTAAACACTGTTTCAGGGCAAGAGATTGTGTTTTAGACTAAAAGGTATTGCATTATAAGAAGAATCTTTACTTTGAAACTGTTCTTTACCTTTTTCACACTATGAAACAGCTTTGTATTCAACTTAAACACTGTTTCAGGTCAAGAGATTGTGTTTTAGACTAAAAGAGACTGCATTATAAGAAGAATCTTTACTTTGAAACTGTTTACCTTTTTCACACTATTAAACAGCTTTGTATTCAACTTAAACACTGTTTCAGGGCAAGAGATTGTGTTTTAGACTAAAAGGTAATGCATTATAAGAAGAATCTTTACTTTGAAACTCTGTTCTTTACCTTCTTCACACTATGAAACAGCTTTGTATTCGCCTTAAACACTGTTTCAGGGCAAGAGATTGTGTTTTAGACTAAAAGGGAATGCATTATAAGAAGAATCTTTACTTTGAAACTCTGTTCTTTACCTTTTTCACACTATGAAACAGCTTTGTATTCAACTTAAACACTGTTTCAGGGCAAGAGATTGTGTTTTAGACTAAAAGAGACTGCATTATAAGAAGAATCTTTACTTTGAAACTCTGTTCTTTACCTTCTTCACACTATGAAACAGCTTTGTATTCACCTTAAACACTGTTTCAGGGCAAGAGATTGTGTTTTAGACTAAAAGGGAATGCATTATAAGAAGAATCTTTACTTTGAAACTGTTCTTTACCTTTTTCACACTATGAAACAGCTTTGTATTCGCCTTAAACACTGTTTCAGGGCAAGAGATTGTGTTTTAGACTAAAAGGTAATGCATTATAAGAAGAATCTTTACTTTGAAACTCTGTTCTTTACCTTCTTCACACTATGAAACAGCTTTGTATTCGCCTTAAACACTGTTTCAGGGCAAGAGATTGTGTTTTAGACTAAAAGGTAATGCATTATAAGAAGAATCTTTACTTTGAAACTCTGTTCTTTACCTTCTTCACACTATGAAACAGCATTGTATTCGCCTTAAACACTGTTTCAGGGCAAGAGATTGTGTTTTAGACTAAAAGGGAATGCATTATATGAAGAATCTTTACTTTGAAACTCAGTTCTTTACCTTTTTCACACTATGAAACAGCTTTGTATTCACTTAAACAATGTATCAAGGCAAGAGATTGTGTTTTAGACTAAAAGGTATTGCATTATAAGAAGAATCTTTACGTTGAAACTGTTCTTTACCTTTTTCACACTATGAAACAGCTTTGTATTCAACTTAAACACTGTTTCAGGGCAAGAGATTGTGTTTTAGACTAAAAGAGACTGCATTATAAGAAGAATCTTTACTTTGAAAATGTTTACCTTTTTCACACTATTAAACAGCTTTGTATTCAACTTAAACACTGTTTCAGGGCAAGAGATTGTGTTTTAGACTAAAAGGTAATGCATTATAAGAAGAATCTTTACTTTGAAACTCTGTTCTTTACCTTCTTCACACTATGAAACAGCTTTGTATTCGCCTTAAACACTGTTTCAGGGCAAGAGATTGTGTTTTAGACTAAAAGGTAATGCATTATAAGAAGAATCTTTACTTTGAAACTCTGTTCTTTACCTTCTTCACACTATGAAACAGCTTTGTATTCGCCTTAAACACTGTTTCAGGGCAAGAGATTGTGTTTTAGACTAAAAGGGAATGCATTATAAGAAGAATCTTTACTTTGAAACTCTGTTCTTTACCTTTTTCACACTATGAAACAGCTTTGTATTCAACTTAAACACTGTTTCAGGGCAAGAGATTGTGTTTTAGACTAAAAGAGACTGCATTATAAGAAGAATCTTTACTTTGAAACTCTGTTCTTTACCTTTTTCACACTATGAAACAGCTTTGTATTCACCTTAAACACTGTTTCAGGGCAAGAGATTGTGTTTTAGACTAAAAGAGACTGCATTATAAGAAGAATCTTTACTTTGAAACTGTTCTTTACCTTTTTCACACTATGAAACAGCTTTGTATTCAACTTAAACACTGTTTCAGGGCAAGAGATTGTGTTTTAGACTAAAAGAGACTGCATTATAAGAAGAATCTTTACTTTGAAACTCTGTTCTTTACCTTTTTCACACTATGAAACAGCTTTGTATTCACCTTAAACACTGTTTCAGGGCAAGAGATTGTGTTTTAGACTAAAAGAGACTGCATTATAAGAAGAATCTTTACTTTGAAACTCTGTTCTTTACGTTTTTCACACTATGAAACAGCTTTGTATTCGCCTTAAACACTGTTTCAGGGCAAGAGATTGTGTTTTAGACTAAAAGGGAATGCATTATAAGAAGAATCTTTACTTTGAAACTCTGTTCTTTACCTTTTTCACACTATGAAACAGCTTTGTATTCACCTTAAACACTGTTTCAGGGCAAGAGATTGTGTTTTAGACTAAAAGGTAATGCATTATAAGAAGAATCTTTACTTTGAAACTGTTCTTTACCTTTTTCACACTATGAAACAGCTTTGTATTCAACTTAAACACTGTTTCAGGGCAAGAGATTGTGTTTTAGACTAAAAGGTAATGCATTATAAGAAGAATCTTTACTTTGAAACTCTGTTCTTTACCTTCTTCACACTATGAAACAGCTTTGTATTCGCCTTAAACATTGTTTCAGGGCAAAAGATTGTGTTTCAGACTAAAAGGTAATGCATTATAAGAAGAATCTTTACTTTGAAAGTCTGTTCTTTACCTTCTGCACACTATGAAACAGCATTGTATTCGCCTTAAACACTGTTTCAGGACAAGAGATTGTGTTTTAGACTAAAAGGGATTGCATTATAAGAAGAATCTTTACTTTGAAACTCTGTTCTTTACCTTTTTCACACTATGAAACAGCTTTGTATTCACTTAAACAATGTATCAAGGCAAGAGATTGTGTTTTAGACTAAAAGAGACTGCATTATAAGAAGAATCTTCACTTTGAAACTCTGTTCTTTACCTTTTTCACACTATGAAACAGCTTTGTATTCACCTTAAACACTGTTTCAGGGCAAGAGCTTGTGTTTTAGACTAAAAGGGAATGCATTATAAGAAGAATCTTTACTTTGAAACTCTGTTCTTTACCTTTTTCACACTATGAAACAGCTTTGCATTCAACTTAAACACTGTTTCAGGGCAAGAGATTGTGTTTTAGACTAAAAGAGACTGCATTATAAGAAGAATCTTTATTTTGAAACTCTGTTCTTTACCTTTTTCACACTATGAAACAGCTTTATATTCAACTTTAACACTGTTTCAGGGCAAGAGATTGTGTTTTAGACTAAAAGGTAATGCCTTATAAGAAGAATCTTTACTTTGAAACTCTGTTCTTTACCTTTTTCACACTATGAAACAGCTTTGTATTCACCTTAAACACTGTTTCAGGGCAAGAGATTGTGTTTTAGACTAAAAGGTAATGCATTATAAGAAGAATCTTTACTTTGAAACTCTGTTCTTTACCTTTTTCACACTATGAAACAGCTTTGTATTCAACTTAAACACTGTTTCAGGGCAAGAGATTGTGTTTTAGACTAAAAGGGAATGCATTATATGAAGAATCTTTACTTTGAAACTCTGTTCTTTACCTTTTTCACACTATGAAACAGCTTTGTATTCACTTAAACAATGTATCAAGGCAAGAGATTGTGTTTTAGACTAAAAGAGACTGCATTATAAGAAGAATCTTTACTTTGAAACTCTGTTCTTTACCTTCTTCACACTATGAAACAGCTTTGTATTCGCCTTAAACACTGTTTCAGGGCAAGAGATTGTGTTTTAGACTAAAAGGGAATGCATTATAAGAAGAATCTTTACTTTGAAACTCTGTTCTTTACCTTTTTCACACTATGAAACAGCTTTGTATTCACCTTAAACACTGTTTCAGTGCAAGAGATTGTGTTTTAGACTAAAAGAGACTGCATTATAAGAAGAATCTTTACTTTGAAACTCTGTTCTTTACCTTTTTCACACTATGAAACAGCTTTGTATTCAACTTAAACACTGTTTCAGGGCAAGAGATTGTGTTTTAGACTAAAAGGTAATGCATTATAAGAAGAATCTTTACTTTGAAACTCTGTTCTTTACCTTTTTCACACTATGAAACAGCTTTGTATTCACCTTAAACACTGTTTCAGGGCAAGAGATTGTGTTTTAGACTAAAAGGGAATGCATTATAAGAAGAATCTTTACTTTGAAACTGTTCTTTACCTTTTTCACACTATGAAACAGCTTTGTATTCGCCTTAAACACTGTTTCAGGGCAAGAGATTGTGTTTTAGACTAAAAGGTAATGCATTATAAGAAGAATCTTTACTTTGAAACTCTGTTCTTTACCTTCTTCACACTATGAAACAGCTTTGTATTCGCCTTAAACACTGTTTCAGGGCAAGAGATTGTGTTTTAGACTAAAAGGTAATGCATTATAAGAAGAATCTTTACTTTGAAACTCTGTTCTTTACCTTCTTCACACTATGAAACAGCATTGTATTCGCCTTAAACACTGTTTCAGGGCAAGAGATTGTGTTTTAGACTAAAAGGGAATGCATTATATGAAGAATCTTTACTTTGAAACTCTGTTCTTTACCTTTTTCACACTATGAAACAGCTTTGTATTCACTTAAACAATGTATCAAGGCAAGAGATTGTGTTTTAGACTAAAAGAGACTGCATTATAAGAAGAATCTTTACTTTGAAACTCTGTTCTTTACCTTTTTCACACTATGAAACAGCTTTGTATTCACCTTAAACACTGTTTCAGGGCAAGAGATTGTGTTTTAGACTAAAAGGTATTGCATTATAAGAAGAATCTTTACTTTGAAACTGTTCTTTACCTTTTTCACACTATGAAACAGCTTTGTATTCAACTTAAACACTGTTTCAGGTCAAGAGATTGTGTTTTAGACTAAAAGAGACTGCATTATAAGAAGAATCTTTACTTTGAAACTGTTTACCTTTTTCACACTATTAAACAGCTTTGTATTCAACTTAAACACTGTTTCAGGGCAAGAGATTGTGTTTTAGACTAAAAGGTAATGCATTATAAGAAGAATCTTTACTTTGAAACTCTGTTCTTTACCTTCTTCACACTATGAAACAGCTTTGTATTCGCCTTAAACACTGTTTCAGGGCAAGAGATTGTGTTTTAGACTAAAAGGGAATGCATTATAAGAAGAATCTTTACTTTGAAACTCTGTTCTTTACCTTTTTCACACTATGAAACAGCTTTGTATTCAACTTAAACACTGTTTCAGGGCAAGAGATTGTGTTTTAGACTAAAAGAGACTGCATTATAAGAAGAATCTTTACTTTGAAACTCTGTTCTTTACCTTCTTCACACTATGAAACAGCTTTGTATTCACCTTAAACACTGTTTCAGGGCAAGAGATTGTGTTTTAGACTAAAAGGGAATGCATTATAAGAAGAATCTTTACTTTGAAACTGTTCTTTACCTTTTTCACACTATGAAACAGCTTTGTATTCGCCTTAAACACTGTTTCAGGGCAAGAGATTGTGTTTTAGACTAAAAGGTAATGCATTATAAGAAGAATCTTTACTTTGAAACTCTGTTCTTTACCTTCTTCACACTATGAAACAGCTTTGTATTCGCCTTAAACACTGTTTCAGGGCAAGAGATTGTGTTTTAGACTAAAAGGTAATGCATTATAAGAAGAATCTTTACTTTGAAACTCTGTTCTTTACCTTCTTCACACTATGAAACAGCATTGTATTCGCCTTAAACACTGTTTCAGGGCAAGAGATTGTGTTTTAGACTAAAAGGGAATGCATTATATGAAGAATCTTTACTTTGAAACTCAGTTCTTTACCTTTTTCACACTATGAAACAGCTTTGTATTCACTTAAACAATGTATCAAGGCAAGAGATTGTGTTTTAGACTAAAAGGTATTGCATTATAAGAAGAATCTTTACGTTGAAACTGTTCTTTACCTTTTTCACACTATGAAACAGCTTTGTATTCAACTTAAACACTGTTTCAGGGCAAGAGATTGTGTTTTAGACTAAAAGAGACTGCATTATAAGAAGAATCTTTACTTTGAAAATGTTTACCTTTTTCACACTATTAAACAGCTTTGTATTCAACTTAAACACTGTTTCAGGGCAAGAGATTGTGTTTTAGACTAAAAGGTAATGCATTATAAGAAGAATCTTTACTTTGAAACTCTGTTCTTTACCTTCTTCACACTATGAAACAGCTTTGTATTCGCCTTAAACACTGTTTCAGGGCAAGAGATTGTGTTTTAGACTAAAAGGTAATGCATTATAAGAAGAATCTTTACTTTGAAACTCTGTTCTTTACCTTCTTCACACTATGAAACAGCTTTGTATTCGCCTTAAACACTGTTTCAGGGCAAGAGATTGTGTTTTAGACTAAAAGGGAATGCATTATAAGAAGAATCTTTACTTTGAAACTCTGTTCTTTACCTTTTTCACACTATGAAACAGCTTTGTATTCAACTTAAACACTGTTTCAGGGCAAGAGATTGTGTTTTAGACTAAAAGAGACTGCATTATAAGAAGAATCTTTACTTTGAAACTCTGTTCTTTACCTTTTTCACACTATGAAACAGCTTTGTATTCACCTTAAACACTGTTTCAGGGCAAGAGATTGTGTTTTAGACTAAAAGAGACTGCATTATAAGAAGAATCTTTACTTTGAAACTCTGTTCTTTACCTTTTTCACACTATGAAACAGCTTTGTATTCACCTTAAACACTGTTTCAGGGCAAGAGATTGTGTTTTAGACTAAAAGAGACTGCATTATAAGAAGAATCTTTACTTTGAAACTGTTCTTTACCTTTTTCACACTATGAAACAGCTTTGTATTCAACTTAAACACTGTTTCAGGGCAAGAGATTGTGTTTTAGACTAAAAGAGACTGCATTATAAGAAGAATCTTTACTTTGAAACTCTGTTCTTTACCTTTTTCACACTATGAAACAGCTTTGTATTCGCCTTAAACACTGTTTCAGGGCAAGAGATTGTGTTTTAGACTAAAAGGGAATGCATTATAAGAAGAATCTTTACTTTGAAACTCTGTTCTTTACCTTTTTCACACTATGAAACAGCTTTGTATTCACCTTAAACACTGTTTCAGGGCAAGAGATTGTGTTTTAGACTAAAAGGTAATGCATTATAAGAAGAATCTTTACTTTGAAACTGTTCTTTACCTTTTTCACACTATGAAACAGCTTTGTATTCAACTTAAACACTGTTTCAGGGCAAGAGATTGTGTTTTAGACTAAAAGGTAATGCATTATAAGAAGAATCTTTACTTTGAAACTCTGTTCTTTACCTTCTTCACACTATGAAACAGCTTTGTATTCGCCTTAAACATTGTTTCAGGGCAAAAGATTGTGTTTCAGACTAAAAGGTAATGCATTATAAGAAGAATCTTTACTTTGAAAGTCTGTTCTTTACCTTCTGCACACTATGAAACAGCATTGTATTCGCCTTAAACACTGTTTCAGGACAAGAGATTGTGTTTTAGACTAAAAGGGATTGCATTATAAGAAGAATCTTTACTTTGAAACTCTGTTCTTTACCTTTTTCACACTATGAAACAGCTTTGTATTCACTTAAACAATGTATCAAGGCAAGAGATTGTGTTTTAGACTAAAAGAGACTGCATTATAAGAAGAATCTTCACTTTGAAACTCTGTTCTTTACCTTTTTCACACTATGAAACAGCTTTGTATTCACCTTAAACACTGTTTCAGGGCAAGAGCTTGTGTTTTAGACTAAAAGGGAATGCATTATAAGAAGAATCTTTACTTTGAAACTCTGTTCTTTACCTTTTTCACACTATGAAACAGCTTTGCATTCAACTTAAACACTGTTTCAGGGCAAGAGATTGTGTTTTAGACTAAAAGAGACTGCATTATAAGAAGAATCTTTATTTTGAAACTCTGTTCTTTACCTTTTTCACACTATGAAACAGCTTTATATTCAACTTTAACACTGTTTCAGGGCAAGAGATTGTGTTTTAGACTAAAAGGTAATGCCTTATAAGAAGAATCTTTACTTTGAAACTCTGTTCTTTACCTTTTTCACACTATGAAACAGCTTTGTATTCACCTTAAACACTGTTTCAGGGCAAGAGATTGTGTTTTAGACTAAAAGGTAATGCATTATAAGAAGAATCTTTACTTTGAAACTCTGTTCTTTACCTTTTTCACACTATGAAACAGCTTTGTATTCAACTTAAACACTGTTTCAGGGCAAGAGATTGTGTTTTAGACTAAAAGGTAATGCATTATAAGAAGATTCTTTACTTTGAAACTCTGTTCTTTACCTTCTTCACACTATGAAACAGCTTTGTATTCGCCTTAAACACTGTTTCAGGGCAAGAGATTGTGTTTCAGACTAAAAGGTAATGCATTATAAGAAGAATCTTTACTTTGAAACGCTGTTCTTTACCTTTTTCACACTATGAAACAGCTTTGTATTCACTTAAACAATGTATCAAGGCAAGAGATTGTGTTTTAGACTAAAAGAGACGGCATTATAAGAAGAATCTTTACTTTGAAACTCTGTTCTTTACCTTTTTCACACTATGAAACAGCTTTGTATTCACCTTAAACACTGTTTCAGGGCAAGAGATTGTGTTTTAGACTAAAAGGTAATGCATTATAAGAAGAATCTTTACTTTGAAACTCTGTTCTTTACCTTTTTCACACTATGAAACAGCTTTGTATTCAACTTAAACAATGTATCAAGACAAGAGATTGTGTTTTAGACTAAAAGGTAATGCATTATAAGAAGAATCTTTACTTTGAAACTCTGTTCTTTACCTTCTTCACACTATTAAACAGCTTTGTATTCGCCTTAAACACTGTTTCAGGGCAAGAGATTGTGTTTTAGACTAAAAGGTAATGCATTATAAGAAAAATCTTTACTTTGAAACTCTGTTCTTTACCTTTTTCACACTATGAAACAGCTTTGTATTCAACTTAAACACTGTTTCAGGGCAAGAGATTGTGTTTTAGACTAAAAGGTAATGCATTATAAGAAGAATCTTTACTTTGAAACTCTGTTCTTTACCTTCTTCACACTATGAAACAGCATTGTATTCGCCTTAAGCACTGTTTCAGGGCAAGAGATTGTGTTTTAGACTAAAAGGGAATGCATTATATGAAGAATCTTTACTTTGAAACTCTGTTCTTTACCTTTTTCACACTATGAAACAGCTTTGTATTCACTTAAACAATGTAACAAGGCAAGAGATTGTGTTTTAGAATAAAAGAGACTGCATTATAAGAAGAATGTTTACTTTGAAACTCTGTTCTTTACCTTTTTCACACTATGAAACAGCTTTGTATTCACCTTAAACACTGTTTCAGGGCAAGAGATTGTGTTTTAGACTAAAAGGTAATGCATTATAAGAAGAATCTTTACTTTGAAACTCTGTTCTTTACCTTCTTCACACTATGAAACAGCTTTGTATTCGGCTTAAACACTGTTTCAGGGCAAGAGATTGTGTTTTAGACTAAAAGGTAATGCATTATAAGAAGAATCTTTACTTTGAAACTCTGTTCTTTACCTTTTTCACACTATGAAACAGCTTTGTATTCACTTAAACAATGTATCAAGGCAAGAGATTGTGTTTTAGACTAAAAGAGACTGCATTATAAGAAGAATCTTCACTTTGAAACTCTGTTCTTTACCTTTTTCACACTATGAAACAGCTTTGTATTCACCTTAAACACTGTTTCAGGGCAAGAGCTTGTGTTTTAGACTAAAAGGGAATGCATTATAAGAAGAATCTTTACTTTGAAACTCTGTTCTTTACCTTTTTCACACTATGAAACAGCTTTGTATTCACCTTAAACACTGTTTCAGGGCAAGAGATTGTGTTTTAGACTAAAAGGTAATGCATTATAAGAAGAATCTTTACTTTGAAACTCTGTTCTTTACCTTTTTCACACTATGAAACAGCTTTGTATTCAACTTAAACACTGTTTCAGGGCAAGAGATTGTGTTTTAGACTAAAAGGTAATGCATTATAAGAAGATTCTTTACTTTGAAACTCTGTTCTTTACCTTCTTCACACTATGAAACAGCTTTGTATTCGCCTTAAACACTGTTTCAGGGCAAGAGATTGTGTTTCAGACTAAAAGGTAATGCATTATAAGAAGAATCTTTACTTTGAAACGCTGTTCTTTACCTTTTTCACACTATGAAACAGCTTTGTATTCACTTAAACAATGTATCAAGGCAAGAGATTGTGTTTTAGACTAAAAGAGACGGCATTATAAGAAGAATCTTTACTTTGAAACTCTGTTCTTTACCTTTTTCACACTATGAAACAGCTTTGTATTCACCTTAAACACTGTTTCAGTGCAAGAGATTGTGTTTTAGACTAAAAGGTAATGCATTATAAGAAGAATCTTTACTTTGAAACTCTGTTCTTTACCTTTTTCACACTATGAAACAGCTTTGTATTCAACTTAAACAATGTATCAAGACAAGAGATTGTGTTTTAGACTAAAAGGTAATGCATTATAAGAAGAATCTTTACTTTGAAACTCTGTTCTTTACCTTCTTCACACTATTAAACAGCTTTGTATTCGCCTTAAACACTGTTTCAGGGCAAGAGATTGTGTTTTAGACTAAAAGGTAATGCATTATAAGAAAAATCTTTACTTTGAAACTCTGTTCTTTACCTTTTTCACACTATGAAACAGCTTTGTATTCAACTTAAACACTGTTTCAGGGCAAGAGATTGTGTTTTAGACTAAAAGGTAATGCATTATAAGAAGAATCTTTACTTTGAAACTCTGTTCTTTACCTTCTTCACACTATGAAACAGCATTGTATTCGCCTTAAGCACTGTTTCAGGGCAAGAGATTGTGTTTTAGACTAAAAGGGAATGCATTATATGAAGAATCTTTACTTTGAAACTCTGTTCTTTACCTTTTTCACACTATGAAACAGCTTTGTATTCACTTAAACAATGTAACAAGGCAAGAGATTGTGTTTTAGAATAAAAGAGACTGCATTATAAGAAGAATGTTTACTTTGAAACTCTGTTCTTTACCTTTTTCACACTATGAAACAGCTTTGTATTCACCTTAAACACTGTTTCAGGGCAAGAGATTGTGTTTTAGACTAAAAGGTAATGCATTATAAGAAGAATCTTTACTTTGAAACTCTGTTCTTTACCTTCTTCACACTATGAAACAGCTTTGTATTCGGCTTAAACACTGTTTCAGGGCAAGAGATTGTGTTTTAGACTAAAAGGTAATGCATTATAAGAAGAATCTTTACTTTGAAACTCTGTTCTTTACCTTTTTCACACTATGAAACAGCTTTGTATTCACTTAAACAATGTATCAAGGCAAGAGATTGTGTTTTAGACTAAAAGAGACTGCATTATAAGAAGAATCTTCACTTTGAAACTCTGTTCTTTACCTTTTTCACACTATGAAACAGCTTTGTATTCACCTTAAACACTGTTTCAGGGCAAGAGCTTGTGTTTTAGACTAAAAGGGAATGCATTATAAGAAGAATCTTTACTTTGAAACTCTGTTCTTTACCTTTTTCACACTATGAAACAGCTTTGTATTCACCTTAAACACTGTTTCAGGGCAAGAGATTGTGTTTTAGACTAAAAGGTAATGCATTATAAGAAGAATCTTTACTTTGAAACTCTGTTCTTTACCTTTTTCACACTATGAAACAGCTTTGTATTCAACTTAAACACTGTTTCAGGGCAAGAGATTGTGTTTTAGACTAAAAGGTAATGCATTATAAGAAGATTCTTTACTTTGAAACTCTGTTCTTTACCTTCTTCACACTATGAAACAGCTTTGTATTCGCCTTAAACACTGTTTCAGGGCAAGAGATTGTGTTTCAGACTAAAAGGTAATGCATTATAAGAAGAATCTTTACTTTGAAACGCTGTTCTTTACCTTTTTCACACTATGAAACAGCTTTGTATTCACTTAAACAATGTATCAAGGCAAGAGATTGTGTTTTAGACTAAAAGAGACGGCATTATAAGAAGAATCTTTACTTTGAAACTCTGTTCTTTACCTTTTTCACACTATGAAACAGCTTTGTATTCACCTTAAACACTGTTTCAGGGCAAGAGATTGTGTTTTAGACTAAAAGGTAATGCATTATAAGAAGAATCTTTACTTTGAAACTCTGTTCTTTACCTTTTTCACACTATGAAACAGCTTTGTATTCAACTTAAACAATGTATCAAGACAAGAGATTGTGTTTTAGACTAAAAGGTAATGCATTATAAGAAGAATCTTTACTTTGAAACTCTGTTCTTTACCTTCTTCACACTATTAAACAGCTTTGTATTCGCCTTAAACACTGTTTCAGGGCAAGAGATTGTGTTTTAGATTAAAAGGTAATGCATTATAAGAAAAATCTTTACTTTGAAACTCTGTTCTTTACCTTTTTCACACTATGAAACAGCTTTGTATTCAACTTAAACACTGTTTCAGGGCAAGAGATTGTGTTTTAGACTAAAAGGTAATGCATTATAAGAAGAATCTTTACTTTGAAACTCTGTTCTTTACCTTCTTCACACTATGAAACAGCATTGTATTCGCCTTAAGCACTGTTTCAGGGCAAGAGATTGTGTTTTAGACTAAAAGGGAATGCATTATATGAAGAATCTTTACTTTGAAACTCTGTTCTTTACCTTTTTCACACTATGAAACAGCTTTGTATTCACTTAAACAATGTAACAAGGCAAGAGATTGTGTTTTAGAATAAAAGAGACTGCATTATAAGAAGAATGTTTACTTTGAAACTCTGTTCTTTACCTTTTTCACACTATGAAACAGCTTTGTATTCACCTTAAACACTGTTTCAGGGCAAGAGATTGTGTTTTAGACTAAAAGGTAATGCATTATAAGAAGAATCTTTACTTTGAAACTCTGTTCTTTACCTTCTTCACACTATGAAACAGCTTTGTATTCGGCTTAAACACTGTTTCAGGGCAAGAGATTGTGTTTTAGACTAAAAGGTAATGCATTATAAGAAGAATCTTTATTTGAAACTCTGTTCTTTACCTTCTTCACACTATGAAACAGCTTTGTATTCCCCTTAAACACTGTTTCAGGGCAAGAGATTGTGTTTTAGACTAAAAGGGAATGCATTATAAGAAGAATCTTTACTTTGAAACTGTTCTTTACCTTTTTCACACTATGAAACAGCTTTGTATTCAACTTAAACACTGTTTCAGGGCAAGAGATTGTGTTTTAGACTAAAAGGTAATGCATTATAAGAAGAATCTTTACTTTGAAACTCTGTTCTTTACCTTCTTCACACTATGAAACAGCTTTCTATTCGCCTTAAACAATGTTTCAGGGCAAGAGATTGTGTTTCAGACTAAAAGGTAATGCATTATAAGAAGAATCTTTACTTTGAAACTCTGTTCTTTACCTTCTTCACACTATGAAACAGCTTTGTATTCGCCTTAAACACTGTTTCAGGGCAAGAGATTGTGTTTCAGACTAAAAGGTAATGCATTATAAGTAGAATCTTTACTTTGAAACTCTGTTCTTTACCTTTTTCACACTATGAAACAGCTTTGTATTCACCTTAAACACTGTTTCAGGGCAAGAGATTGTGTTTTAGACTAAAAGGTAATGCATTATAAGAAGAATCTTTACTTTGAAACTCTGTTCTTTACCTTCTTCACACTATGAAACAGCTTTGTATTCGCCTTAAACACTGTTTCAGGGCAAGAGATTGTGTTTTAGACTAAAAGGTAATGCATTATAAGAAGAATCTTTACTTTGAAACTCTGTTCTTTACCTTCTTCACACTATTAAACAGCTTTGTATTCGCCTTAAACACTGTTTCAGGGCAAGAGATTGTGTTTTAGACTAAAAGGGAATGCATTATAAGAAGAATCTTTACTTTGAAACTCTGTTCTTTACCTTTTTCACACTATGAAACAGCTTTGTATTCAACTTAAACACTGTTTCAGGGCAAGAGATTGTGTTTTAGACTAAAGGAGACTGCATTATAAGAAGAATCTTTACTTTGAAACTCTGTTCTTTACCTTTTACACACTATGAAACAGCTTTGTATTCACCTTAAACACTGTTTCAGGGCAAGAGATTGTGTTTTAGACTAAAAGAGACTGCATTATAAGAAGAATCTTTACTTTGAAACTCTGTTCTTTACGTTTTTCACACTATGAAACAGCTTTGTATTCGCCTTAAACACTGTTTCAGGGCAAGAGATTGTGTTTTAGACTAAAAGGGAATGCATTATAAGAAGAATCTTTACTTTGAAACTCTGTTCTTTACCTTTTTCACACTATGAAACAGCTTTGTATTCACCTTAAACACTGTTTCAGGGCAAGAGATTGTGTTTTAGACTAAAAGGTAATGCATTATAAGAAGAATCTTTACTTTGAAACTGTTCTTTACCTTTTTCACACTATGAAACAGCTTTGTATTCAACTTAAACACTGTTTCAGGGCAAGAGATTGTGTTTTAGACTAAAAGAGACTGCATTATAAGAAGAATCTTTACTTTGAAACTCTGTTCTTTACCTTCTGCACACTATGAAACAGCATTGTATTCGCCTTAAACACTGTTTCAGGACAAGAGATTGTGTTTTAGACTAAAAGGGATTGCATTATAAGAAGAATCTTTACTTTGAAACTCTGTTCTTTACCTTTTTCACACTATGAAACAGCTTTGTATTCACTTAAACAATGTATCAAGGCAAGAGATTGTGTTTTAGACTAAAAGAGACTGCATTATAAGAAGAATCTTCACTTTGAAACTCTGTTCTTTACCTTTTTCACACTATGAAACAGCTTTGTATTCACCTTAAACACTGTTTCAGGGCAAGAGCTTGTGTTTTAGACTAAAAGGGAATGCATTATAAGAAGAATCTTTACTTTGAAACTCTGTTCTTTACCTTTTTCACACTATGAAACAGCTTTGCATTCAACTTAAACACTGTTTCAGGGCAAGAGATTGTGTTTTAGACTAAAAGAGACTGCATTATAAGAAGAATCTTTATTTTGAAACTCTGTTCTTTACCTTTTTCACACTATGAAACAGCTTTATATTCAACTTTAACACTGTTTCAGGGCAAGAGATTGTGTTTTAGACTAAAAGGTAATGCCTTATAAGAAGAATCTTTACTTTGAAACTCTGTTCTTTACCTTTTTCACACTATGAAACAGCTTTGTATTCACCTTAAACACTGTTTCAGGGCAAGAGATTGTGTTTTAGACTAAAAGGTAATGCATTATAAGAAGAATCTTTACTTTGAAACTCTGTTCTTTACCTTTTTCACACTATGAAACAGCTTTGTATTCAACTTAAACACTGTTTCAGGGCAAGAGATTGTGTTTTAGACTAAAAGGTAATGCATTATAAGAAGATTCTTTACTTTGAAACTCTGTTCTTTACCTTCTTCACACTATGAAACAGCTTTGTATTCGCCTTAAACACTGTTTCAGGGCAAGAGATTGTGTTTCAGACTAAAAGGTAATGCATTATAAGAAGAATCTTTACTTTGAAACGCTGTTCTTTACCTTTTTCACACTATGAAACAGCTTTGTATTCACCTTAAACACTGTTTCAGGGCAAGAGATTGTGTTTTAGACTAAAAGAGACTGCATTATAAGAAGAATCTTTACTTTGAAACTCTGTTCTTTACCTTCTGCACACTATGAAACAGCATTGTATTCGCCTTAAACACTGTTTCAGGACAAGAGATTGTGTTTTAGACTAAAAGGGATTGCATTATAAGAAGAATCTTTACTTTGAAACTCTGTTCTTTACCTTTTTCACACTATGAAACAGCTTTGTATTCACTTAAACAATGTATCAAGGCAAGAGATTGTGTTTTAGACTAAAAGAGACTGCATTATAAGAAGAATCTTCACTTTGAAACTCTGTTCTTTACCTTTTTCACACTATGAAACAGCTTTGTATTCACCTTAAACACTGTTTCAGGGCAAGAGCTTGTGTTTTAGACTAAAAGGGAATGCATTATAAGAAGAATCTTTACTTTGAAACTCTGTTCTTTACCTTTTTCACACTATGAAACAGCTTTGCATTCAACTTAAACACTGTTTCAGGGCAAGAGATTGTGTTTTAGACTAAAAGAGACTGCATTATAAGAAGAATCTTTATTTTGAAACTCTGTTCTTTACCTTTTTCACACTATGAAACAGCTTTATATTCAACTTTAACACTGTTTCAGGGCAAGAGATTGTGTTTTAGACTAAAAGGTAATGCCTTATAAGAAGAATCTTTACTTTGAAACTCTGTTCTTTACCTTTTTCACACTATGAAACAGCTTTGTATTCACCTTAAACACTGTTTCAGGGCAAGAGATTGTGTTTTAGACTAAAAGGTAATGCATTATAAGAAGAATCTTTACTTTGAAACTCTGTTCTTTACCTTTTTCACACTATGAAACAGCTTTGTATTCAACTTAAACACTGTTTCAGGGCAAGAGATTGTGTTTTAGACTAAAAGGTAATGCATTATAAGAAGATTCTTTACTTTGAAACTCTGTTCTTTACCTTCTTCACACTATGAAACAGCTTTGTATTCGCCTTAAACACTGTTTCAGGGCAAGAGATTGTGTTTCAGACTAAAAGGTAATGCATTATAAGAAGAATCTTTACTTTGAAACGCTGTTCTTTACCTTTTTCACACTATGAAACAGCTTTGTATTCACTTAAAAAATGTATCAAGGCAAGAGATTGTGTTTTAGACTAAAACAGACGGCATTATAAGAAGAATCTTTACTTTGAAACTCTGTTCTTTACCTTTTTCACACTATGAAACAGCTTTGTATTCACCTTAAACAATGTATCAAGACAAGAGATTGTGTTTTAGACTAAAAGGTAATGCATTATAAGAAGAATCTTTACTTTGAAACTCTGTTCTTTACCTTCTTCACACTATTAAACAGCTTTGTATTCGCCTTAAACACTGTTTCAGGGCAAGAGATTGTGTTTTAGATTAAAAGGTAATGCATTATAAGAAAAATCTTTACTTTGAAACTCTGTTCTTTACCTTTTTCACACTATGAAACAGCTTTGTATTCAACTTAAACACTGTTTCAGGGCAAGAGATTGTGTTTTAGACTAAAAGGTAATGCATTATAAGAAGAATCTTTACTTTGAAACTCTGTTCTTTACCTTCTTCACACTATGAAACAGCATTGTATTCGCCTTAAGCACTGTTTCAGGGCAAGAGATTGTGTTTTAGACTAAAAGGGAATGCATTATATGAAGAATCTTTACTTTGAAACTCTGTTCTTTACCTTTTTCACACTATGAAACAGCTTTGTATTCACTTAAACAATGTAACAAGGCAAGAGATTGTGTTTTAGAATAAAAGAGACTGCATTATAAGAAGAATGTTTACTTTGAAACTCTGTTCTTTACCTTTTTCACACTATGAAACAGCTTTGTATTCACCTTAAACACTGTTTCAGGGCAAGAGATTGTGTTTTAGACTAAAAGGTAATGCATTATAAGAAGAATCTTTACTTTGAAACTCTGTTCTTTACCTTCTTCACACTATGAAACAGCTTTGTATTCGGCTTAAACACTGTTTCAGGGCAAGAGATTGTGTTTTAGACTAAAAGGTAATGCATTATAAGAAGAATCTTTATTTGAAACTCTGTTCTTTACCTTCTTCACACTATGAAACAGCTTTGTATTCCCCTTAAACACTGTTTCAGGGCAAGAGATTGTGTTTTAGACTAAAAGGGAATGCATTATAAGAAGAATCTTTACTTTGAAACTGTTCTTTACCTTTTTCACACTATGAAACAGCTTTGTATTCAACTTAAACACTGTTTCAGGGCAAGAGATTGTGTTTTAGACTAAAAGGTAATGCATTATAAGAAGAATCTTTACTTTGAAACTCTGTTCTTTACCTTCTTCACACTATGAAACAGCTTTCTATTCGCCTTAAACAATGTTTCAGGGCAAGAGATTGTGTTTCAGACTAAAAGGTAATGCATTATAAGAAGAATCTTTACTTTGAAACTCTGTTCTTTACCTTCTTCACACTATGAAACAGCTTTGTATTCGCCTTAAACACTGTTTCAGGGCAAGAGATTGTGTTTCAGACTAAAAGGTAATGCATTATAAGTAGAATCTTTACTTTGAAACTCTGTTCTTTACCTTTTTCACACTATGAAACAGCTTTGTATTCACCTTAAACACTGTTTCAGGGCAAGAGATTGTGTTTTAGACTAAAAGGTAATGCATTATAAGAAGAATCTTTACTTTGAAACTCTGTTCTTTACCTTCTTCACACTATGAAACAGCTTTGTATTCGCCTTAAACACTGTTTCAGGGCAAGAGATTGTGTTTTAGACTAAAAGGTAATGCATTATAAGAAGAATCTTTACTTTGAAACTCTGTTCTTTACCTTCTTCACACTATTAAACAGCTTTGTATTCGCCTTAAACACTGTTTCAGGGCAAGAGATTGTGTTTTAGACTAAAAGGGAATGCATTATAAGAAGAATCTTTACTTTGAAACTCTGTTCTTTACCTTTTTCACACTATGAAACAGCTTTGTATTCAACTTAAACACTGTTTCAGGGCAAGAGATTGTGTTTTAGACTAAAGGAGACTGCATTATAAGAAGAATCTTTACTTTGAAACTCTGTTCTTTACCTTTTACACACTATGAAACAGCTTTGTATTCACCTTAAACACTGTTTCAGGGCAAGAGATTGTGTTTTAGACTAAAAGAGACTGCATTATAAGAAGAATCTTTACTTTGAAACTCTGTTCTTTACGTTTTTCACACTATGAAACAGCTTTGTATTCGCCTTAAACACTGTTTCAGGGCAAGAGATTGTGTTTTAGACTAAAAGGGAATGCATTATAAGAAGAATCTTTACTTTGAAACTCTGTTCTTTACCTTTTTCACACTATGAAACAGCTTTGTATTCACCTTAAACACTGTTTCAGGGCAAGAGATTGTGTTTTAGACTAAAAGGTAATGCATTATAAGAAGAATCTTTACTTTGAAACTGTTCTTTACCTTTTTCACACTATGAAACAGCTTTGTATTCAACTTAAACACTGTTTCAGGGCAAGAGATTGTGTTTTAGACTAAAAGAGACTGCATTATAAGAAGAATCTTTACTTTGAAACTCTGTTCTTTACCTTCTGCACACTATGAAACAGCATTGTATTCGCCTTAAACACTGTTTCAGGACAAGAGATTGTGTTTTAGACTAAAAGGGATTGCATTATAAGAAGAATCTTTACTTTGAAACTCTGTTCTTTACCTTTTTCACACTATGAAACAGCTTTGTATTCACTTAAACAATGTATCAAGGCAAGAGATTGTGTTTTAGACTAAAAGAGACTGCATTATAAGAAGAATCTTCACTTTGAAACTCTGTTCTTTACCTTTTTCACACTATGAAACAGCTTTGTATTCACCTTAAACACTGTTTCAGGGCAAGAGCTTGTGTTTTAGACTAAAAGGGAATGCATTATAAGAAGAATCTTTACTTTGAAACTCTGTTCTTTACCTTTTTCACACTATGAAACAGCTTTGCATTCAACTTAAACACTGTTTCAGGGCAAGAGATTGTGTTTTAGACTAAAAGAGACTGCATTATAAGAAGAATCTTTATTTTGAAACTCTGTTCTTTACCTTTTTCACACTATGAAACAGCTTTATATTCAACTTTAACACTGTTTCAGGGCAAGAGATTGTGTTTTAGACTAAAAGGTAATGCCTTATAAGAAGAATCTTTACTTTGAAACTCTGTTCTTTACCTTTTTCACACTATGAAACAGCTTTGTATTCACCTTAAACACTGTTTCAGGGCAAGAGATTGTGTTTTAGACTAAAAGGTAATGCATTATAAGAAGAATCTTTACTTTGAAACTCTGTTCTTTACCTTTTTCACACTATGAAACAGCTTTGTATTCAACTTAAACACTGTTTCAGGGCAAGAGATTGTGTTTTAGACTAAAAGGTAATGCATTATAAGAAGATTCTTTACTTTGAAACTCTGTTCTTTACCTTCTTCACACTATGAAACAGCTTTGTATTCGCCTTAAACACTGTTTCAGGGCAAGAGATTGTGTTTCAGACTAAAAGGTAATGCATTATAAGAAGAATCTTTACTTTGAAACGCTGTTCTTTACCTTCTTCACACTATGAAACAGCTTTGTATTCGGCTTAAACACTGTTTCAGGGCAAGAGATTGTGTTTTAGACTAAAAGGTAATGCATTATAAGAAGAATCTTTATTTGAAACTCTGTTCTTTACCTTCTTCACACTATGAAACAGCTTTGTATTCCCCTTAAACACTGTTTCAGGGCAAGAGATTGTGTTTTAGACTAAAAGGGAATGCATTATAAGAAGAATCTTTACTTTGAAACTGTTCTTTACCTTTTTCACACTATGAAACAGCTTTGTATTCAACTTAAACACTGTTTCAGGGCAAGAGATTGTGTTTTAGACTAAAAGGTAATGCATTATAAGAAGAATCTTTACTTTGAAACTCTGTTCTTTACCTTCTTCACACTATGAAACAGCTTTCTATTCGCCTTAAACAATGTTTCAGGGCAAGAGATTGTGTTTCAGACTAAAAGGTAATGCATTATAAGAAGAATCTTTACTTTGAAACTCTGTTCTTTACCTTCTTCACACTATGAAACAGCTTTGTATTCGCCTTAAACACTGTTTCAGGGCAAGAGATTGTGTTTCAGACTAAAAGGTAATGCATTATAAGTAGAATCTTTACTTTGAAACTCTGTTCTTTACCTTTTTCACACTATGAAACAGCTTTGTATTCACCTTAAACACTGTTTCAGGGCAAGAGATTGTGTTTTAGACTAAAAGGTAATGCATTATAAGAAGAATCTTTACTTTGAAACTCTGTTCTTTACCTTCTTCACACTATGAAACAGCTTTGTATTCGCCTTAAACACTGTTTCAGGGCAAGAGATTGTGTTTTAGACTAAAAGGTAATGCATTATAAGAAGAATCTTTACTTTGAAACTCTGTTCTTTACCTTCTTCACACTATTAAACAGCTTTGTATTCGCCTTAAACACTGTTTCAGGGCAAGAGATTGTGTTTTAGACTAAAAGGGAATGCATTATAAGAAGAATCTTTACTTTGAAACTCTGTTCTTTACCTTTTTCACACTATGAAACAGCTTTGTATTCAACTTAAACACTGTTTCAGGGCAAGAGATTGTGTTTTAGACTAAAGGAGACTGCATTATAAGAAGAATCTTTACTTTGAAACTCTGTTCTTTACCTTTTACACACTATGAAACAGCTTTGTATTCACCTTAAACACTGTTTCAGGGCAAGAGATTGTGTTTTAGACTAAAAGAGACTGCATTATAAGAAGAATCTTTACTTTGAAACTCTGTTCTTTACGTTTTTCACACTATGAAACAGCTTTGTATTCGCCTTAAACACTGTTTCAGGGCAAGAGATTGTGTTTTAGACTAAAAGGGAATGCATTATAAGAAGAATCTTTACTTTGAAACTCTGTTCTTTACCTTTTTCACACTATGAAACAGCTTTGTATTCACCTTAAACACTGTTTCAGGGCAAGAGATTGTGTTTTAGACTAAAAGTTAATGCATTATAAGAAGAATCTTTACTTTGAAACTGTTCTTTACCTTTTTCACACTATGAAACAGCTTTGTATTCAACTTAAACACTGTTTCAGGGCAAGAGATTGTGTTTTAGACTAAAAGAGACTGCATTATAAGAAGAATCTTTACTTTGAAACTCTGTTCTTTACCTTCTGCACACTATGAAACAGCATTGTATTCGCCTTAAACACTGTTTCAGGACAAGAGATTGTGTTTTAGACTAAAAGGGATTGCATTATAAGAAGAATCTTTACTTTGAAACTCTGTTCTTTACCTTTTTCACACTATGAAACAGCTTTGTATTCACTTAAACAATGTATCAAGGCAAGAGATTGTGTTTTAGACTAAAAGAGACTGCATTATAAGAAGAATCTTCACTTTGAAACTCTGTTCTTTACCTTTTTCACACTATGAAACAGCTTTGTATTCACCTTAAACACTGTTTCAGGGCAAGAGCTTGTGTTTTAGACTAAAAGGGAATGCATTATAAGAAGAATCTTTACTTTGAAACTCTGTTCTTTACCTTTTTCACACTATGAAACAGCTTTGCATTCAACTTAAACACTGTTTCAGGGCAAGAGATTGTGTTTTAGACTAAAAGAGACTGCATTATAAGAAGAATCTTTATTTTGAAACTCTGTTCTTTACCTTTTTCACACTATGAAACAGCTTTATATTCAACTTTAACACTGTTTCAGGGCAAGAGATTGTGTTTTAGACTAAAAGGTAATGCCTTATAAGAAGAATCTTTACTTTGAAACTCTGTTCTTTACCTTTTTCACACTATGAAACAGCTTTGTATTCACCTTAAACACTGTTTCAGGGCAAGAGATTGTGTTTTAGACTAAAAGGTAATGCATTATAAGAAGAATCTTTACTTTGAAACTCTGTTCTTTACCTTTTTCACACTATGAAACAGCTTTGTATTCAACTTAAACACTGTTTCAGGGCAAGAGATTGTGTTTTAGACTAAAAGGTAATGCATTATAAGAAGATTCTTTACTTTGAAACTCTGTTCTTTACCTTCTTCACACTATGAAACAGCTTTGTATTCGCCTTAAACACTGTTTCAGGGCAAGAGATTGTGTTTCAGACTAAAAGGTAATGCATTATAAGAAGAATCTTTACTTTGAAACGCTGTTCTTTACCTTTTTCACACTATGAAACAGCTTTGTATTCACTTAAACAATGTATCAAGGCAAGAGATTGTGTTTTAGACTAAAAGAGACGGCATTATAAGAAGAATCTTTACTTTGAAACTCTGTTCTTTACCTTTTTCACACTATGAAACAGCTTTGTATTCACCTTAAACACTGTTTCAGGGCAAGAGATTGTGTTTTAGACTAAAAGGTAATGCATTATAAGAAGAATCTTTACTTTGAAACTCTGTTCTTTACCTTTTTCACACTATGAAACAGCTTTGTATTCAACTTAAACAATGTATCAAGACAAGAGATTGTGTTTTAGACTAAAAGGTAATGCATTATAAGAAGAATCTTTACTTTGAAACTCTGTTCTTTACCTTCTTCACACTATTAAACAGCTTTGTATTCGCCTTAAACACTGTTTCAGGGCAAGAGATTGTGTTTTAGACTAAAAGGTAATGCATTATAAGAAGAATCTTTACTTTGAAACTCTGTTCTTTACCTTCTTCACACTATGAAACAGCATTGTATTCGCCTTAAGCACTGTTTCAGGGCAAGAGATTGTGTTTTAGACTAAAAGGGAATGCATTATATGAAGAATCTTTACTTTGAAACTCTGTTCTTTACCTTCTTCACACTATGAAACAGCATTGTATTCGCCTTAAGCACTGTTTCAGGGCAAGAGATTGTGTTTTAGACTAAAAGGGAATGCATTATATGAAGAATCTTTACTTTGAAACTCTGTTCTTTACCTTTTTCACACTATGAAACAGCTTTGTATTCACTTAAACAATGTAACAAGGCAAGAGATTGTGTTTTAGAATAAAAGAGACTGCATTATAAGAAGAATGTTTACTTTGAAACTCTGTTCTTTACCTTTTTCACACTATGAAACAGCTTTGTATTCACCTTAAACACTGTTTCAGGGCAAGAGATTGTGTTTTAGACTAAAAGGTAATGCATTATAAGAAGAATCTTTACTTTGAAACTCTGTTCTTTACCTTCTTCACACTATGAAACAGCTTTGTATTCGGCTTAAACACTGTTTCAGGGCAAGAGATTGTGTTTTAGACTAAAAGGTAATGCATTATAAGAAGAATCTTTACTTTGAAACTCTGTTCTTTACCTTCTTCACACTATGAAACAGCTTTGTATTCACTTAAACAATGTATCAAGGCAAGAGATTGTGTTTTAGACTAAAAGAGACTGCATTATAAGAAGAATCTTTACTTTGAAACTCTGTTCTTTACCTTCTTCACACTATGAAACAGCTTTGTATTCCCCTTAAACACTGTT
Organism: Electrophorus electricus; assembly: GCF_041902795.1. NCBI lineage: Eukaryota > Metazoa > Chordata > Actinopteri > Gymnotiformes > Gymnotidae > Electrophorus > Electrophorus electricus. The sequence goes on from NC_137522.1 coordinate 5,701,124, forward strand.
TCAGGGCAAGAGATTGTGTTTTAGACTAAAAGGGAATGCATTATAAGAAGAATCTTTACTTTGAAACTGTTCTTTACCTTTTTCACACTATGAAACAGCTTTGTATTCAACTTAAACACTGTTTCAGGGCAAGAGATTGTGTTTTAGACTAAAAGGTAATGCATTATAAGAAGAATCTTTACTTTGAAACTCTGTTCTTTACCTTCTTCACACTATGAAACAGCTTTCTATTCGCCTTAAACAATGTTTCAGGGCAAGAGATTGTGTTTCAGACTAAAAGGTAATGCATTATAAGAAGAATCTTTACTTTGAAACTCTGTTCTTTACCTTCTTCACACTATGAAACAGCTTTGTATTCGCCTTAAACACTGTTTCAGGGCAAGAGATTGTGTTTTAGACTAAAAGGTAATGCATTATAAGAAGAATCTTTACTTTGAAACTCTGTTCTTTACCTTCTTCACACTATTAAACAGCTTTGTATTCGCCTTAAACACTGTTTCAGGGCAAGAGATTGTGTTTTAGACTAAAAGGGAATGCATTATAAGAAGAATCTTTACTTTGAAACTCTGTTCTTTACCTTTTTCACACTATGAAACAGCTTTGTATTCAACTTAAACACTGTTTCAGGGCAAGAGATTGTGTTTTAGACTAAAGGAGACTGCATTATAAGAAGAATCTTTACTTTGAAACTCTGTTCTTTACCTTTTACACACTATGAAACAGCTTTGTATTCACCTTAAACACTGTTTCAGGGCAAGAGATTGTGTTTTAGACTAAAAGAGACTGCATTATAAGAAGAATCTTTACTTTGAAACTCTGTTCTTTACGTTTTTCACACTATGAAACAGCTTTGTATTCGCCTTAAACACTGTTTCAGGGCAAGAGATTGTGTTTTAGACTAAAAGGGAATGCATTATAAGAAGAATCTTTACTTTGAAACTCTGTTCTTTACCTTTTTCACACTATGAAACAGCTTTGTATTCACCTTAAACACTGTTTCAGGGCAAGAGATTGTGTTTTAGACTAAAAGGTAATGCATTATAAGAAGAATCTTTACTTTGAAACTGTTCTTTACCTTTTTCACACTATGAAACAGCTTTGTATTCAACTTAAACACTGTTTCAGGGCAAGAGATTGTGTTTTAGACTAAAAGAGACTGCATTATAAGAAGAATCTTTACTTTGAAACTCTGTTCTTTACCTTCTGCACACTATGAAACAGCATTGTATTCGCCTTAAACACTGTTTCAGGACAAGAGATTGTGTTTTAGACTAAAAGGGATTGCATTATAAGAAGAATCTTTACTTTGAAACTCTGTTCTTTACCTTTTTCACACTATGAAACAGCTTTGTATTCACTTAAACAATGTATCAAGGCAAGAGATTGTGTTTTAGACTAAAAGAGACTGCATTATAAGAAGAATCTTCTCTTTGAAACTCTGTTCTTTACCTTTTTCACACTATGAAACAGCTTTGTATTCACCTTAAACACTGTTTCAGGGCAAGAGCTTGTGTTTTAGACTAAAAGGGAATGCATTATAAGAAGAATCTTTACTTTGAAACTCTGTTCTTTACCTTTTTCACACTATGAAACAGCTTTGCATTCAACTTAAACACTGTTTCAGGGCAAGAGATTGTGTTTTAGACTAAAAGAGACTGCATTATAAGAAGAATCTTTATTTTGAAACTCTGTTCTTTACCTTTTTCACACTATGAAACAGCTTTATATTCAACTTTAACACTGTTTCAGGGCAAGAGATTGTGTTTTAGACTAAAAGGTAATGCCTTATAAGAAGAATCTTTACTTTGAAACTCTGTTCTTTACCTTTTTCACACTATGAAACAGCTTTGTATTCACCTTAAACACTGTTTCAGGGCAAGAGATTGTGTTTTAGACTAAAAGGTAATGCATTATAAGAAGAATCTTTACTTTGAAACTCTGTTCTTTACCTTTTTCACACTATGAAACAGCTTTGTATTCAACTTAAACACTGTTTCAGGGCAAGAGATTGTGTTTTAGACTAAAAGGTAATGCATTATAAGAAGATTCTTTACTTTGAAACTCTGTTCTTTACCTTCTTCACACTATGAAACAGCTTTGTATTCACTTAAACAATGTATCAAGGCAAGAGATTGTGTTTTAGACTAAAAGAGACTGCATTATAAGAAGAATCTTTACTTTGAAACTCTGTTCTTTACCTTCTTCACACTATGAAACAGCTTTGTATTCCCCTTAAACACTGTTTCAGGGCAAGAGATTGTGTTTTAGACTAAAAGGGAATGCATTATAAGAAGAATCTTTACTTTGAAACTGTTCTTTACCTTTTTCACACTATGAAACAGCTTTGTATTCAACTTAAACACTGTTTCAGGGCAAGAGATTGTGTTTCAGACTAAAAGGTAATGCATTATAAGAAGAATCTTTACTTTGAAACTCTGTTCTTTACCTTTTTCAAACTATGAAACAGCTTTGTATTCACCTTAAACACTGTTTCAGGGCAAGAGATTGTGTTTTAGACTAAAAGGTAATGCATTATAAGAAGAATCTTTACTTTGAAACTCTGTTCTTTACCTTCTTCACACTATGAAACAGCTTTGTATTCGCCTTAAACACTGTTTCAGGGCAAGAGATTGTGTTTCAGACTAAAAGGTAATGCATTATAAGTAGAATCTTTACTTTGAAACTCTGTTCTTTACCTTTTTCAAACTATGAAACAGCTTTGTATTCACCTTAAACACTGTTTCAGGGCAAGAGATTGTGTTTTAGACTAAAAGGTAATGCATTATAAGAAGAATCTTTACTTTGAAACTCTGTTCTTTACCTTTTTCACACTATGAAACAGCTTTGTATTCACCTTAAACACTGTTTCAGGGCAAGAGATTGTGTTTTAGACTAAAAGGGAATGCATTATAAGAAGAATCTTTACTTTGAAACTCTGTTCTTTACCTTTTTCACACTATGAAACAGCTTTGTATTCACCTTAAACACTGTTTCAGGGCAAGAGATTGTGTTTTAGACTAAAAGAGACTGCATTATAAGAAGAATCTTTACTTTGAAACTCTGTTCTTTACCTTCTTCACACTATGAAACAGCTTTGTATTCGCCTTAAACACTGTTTCAGGGCAAGAGATTGTGTTTTAGACTAAAAGGGAATGCATTATAAGAAGAATCTTTACTTTGAAACTCTGTTCTTTACCTTCTTCACACTATGAAACAGCTTTGTATTCGCCTTAAACACTGTTTCAGGGCAAGAGATTGTGTTTTAGACTAAAAGGTAATGCATTATAAGAAGAATCTTTACTTTGAAACTCTGTTCTTTACCTTCTTCACACTATGAAACAGCATTATATTCGCCTTAAACACTGTTTCAGGGCAAGAGATTGTGTTTTAGACTAAAAGGGAATGCATTATATGAAGAATCTTTACTTTGAAACTCTGTTCTTTACCTTTTTCACACTATGAAACAGCTTTGTATTCACTTAAACAATGTATCAAGGCAAGAGATTGTGTTTTAGACTAAAAGAGACTGCATTATAAGAAGAATCTTTACTTTGAAACTCTGTTCTTTACCTTCTTCACACTATGAAACAGCTTTGTATTCGCCTTAAACACTGTTTCAGGGCAAGAGATTGTGTTTTAGACTAAAAGGGAATGCATTATAAGAAGAATCTTTACTTTGAAACTCTGTTCTTTACCTTTTTCACACTATGAAACAGCTTTGTATTCACCTTAAACACTGTTTCAGTGCAAGAGATTGTGTTTTAGACTAAAAGAGACTGCATTATAAGAAGAATCTTTACTTTGAAACTCTGTTCTTTACCTTTTTCACACTATGAAACAGCTTTGTATTCAACTTAAACACTGTTTCAGGGCAAGAGATTGTGTTTTAGACTAAAAGGTAATGCATTATAAGAAGAATCTTTACTTTGAAACTCTGTTCTTTACCTTTTTCACACTATGAAACAGCTTTGTATTCACCTTAAACACTGTTTCAGGGCAAGAGATTGTGTTTTAGACTAAAAGGTATTGCATTATAAGAAGAATCTTTACTTTGAAACTGTTCTTTACCTTTTTCACACTATGAAACAGCTTTGTATTCAACTTAAACACTGTTTCAGGGCAAGAGATTGTGTTTTAGACTAAAAGAGACTGCATTATAAGAAGAATCTTTACTTTGAAACTGTTTACCTTTTTCACACTATTAAACAGCTTTGTATTCAACTTAAACACTGTTTCAGGGCAAGAGATTGTGTTTTAGACTAAAAGGTAATGCATTATAAGAAGAATCTTTACTTTGAAACTCTGTTCTTTACCTTCTTCACACTATGAAACAGCTTTGTATTCGCCTTAAACACTGTTTCAGGGCAAGAGATTGTGTTTTAGACTAAAAGGTAATGCATTATAAGAAGAATCTTTACTTTGAAACTCTGTTCTTTACCTTCTTCACACTATGAAACAGCATTGTATTCGCCTTAAACACTGTTTCAGGGCAAGAGATTGTGTTTTAGACTAAAAGGTAATGCATTATAAGAAGAATCTTTACTTTGAAACTCTGTTCTTTACCTTCTTCACACTATGAAACAGCTTTGTATTCGCCTTAAACACTGTTTCAGGGCAAGAGATTGTGTTTTAGACTAAAAGGTAATGCATTATAAGAAGAATCTTTACTTTGAAACTCTGTTCTTTACCTTCTTCACACTATGAAACAGCATTGTATTCGCCTTAAACACTGTTTCAGGGCAAGAGATTGTGTTTTAGACTAAAAGGGAATGCATTATATGAAGAATCTTTACTTTGAAACTCTGTTCTTTACCTTTTTCACACTATGAAACAGCTTTGTATTCACTTAAACAATGTATCAAGGCAAGAGATTGTGTTTTAGACTAAAAGGTATTGCATTATAAGAAGAATCTTTACGTTGAAACTGTTCTTTACCTTTTTCACACTATAAAACAGCTTTGTATTCAACTTAAACACTGTTTCAGGGCAAGAGATTGTGTTTTAGACTAAAAGAGACTGCATTATAAGAAGAATCTTTACTTTGAAAATGTTTACCTTTTTCACACTATTAAACAGCTTTGTATTCAACTTAAACACTGTTTCAGGGCAAGAGATTGTGTTTTAGACTAAAAGGTAATGCATTATAAGAAGAATCTTTACTTTGAAACTCTGTTCTTTACCTTCTTCACACTATGAAACAGCTTTGTATTCGCCTTAAACACTGTTTCAGGGCAAGAGATTGTGTTTTAGACTAAAAGGTAATGCATTATAAGAAGAATCTTTACTTTGAAACTCTGTTCTTTACCTTCTTCACACTATGAAACAGCTTTGTATTCGCCTTAAACACTGTTTCAGGGCAAGAGATTGTGTTTTAGACTAAAAGGTAATGCATTATAAGAAGAATCTTTACTTTGAAACTCTGTTCTTTACCTTCTTCACACTATGAAACAGCATTGTATTCGCCTTAAGCACTGTTTCAGGGCAAGAGATTGTGTTTTAGACTAAAAGGGAATGCATTATATGAAGAATCTTTACTTTGAAACTCTGTTCTTTACCTTCTTCACACTATGAAACAGCATTGTATTCGCCTTAAGCACTGTTTCAGGGCAAGAGATTGTGTTTTAGACTAAAAGGGAATGCATTATATGAAGAATCTTTACTTTGAAACTCTGTTCTTTACCTTTTTCACACTATGAAACAGCTTTGTATTCACTTAAACAATGTAACAAGGCAAGAGATTGTGTTTTAGAATAAAAGAGACTGCATTATAAGAAGAATGTTTACTTTGAAACTCTGTTCTTTACCTTTTTCACACTATGAAACAGCTTTGTATTCACCTTAAACACTGTTTCAGGGCAAGAGATTGTGTTTTAGACTAAAAGGTAATGCATTATAAGAAGAATCTTTACTTTGAAACTCTGTTCTTTACCTTCTTCACACTATGAAACAGCTTTGTATTCACTTAAACAATGTATCAAGGCAAGAGATTGTGTTTTAGACTAAAAGAGACTGCATTATAAGAAGAATCTTTACTTTGAAACTCTGTTCTTTACCTTCTTCACACTATGAAACAGCTTTGTATTCCCCTTAAACACTGTTTCAGGGCAAGAGATTGTGTTTTAGACTAAAAGGGAATGCATTATAAGAAGAATCTTTACTTTGAAACTGTTCTTTACCTTTTTCACACTATGAAACAGCTTTGTATTCAACTTAAACACTGTTTCAGGGCAAGAGATTGTGTTTTAGACTAAAAGGTAATGCATTATAAGAAGAATCTTTACTTTGAAACTCTGTTCTTTACCTTCTTCACACTATGAAACAGCTTTCTATTCGCCTTAAACAATGTTTCAGGGCAAGAGATTGTGTTTCAGACTAAAAGGTAATGCATTATAAGAAGAATCTTTACTTTGAAACTCTGTTCTTTACCTTCTTCACACTATGAAACAGCTTTGTATTCGCCTTAAACACTGTTTCAGGGCAAGAGATTGTGTTTCAGACTAAAAGGTAATGCATTATAAGTAGAATCTTTACTTTGAAACTCTGTTCTTTACCTTTTTCAAACTATGAAACAGCTTTGTATTCACCTTAAACACTGTTTCAGGGCAAGAGATTGTGTTTTAGACTAAAAGGTAATGCATTATAAGAAGAATCTTTACTTTGAAACTCTGTTCTTTACCTTTTTCACACTATGAAACAGCTTTGTATTCACCTTAAACACTGTTTCAGGGCAAGAGATTGTGTTTTAGACTAAAAGGGAATGCATTATAAGAAGAATCTTTACTTTGAAACTCTGTTCTTTACCTTTTTCACACTATGAAACAGCTTTGTATTCACCTTAAACACTGTTTCAGGGCAAGAGATTGTGTTTTAGACTAAAAGAGACTGCATTATAAGAAGAATCTTTACTTTGAAACTCTGTTCTTTACCTTCTTCACACTATGAAACAGCTTTGTATTCGCCTTAAACACTGTTTCAGGGCAAGAGATTGTGTTTTAGACTAAAAGGGAATGCATTATAAGAAGAATCTTTACTTTGAAACTCTGTTCTTTACCTTCTTCACACTATGAAACAGCTTTGTATTCGCCTTAAACACTGTTTCAGGGCAAGAGATTGTGTTTTAGACTAAAAGGTAATGCATTATAAGAAGAATCTTTACTTTGAAACTCTGTTCTTTACCTTCTTCACACTATGAAACAGCATTATATTCGCCTTAAACACTGTTTCAGGGCAAGAGATTGTGTTTTAGACTAAAAGGGAATGCATTATATGAAGAATCTTTACTTTGAAACTCTGTTCTTTACCTTTTTCACACTATGAAACAGCTTTGTATTCACTTAAACAATGTATCAAGGCAAGAGATTGTGTTTTAGACTAAAAGAGACTGCATTATAAGAAGAATCTTTACTTTGAAACTCTGTTCTTTACCTTCTTCACACTATGAAACAGCTTTGTATTCGCCTTAAACACTGTTTCAGGGCAAGAGATTGTGTTTTAGACTAAAAGGGAATGCATTATAAGAAGAATCTTTACTTTGAAACTCTGTTCTTTACCTTTTTCACACTATGAAACAGCTTTGTATTCACCTTAAACACTGTTTCAGTGCAAGAGATTGTGTTTTAGACTAAAAGAGACTGCATTATAAGAAGAATCTTTACTTTGAAACTCTGTTCTTTACCTTTTTCACACTATGAAACAGCTTTGTATTCAACTTAAACACTGTTTCAGGGCAAGAGATTGTGTTTTAGACTAAAAGGTAATGCATTATAAGAAGAATCTTTACTTTGAAACTCTGTTCTTTACCTTTTTCACACTATGAAACAGCTTTGTATTCACCTTAAACACTGTTTCAGGGCAAGAGATTGTGTTTTAGACTAAAAGGTATTGCATTATAAGAAGAATCTTTACTTTGAAACTGTTCTTTACCTTTTTCACACTATGAAACAGCTTTGTATTCAACTTAAACACTGTTTCAGGGCAAGAGATTGTGTTTTAGACTAAAAGAGACTGCATTATAAGAAGAATCTTTACTTTGAAACTGTTTACCTTTTTCACACTATTAAACAGCTTTGTATTCAACTTAAACACTGTTTCAGGGCAAGAGATTGTGTTTTAGACTAAAAGGTAATGCATTATAAGAAGAATCTTTACTTTGAAACTCTGTTCTTTACCTTCTTCACACTATGAAACAGCTTTGTATTCGCCTTAAACACTGTTTCAGGGCAAGAGATTGTGTTTTAGACTAAAAGGTAATGCATTATAAGAAGAATCTTTACTTTGAAACTCTGTTCTTTACCTTCTTCACACTATGAAACAGCATTGTATTCGCCTTAAACACTGTTTCAGGGCAAGAGATTGTGTTTTAGACTAAAAGGTAATGCATTATAAGAAGAATCTTTACTTTGAAACTCTGTTCTTTACCTTCTTCACACTATGAAACAGCTTTGTATTCGCCTTAAACACTGTTTCAGGGCAAGAGATTGTGTTTTAGACTAAAAGGTAATGCATTATAAGAAGAATCTTTACTTTGAAACTCTGTTCTTTACCTTCTTCACACTATGAAACAGCATTGTATTCGCCTTAAACACTGTTTCAGGGCAAGAGATTGTGTTTTAGACTAAAAGGGAATGCATTATATGAAGAATCTTTACTTTGAAACTCTGTTCTTTACCTTTTTCACACTATGAAACAGCTTTGTATTCACTTAAACAATGTATCAAGGCAAGAGATTGTGTTTTAGACTAAAAGGTATTGCATTATAAGAAGAATCTTTACGTTGAAACTGTTCTTTACCTTTTTCACACTATAAAACAGCTTTGTATTCAACTTAAACACTGTTTCAGGGCAAGAGATTGTGTTTTAGACTAAAAGAGACTGCATTATAAGAAGAATCTTTACTTTGAAAATGTTTACCTTTTTCACACTATTAAACAGCTTTGTATTCAACTTAAACACTGTTTCAGGGCAAGAGATTGTGTTTTAGACTAAAAGGTAATGCATTATAAGAAGAATCTTTACTTTGAAACTCTGTTCTTTACCTTCTTCACACTATGAAACAGCTTTGTATTCGCCTTAAACACTGTTTCAGGGCAAGAGATTGTGTTTTAGACTAAAAGGTAATGCATTATAAGAAGAATCTTTACTTTGAAACTCTGTTCTTTACCTTCTTCACACTATGAAACAGCTTTGTATTCGCCTTAAACACTGTTTCAGGGCAAGAGATTGTGTTTTAGACTAAAAGGGAATGCATTATAAGAAGAATCTTTACTTTGAAACTGTTCTTTACCTTTTTCACACTATGAAACAGCTTTGTATTCAACTTAAACACTGTTTCAGGGCAAGAGATTGTGTTTTAGACTAAAAGAGACTGCATTATAAGAAGAATCTTTACTTTGAAACTCTGTTCTTTACGTTTTTCACACTATGAAACAGCTTTGTATTCGCCTTAAACACTGTTTCAGGGCAAGAGATTGTGTTTTAGACTAAAAGGGAATGCATTATAAGAAGAATCTTTACTTTGAAACTCTGTTCTTTACCTTTTTCACACTATGAAACAGCTTTGTATTCACCTTAAACACTGTTTCAGGGCAAGAGATTGTGTTTTAGACTAAAAGGTAATGCATTATAAGAAGAATCTTTACTTTGAAACTGTTCTTTACCTTTTTCACACTATGAAACAGCTTTGTATTCAACTTAAACACTGTTTCAGGGCAAGAGATTGTGTTTTAGACTAAAAGGTAATGCATTATAAGAAGAATCTTTACTTTGAAACTCTGTTCTTTACCTTCTTCACACTATGAAACAGCTTTGTATTCGCCTTAAACATTGTTTCAGGGCAAAAGATTGTGTTTCAGACTAAAAGGTAATGCATTATAAGAAGAATCTTTACTTTGAAAGTCTGTTCTTTACCTTCTGCACACTATGAAACAGCATTGTATTCGCCTTAAACACTGTTTCAGGACAAGAGATTGTGTTTTAGACTAAAAGGGATTGCATTATAAGAAGAATCTTTACTTTGAAACTCTGTTCTTTACCTTTTTCACACTATGAAACAGCTTTGTATTCACTTAAACAATGTATCAAGGCAAGAGATTGTGTTTTAGACTAAAAGAGACTGCATTATAAGAAGAATCTTCACTTTGAAACTGTTCTTTACCTTTTTCACACTATGAAACAGCTTTGTATTCACCTTAAACACTGTTTCAGGGAAAGAGCTTGTGTTTTAGACTAAAAGGGAATGCATTATAAGAAGAATCTTTACTTTGAAACTCTGTTCTTTACCTTTTTCACACTATGAAAAAGCTTTGCATTCAACTTAAACACTGTTTCAGGGCAAGAGATTGTGTTTTAGACTAAAAGAGACTGCATTATAAGAAGAATCTTTATTTTGAAACTCTGTTCTTTACCTTTTTCACACTATGAAACAGCTTTATATTCAACTTTAACACTGTTTCAGGGCAAGAGATTGTGTTTTAGACTAAAAGGTAATGCCTTATAAGAAGAATCTTTACTTTGAAACTCTGTTCTTTACCTTTTTCACACTATGAAACAGCTTTGTATTCACCTTAAACACTGTTTCAGGGCAAGAGATTGTGTTTTAGACTAAAAGGTAATGCATTATAAGAAGAATCTTTACTTTGAAACTCTGTTCTTTACCTTTTTCACACTATGAAACAGCTTTGTATTCAACTTAAACACTGTTTCAGGGCAAGAGATTGTGTTTTAGACTAAAAGGTAATGCATTATAAGAAGATTCTTTACTTTGAAACTCTGTTCTTTACCTTCTTCACACTATGAAACAGCTTTGTATTCGCCTTAAACACTGTTTCAGGGCAAGAGATTGTGTTTCAGACTAAAAGGTAATGCATTATAAGAAGAATCTTTACTTTGAAACGCTGTTCTTTACCTTTTTCACACTATGAAACAGCTTTGTATTCACTTAAACAATGTATCAAGGCAAGAGATTGTGTTTTAGACTAAAAGAGACGGCATTATAAGAAGAATCTTTACTTTGAAACTCTGTTCTTTACCTTTTTCACACTATGAAACAGCTTTGTATTCACCTTAAACACTGTTTCAGGGCAAGAGATTGTGTTTTAGACTAAAAGGTAATGCATTATAAGAAGAATCTTTACTTTGAAACTCTGTTCTTTACCTTTTTCACACTATGAAACAGCTTTGTATTCAACTTAAACAATGTATCAAGACAAGAGATTGTGTTTTAGACTAAAAGGTAATGCATTATAAGAAGAATCTTTACTTTGAAACTCTGTTCTTTACCTTCTTCACACTATTAAACAGCTTTGTATTCGCCTTAAACACTGTTTCAGGGCAAGAGATTGTGTTTTAGACTAAAAGGTAATGCATTATAAGAAAAATCTTTACTTTGAAACTCTGTTCTTTACCTTTTTCACACTATGAAACAGCTTTGTATTCAACTTAAACACTGTTTCAGGGCAAGAGATTGTGTTTTAGACTAAAAGGTAATGCATTATAAGAAGAATCTACTTTGAAACTCTGTTCTTTACCTTCTTCACACTATGAAACAGCATTGTATTCGCCTTAAGCACTGTTTCAGGGCAAGAGATTGTGTTTTAGACTAAAAGGTAATGCATTATAAGAAGAATCTTTACTTTGAAACTCTGTTCTTTACCTTCTTCACACTATGAAACAGCTTTGTATTCACTTAAACAATGTATCAAGGCAAGAGATTGTGTTTTAGACTAAAAGAGACTGCATTATAAGAAGAATCTTTACTTTGAAACTCTGTTCTTTACCTTCTTCACACTATGAAACAGCTTTGTATTCCCCTTAAACACTGTTTCAGGGCAAGAGATTGTGTTTTAGACTAAAAGGGAATGCATTATAAGAAGAATCTTTACTTTGAAACTGTTCTTTACCTTTTTCACACTATGAAACAGCTTTGTATTCAACTTAAACACTGTTTCAGGGCAAGAGATTGTGTTTTAGACTAAAAGGTAATGCATTATAAGAAGAATCTTTACTTTGAAACTCTGTTCTTTACCTTCTTCACACTATGAAACAGCTTTCTATTCGCCTTAAACAATGTTTCAGGGCAAGAGATTGTGTTTCAGACTAAAAGGTAATGCATTATAAGAAGAATCTTTACTTTGAAACTCTGTTCTTTACCTTCTTCACACTATGAAACAGCTTTGTATTCGCCTTAAACACTGTTTCAGGGCAAGAGATTGTGTTTCAGACTAAAAGGTAATGCATTATAAGTAGAATCTTTACTTTGAAACTCTGTTCTTTACCTTTTTCACACTATGAAACAGCTTTGTATTCACCTTAAACACTGTTTCAGGGCAAGAGATTGTGTTTTAGACTAAAAGGTAATGCATTATAAGAAGAATCTTTACTTTGAAACTCTGTTCTTTACCTTTTTCACACTATGAAACAGCTTTGTATTCACCTTAAACACTGTTTCAGGGCAAGAGATTGTGTTTTAGACTAAAAGGGAATGCATTATAAGAAGAATCTTTACTTTGAAACTCTGTTCTTTACCTTTTTCACACTATGAAACAGCTTTGTATTCACCTTAAACACTGTTTCAGGGCAAGAGATTGTGTTTTAGACTAAAAGAGACTGCATTATAAGAAGAATCTTTACTTTGAAACTCTGTTCTTTACCTTCTTCACACTATGAAACAGCTTTGTATTCGCCTTAAACACTGTTTCAGGGCAAGAGATTGTGTTTTAGACTAAAAGGGAATGCATTATAAGAAGAATCTTTACTTTGAAACTCTGTTCTTTACCTTTTTCACACTATGAAACAGCTTTGTATTCACCTTAAACACTGTTTCAGGGCAAGAGATTGTGTTTTAGACTAAAAGGTATTGCATTATAAGAAGAATCTTTACTTTGAAACTGTTCTTTACCTTTTTCACACTATGAAACAGCTTTGTATTCAACTTAAACACTGTTTCAGGGCAAGAGATTGTGTTTTAGACTAAAAGAGACTGCATTATAAGAAGAATCTTTACTTTGAAACTGTTTACCTTTTTCACACTATTAAACAGCTTTGTATTCAACTTAAACACTGTTTCAGGGCAAGAGATTGTGTTTTAGACTAAAAGGGAATGCATTATATGAAGAATCTTTACTTTGAAACTCTGTTCTTTACCTTTTTCACACTATGAAACAGCTTTGTATTCACTTAAACAATGTATCAAGGCAAGAGATTGTGTTTTAGACTAAAAGAGACTGCATTATAAGAAGAATCTTTACTTTGAAACTCTGTTCTTTACCTTCTTCACACTATGAAACAGCTTTGTATTCGCCTTAAACACTGTTTCAGGGCAAGAGATTGTGTTTTAGACTAAAAGGGAATGCATTATAAGAAGAATCTTTACTTTGAAACTCTGTTCTTTACCTTTTTCACACTATGAAACAGCTTTGTATTCACCTTAAACACTGTTTCAGTGCAAGAGATTGTGTTTTAGACTAAAAGAGACTGCATTATAAGAAGAATCTTTACTTTGAAACTCTGTTCTTTACCTTTTTCACACTATGAAACAGCTTTGTATTCAACTTAAACACTGTTTCAGGGCAAGAGATTGTGTTTTAGACTAAAAGAGACTGCATTATAAGAAGAATCTTTACTTTGAAACTGTTTACCTTTTTCACACTATTAAACAGCTTTGTATTCAACTTAAACACTGTTTCAGGGCAAGAGATTGTGTTTTAGACTAAAAGGTAATGCATTATAAGAAGAATCTTTACTTTGAAACTCTGTTCTTTACCTTCTTCACACTATGAAACAGCTTTGTATTCGCCTTAAACACTGTTTCAGGGCAAGAGATTGTGTTTTAGACTAAAAGGTAATGCATTATAAGAAGAATCTTTACTTTGAAACTCTGTTCTTTACCTTCTTCACACTATGAAACAGCATTGTATTCGCCTTAAACACTGTTTCAGGGCAAGAGATTGTGTTTTAGACTAAAAGGGAATGCATTATATGAAGAATCTTTACTTTGAAACTCTGTTCTTTACCTTTTTCACACTATGAAACAGCTTTGTATTCACTTAAACAATGTTTCAAGGTAAGAGATTGTGTTTTAGACTAAAAGAGACTGCATTATAAGAAGAATCTTTACTTTGAAACTCTGTTCTTTACCTTTTTCACACTATGAAACAGCTTTGTATTCACCTTAAACACTGTTTCAGGGCAAGAGATTGTGTTTTAGACTAAAAGAGACTGCATTATAAGAAGAATCTTTACTTTGAAACTCTGTTCTTTACCTTCTTCACACTATGAAACAGCTTTGTATTCACCTTAAACACTGTTTCAGGGCAAGAGATTGTGTTTTAGACTAAAAGGGAATGCATTATAAGAAGAATCTTTACTTTGAAACTGTTCTTTACCTTTTTCACACTATGAAACAGCTTTGTATTCAACTTAAACACTGTTTCAGGGCAAGAGATTGTGTTTTAGACTAAAAGGGAATGCATTATATGAAGAATCTTTACTTTGAAACTCTGTTCTTTACCTTTTTCACACTATGAAACAGCTTTGTATTCACTTAAACAATGTATCAAGGCAAGAGATTGTGTTTTAGACTAAAAGAGACTGCATTATAAGAAGAATCTTTACTTTGAAACTCTGTTCTTTACCTTCTTCACACTATGAAACAGCTTTGTATTCGCCTTAAACACTGTTTCAGGGCAAGAGATTGTGTTTTAGACTAAAAGGGAATGCATTATAAGAAGAATCTTTACTTTGAAACTCTGTTCTTTACCTTTTTCACACTATGAAACAGCTTTGTATTCACCTTAAACACTGTTTCAGTGCAAGAGATTGTGTTTTAGACTAAAAGAGACTGCATTATAAGAAGAATCTTTACTTTGAAACTCTGTTCTTTACCTTTTTCACACTATGAAACAGCTTTGTATTCAACTTAAACACTGTTTCAGGGCAAGAGATTGTGTTTTAGACTAAAAGGTAATGCATTATAAGAAGAATCTTTACTTTGAAACTCTGTTCTTTACCTTTTTCACACTATGAAACAGCTTTGTATTCACCTTAAACACTGTTTCAGGGCAAGAGATTGTGTTTTAGACTAAAAGGTATTGCATTATAAGAAGAATCTTTACTTTGAAACTGTTCTTTACCTTTTTCACACTATGAAACAGCTTTGTATTCACTTAAACAATGTATCAAGGCAAGAGATTGTGTTTTAGACTAAAAGAGACTGCATTATAAGTAGAATCTTTACTTTGAAACTCTGTTCTTTACCTTCTTCACACTATGAAACAGCTTTGTATTCGCCTTAAACACTGTTTCAGGGCAAGAGATTGTGTTTTAGACTAAAAGGGAATGCATTATAAGAAGAATCTTTACTTTGAAACTCTGTTCTTTACCTTTTTCACACTATGAAACAGCTTTGTATTCACCTTAAACACTGTTTCAGGGCAAGAGATTGTGTTTTAGACTAAAAGAGACTGCATTATAAGAAGAATCTTTACTTTGAAACTCTGTTCTTTACCTTCTTCACACTATGAAACAGCTTTGTATTCGCCTTAAACACTGTTTCAGGGCAAGAGATTGTGTTTTAGACTAAAAGGGAATGCATTATAAGAAGAATCTTTACTTTGAAACTCTGTTCTTTACCTTCTTCACACTATGAAACAGCTTTGTATTCGCCTTAAACACTGTTTCAGGGCAAGAGATTGTGTTTTAGACTAAAAGGTAATGCATTATAAGAAGAATCTTTACTTTGAAACTCTGTTCTTTACCTTCTTCACACTATGAAACAGCATTATATTCGCCTTAAACACTGTTTCAGGGCAAGAGATTGTGTTTTAGACTAAAAGGGAATGCATTATATGAAGAATCTTTACTTTGAAACTCTGTTCTTTACCTTTTTCACACTATGAAACAGCTTTGTATTCACTTAAACAATGTATCAAGGCAAGAGATTGTGTTTTAGACTAAAAGAGACTGCATTATAAGAAGAATCTTTACTTTGAAACTCTGTTCTTTACCTTCTTCACACTATGAAACAGCTTTGTATTCGCCTTAAACACTGTTTCAGGGCAAGAGATTGTGTTTTAGACTAAAAGGGAATGCATTATAAGAAGAATCTTTACTTTGAAACTCTGTTCTTTACCTTTTTCACACTATGAAACAGCTTTGTATTCACCTTAAACACTGTTTCAGTGCAAGAGATTGTGTTTTAGACTAAAAGAGACTGCATTATAAGAAGAATCTTTACTTTGAAACTCTGTTCTTTACCTTTTTCACACTATGAAACAGCTTTGTATTCAACTTAAACACTGTTTCAGGGCAAGAGATTGTGTTTTAGACTAAAAGGTAATGCATTATAAGAAGAATCTTTACTTTGAAACTCTGTTCTTTACCTTTTTCACACTATGAAACAGCTTTGTATTCACCTTAAACACTGTTTCAGGGCAAGAGATTGTGTTTTAGACTAAAAGGTATTGCATTATAAGAAGAATCTTTACTTTGAAACTGTTCTTTACCTTTTTCACACTATGAAACAGCTTTGTATTCAACTTAAACACTGTTTCAGGGCAAGAGATTGTGTTTTAGACTAAAAGAGACTGCATTATAAGAAGAATCTTTACTTTGAAACTCTGTTCTTTACCTTCTTCACACTATGAAACAGCTTTGTATTCGCCTTAAACACTGTTTCAGGGCAAGAGATTGTGTTTTAGACTAAAAGGTAATGCATTATAAGAAGAATCTTTACTTTGAAACTCTGTTCTTTACCTTCTTCACACTATGAAACAGCATTGTATTCGCCTTAAACACTGTTTCAGGGCAAGAGATTGTGTTTTAGACTAAAAGGGAATGCATTATATGAAGAATCTTTACTTTGAAACTCTGTTCTTTACCTTTTTCACACTATGAAACAGCTTTGTATTCACCTTAAACACTGTTTCAGGGCAAGAGATTGTGTTTTAGACTAAAAGGGAATGCATTATAAGAAGAATCTTTACTTTGAAACTGTTCTTTACCTTTTTCACACTATGAAACAGCTTTGTATTCAACTTAAACACTGTTTCAGGGCAAGAGATTGTGTTTTAGACTAAAAGGGAATGCATTATATGAAGAATCTTTACTTTGAAACTCTGTTCTTTACCTTTTTCACACTATGAAACAGCTTTGTATTCACTTAAACAATGTATCAAGGCAAGAGATTGTGTTTTAGACTAAAAGAGACTGCATTATAAGAAGAATCTTTACTTTGAAACTCTGTTCTTTACCTTCTTCACACTATGAAACAGCTTTGTATTCGCCTTAAACACTGTTTCAGGGCAAGAGATTGTGTTTTAGACTAAAAGGGAATGCATTATAAGAAGAATCTTTACTTTGAAACTCTGTTCTTTACCTTTTTCACACTATGAAACAGCTTTGTATTCACCTTAAACACTGTTTCAGTGCAAGAGATTGTGTTTTAGACTAAAAGAGACTGCATTATAAGAAGAATCTTTACTTTGAAACTCTGTTCTTTACCTTTTTCACACTATGAAACAGCTTTGTATTCAACTTAAACACTGTTTCAGGGCAAGAGATTGTGTTTTAGACTAAAAGGTAATGCATTATAAGAAGAATCTTTACTTTGAAACTCTGTTCTTTACCTTTTTCACACTATGAAACAGCTTTGTATTCACCTTAAACACTGTTTCAGGGCAAGAGATTGTGTTTTAGACTAAAAGGTATTGCATTATAAGAAGAATCTTTACTTTGAAACTGTTCTTTACCTTTTTCACACTATGAAACAGCTTTGTATTCAACTTAAACACTGTTTCAGGGCAAGAGATTGTGTTTTAGACTAAAAGAGACTGCATTATAAGAAGAATCTTTACTTTGAAACTGTTTACCTTTTTCACACTATTAAACAGCTTTGTATTCAACTTAAACACTGTTTCAGGGCAAGAGATTGTGTTTTAGACTAAAAGGTAATGCATTATAAGAAGAATCTTTACTTTGAAACTCTGTTCTTTACCTTCTTCACACTATGAAACAGCTTTGTATTCGCCTTAAACACTGTTTCAGGGCAAGAGATTGTGTTTTAGACTAAAAGGTAATGCATTATAAGAAGAATCTTTACTTTGAAACTCTGTTCTTTACCTTCTTCACACTATGAAACAGCATTGTATTCGCCTTAAACACTGTTTCAGGGCAAGAGATTGTGTTTTAGACTAAAAGGTAATGCATTATAAGAAGAATCTTTACTTTGAAACTCTGTTCTTTACCTTCTTCACACTATGAAACAGCTTTGTATTCGCCTTAAACACTGTTTCAGGGCAAGAGATTGTGTTTTAGACTAAAAGGTAATGCATTATAAGAAGAATCTTTACTTTGAAACTCTGTTCTTTACCTTCTTCACACTATGAAACAGCATTGTATTCACCTTAAACACTGTTTCAGGGCAAGAGATTGTGTTTTAGACTAAAAGGGAATGCATTATATGAAGAATCTTTACTTTGAAACTCTGTTCTTTACCTTTTTCACACTATGAAACAGCTTTGTATTCACTTAAACAATGTATCAAGGCAAGAGATTGTGTTTTAGACTAAAAGGTATTGCATTATAAGAAGAATCTTTACGTTGAAACTGTTCTTTACCTTTTTCACACTATAAAACAGCTTTGTATTCAACTTAAACACTGTTTCAGGGCAAGAGATTGTGTTTTAGACTAAAAGAGACTGCATTATAAGAAGAATCTTTACTTTGAAAATGTTTACCTTTTTCACACTATTAAACAGCTTTGTATTCAACTTAAACACTGTTTCAGGGCAAGAGATTGTGTTTTAGACTAAAAGGTAATGCATTATAAGAAGAATCTTTACTTTGAAACTCTGTTCTTTACCTTCTTCACACTATGAAACAGCTTTGTATTCGCCTTAAACACTGTTTCAGGGCAAGAGATTGTGTTTTAGACTAAAAGGTAATGCATTATAAGAAGAATCTTTACTTTGAAACTCTGTTCTTTACCTTCTTCACACTATGAAACAGCTTTGTATTCGCCTTAAACACTGTTTCAGGGCAAGAGATTGTGTTTTAGACTAAAAGGGAATGCATTATAAGAAGAATCTTTACTTTGAAACTGTTCTTTACCTTTTTCACACTATGAAACAGCTTTGTATTCAACTTAAACACTGTTTCAGGGCAAGAGATTGTGTTTTAGACTAAAAGAGACTGCATTATAAGAAGAATCTTTACTTTGAAACTCTGTTCTTTACGTTTTTCACACTATGAAACAGCTTTGTATTCGCCTTAAACACTGTTTCAGGGCAAGAGATTGTGTTTTAGACTAAAAGGGAATGCATTATAAGAAGAATCTTTACTTTGAAACTCTGTTCTTTACCTTTTTCACACTATGAAACAGCTTTGTATTCACCTTAAACACTGTTTCAGGGCAAGAGATTGTGTTTTAGACTAAAAGGTAATGCATTATAAGAAGAATCTTTACTTTGAAACTGTTCTTTACCTTTTTCACACTATGAAACAGCTTTGTATTCAACTTAAACACTGTTTCAGGGCAAGAGATTGTGTTTTAGACTAAAAGGTAATGCATTATAAGAAGAATCTTTACTTTGAAACTCTGTTCTTTACCTTCTTCACACTATGAAACAGCTTTGTATTCGCCTTAAACATTGTTTCAGGGCAAAAGATTGTGTTTCAGACTAAAAGGTAATGCATTATAAGAAGAATCTTTACTTTGAAAGTCTGTTCTTTACCTTCTGCACACTATGAAACAGCATTGTATTCGCCTTAAACACTGTTTCAGGACAAGAGATTGTGTTTTAGACTAAAAGGGATTGCATTATAAGAAGAATCTTTACTTTGAAACTCTGTTCTTTACCTTTTTCACACTATGAAACAGCTTGTATTCACTTAAACAATGTATCAAGGCAAGAGATTGTGTTTTAGACTAAAAGAGACTGCATTATAAGAAGAATCTTCACTTTGAAACTCTGTTCTTTACCTTTTTCACACTATGAAACAGCTTTGTATTCACCTTAAACACTGTTTCAGGGCAAGAGCTTGTGTTTTAGACTAAAAGGGAATGCATTATAAGAAGAATCTTTACTTTGAAACTCTGTTCTTTACCTTTTTCACACTATGAAACAGCTTTGCATTCAACTTAAACACTGTTTCAGGGCAAGAGATTGTGTTTTAGACTAAAAGAGACTGCATTATAAGAAGAATCTTTATTTTGAAACTCTGTTCTTTACCTTTTTCACACTATGAAACAGCTTTATATTCAACTTTAACACTGTTTCAGGGCAAGAGATTGTGTTTTAGACTAAAAGGTAATGCCTTATAAGAAGAATCTTTACTTTGAAACTCTGTTCTTTACCTTTTTCACACTATGAAACAGCTTTGTATTCACCTTAAACACTGTTTCAGGGCAAGAGATTGTGTTTTAGACTAAAAGGTAATGCATTATAAGAAGAATCTTTACTTTGAAACTCTGTTCTTTACCTTTTTCACACTATGAAACAGCTTTGTATTCAACTTAAACACTGTTTCAGGGCAATAGATTGTGTTTTAGACTAAAAGGTAATGCATTATAAGAAGATTCTTTACTTTGAAACTCTGTTCTTTACCTTCTTCACACTATGAAACAGCTTTGTATTCGCCTTAAACACTGTTTCAGGGCAAGAGATTGTGTTTCAGACTAAAAGGTAATGCATTATAAGAAGAATCTTTACTTTGAAACGCTGTTCTTTACCTTTTTCACACTATGAAACAGCTTTGTATTCACTTAAACAATGTATCAAGGCAAGAGATTGTGTTTTAGACTAAAAGAGACGGCATTATAAGAAGAATCTTTACTTTGAAACTCTGTTCTTTACCTTTTTCACACTATGAAACAGCTTTGTATTCACCTTAAACACTGTTTCAGGGCAAGAGATTGTGTTTTAGACTAAAAGGTAATGCATTATAAGAAGAATCTTTACTTTGAAACTCTGTTCTTTACCTTCTTCACACTATGAAACAGCTTTGTATTCGCCTTAAACACTGTTTCAGGGCAAGAGATTGTGTTTTAGACTAAAAGGTAATGCATTATAAGAAGAATCTTTACTTTGAAACTCTGTTCTTTACCTTCTTCACACTATGAAACAGCATTGTATTCGCCTTAAACACTGTTTCAGGGCAAGAGATTGTGTTTTAGACTAAAAGGGAATGCATTATATGAAGAATCTTTACTTTGAAACTCTGTTCTTTACCTTTTTCACACTATGAAACAGCTTTGTATTCACCTTAAACACTGTTTCAGGGCAAGAGATTGTGTTTTAGACTAAAAGGGAATGCATTATAAGAAGAATCTTTACTTTGAAACTGTTCTTTACCTTTTTCACACTATGAAACAGCTTTGTATTCAACTTAAACACTGTTTCAGGGCAAGAGATTGTGTTTTAGACTAAAAGGGAATGCATTATATGAAGAATCTTTACTTTGAAACTCTGTTCTTTACCTTTTTCACACTATGAAACAGCTTTGTATTCACTTAAACAATGTATCAAGGCAAGAGATTGTGTTTTAGACTAAAAGAGACTGCATTATAAGAAGAATCTTTACTTTGAAACTCTGTTCTTTACCTTCTTCACACTATGAAACAGCTTTGTATTCGCCTTAAACACTGTTTCAGGGCAAGAGATTGTGTTTTAGACTAAAAGGGAATGCATTATAAGAAGAATCTTTACTTTGAAACTCTGTTCTTTACCTTTTTCACACTATGAAACAGCTTTGTATTCACCTTAAACACTGTTTCAGTGCAAGAGATTGTGTTTTAGACTAAAAGAGACTGCATTATAAGAAGAATCTTTACTTTGAAACTCTGTTCTTTACCTTTTTCACACTATGAAACAGCTTTGTATTCAACTTAAACACTGTTTCAGGGCAAGAGATTGTGTTTTAGACTAAAAGGTAATGCATTATAAGAAGAATCTTTACTTTGAAACTCTGTTCTTTACCTTTTTCACACTATGAAACAGCTTTGTATTCACCTTAAACACTGTTTCAGGGCAAGAGATTGTGTTTTAGACTAAAAGGTATTGCATTATAAGAAGAATCTTTACTTTGAAACTGTTCTTTACCTTTTTCACACTATGAAACAGCTTTGTATTCAACTTAAACACTGTTTCAGGGCAAGAGATTGTGTTTTAGACTAAAAGAGACTGCATTATAAGAAGAATCTTTACTTTGAAACTGTTTACCTTTTTCACACTATTAAACAGCTTTGTATTCAACTTAAACACTGTTTCAGGGCAAGAGATTGTGTTTTAGACTAAAAGGTAATGCATTATAAGAAGAATCTTTACTTTGAAACTCTGTTCTTTACCTTCTTCACACTATGAAACAGCTTTGTATTCGCCTTAAACACTGTTTCAGGGCAAGAGATTGTGTTTTAGACTAAAAGGTAATGCATTATAAGAAGAATCTTTACTTTGAAACTCTGTTCTTTACCTTCTTCACACTATGAAACAGCATTGTATTCGCCTTAAACACTGTTTCAGGGCAAGAGATTGTGTTTTAGACTAAAAGGTAATGCATTATAAGAAGAATCTTTACTTTGAAACTCTGTTCTTTACCTTCTTCACACTATGAAACAGCTTTGTATTCGCCTTAAACACTGTTTCAGGGCAAGAGATTGTGTTTTAGACTAAAAGGTAATGCATTATAAGAAGAATC
The DNA here is from genome assembly GCF_041902795.1 of Electrophorus electricus. Lineage (NCBI taxonomy): Eukaryota > Metazoa > Chordata > Actinopteri > Gymnotiformes > Gymnotidae > Electrophorus > Electrophorus electricus. The sequence goes on from NC_137522.1 coordinate 5,723,813, forward strand.
TTTACTTTGAAACTCTGTTCTTTACCTTCTTCACACTATGAAACAGCATTGTATTCACCTTAAACACTGTTTCAGGGCAAGAGATTGTGTTTTAGACTAAAAGGGAATGCATTATATGAAGAATCTTTACTTTGAAACTCTGTTCTTTACCTTTTTCACACTATGAAACAGCTTTGTATTCACTTAAACAATGTATCAAGGCAAGAGATTGTGTTTTAGACTAAAAGGTATTGCATTATAAGAAGAATCTTTACGTTGAAACTGTTCTTTACCTTTTTCACACTATAAAACAGCTTTGTATTCAACTTAAACACTGTTTCAGGGCAAGAGATTGTGTTTTAGACTAAAAGAGACTGCATTATAAGAAGAATCTTTACTTTGAAAATGTTTACCTTTTTCACACTATTAAACAGCTTTGTATTCAACTTAAACACTGTTTCAGGGCAAGAGATTGTGTTTTAGACTAAAAGGTAATGCATTATAAGAAGAATCTTTACTTTGAAACTCTGTTCTTTACCTTCTTCACACTATGAAACAGCTTTGTATTCGCCTTAAACACTGTTTCAGGGCAAGAGATTGTGTTTTAGACTAAAAGGTAATGCATTATAAGAAGAATCTTTACTTTGAAACTCTGTTCTTTACCTTCTTCACACTATGAAACAGCTTTGTATTCGCCTTAAACACTGTTTCAGGGCAAGAGATTGTGTTTTAGACTAAAAGGGAATGCATTATAAGAAGAATCTTTACTTTGAAACTGTTCTTTACCTTTTTCACACTATGAAACAGCTTTGTATTCAACTTAAACACTGTTTCAGGGCAAGAGATTGTGTTTTAGACTAAAAGAGACTGCATTATAAGAAGAATCTTTACTTTGAAACTCTGTTCTTTACGTTTTTCACACTATGAAACAGCTTTGTATTCGCCTTAAACACTGTTTCAGGGCAAGAGATTGTGTTTTAGACTAAAAGGGAATGCATTATAAGAAGAATCTTTACTTTGAAACTCTGTTCTTTACCTTTTTCACACTATGAAACAGCTTTGTATTCACCTTAAACACTGTTTCAGGGCAAGAGATTGTGTTTTAGACTAAAAGGTAATGCATTATAAGAAGAATCTTTACTTTGAAACTGTTCTTTACCTTTTTCACACTATGAAACAGCTTTGTATTCAACTTAAACACTGTTTCAGGGCAAGAGATTGTGTTTTAGACTAAAAGGTAATGCATTATAAGAAGAATCTTTACTTTGAAACTCTGTTCTTTACCTTCTTCACACTATGAAACAGCTTTGTATTCGCCTTAAACATTGTTTCAGGGCAAAAGATTGTGTTTCAGACTAAAAGGTAATGCATTATAAGAAGAATCTTTACTTTGAAAGTCTGTTCTTTACCTTCTGCACACTATGAAACAGCATTGTATTCGCCTTAAACACTGTTTCAGGACAAGAGATTGTGTTTTAGACTAAAAGGGATTGCATTATAAGAAGAATCTTTACTTTGAAACTCTGTTCTTTACCTTTTTCACACTATGAAACAGCTTGTATTCACTTAAACAATGTATCAAGGCAAGAGATTGTGTTTTAGACTAAAAGAGACTGCATTATAAGAAGAATCTTCACTTTGAAACTCTGTTCTTTACCTTTTTCACACTATGAAACAGCTTTGTATTCACCTTAAACACTGTTTCAGGGCAAGAGCTTGTGTTTTAGACTAAAAGGGAATGCATTATAAGAAGAATCTTTACTTTGAAACTCTGTTCTTTACCTTTTTCACACTATGAAACAGCTTTGCATTCAACTTAAACACTGTTTCAGGGCAAGAGATTGTGTTTTAGACTAAAAGAGACTGCATTATAAGAAGAATCTTTATTTTGAAACTCTGTTCTTTACCTTTTTCACACTATGAAACAGCTTTATATTCAACTTTAACACTGTTTCAGGGCAAGAGATTGTGTTTTAGACTAAAAGGTAATGCCTTATAAGAAGAATCTTTACTTTGAAACTCTGTTCTTTACCTTTTTCACACTATGAAACAGCTTTGTATTCACCTTAAACACTGTTTCAGGGCAAGAGATTGTGTTTTAGACTAAAAGGTAATGCATTATAAGAAGAATCTTTACTTTGAAACTCTGTTCTTTACCTTTTTCACACTATGAAACAGCTTTGTATTCAACTTAAACACTGTTTCAGGGCAATAGATTGTGTTTTAGACTAAAAGGTAATGCATTATAAGAAGATTCTTTACTTTGAAACTCTGTTCTTTACCTTCTTCACACTATGAAACAGCTTTGTATTCGCCTTAAACACTGTTTCAGGGCAAGAGATTGTGTTTCAGACTAAAAGGTAATGCATTATAAGAAGAATCTTTACTTTGAAACGCTGTTCTTTACCTTTTTCACACTATGAAACAGCTTTGTATTCACTTAAACAATGTATCAAGGCAAGAGATTGTGTTTTAGACTAAAAGAGACGGCATTATAAGAAGAATCTTTACTTTGAAACTCTGTTCTTTACCTTTTTCACACTATGAAACAGCTTTGTATTCACCTTAAACACTGTTTCAGGGCAAGAGATTGTGTTTTAGACTAAAAGGTAATGCATTATAAGAAGAATCTTTACTTTGAAACTCTGTTCTTTACCTTTTTCACACTATGAAACAGCTTTGTATTCAACTTAAACACTGTTTCAGGGCAAGAGATTGTGTTTTAGACTAAAAGGTAATGCATTATAAGAAGAATCTACTTTGAAACTCTGTTCTTTACCTTCTTCACACTATGAAACAGCATTGTATTCGCCTTAAGCACTGTTTCAGGGCAAGAGATTGTGTTTTAGACTAAAAGGGAATGCATTATATGAAGAATCTTTACTTTGAAACTCTGTTCTTTACCTTTTTCACACTATGAAACAGCTTTGTATTCACTTAAACAATGTAACAAGGCAAGAGATTGTGTTTTAGAATAAAAGAGACTGCATTATAAGAAGAATGTTTACTTTGAAACTCTGTTCTTTACCTTTTTCACACTATGAAACAGCTTTGTATTCACCTTAAACACTGTTTCAGGGCAAGAGATTGTGTTTTAGACTAAAAGGTAATGCATTATAAGAAGAATCTTTACTTTGAAACTGTTTACCTTTTTCACACTATTAAACAGCTTTGTATTCAACTTAAACACTGTTTCAGGGCAAGAGATTGTGTTTTAGACTAAAAGGTAATGCATTATAAGAAGAATCTTTACTTTGAAACTCTGTTCTTTACCTTCTTCACACTATGAAACAGCTTTGTATTCGCCTTAAACACTGTTTCAGGGCAAGAGATTGTGTTTTAGACTAAAAGGTAATGCATTATAAGAAGAATCTTTACTTTGAAACTCTGTTCTTTACCTTCTTCACACTATGAAACAGCATTGTATTCGCCTTAAACACTGTTTCAGGGCAAGAGATTGTGTTTTAGACTAAAAGGGAATGCATTATATGAAGAATCTTTACTTTGAAACTCTGTTCTTTACCTTTTTCACACTATGAAACAGCTTTGTATTGACTTAAACAATGTTTCAAGGCAAGAGATTGTGTTTTAGACTAAAAGAGACTGCATTATAAGAAGAATCTTTACTTTGAAACTCTGTTCTTTACCTTTTTCACACTATGAAACAGCTTTGTATTCACCTTAAACACTGTTTCAGGGCAAGAGATTGTGTTTTAGACTAAAAGAGACTGCATTATAAGAAGAATCTTTACTTTGAAACTCTGTTCTTTACCTTCTTCACACTATGAAACAGCTTTGTATTCACCTTAAACACTGTTTCAGGGCAAGAGATTGTGTTTTAGACTAAAAGGGAATGCATTATAAGAAGAATCTTTACTTTGAAACTGTTCTTTACCTTTTTCACACTATGAAACAGCTTTGTATTCAACTTAAACACTGTTTCAGGGCAAGAGATTGTGTTTTAGACTAAAAGGTAATGCATTATAAGAAGAATCTTTACTTTGAAACTCTGTTCTTTACCTTCTTCACACTATGAAACAGCTTTGTATTCGCCTTAAACACTGTTTCAGGGCAAGAGATTGTGTTTTAGACTAAAAGGTAATGCATTATAAGAAGAATCTTTACTTTGAAACTGTTCTTTACCTTTTTCACACTATGAAACAGCTTTGTATTCAACTTAAACACTGTTTCAGGGCAAGAGATTGTGTTTTAGACTAAAAGGTAATGCATTATAAGAAGAATCTTTACTTTGAAACTCTGTTCTTTACCTTCTTCACACTATGAAACAGCATTGTATTCGCCTTAAACACTGTTTCAGGGCAAGAGATTGTGTTTTAGACTAAAAGGGAATGCATTATATGAAGAATCTTTACTTTGAAACTCTGTTCTTTACCTTTTTCACACTATGAAACAGCTTTGTATTCACTTAAACAATGTTTCAAGGCAAGAGATTGTGTTTTAGACTAAAAGAGACTGCATTATAAGAAGAATCTTTACTTTGAAACTCTGTTCTTTACCTTTTTCACACTATGAAACAGCTTTGTATTCACCTTAAACACTGTTTCAGGGCAAGAGATTGTGTTTTAGACTAAAAGAGACTGCATTATAAGAAGAATCTTTACTTTGAAACTCTGTTCTTTACCTTCTTCACACTATGAAACAGCTTTGTATTCACCTTAAACACTGTTTCAGGGCAAGAGATTCTGTTTTAGACTAAAAGGGAATGCATTATAAGAAGAATCTTTACTTTGAAACTGTTCTTTACCTTTTTCACACTATGAAACAGCTTTGTATTCAACTTAAACACTGTTTCAGGGCAAGAGATTGTGTTTTAGACTAAAAGGTAATGCATTATAAAAAGAATCTTTACTTTGAAACTCTGTTCTTTACCTTCTTCACACTATGAAACAGCTTTGTATTCGCCTTAAACACTGTTTCAGGGCAAGAGATTGTGTTTTAGACTAAAAGGTAATGCATTATAAGAAGAATCTACTTTGAAACTCTGTTCTTTACCTTCTTCACACTATGAAACAGCATTGTATTCGCCTTAAGCACTGTTTCAGGGCAAGAGATTGTGTTTTAGACTAAAAGGGAATGCATTATAAGAAGAATCTTTACTTTGAAACTCTGTTCTTTACCTTTTTCACACTATGAAACAGCTTTGTATTCACCTTAAACACTGTTTCAGGGCAAGAGATTGTGTTTTAGACTAAAAGAGACTGCATTATAAGAAGAATCTTTACTTTGAAACTCTGTTCTTTACCTTCTTCACACTATGAAACAGCTTTGTATTCGCCTTAAACACTGTTTCAGGGCAAGAGATTGTGTTTTAGACTAAAAGGGAATGCATTATAAGAAGAATCTTTACTTTGAAACTCTGTTCTTTACCTTCTTCACACTATGAAACAGCTTTGTATTCGCCTTAAACACTGTTTCAGGGCAAGAGATTGTGTTTTAGACTAAAAGGTAATGCATTATAAGAAGAATCTACTTTGAAACTCTGTTCTTTACCTTCTTCACACTATGAAACAGCATTATATTCGCCTTAAACACTGTTTCAGGGCAAGAGATTGTGTTTTAGACTAAAAGGGAATGCATTATATGAAGAATCTTTACTTTGAAACTCTGTTCTTTACCTTTTTCACACTATGAAACAGCTTTGTATTCACTTAAACAATGTATCAAGGCAAGAGATTGTGTTTTAGACTAAAAGAGACAGCATTATAAGAAGAATCTTTACTTTGAAACTCTGTTCTTTACCTTCTTCACACTATGAAACAGCTTTGTATTCGCCTTAAACACTGTTTCAGGGCAAGAGATTGTGTTTTAGACTAAAAGGGAATGCATTATAAGAAGAATCTTTACTTTGAAACTCTGTTCTTTACCTTTTTCACACTATGAAACAGCTTTGTATTCACCTTAAACACTGTTTCAGTGCAAGAGATTGTGTTTTAGACTAAAAGAGACTGCATTATAAGAAGAATCTTTACTTTGAAACTCTGTTCTTTACCTTTTTCACACTATGAAACAGCTTTGTATTCAACTTAAACACTGTTTCAGGGCAAGAGATTGTGTTTTAGACTAAAAGGTAATGCATTATAAGAAGAATCTTTACTTTGAAACTCTGTTCTTTACCTTTTTCACACTATGAAACAGCTTTGTATTCACCTTAAACACTGTTTCAGGGCAAGAGATTGTGTTTTAGACTAAAAGGTATTGCATTATAAGAAGAATCTTTACTTTGAAACTGTTCTTTACCTTTTTCACACTATGAAACAGCTTTGTATTCAACTTAAACACTGTTTCAGGGCAAGAGATTGTGTTTTAGACTAAAAGAGACTGCATTATAATAAGAATCTTTACTTTGAAACTGTTTACCTTTTTCACACTATTAAACAGCTTTGTATTCAACTTAAACACTGTTTCAGGGCAAGAGATTGTGTTTTAGACTAAAAGGTAATGCATTATAAGAAGAATCTTTACTTTGAAACTCTGTTCTTTACCTTCTTCACACTATGAAACAGCTTTGTATTCGCCTTAAACACTGTTTCAGGGCAAGAGATTGTGTTTTAGACTAAAAGGTAATGCATTATAAGAAGAATCTTTACTTTGAAACTCTGTTCTTTACCTTCTTCACACTATGAAACAGCATTGTATTCGCCTTAAACACTGTTTCAGGGCAAGAGATTGTGTTTTAGACTAAAAGGGAATGCATTATATGAAGAATCTTTACTTTGAAACTCTGTTCTTTACCTTTTTCACACTATGAAACAGCTTTGTATTCACTTAAACAATGTTTCAAGGCAAGAGATTGTGTTTTAGACTAAAAGAGACTGCATTATAAGAAGAATCTTTACTTTGAAACTCTGTTCTTTACCTTTTTCACACTATGAAACAGCTTTGTATTCACCTTAAACACTGTTTCAGGGCAAGAGATTGTGTTTTAGACTAAAAGAGACTGCATTATAAGAAGAATCTTTACTTTGAAACTCTGTTCTTTACCTTCTTCACACTATGAAACAGCTTTGTATTCACCTTAAACACTGTTTCAGGGCAAGAGATTGTGTTTTAGACTAAAAGGGAATGCATTATAAGAAGAATCTTTACTTTGAAACTGTTCTTTACCTTTTTCACACTATGAAACAGCTTTGTATTCAACTTAAACACTGTTTCAGGGCAAGAGATTGTGTTTTAGACTAAAAGGTAATGCATTATAAGAAGAATCTTTACTTTGAAACTCTGTTCTTTACCTTCTTCACACTATGAAACAGCTTTGTATTCGCCTTAAACACTGTTTCAGGGCAAGAGATTGTGTTTTAGACTAAAAGGTAATGCATTATAAGAAGAATCTTTACTTTGAAACTGTTCTTTACCTTTTTCACACTATGAAACAGCTTTGTATTCAACTTAAACACTGTTTCAGGGCAAGAGATTGTGTTTTAGACTAAAAGGTAATGCATTATAAGAAGAATCTTTACTTTGAAACTCTGTTCTTTACCTTCTTCACACTATGAAACAGCATTGTATTCGCCTTAAACACTGTTTCAGGGCAAGAGATTGTGTTTTAGACTAAAAGGGAATGCATTATATGAAGAATCTTTACTTTGAAACTCTGTTCTTTACCTTTTTCACACTATGAAACAGCTTTGTATTCACTTAAACAATGTTTCAAGGCAAGAGATTGTGTTTTAGACTAAAAGAGACTGCATTATAAGAAGAATCTTTACTTTGAAACTCTGTTCTTTACCTTTTTCACACTATGAAACAGCTTTGTATTCACCTTAAACACTTTCAGTGCAAGAGATTGTGTTTTAGACTAAAAGAGACTGCATTATAAGAAGAATCTTTACTTTGAAACTCTGTTCTTTACCTTTTTCACACTATGAAACAGCTTTGTATTCGCCTTAAACACTGTTTCAGGGCAAGAGATTGTGTTTTAGACTAAAAGGTAATGCATTATAAGAAGAATCTTTACTTTGAAACTGTTCTTTACCTTTTTCACACTATGAAACAGCTTTGTATTCAACTTAAACACTGTTTCAGGGCAAGAGATTGTGTTTTAGACTAAAAGGTAATGCATTATAAGAAGAATCTTTACTTTGAAACTCTGTTCTTTACCTTCTTCACACTATGAAACAGCTTTGTATTCGCCTTAAACACTGTTTCAGGGCAAGAGATTGTGTTTTAGACTAAAAGGTAATGCATTATAAGAAGAATCTTTACTTTGAAACTGTTCTTTACCTTTTTCACACTATGATACAGCATTGTATTCGCCTTAAACACTGTTTCAGGGCAAGAGATTGTGTTTTAGACTAAAAGGGAATGCATTATATGAAGAATCTTTACTTTGAAACTCTGTTCTTTACCTTTTTCACACTATGAAACAGCTTTGTATTCACTTAAACAATGTATCAAGGCAAGAGATTGTGTTTTAGACTAAAAGAGACTGCATTATAAGAAGAATCTTTACTTTGAAACTCTGTTCTTTACCTTCTTCACACTATGAAACAGCTTTGTATTCACCTTAAACACTGTTTCAGGGCAAGAGATTGTGTTTTAGACTAAAAGAGACTGCATTATAAGAAGAATCTTTACTTTGAAACTGTTCTTTACCTTTTTCACACTATGAAACAGCTTTGTATTCAACTTAAACACTGTTTCAGGGCAAGAGATTGTGTTTTAGACTAAAAGGTAATGCATTATAAGAAGAATCTTTACTTTGAAACTCTGTTCTTTACCTTCTTCACACTATGAAACAGCTTTGTATTCACCTTAAACACTGTTTCAGGGCAAGAGATTGTGTTTTAGACTAAAAGGGAATGCATTATAAGAAGAATCTTTACTTTGAAACTGTTCTTTACCTTTTTCACACTATGAAACAGCTTTGTATTCAACTTAAACACTGTTTCAGGGCAAGAGATTGTGTTTTAGACTAAAAGGTAATGCATTATAAGAAGAATCTTTACTTTGAAACTCTGTTCTTTACCTTCTTCACACTATGAAACAGCTTTGTATTCGCCTTAAACACTGTTTCAGGGCAAGAGATTGTGTTTTAGACTAAAAGGTAATGCATTATAAGAAGAATCTTTACTTTGAAACTGTTCTTTACCTTTTTCACACTATGAAACAGCTTTGTATTCAACTTAAACACTGTTTCAGGGCAAGAGATTGTGTTTTAGACTAAAAGGTAATGCATTATAAGAAGAATCTTTACTTTGAAACTCTGTTCTTTACCTTCTTCACACTATGAAACAGCATTGTATTCGCCTTAAACACTGTTGCAGGGCAAGAGATTGTGTTTTAGACTAAAAGGGAATGCATTATATGAAGAATCTTTACTTTGAAACTCTGTTCTTTACCTTTTTCACACTATGAAACAGCTTTGTATTCACTTAAACAATGTATCAAGGCAAGAGATTGTGTTTTAGACTAAAAGAGACTGCATTATAAGAAGAATCTTTACTTTGAAACTCTGTTCTTTACCTTCTTCACACTATGAAACAGCTTTGTATTCACTTAAACAATGTATCAAGGCAAGAGATTGTGTTTTAGACTAAAAGAGACTGCATTATAAGAAGAATCTTTACTTTGAAACTCTGTTCTTTACCTTCTTCACACTATGAAACAGCTTTGTATTCGCCTTAAACACTGTTTCAGGGCAAGAGATTGTGTTTTAGACTAAAAGGGAATGCCTTATAAGAAGAATCTTTACTTTGAAACTCTGTTCTTTACCTTTTTCACACTATGAAACAGCTTTGTATTCACCTTAAACACTTTCAGTGCAAGAGATTGTGTTTTAGACTAAAAGAGACTGCATTATAAGAAGAATCTTTACTTTGAAACTCTGTTCTTTACCTTTTTCACACTATGAAACAGCTTTGTATTCGCCTTAAACACTGTTTCAGGGCAAGAGATTGTGTTTTAGACTAAAAGGTAATGCATTATAAGAAGAATCTTTACTTTGAAACTGTTCTTTACCTTTTTCACACTATGAAACAGCTTTGTATTCAACTTAAACACTGTTTCAGGGCAAGAGATTGTGTTTTAGACTAAAAGGTAATGCATTATAAGAAGAATCTTTACTTTGAAACTCTGTTCTTTACCTTCTTCACACTATGAAACAGCTTTGTATTCGCCTTAAACACTGTTTCAGGGCAAGAGATTGTGTTTTAGACTAAAAGGTAATGCATTATAAGAAGAATCTTTACTTTGAAACTGTTCTTTACCTTTTTCACACTATGATACAGCATTGTATTCGCCTTAAACACTGTTTCAGGGCAAGAGATTGTGTTTTAGACTAAAAGGGAATGCATTATATGAAGAATCTTTACTTTGAAACTCTGTTCTTTACCTTTTTCACACTATGAAACAGCTTTGTATTCACTTAAACAATGTATCAAGGCAAGAGATTGTGTTTTAGACTAAAAGAGACTGCATTATAAGAAGAATCTTTACTTTGAAACTCTGTTCTTTACCTTCTTCACACTATGAAACAGCTTTGTATTCACCTTAAACACTGTTTCAGGGCAAGAGATTGTGTTTTAGACTAAAAGAGACTGCATTATAAGAAGAATCTTTACTTTGAAACTGTTCTTTACCTTTTTCACACTATGAAACAGCTTTGTATTCAACTTAAACACTGTTTCAGGGCAAGAGATTGTGTTTTAGACTAAAAGGTAATGCATTATAAGAAGAATCTTTACTTTGAAACTCTGTTCTTTACCTTCTTCACACTATGAAACAGCTTTGTATTCACCTTAAACACTGTTTCAGGGCAAGAGATTGTGTTTTAGACTAAAAGGGAATGCATTATAAGAAGAATCTTTACTTTGAAACTGTTCTTTACCTTTTTCACACTATGAAACAGCTTTGTATTCAACTTAAACACTGTTTCAGGGCAAGAGATTGTGTTTTAGACTAAAAGGTAATGCATTATAAGAAGAATCTTTACTTTGAAACTCTGTTCTTTACCTTCTTCACACTATGAAACAGCTTTGTATTCGCCTTAAACACTGTTTCAGGGCAAGAGATTGTGTTTTAGACTAAAAGGTAATGCATTATAAGAAGAATCTTTACTTTGAAACTGTTCTTTACCTTTTTCACACTATGAAACAGCTTTGTATTCAACTTAAACACTGTTTCAGGGCAAGAGATTGTGTTTTAGACTAAAAGGTAATGCATTATAAGAAGAATCTTTACTTTGAAACTCTGTTCTTTACCTTCTTCACACTATGAAACAGCTTTGTATTCGCCTTAAACACTGTTTCAGGGCAAGAGATTGTGTTTTAGACTAAAAGGTAATGCATTATAAGAAGAATCTTTACTTTGAAACTCTGTTCTTTACCTTCTTCACACTATGAAACAGCATTGTATTCGCCTTAAACACTGTTTCAGGGCAAGAGATTGTGTTTTAGACTAAAAGGGAATGCATTATATGAAGAATCTTTACTTTGAAACTCTGTTCTTTACCTTTTTCACACTATGAAACAGCTTTGTATTCACTTAAACAATGTATCAAGGCAAGAGATTGTGTTTTAGACTAAAAGAGACTGCATTATAAGAAGAATCTTTACTTTGAAACTCTGTTCTTTACCTTCTTCACACTATGAAACAGCTTTGTATTCGCCTTAAACACTGTTTCAGGGCAAGAGATTGTGTTTTAGACTAAAAGAGAATGCATTATAAGAAGAATCTTTACTTTGAAACTCTGTTCTTTACCTTCTTCACACTATGAAACAGCATTATATTCGCCTTAAACACTGTTTCAGGGCAAGAGATTGTGTTTTAGACTAAAAGGGAATGCATTATATGAAGAATCTTTACTTTGAAACTCTGTTCTTTACCTTTTTCACACTATGAAACAGCTTTGTATTCACTTAAACAATGTATCAAGGCAAGAGATTGTGTTTTAGACTAAAAGAGACTGCATTATAAGAAGAATCTTTACTTTGAAACTCTGTTCTTTACCTTCTTCACACTATGAAACAGCTTTGTATTCGCCTTAAACACTGTTTCAGGGCAAGAGATTGTGTTTTAGACTAAAAGAGAATGCATTATAAGAAGAATCTTTACTTTGAAACTCTGTTCTTTACCTTCTTCACACTATGAAACAGCATTATATTCGCCTTAAACACTGTTTCAGGGCAAGAGATTGTGTTTTAGACTAAAAGGGAATGCATTATATGAAGAATCTTTACTTTGAAACTCTGTTCTTTACCTTTTTCACACTATGAAACAGCTTTGTATTCACTTAAACAATGTATCAAGGCAAGAGATTGTGTTTTAGACTAAAAGAGACTGCATTATAAGAAGAATCTTTACTTTGAAACTCTGTTCTTTACCTTCTTCACACTATGAAACAGCTTTGTATTCGCCTTAAACACTGTTTCAGGGCAAGAGATTGTGTTTTAGACTAAAAGGGAATGCATTATAAGAAGAATCTTTACTTTGAAACTCTGTTCTTTACCTTTTTCACACTATGAAACAGCTTTGTATTCACCTTAAACACTTTCAGTGCAAGAGATTGTGTTTTAGACTAAAAGAGACTGCATTATAAGAAGAATCTTTACTTTGAAACTCTGTTCTTTACCTTTTTCACACTATGAAACAGCTTTGTATTCGCCTTAAACACTGTTTCAGGGCAAGAGATTGTGTTTTAGACTAAAAGGTAATGCATTATAAGAAGAATCTTTACTTTGAAACTGTTCTTTACCTTTTTCACACTATGAAACAGCTTTGTATTCAACTTAAACACTGTTTCAGGGCAAGAGATTGTGTTTTAGACTAAAAGGTAATGCATTATAAGAAGAATCTTTACTTTGAAACTCTGTTCTTTACCTTCTTCACACTATGAAACAGCTTTGTATTCGCCTTAAACACTGTTTCAGGGCAAGAGATTGTGTTTTAGACTAAAAGGTAATGCATTATAAGAAGAATCTTTACTTTGAAACTGTTCTTTACCTTTTTCACACTATGATACAGCATTGTATTCGCCTTAAACACTGTTTCAGGGCAAGAGATTGTGTTTTAGACTAAAAGGGAATGCATTATATGAAGAATCTTTACTTTGAAACTCTGTTCTTTACCTTTTTCACACTATGAAACAGCTTTGTATTCACTTAAACAATGTATCAAGGCAAGAGATTGTGTTTTAGACTAAAAGAGACTGCATTATAAGAAGAATCTTTACTTTGAAACTCTGTTCTTTACCTTCTTCACACTATGAAACAGCTTTGTATTCAACTTAAACACTGTTTCAGGGCAAGAGATTGTGTTTTAGACTAAAAGAGACTGCATTATAAGAAGAATCTTTACTTTGAAACTGTTCTTTACCTTTTTCACACTATGAAACAGCTTTGTATTCAACTTAAACACTGTTTCAGGGCAAGAGATTGTGTTTTAGACTAAAAGGTAATGCATTATAAGAAGAATCTTTACTTTGAAACTCTGTTCTTTACCTTCTTCACACTATGAAACAGCTTTGTATTCACCTTAAACACTGTTTCAGGGCAAGAGATTGTGTTTTAGACTAAAAGGGAATGCATTATAAGAAGAATCTTTACTTTGAAACTGTTCTTTACCTTTTTCACACTATGAAACAGCTTTGTATTCAACTTAAACACTGTTTCAGGGCAAGAGATTGTGTTTTAGACTAAAAGGTAATGCATTATAAGAAGAATCTTTACTTTGAAACTCTGTTCTTTACCTTCTTCACACTATGAAACAGCTTTGTATTCGCCTTAAACACTGTTTCAGGGCAAGAGATTGTGTTTTAGACTAAAAGGTAATGCATTATAAGAAGAATCTTTACTTTGAAACTGTTCTTTACCTTTTTCACACTATGAAACAGCTTTGTATTCAACTTAAACACTGTTTCAGGGCAAGAGATTGTGTTTTAGACTAAAAGGTAATGCATTATAAGAAGAATCTTTACTTTGAAACTCTGTTCTTTACCTTCTTCACACTATGAAACAGCATTGTATTCGCCTTAAACACTGTTGCAGGGCAAGAGATTGTGTTTTAGACTAAAAGGGAATGCATTATATGAAGAATCTTTACTTTGAAACTCTGTTCTTTACCTTTTTCACACTATGAAACAGCTTTGTATTCACTTAAACAATGTATCAAGGCAAGAGATTGTGTTTTAGACTAAAAGAGACTGCATTATAAGAAGAATCTTTACTTTGAAACTCTGTTCTTTACCTTCTTCACACTATGAAACAGCTTTGTATTCGCCTTAAACACTGTTTCAGGGCAAGAGATTGTGTTTTAGACTAAAAGAGAATGCATTATAAGAAGAATCTTTACTTTGAAACTCTGTTCTTTACCTTCTTCACACTATGAAACAGCATTATATTCGCCTTAAACACTGTTTCAGGGCAAGAGATTGTGTTTTAGACTAAAAGGGAATGCATTATATGAAGAATCTTTACTTTGAAACTCTGTTCTTTACCTTTTTCACACTATGAAACAGCTTTGTATTCGCCTTAAACACTGTTTCAGGGCAAGAGATTGTGTTTTAGACTAAAAGGTAATGCATTATAAGAAGAATCTTTACTTTGAAACTGTTCTTTACCTTTTTCACACTATGAAACAGCTTTGTATTCAACTTAAACACTGTTTCAGGGCAAGAGATTGTGTTTTAGACTAAAAGGTAATGCATTATAAGAAGAATCTTTACTTTGAAACTCTGTTCTTTACCTTCTTCACACTATGAAACAGCTTTGTATTCGCCTTAAACACTGTTTCAGGGCAAGAGATTGTGTTTTAGACTAAAAGGTAATGCATTATAAGAAGAATCTTTACTTTGAAACTGTTCTTTACCTTTTTCACACTATGATACAGCATTGTATTCGCCTTAAACACTGTTTCAGGGCAAGAGATTGTGTTTTAGACTAAAAGGGAATGCATTATATGAAGAATCTTTACTTTGAAACTCTGTTCTTTACCTTTTTCACACTATGAAACAGCTTTGTATTCACTTAAACAATGTATCAAGGCAAGAGATTGTGTTTTAGACTAAAAGAGACTGCATTATAAGAAGAATCTTTACTTTGAAACTCTGTTCTTTACCTTCTTCACACTATGAAACAGCTTTGTATTCACCTTAAACACTGTTTCAGGGCAAGAGATTGTGTTTTAGACTAAAAGAGACTGCATTATAAGAAGAATCTTTACTTTGAAACTGTTCTTTACCTTTTTCACACTATGAAACAGCTTTGTATTCAACTTAAACACTGTTTCAGGGCAAGAGATTGTGTTTTAGACTAAAAGGTAATGCATTATAAGAAGAATCTTTACTTTGAAACTCTGTTCTTTACCTTCTTCACACTATGAAACAGCTTTGTATTCACCTTAAACACTGTTTCAGGGCAAGAGATTGTGTTTTAGACTAAAAGGGAATGCATTATAAGAAGAATCTTTACTTTGAAACTGTTCTTTACCTTTTTCACACTATGAAACAGCTTTGTATTCAACTTAAACACTGTTTCAGGGCAAGAGATTGTGTTTTAGACTAAAAGGTAATGCATTATAAGAAGAATCTTTACTTTGAAACTCTGTTCTTTACCTTCTTCACACTATGAAACAGCTTTGTATTCGCCTTAAACACTGTTTCAGGGCAAGAGATTGTGTTTTAGACTAAAAGGTAATGCATTATAAGAAGAATCTTTACTTTGAAACTGTTCTTTACCTTTTTCACACTATGAAACAGCTTTGTATTCAACTTAAACACTGTTTCAGGGCAAGAGATTGTGTTTTAGACTAAAAGGTAATGCATTATAAGAAGAATCTTTACTTTGAAACTCTGTTCTTTACCTTCTTCACACTATGAAACAGCTTTGTATTCGCCTTAAACACTGTTTCAGGGCAAGAGATTGTGTTTTAGACTAAAAGGTAATGCATTATAAGAAGAATCTTTACTTTGAAACTCTGTTCTTTACCTTCTTCACACTATGAAACAGCATTGTATTCGCCTTAAACACTGTTTCAGGGCAAGAGATTGTGTTTTAGACTAAAAGGGAATGCATTATATGAAGAATCTTTACTTTGAAACTCTGTTCTTTACCTTTTTCACACTATGAAACAGCTTTGTATTCACTTAAACAATGTATCAAGGCAAGAGATTGTGTTTTAGACTAAAAGAGACTGCATTATAAGAAGAATCTTTACTTTGAAACTCTGTTCTTTACCTTCTTCACACTATGAAACAGCTTTGTATTCGCCTTAAACACTGTTTCAGGGCAAGAGATTGTGTTTTAGACTAAAAGAGAATGCATTATAAGAAGAATCTTTACTTTGAAACTCTGTTCTTTACCTTCTTCACACTATGAAACAGCATTATATTCGCCTTAAACACTGTTTCAGGGCAAGAGATTGTGTTTTAGACTAAAAGGGAATGCATTATATGAAGAATCTTTACTTTGAAACTCTGTTCTTTACCTTTTTCACACTATGAAACAGCTTTGTATTCACTTAAACAATGTATCAAGGCAAGAGATTGTGTTTTAGACTAAAAGAGACTGCATTATAAGAAGAATCTTTACTTTGAAACTCTGTTCTTTACCTTCTTCACACTATGAAACAGCTTTGTATTCGCCTTAAACACTGTTTCAGGGCAAGAGATTGTGTTTTAGACTAAAAGGTAATGCATTATAAGAAGAATCTTTACTTTGAAACTGTTCTTTACCTTTTTCACACTATGATACAGCATTGTATTCGCCTTAAACACTGTTTCAGGGCAAGAGATTGTGTTTTAGACTAAAAGGGAATGCATTATATGAAGAATCTTTACTTTGAAACTCTGTTCTTTACCTTTTTCACACTATGAAACAGCTTTGTATTCACTTAAACAATGTATCAAGGCAAGAGATTGTGTTTTAGACTAAAAGAGACTGCATTATAAGAAGAATCTTTACTTTGAAACTCTGTTCTTTACCTTCTTCACACTATGAAACAGCTTTGTATTCACCTTAAACACTGTTTCAGGGCAAGAGATTGTGTTTTAGACTAAAAGAGACTGCATTATAAGAAGAATCTTTACTTTGAAACTGTTCTTTACCTTTTTCACACTATGAAACAGCTTTGTATTCAACTTAAACACTGTTTCAGGGCAAGAGATTGTGTTTTAGACTAAAAGGTAATGCATTATAAGAAGAATCTTTACTTTGAAACTCTGTTCTTTACCTTCTTCACACTATGAAACAGCTTTGTATTCACCTTAAACACTGTTTCAGGGCAAGAGATTGTGTTTTAGACTAAAAGGGAATGCATTATAAGAAGAATCTTTACTTTGAAACTGTTCTTTACCTTTTTCACACTATGAAACAGCTTTGTATTCAACTTAAACACTGTTTCAGGGCAAGAGATTGTGTTTTAGACTAAAAGGTAATGCATTATAAGAAGAATCTTTACTTTGAAACTCTGTTCTTTACCTTCTTCACACTATGAAACAGCTTTGTATTCGCCTTAAACACTGTTTCAGGGCAAGAGATTGTGTTTTAGACTAAAAGGTAATGCATTATAAGAAGAATCTTTACTTTGAAACTGTTCTTTACCTTTTTCACACTATGAAACAGCTTTGTATTCAACTTAAACACTGTTTCAGGGCAAGAGATTGTGTTTTAGACTAAAAGGTAATGCATTATAAGAAGAATCTTTACTTTGAAACTCTGTTCTTTACCTTCTTCACACTATGAAACAGCATTGTATTCGCCTTAAACACTGTTGCAGGGCAAGAGATTGTGTTTTAGACTAAAAGGGAATGCATTATATGAAGAATCTTTACTTTGAAACTCTGTTCTTTACCTTTTTCACACTATGAAACAGCTTTGTATTCACTTAAACAATGTATCAAGGCAAGAGATTGTGTTTTAGACTAAAAGAGACTGCATTATAAGAAGAATCTTTACTTTGAAACTCTGTTCTTTACCTTCTTCACACTATGAAACAGCTTTGTATTCGCCTTAAACACTGTTTCAGGGCAAGAGATTGTGTTTTAGACTAAAAGAGAATGCATTATAAGAAGAATCTTTACTTTGAAACTCTGTTCTTTACCTTCTTCACACTATGAAACAGCATTATATTCGCCTTAAACACTGTTTCAGGGCAAGAGATTGTGTTTTAGACTAAAAGGGAATGCATTATATGAAGAATCTTTACTTTGAAACTCTGTTCTTTACCTTTTTCACACTATGAAACAGCTTTGTATTCGCCTTAAACACTGTTTCAGGGCAAGAGATTGTGTTTTAGACTAAAAGGTAATGCATTATAAGAAGAATCTTTACTTTGAAACTGTTCTTTACCTTTTTCACACTATGAAACAGCTTTGTATTCAACTTAAACACTGTTTCAGGGCAAGAGATTGTGTTTTAGACTAAAAGGTAATGCATTATAAGAAGAATCTTTACTTTGAAACTCTGTTCTTTACCTTCTTCACACTATGAAACAGCTTTGTATTCGCCTTAAACACTGTTTCAGGGCAAGAGATTGTGTTTTAGACTAAAAGGTAATGCATTATAAGAAGAATCTTTACTTTGAAACTGTTCTTTACCTTTTCACACTATGATACAGCATTGTATTCGCCTTAAACACTGTTTCAGGGCAAGAGATTGTGTTTTAGACTAAAAGGGAATGCATTATATGAAGAATCTTTACTTTGAAACTCTGTTCTTTACCTTTTTCACACTATGAAACAGCTTTGTATTCACTTAAACAATGTATCAAGGCAAGAGATTGTGTTTTAGACTAAAAGAGACTGCATTATAAGAAGAATCTTTACTTTGAAACTCTGTTCTTTACCTTCTTCACACTATGAAACAGCTTTGTATTCACCTTAAACACTGTTTCAGGGCAAGAGATTGTGTTTTAGACTAAAAGAGACTGCATTATAAGAAGAATCTTTACTTTGAAACTGTTCTTTACCTTTTTCACACTATGAAACAGCTTTGTATTCAACTTAAACACTGTTTCAGGGCAAGAGATTGTGTTTTAGACTAAAAGGTAATGCATTATAAGAAGAATCTTTACTTTGAAACTCTGTTCTTTACCTTCTTCACACTATGAAACAGCTTTGTATTCACCTTAAACACTGTTTCAGGGCAAGAGATTGTGTTTTAGACTAAAAGGGAATGCATTATAAGAAGAATCTTTACTTTGAAACTGTTCTTTACCTTTTTCACACTATGAAACAGCTTTGTATTCAACTTAAACACTGTTTCAGGGCAAGAGATTGTGTTTTAGACTAAAAGGTAATGCATTATAAGAAGAATCTTTACTTTGAAACTCTGTTCTTTACCTTCTTCACACTATGAAACAGCTTTGTATTCGCCTTAAACACTGTTTCAGGGCAAGAGATTGTGTTTTAGACTAAAAGGTAATGCATTATAAGAAGAATCTTTACTTTGAAACTGTTCTTTACCTTTTTCACACTATGAAACAGCTTTGTATTCAACTTAAACACTGTTTCAGGGCAAGAGATTGTGTTTTAGACTAAAAGGTAATGCATTATAAGAAGAATCTTTACTTTGAAACTCTGTTCTTTACCTTCTTCACACTATGAAACAGCTTTGTATTCGCCTTAAACACTGTTTCAGGGCAAGAGATTGTGTTTTAGACTAAAAGGTAATGCATTATAAGAAGAATCTTTACTTTGAAACTCTGTTCTTTACCTTCTTCACACTATGAAACAGCATTGTATTCGCCTTAAACACTGTTTCAGGGCAAGAGATTGTGTTTTAGACTAAAAGGGAATGCATTATATGAAGAATCTTTACTTTGAAACTCTGTTCTTTACCTTTTTCACACTATGAAACAGCTTTGTATTCACTTAAACAATGTATCAAGGCAAGAGATTGTGTTTTAGACTAAAAGAGACTGCATTATAAGAAGAATCTTTACTTTGAAACTCTGTTCTTTACCTTCTTCACACTATGAAACAGCTTTGTATTCGCCTTAAACACTGTTTCAGGGCAAGAGATTGTGTTTTAGACTAAAAGAGAATGCATTATAAGAAGAATCTTTACTTTGAAACTCTGTTCTTTACCTTCTTCACACTATGAAACAGCATTATATTCGCCTTAAACACTGTTTCAGGGCAAGAGATTGTGTTTTAGACTAAAAGGGAATGCATTATATGAAGAATCTTTACTTTGAAACTCTGTTCTTTACCTTTTTCACACTATGAAACAGCTTTGTATTCACTTAAACAATGTATCAAGGCAAGAGATTGTGTTTTAGACTAAAAGAGACTGCATTATAAGAAGAATCTTTACTTTGAAACTCTGTTCTTTACCTTCTTCACACTATGAAACAGCTTTGTATTCGCCTTAAACACTGTTTCAGGGCAAGAGATTGTGTTTTAGACTAAAAGGGAATGCATTATAAGAAGAATCTTTACTTTGAAACTCTGTTCTTTACCTTTTTCACACTATGAAACAGCTTTGTATTCACCTTAAACACTGTTTCAGTGCAAGAGATTGTGTTTTAGAATAAAAGAGACTGCATTATAAGAAGAATCTTTACTTTGAAACTCTGTTCTTTACCTTTTTCACACTATGAAACAGCTTTGTATTCGCCTTAAACACTGTTTCAGGGCAAGAGATTGTGTTTTAGACTAAAAGGTAATGCATTATAAGAAGAATCTTTACTTTGAAACTGTTCTTTACCTTTTTCACACTATGAAACAGCTTTGTATTCAACTTAAACACTGTTTCAGGGCAAGAGATTGTGTTTTAGACTAAAAGGTAATGCATTATAAGAAGAATCTTTACTTTGAAACTCTGTTCTTTACCTTCTTCACACTATGAAACAGCTTTGTATTCGCCTTAAACACTGTTTCAGGGCAAGAGATTGTGTTTTAGACTAAAAGGTAATGCATTATAAGAAGAATCTTTACTTTGAAACTCTGTTCTTTACCTTTTTCACACTATGAAACAGCATTGTATTCGCCTTAAACACTGTTTCAGGGCAAGAGATTGTGTTTTAGACTAAAAGAGACTGCATTATAAGAAGAATCTTTACTTTGAAACTGTTCTTTACCTTTTTCACACTATGAAACAGCTTTGTATTCAACTTCAACACTGTTTCAGGGCAAGAGATTGTGTTTTAGACTAAAAGGTAATGCATTATAAGAAGAATCTTTACTTTGAAACTCTGTTCTTTACCTTCTTCACACTATGAAACAGCTTTGTATTCGCCTTAAACACTGTTTCAGGGCAAGAGATTGTGTTTTAGACTAAAAGGTAATGCATTATAAGAAGAATCTTTACTTTGAAACTCTGTTCTTTACCTTTTTCACACTATGAAACAGCTTTGTGTTCACCTTAAACACTGTTTCAGGGCAAGAGATTGTGTTTTAGACTAAAAGGTATTGCATTATAAGAAGAATCTTTACTTTGAAACTGTTCTTTACCTTTTTCACACTATGAAACAGCTTTGTATTCAACTTAAACACTGTTTCAGGGCAAGAGATTGTGTTTTAGACTAAAAGGTAATGCATTATAAGAAGAATCTTTACTTTGAAACTCTGTTCTTTACCTTCTTCACACTATGAAACAGCTTTGTATTCGCCTTAAACACTGTTTCAGGGCAAGAGATTGTGTTTTAGACTAAAAGGTAATGCATTATAAGAAGAATCTTTACTTTGAAACTGTTCTTTACCTTTTTCACACTATGAAACAGCATTGTATTCGCCTTAAACACTGTTTCAGGGCAAGAGATTGTGTTTTAAACTAAAAGGGAATGCATTATATGAAGAATCTTTACTTTGAAACTCTGTTCTTTACCTTTTTCACACTATGAAACAGCTTTGTATTCACTTAAACAATGTATCAAGGCAAGAGATTGTGTTTTAGACTAAAAGAGACTGCATTATAAGAAGAATCTTTACTTTGAAACTCTGTTCTTTACCTTCTTCACACTATGAAACAGCTTTGTATTCACCTTAAACACTTTCAGGGCAAGAGATTGTGTTTTAGACTAAAAGAGACTGCATTATAAGAAGAATCTTTACTTTGAAACTGTTCTTTACCTTTTTCACACTATGAAACAGCTTTGTATTCAACTTAAACACTGTTTCAGGGCAAGAGATTGTGTTTTAGACTAAAAGGTAATGCATTATAAGAAGAATCTTTACTTTGAAACTCTGTTCTTTACCTTCTTCACACTATGAAACAGCTTTGTATTAGCCTTAAACACTGTTTCAGGGCAAGAGATTGTGTTTTAGACTAAAAGGTAATGCATTATAAGAAGAATCTTTACTTTGAAACTCTGTTCTTTACCTTTTTCACACTATGAAACAGCTTTGTGTTCACCTTAAACAATGTTTCAGGGCAAGAGATTGTGTTTTAGACTAAAAGGTATTGCATTATAAGAAGAATCTTTACTTTGAAACTGTTCTTTACCTTTTTCACACTATGAAACAGCTTTGTATTCAACTTAAACACTGTTTCAGGGCAAGAGATTGTGTTTTAGACTAAAAGAGACTGCATTATAAGAAGAATCTTTACTTTGAAACTCTGTTCTTTACCTTCTTCACACTATGAAACAGCTTTGTATTCGCCTTAAACACTGTTTCAGGGCAAGAGATTGTGTTTTAGACTAAAAGGGAATGCATTATATGAAGAATCTTTACTTTGAAACTCTGTTCTTTACCTTTTTCACACTATGAAACAGCTTTGTATTCACTTAAACAATGTATCAAGGCAAGAGATTGTGTTTTAGACTAAAAGAGACTGCATTATATGAAGAATCTTTACTTTGAAACTCTGTTCTTTACCTTTTTCACACTATGAAACAGCTTTGTATTCACTTAAACAATGTATCAAGGCAAGAGATTGTGTTTTAGACTAAAAGAGACTGCATTATAAGAAGAATCTTTACTTTGAAACTCTGTTCTTTACCTT
Source organism: Electrophorus electricus (assembly GCF_041902795.1). Lineage (NCBI taxonomy): Eukaryota > Metazoa > Chordata > Actinopteri > Gymnotiformes > Gymnotidae > Electrophorus > Electrophorus electricus. The sequence continues at coordinate 5,746,693 of NC_137522.1, forward strand.
CTTCACACTATGAAACAGCTTTGTATTCGCCTTAAACACTGTTTCAGGGCAAGAGATTGTGTTTTAGACTAAAAGGGAATGCATTATAAGAAGAATCTTTACTTTGAAACTCTGTTCTTTACCTTTTTCACACTATGAAACAGCTTTGTATTCACCTTAAACACTTTCAGTGCAAGAGATTGTGTTTTAGACTAAAAGAGACTGCATTATAAGAAGAATCTTTACTTTGAAACTCTGTTCTTTACCTTTTTCACACTATGAAACAGCTTTGTATTCGCCTTAAACACTGTTTCAGGGCAAGAGATTGTGTTTTAGACTAAAAGGTAATGCATTATAAGAAGAATCTTTACTTTGAAACTGTTCTTTACCTTTTTCACACTATGAAACAGCTTTGTATTCAACTTAAACACTGTTTCAGGGCAAGAGATTGTGTTTTAGACTAAAAGGTAATGCATTATAAGAAGAATCTTTACTTTGAAACTCTGTTCTTTACCTTCTTCACACTATGAAACAGCTTTGTATTCGCCTTAAACACTGTTTCAGGGCAAGAGATTGTGTTTTAGACTAAAAGGTAATGCATTATAAGAAGAATCTTTACTTTGAAACTCTGTTCTTTACCTTTTTCACACTATGAAACAGCATTGTATTCGCCTTAAACACTGTTTCAGGGCAAGAGATTGTGTTTTAGACTAAAAGAGACTGCATTATAAGAAGAATCTTTACTTTGAAACTGTTCTTTACCTTTTTCACACTATGAAACAGCTTTGTATTCAACTTCAACACTGTTTCAGGGCAAGAGATTGTGTTTTAGACTAAAAGGTAATGCATTATAAGAAGAATCTTTACTTTGAAACTCTGTTCTTTACCTTCTTCACACTATGAAACAGCTTTGTATTCGCCTTAAACACTGTTTCAGGGCAAGAGATTGTGTTTTAGACTAAAAGGTAATGCATTATAAGAAGAATCTTTACTTTGAAACTCTGTTCTTTACCTTTTTCCCACTATGAAACAGCTTTGTGTTCACCTTAAACACTGTTTCAGGGCAAGAGATTGTGTTTTAGACTAAAAGGTATTGCATTATAAGAAGAATCTTTACTTTGAAACTGTTCTTTACCTTTTTCACACTATGAAACAGCTTTGTATTCAACTTAAACACTGTTTCAGGGCAAGAGATTGTGTTTTAGACTAAAAGGTAATGCATTATAAGAAGAATCTTTACTTTGAAACTCTGTTCTTTACCTTCTTCACACTATGAAACAGCTTTGTATTCGCCTTAAACACTGTTTCAGGGCAAGAGATTGTGTTTTAGACTAAAAGGTAATGCATTATAAGAAGAATCTTTACTTTGAAACTGTTCTTTACCTTTTTCACACTATGAAACAGCATTGTATTCGCCTTAAACACTGTTTCAGGGCAAGAGATTGTGTTTTAAACTAAAAGGGAATGCATTATATGAAGAATCTTTACTTTGAAACTCTGTTCTTTACCTTTTTCACACTATGAAACAGCTTTGTATTCACTTAAACAATGTATCAAGGCAAGAGATTGTGTTTTAGACTAAAAGAGACTGCATTATAAGAAGAATCTTTACTTTGAAACTCTGTTCTTTACCTTCTTCACACTATGAAACAGCTTTGTATTCACCTTAAACACTTTCAGGGCAAGAGATTGTGTTTTAGACTAAAAGAGACTGCATTATAAGAAGAATCTTTACTTTGAAACTGTTCTTTACCTTTTTCACACTATGAAACAGCTTTGTATTCAACTTAAACACTGTTTCAGGGCAAGAGATTGTGTTTTAGACTAAAAGGTAATGCATTATAAGAAGAATCTTTACTTTGAAACTCTGTTCTTTACCTTCTTCACACTATGAAACAGCTTTGTATTAGCCTTAAACACTGTTTCAGGGCAAGAGATTGTGTTTTAGACTAAAAGGTAATGCATTATAAGAAGAATCTTTACTTTGAAACTCTGTTCTTTACCTTTTTCACACTATGAAACAGCTTTGTGTTCACCTTAAACAATGTTTCAGGGCAAGAGATTGTGTTTTAGACTAAAAGGTATTGCATTATAAGAAGAATCTTTACTTTGAAACTGTTCTTTACCTTTTTCACACTATGAAACAGCTTTGTATTCAACTTAAACACTGTTTCAGGGCAAGAGATTGTGTTTTAGACTAAAAGAGACTGCATTATAAGAAGAATCTTTACTTTGAAACTCTGTTCTTTACCTTCTTCACACTATGAAACAGCTTTGTATTCGCCTTAAACACTGTTTCAGGGCAAGAGATTGTGTTTTAGACTAAAAGGGAATGCATTATATGAAGAATCTTTACTTTGAAACTCTGTTCTTTACCTTTTTCACACTATGAAACAGCTTTGTATTCACTTAAACAATGTATCAAGGCAAGAGATTGTGTTTTAGACTAAAAGAGACTGCATTATAAGAAGAATCTTTACTTTGAAACTCTGTTCTTTACCTTCTTCACACTATGAAACAGCTTTGTATTCGCCTTAAACACTGTTTCAGGGCAAGAGATTGTGTTTTAGACTAAAAGAGAATGCATTATAAGAAGAATCTTTACTTTGAAACTCTGTTCTTTACCTTCTTCACACTATGAAACAGCATTATATTCGCCTTAAACACTGTTTCAGGGCAAGAGATTGTGTTTTAGACTAAAAGGGAATGCATTATATGAAGAATCTTTACTTTGAAACTCTGTTCTTTACCTTTTTCACACTATGAAACAGCTTTGTATTCACTTAAACAATGTATCAAGGCAAGAGATTGTGTTTTAGACTAAAAGAGACTGCATTATAAGAAGAATCTTTACTTTGAAACTCTGTTCTTTACCTTCTTCACACTATGAAACAGCTTTGTATTCGCCTTAAACACTGTTTCAGGGCAAGAGATTGTGTTTTAGACTAAAAGGGAATGCATTATAAGAAGAATCTTTACTTTGAAACTCTGTTCTTTACCTTTTTCACACTATGAAACAGCTTTGTATTCACCTTAAACACTTTCAGTGCAAGAGATTGTGTTTTAGACTAAAAGAGACTGCATTATAAGAAGAATCTTTACTTTGAAACTCTGTTCTTTACCTTTTTCACACTATGAAACAGCTTTGTATTCGCCTTAAACACTGTTTCAGGGCAAGAGATTGTGTTTTAGACTAAAAGGTAATGCATTATAAGAAGAATCTTTACTTTGAAACTGTTCTTTACCTTTTTCACACTATGAAACAGCTTTGTATTCAACTTAAACACTGTTTCAGGGCAAGAGATTGTGTTTTAGACTAAAAGGTAATGCATTATAAGAAGAATCTTTACTTTGAAACTCTGTTCTTTACCTTCTTCACACTATGAAACAGCTTTGTATTCGCCTTAAACACTGTTTCAGGGCAAGAGATTGTGTTTTAGACTAAAAGGTAATGCATTATAAGAAGAATCTTTACTTTGAAACTGTTCTTTACCTTTTTCACACTATGATACAGCATTGTATTCGCCTTAAACACTGTTTCAGGGCAAGAGATTGTGTTTTAGACTAAAAGGGAATGCATTATATGAAGAATCTTTACTTTGAAACTCTGTTCTTTACCTTTTTCACACTATGAAACAGCTTTGTATTCACTTAAACAATGTATCAAGGCAAGAGATTGTGTTTTAGACTAAAAGAGACTGCATTATAAGAAGAATCTTTACTTTGAAACTCTGTTCTTTACCTTCTTCACACTATGAAACAGCTTTGTATTCACCTTAAACACTGTTTCATGGCAAGAGATTGTGTTTTAGACTAAAAGAGACTGCATTATAAGAAGAATCTTTACTTTGAAACTGTTCTTTACCTTTTTCACACTATGAAACAGCTTTGTATTCAACTTAAACACTGTTTCAGGGCAAGAGATTGTGTTTTAGACTAAAAGGTAATGCATTATAAGAAGAATCTTTACTTTGAAACTCTGTTCTTTACCTTCTTCACACTATGAAACAGCTTTGTATTCACCTTAAACACTGTTTCAGGGCAAGAGATTGTGTTTTAGACTAAAAGGGAATGCATTATAAGAAGAATCTTTACTTTGAAACTGTTCTTTACCTTTTTCACACTATGAAACAGCTTTGTATTCAACTTAAACACTGTTTCAGGGCAAGAGATTGTGTTTTAGACTAAAAGGTAATGCATTATAAGAAGAATCTTTACTTTGAAACTCTGTTCTTTACCTTCTTCACACTATGAAACAGCTTTGTATTCGCCTTAAACACTGTTTCAGGGCAAGAGATTGTGTTTTAGACTAAAAGGTAATGCATTATAAGAAGAATCTTTACTTTGAAACTGTTCTTTACCTTTTTCACACTATGAAACAGCTTTGTATTCAACTTAAACACTGTTTCAGGGCAAGAGATTGTGTTTTAGACTAAAAGGTAATGCATTATAAGAAGAATCTTTACTTTGAAACTCTGTTCTTTACCTTCTTCACACTATGAAACAGCTTTGTATTCGCCTTAAACACTGTTTCAGGGCAAGAGATTGTGTTTTAGACTAAAAGGTAATGCATTATAAGAAGAATCTTTACTTTGAAACTCTGTTCTTTACCTTCTTCACACTATGAAACAGCATTGTATTCGCCTTAAACACTGTTTCAGGGCAAGAGATTGTGTTTTAAACTAAAAGGGAATGCATTATATGAAGAATCTTTACTTTGAAACTCTGTTCTTTACCTTTTTCACACTATGAAACAGCTTTGTATTCACTTAAACAATGTATCAAGGCAAGAGATTGTGTTTTAGACTAAAAGAGACTGCATTATAAGAAGAATCTTTACTTTGAAACTCTGTTCTTTACCTTCTTCACACTATGAAACAGCTTTGTATTCACCTTAAACACTTTCAGGGCAAGAGATTGTGTTTTAGACTAAAAGAGACTGCATTATAAGAAGAATCTTTACTTTGAAACTGTTCTTTACCTTTTTCACACTATGAAACACCTTTGTATTCAACTTAAACACTGTTTCAGGGCAAGAGATTGTGTTTTAGACTAAAAGGTAATGCATTATAAGAAGAATCTTTACTTTGAAACTCTGTTCTTTACCTTCTTCACACTATGAAACAGCTTTGTATTAGCCTTAAACACTGTTTCAGGGCAAGAGATTGTGTTTTAGACTAAAAGGTAATGCATTATAAGAAGAATCTTTACTTTGAAACTCTGTTCTTTACCTTTTTCACACTATGAAACAGCTTTGTGTTCACCTTAAACAATGTTTCAGGGCAAGAGATTGTGTTTTAGACTAAAAGGTATTGCATTATAAGAAGAATCTTTACTTTGAAACTGTTCTTTACCTTTTTCACACTATGAAACAGCTTTGTATTCAACTTAAACACTGTTTCAGGGCAAGAGATTGTGTTTTAGACTAAAAGAGACTGCATTATAAGAAGAATCTTTACTTTGAAACTGTTTACCTTTTTCACACTATTAAACAGCTTTGTATTCAACTTAAACACTGTTTCAGGGCAAGAGATTGTGTTTTAGACTAAAAGGTAATGCATTATAAGAAGAATCTTTACTTTGAAACTCTGTTCTTTACCTTCTTCACACTATGAAACAGCTTTGTATTCGCCTTAAACACTGTTTCAGGGCAAGAGATTGTGTTTTAGACTAAAAGGTAATGCATTATAAGAAGAATCTTTACTTTGAAACTCTGTTCTTTACCTTCTTCACACTATGAAACAGCATTGTATTCGCCTTAAACACTGTTTCAGGGCAAGAGATTGTGTTTTAGACTAAAAGGGAATGCATTATATGAAGAATCTTTACTTTGAAACTCTGTTCTTTACCTTTTTCACACTATGAAACAGCTTTGTATTCACTTAAACAATGTATCAAGGCAAGAGATTGTGTTTTAGACTAAAAGAGACTGCATTATAAGAAGAATCTTTACTTTGAAACTCTGTTCTTTACCTTCTTCACACTATGAAACAGCTTTGTATTCGCCTTAAACACTGTTTCAGGGCAAGAGATTGTGTTTTAGACTAAAAGGTAATGCATTATAAGAAGAATCTTTACTTTGAAACTCTGTTCTTTACCTTCTTCACACTATGAAACAGCATTATATTCGCCTTAAACACTGTTTCAGGGCAAGAGATTGTGTTTTAGACTAAAAGGGAATGCATTATATGAAGAATCTTTACTTTGAAACTCTGTTCTTTACCTTTTTCACACTATGAAACAGCTTTGTATTCACTTAAACAATGTATCAAGGCAAGAGATTGTGTTTTAGACTAAAAGAGACTGCATTATAAGAAGAATCTTTACTTTGAAACTCTGTTCTTTACCTTCTTCACACTATGAAACAGCTTTGTATTCGCCTTAAACACTGTTTCAGGGCAAGAGATTGTGTTTTAGACTAAAAGAGAATGCATTATAAGAAGAATCTTTACTTTGAAACTCTGTTCTTTACCTTCTTCACACTATGAAACAGCATTATATTCGCCTTAAACACTGTTTCAGGGCAAGAGATTGTGTTTTAGACTAAAAGGGAATGCATTATATGAAGAATCTTTACTTTGAAACTCTGTTCTTTACCTTTTTCACACTATGAAACAGCTTTGTATTCACTTAAACAATGTATCAAGGCAAGAGATTGTGTTTTAGACTAAAAGAGACTGCATTATAAGAAGAATCTTTACTTTGAAACTCTGTTCTTTACCTTCTTCACACTATGAAACAGCTTTGTATTCGCCTTAAACACTGTTTCAGGGCAAGAGATTGTGTTTTAGACTAAAAGGGAATGCATTATAAGAAGAATCTTTACTTTGAAACTCTGTTCTTTACCTTTTTCACACTATGAAACAGCTTTGTATTCACCTTAAACACTTTCAGTGCAAGAGATTGTGTTTTAGACTAAAAGAGACTGCATTATAAGAAGAATCTTTACTTTGAAACTCTGTTCTTTACCTTTTTCACACTATGAAACAGCTTTGTATTCGCCTTAAACACTGTTTCAGGGCAAGAGATTGTGTTTTAGACTAAAAGGTAATGCATTATAAGAAGAATCTTTACTTTGAAACTGTTCTTTACCTTTTTCACACTATGAAACAGCTTTGTATTCAACTTAAACACTGTTTCAGGGCAAGAGATTGTGTTTTAGACTAAAAGGTAATGCATTATAAGAAGAATCTTTACTTTGAAACTCTGTTCTTTACCTTCTTCACACTATGAAACAGCTTTGTATTCGCCTTAAACACTGTTTCAGGGCAAGAGATTGTGTTTTAGACTAAAAGGTAATGCATTATAAGAAGAATCTTTACTTTGAAACTGTTCTTTACCTTTTTCACACTATGAAACAGCATTGTATTCGCCTTAAACACTGTTTCAGGGCAAGAGATTGTGTTTTAAACTAAAAGGGAATGCATTATATGAAGAATCTTTACTTTGAAACTCTGTTCTTTACCTTTTTCACACTATGAAACAGCTTTGTATTCACTTAAACAATGTATCAAGGCAAGAGATTGTGTTTTAGACTAAAAGAGACTGCATTATAAGAAGAATCTTTACTTTGAAACTCTGTTCTTTACCTTCTTCACACTATGAAACAGCTTTGTATTCACCTTAAACACTTTCAGGGCAAGAGATTGTGTTTTAGACTAAAAGAGACTGCATTATAAGAAGAATCTTTACTTTGAAACTGTTCTTTACCTTTTTCACACTATGAAACAGCTTTGTATTCAACTTAAACACTGTTTCAGGGCAAGAGATTGTGTTTTAGACTAAAAGGTAATGCATTATAAGAAGAATCTTTACTTTGAAACTCTGTTCTTTACCTTCTTCACACTATGAAACAGCTTTGTATTAGCCTTAAACACTGTTTCAGGGCAAGAGATTGTGTTTTAGACTAAAAGGTAATGCATTATAAGAAGAATCTTTACTTTGAAACTCTGTTCTTTACCTTTTTCACACTATGAAACAGCTTTGTGTTCACCTTAAACAATGTTTCAGGGCAAGAGATTGTGTTTTAGACTAAAAGGTATTGCATTATAAGAAGAATCTTTACTTTGAAACTGTTCTTTACCTTTTTCACACTATGAAACAGCTTTGTATTCAACTTAAACACTGTTTCAGGGCAAGAGATTGTGTTTTAGACTAAAAGAGACTGCATTATAAGAAGAATCTTTACTTTGAAACTCTGTTCTTTACCTTCTTCACACTATGAAACAGCTTTGTATTCGCCTTAAACACTGTTTCAGGGCAAGAGATTGTGTTTTAGACTAAAAGGGAATGCATTATATGAAGAATCTTTACTTTGAAACTCTGTTCTTTACCTTTTTCACACTATGAAACAGCTTTGTATTCACTTAAACAATGTATCAAGGCAAGAGATTGTGTTTTAGACTAAAAGAGACTGCATTATAAGAAGAATCTTTACTTTGAAACTCTGTTCTTTACCTTCTTCACACTATGAAACAGCTTTGTATTCAACTTAAACACTGTTTCAGGGCAAGAGATTGTGTTTTAGACTAAAAGGTAATGCATTATAAGAAGAATCTTTACTTTGAAACTCTGTTCTTTACCTTCTTCACACTATGAAACAGCTTTGTATTCACCTTAAACACTGTTTCAGGGCAAGAGATTGTGTTTTAGACTAAAAGGGAATGCATTATAAGAAGAATCTTTACTTTGAAACTGTTCTTTACCTTTTTCACACTATGAAACAGCTTTGTATTCAACTTAAACACTGTTTCAGGGCAAGAGATTGTGTTTTAGACTAAAAGGTAATGCATTATAAGAAGAATCTTTACTTTGAAACTCTGTTCTTTACCTTCTTCACACTATGAAACAGCTTTGTATTCGCCTTAAACACTGTTTCAGGGCAAGAGATTGTGTTTTAGACTAAAAGGTAATGCATTATAAGAAGAATCTTTACTTTGAAACTGTTCTTTACCTTTTTCACACTATGAAACAGCTTTGTATTCAACTTAAACACTGTTTCAGGGCAAGAGATTGTGTTTTAGACTAAAAGGTAATGCATTATAAGAAGAATCTTTACTTTGAAACTCTGTTCTTTACCTTCTTCACACTATGAAACAGCTTTGTATTCGCCTTAAACACTGTTTCAGGGCAAGAGATTGTGTTTTAGACTAAAAGGTAATGCATTATAAGAAGAATCTTTACTTTGAAACTCTGTTCTTTACCTTCTTCACACTATGAAACAGCATTGTATTCGCCTTAAACACTGTTTCAGGGCAAGAGATTGTGTTTTAAACTAAAAGGGAATGCATTATATGAAGAATCTTTACTTTGAAACTCTGTTCTTTACCTTTTTCACACTATGAAACAGCTTTGTATTCACTTAAACAATGTATCAAGGCAAGAGATTGTGTTTTAGACTAAAAGAGACTGCATTATAAGAAGAATCTTTACTTTGAAACTCTGTTCTTTACCTTCTTCACACTATGAAACAGCTTTGTATTCACCTTAAACACTTTCAGGGCAAGAGATTGTGTTTTAGACTAAAAGAGACTGCATTATAAGAAGAATCTTTACTTTGAAACTGTTCTTTACCTTTTTCACACTATGAAACACCTTTGTATTCAACTTAAACACTGTTTCAGGGCAAGAGATTGTGTTTTAGACTAAAAGGTAATGCATTATAAGAAGAATCTTTACTTTGAAACTCTGTTCTTTACCTTCTTCACACTATGAAACAGCTTTGTATTAGCCTTAAACACTGTTTCAGGGCAAGAGATTGTGTTTTAGACTAAAAGGTAATGCATTATAAGAAGAATCTTTACTTTGAAACTCTGTTCTTTACCTTTTTCACACTATGAAACAGCTTTGTGTTCACCTTAAACAATGTTTCAGGGCAAGAGATTGTGTTTTAGACTAAAAGGTATTGCATTATAAGAAGAATCTTTACTTTGAAACTGTTCTTTACCTTTTTCACACTATGAAACAGCTTTGTATTCAACTTAAACACTGTTTCAGGGCAAGAGATTGTGTTTTAGACTAAAAGAGACTGCATTATAAGAAGAATCTTTACTTTGAAACTGTTTACCTTTTTCACACTATTAAACAGCTTTGTATTCAACTTAAACACTGTTTCAGGGCAAGAGATTGTGTTTTAGACTAAAAGGTAATGCATTATAAGAAGAATCTTTACTTTGAAACTCTGTTCTTTACCTTCTTCACACTATGAAACAGCTTTGTATTCGCCTTAAACACTGTTTCAGGGCAAGAGATTGTGTTTTAGACTAAAAGGTAATGCATTATAAGAAGAATCTTTACTTTGAAACTCTGTTCTTTACCTTCTTCACACTATGAAACAGCATTGTATTCGCCTTAAACACTGTTTCAGGGCAAGAGATTGTGTTTTAGACTAAAAGGGAATGCATTATATGAAGAATCTTTACTTTGAAACTCTGTTCTTTACCTTTTTCACACTATGAAACAGCTTTGTATTCACTTAAACAATGTATCAAGGCAAGAGATTGTGTTTTAGACTAAAAGAGACTGCATTATAAGAAGAATCTTTACTTTGAAACTCTGTTCTTTACCTTCTTCACACTATGAAACAGCTTTGTATTCGCCTTAAACACTGTTTCAGGGCAAGAGATTGTGTTTTAGACTAAAAGGTAATGCATTATAAGAAGAATCTTTACTTTGAAACTCTGTTCTTTACCTTCTTCACACTATGAAACAGCATTATATTCGCCTTAAACACTGTTTCAGGGCAAGAGATTGTGTTTTAGACTAAAAGGGAATGCATTATATGAAGAATCTTTACTTTGAAACTCTGTTCTTTACCTTTTTCACACTATGAAACAGCTTTGTATTAGCCTTAAACACTGTTTCAGGGCAAGAGATTGTGTTTTAGACTAAAAGGTAATGCATTATAAGAAGAATCTTTACTTTGAAACTCTGTTCTTTACCTTTTTCACACTATGAAACAGCTTTGTGTTCACCTTAAACAATGTTTCAGGGCAAGAGATTGTGTTTTAGACTAAAAGGTATTGCATTATAAGAAGAATCTTTACTTTGAAACTGTTCTTTACCTTTTTCACACTATGAAACAGCTTTGTATTCAACTTAAACACTGTTTCAGGGCAAGAGATTGTGTTTTAGACTAAAAGAGACTGCATTATAAGAAGAATCTTTACTTTGAAACTCTGTTCTTTACCTTCTTCACACTATGAAACAGCTTTGTATTCGCCTTAAACACTGTTTCAGGGCAAGAGATTGTGTTTTAGACTAAAAGGGAATGCATTATATGAAGAATCTTTACTTTGAAACTCTGTTCTTTACCTTTTTCACACTATGAAACAGCTTTGTATTCACTTAAACAATGTATCAAGGCAAGAGATTGTGTTTTAGACTAAAAGAGACTGCATTATAAGAAGAATCTTTACTTTGAAACTCTGTTCTTTACCTTCTTCACACTATGAAACAGCTTTGTATTCGCCTTAAACACTGTTTCAGGGCAAGAGATTGTGTTTTAGACTAAAAGAGAATGCATTATAAGAAGAATCTTTACTTTGAAACTCTGTTCTTTACCTTCTTCACACTATGAAACAGCATTATATTCGCCTTAAACACTGTTTCAGGGCAAGAGATTGTGTTTTAGACTAAAAGGGAATGCATTATATGAAGAATCTTTACTTTGAAACTCTGTTCTTTACCTTTTTCACACTATGAAACAGCTTTGTATTCACTTAAACAATGTATCAAGGCAAGAGATTGTGTTTTAGACTAAAAGAGACTGCATTATAAGAAGAATCTTTACTTTGAAACTCTGTTCTTTACCTTCTTCACACTATGAAACAGCTTTGTATTCGCCTTAAACACTGTTTCAGGGCAAGAGATTGTGTTTTAGACTAAAAGGGAATGCATTATAAGAAGAATCTTTACTTTGAAACTCTGTTCTTTACCTTTTTCACACTATGAAACAGCTTTGTATTCACCTTAAACACTTTCAGTGCAAGAGATTGTGTTTTAGACTAAAAGAGACTGCATTATAAGAAGAATCTTTACTTTGAAACTCTGTTCTTTACCTTTTTCACACTATGAAACAGCTTTGTATTCGCCTTAAACACTGTTTCAGGGCAAGAGATTGTGTTTTAGACTAAAAGGTAATGCATTATAAGAAGAATCTTTACTTTGAAACTGTTCTTTACCTTTTTCACACTATGAAACAGCTTTGTATTCAACTTAAACACTGTTTCAGGGCAAGAGATTGTGTTTTAGACTAAAAGGTAATGCATTATAAGAAGAATCTTTACTTTGAAACTCTGTTCTTTACCTTCTTCACACTATGAAACAGCTTTGTATTCGCCTTAAACACTGTTTCAGGGCAAGAGATTGTGTTTTAGACTAAAAGGTAATGCATTATAAGAAGAATCTTTACTTTGAAACTGTTCTTTACCTTTTTCACACTATGATACAGCATTGTATTCGCCTTAAACACTGTTTCAGGGCAAGAGATTGTGTTTTAGACTAAAAGGGAATGCATTATATGAAGAATCTTTACTTTGAAACTCTGTTCTTTACCTTTTTCACACTATGAAACAGCTTTGTATTCACTTAAACAATGTATCAAGGCAAGAGATTGTGTTTTAGACTAAAAGAGACTGCATTATAAGAAGAATCTTTACTTTGAAACTCTGTTCTTTACCTTCTTCACACTATGAAACAGCTTTGTATTCACCTTAAACACTGTTTCATGGCAAGAGATTGTGTTTTAGACTAAAAGAGACTGCATTATAAGAAGAATCTTTACTTTGAAACTGTTCTTTACCTTTTTCACACTATGAAACAGCTTTGTATTCAACTTAAACACTGTTTCAGGGCAAGAGATTGTGTTTTAGACTAAAAGGTAATGCATTATAAGAAGAATCTTTACTTTGAAACTCTGTTCTTTACCTTCTTCACACTATGAAACAGCTTTGTATTCACCTTAAACACTGTTTCAGGGCAAGAGATTGTGTTTTAGACTAAAAGGGAATGCATTATAAGAAGAATCTTTACTTTGAAACTGTTCTTTACCTTTTTCACACTATGAAACAGCTTTGTATTCAACTTAAACACTGTTTCAGGGCAAGAGATTGTGTTTTAGACTAAAAGGTAATGCATTATAAGAAGAATCTTTACTTTGAAACTCTGTTCTTTACCTTCTTCACACTATGAAACAGCTTTGTATTCGCCTTAAACACTGTTTCAGGGCAAGAGATTGTGTTTTAGACTAAAAGGTAATGCATTATAAGAAGAATCTTTACTTTGAAACTGTTCTTTACCTTTTTCACACTATGAAACAGCTTTGTATTCAACTTAAACACTGTTTCAGGGCAAGAGATTGTGTTTTAGACTAAAAGGTAATGCATTATAAGAAGAATCTTTACTTTGAAACTCTGTTCTTTACCTTCTTCACACTATGAAACAGCTTTGTATTCGCCTTAAACACTGTTTCAGGGCAAGAGATTGTGTTTTAGACTAAAAGGTAATGCATTATAAGAAGAATCTTTACTTTGAAACTCTGTTCTTTACCTTCTTCACACTATGAAACAGCATTGTATTCGCCTTAAACACTGTTTCAGGGCAAGAGATTGTGTTTTAAACTAAAAGGGAATGCATTATATGAAGAATCTTTACTTTGAAACTCTGTTCTTTACCTTTTTCACACTATGAAACAGCTTTGTATTCACTTAAACAATGTATCAAGGCAAGAGATTGTGTTTTAGACTAAAAGAGACTGCATTATAAGAAGAATCTTTACTTTGAAACTCTGTTCTTTACCTTCTTCACACTATGAAACAGCTTTGTATTCACCTTAAACACTTTCAGGGCAAGAGATTGTGTTTTAGACTAAAAGAGACTGCATTATAAGAAGAATCTTTACTTTGAAACTGTTCTTTACCTTTTTCACACTATGAAACACCTTTGTATTCAACTTAAACACTGTTTCAGGGCAAGAGATTGTGTTTTAGACTAAAAGGTAATGCATTATAAGAAGAATCTTTACTTTGAAACTCTGTTCTTTACCTTCTTCACACTATGAAACAGCTTTGTATTAGCCTTAAACACTGTTTCAGGGCAAGAGATTGTGTTTTAGACTAAAAGGTAATGCATTATAAGAAGAATCTTTACTTTGAAACTCTGTTCTTTACCTTTTTCACACTATGAAACAGCTTTGTGTTCACCTTAAACAATGTTTCAGGGCAAGAGATTGTGTTTTAGACTAAAAGGTATTGCATTATAAGAAGAATCTTTACTTTGAAACTGTTCTTTACCTTTTTCACACTATGAAACAGCTTTGTATTCAACTTAAACACTGTTTCAGGGCAAGAGATTGTGTTTTAGACTAAAAGAGACTGCATTATAAGAAGAATCTTTACTTTGAAACTGTTTACCTTTTTCACACTATTAAACAGCTTTGTATTCAACTTAAACACTGTTTCAGGGCAAGAGATTGTGTTTTAGACTAAAAGGTAATGCATTATAAGAAGAATCTTTACTTTGAAACTCTGTTCTTTACCTTCTTCACACTATGAAACAGCTTTGTATTCGCCTTAAACACTGTTTCAGGGCAAGAGATTGTGTTTTAGACTAAAAGGTAATGCATTATAAGAAGAATCTTTACTTTGAAACTCTGTTCTTTACCTTCTTCACACTATGAAACAGCATTGTATTCGCCTTAAACACTGTTTCAGGGCAAGAGATTGTGTTTTAGACTAAAAGGGAATGCATTATATGAAGAATCTTTACTTTGAAACTCTGTTCTTTACCTTTTTCACACTATGAAACAGCTTTGTATTCACTTAAACAATGTATCAAGGCAAGAGATTGTGTTTTAGACTAAAAGAGACTGCATTATAAGAAGAATCTTTACTTTGAAACTCTGTTCTTTACCTTCTTCACACTATGAAACAGCTTTGTATTCGCCTTAAACACTGTTTCAGGGCAAGAGATTGTGTTTTAGACTAAAAGGTAATGCATTATAAGAAGAATCTTTACTTTGAAACTCTGTTCTTTACCTTCTTCACACTATGAAACAGCATTATATTCGCCTTAAACACTGTTTCAGGGCAAGAGATTGTGTTTTAGACTAAAAGGGAATGCATTATATGAAGAATCTTTACTTTGAAACTCTGTTCTTTACCTTTTTCACACTATGAAACAGCTTTGTATTCACTTAAACAATGTATCAAGGCAAGAGATTGTGTTTTAGACTAAAAGAGACTGCATTATAAGAAGAATCTTTACTTTGAAACTCTGTTCTTTACCTTCTTCACACTATGAAACAGCTTTGTATTCGCCTTAAACACTGTTTCAGGGCAAGAGATTGTGTTTTAGACTAAAAGAGAATGCATTATAAGAAGAATCTTTACTTTGAAACTCTGTTCTTTACCTTCTTCACACTATGAAACAGCATTATATTCGCCTTAAACACTGTTTCAGGGCAAGAGATTGTGTTTTAGACTAAAAGGGAATGCATTATATGAAGAATCTTTACTTTGAAACTCTGTTCTTTACCTTTTTCACACTATGAAACAGCTTTGTATTCACTTAAACAATGTATCAAGGCAAGAGATTGTGTTTTAGACTAAAAGAGACTGCATTATAAGAAGAATCTTTACTTTGAAACTCTGTTCTTTACCTTCTTCACACTATGAAACAGCTTTGTATTCGCCTTAAACACTGTTTCAGGGCAAGAGATTGTGTTTTAGACTAAAAGGGAATGCATTATAAGAAGAATCTTTACTTTGAAACTCTGTTCTTTACCTTTTTCACACTATGAAACAGCTTTGTATTCACCTT
Source organism: Electrophorus electricus (assembly GCF_041902795.1). Classification (NCBI taxonomy): domain Eukaryota; kingdom Metazoa; phylum Chordata; class Actinopteri; order Gymnotiformes; family Gymnotidae; genus Electrophorus; species Electrophorus electricus. The sequence continues at coordinate 5,762,491 of NC_137522.1, forward strand.
AAACACTTTCAGTGCAAGAGATTGTGTTTTAGACTAAAAGAGACTGCATTATAAGAAGAATCTTTACTTTGAAACTCTGTTCTTTACCTTTTTCACACTATGAAACAGCTTTGTATTCGCCTTAAACACTGTTTCAGGGCAAGAGATTGTGTTTTAGACTAAAAGGTAATGCATTATAAGAAGAATCTTTACTTTGAAACTGTTCTTTACCTTTTTCACACTATGAAACAGCTTTGTATTCAACTTAAACACTGTTTCAGGGCAAGAGATTGTGTTTTAGACTAAAAGGTAATGCATTATAAGAAGAATCTTTACTTTGAAACTCTGTTCTTTACCTTCTTCACACTATGAAACAGCTTTGTATTCGCCTTAAACACTGTTTCAGGGCAAGAGATTGTGTTTTAGACTAAAAGGTAATGCATTATAAGAAGAATCTTTACTTTGAAACTGTTCTTTACCTTTTTCACACTATGAAACAGCATTGTATTCGCCTTAAACACTGTTTCAGGGCAAGAGATTGTGTTTTAAACTAAAAGGGAATGCATTATATGAAGAATCTTTACTTTGAAACTCTGTTCTTTACCTTTTTCACACTATGAAACAGCTTTGTATTCACTTAAACAATGTATCAAGGCAAGAGATTGTGTTTTAGACTAAAAGAGACTGCATTATAAGAAGAATCTTTACTTTGAAACTCTGTTCTTTACCTTCTTCACACTATGAAACAGCTTTGTATTCACCTTAAACACTTTCAGGGCAAGAGATTGTGTTTTAGACTAAAAGAGACTGCATTATAAGAAGAATCTTTACTTTGAAACTGTTCTTTACCTTTTTCACACTATGAAACAGCTTTGTATTCAACTTAAACACTGTTTCAGGGCAAGAGATTGTGTTTTAGACTAAAAGGTAATGCATTATAAGAAGAATCTTTACTTTGAAACTCTGTTCTTTACCTTCTTCACACTATGAAACAGCTTTGTATTAGCCTTAAACACTGTTTCAGGGCAAGAGATTGTGTTTTAGACTAAAAGGTAATGCATTATAAGAAGAATCTTTACTTTGAAACTCTGTTCTTTACCTTTTTCACACTATGAAACAGCTTTGTGTTCACCTTAAACAATGTTTCAGGGCAAGAGATTGTGTTTTAGACTAAAAGGTATTGCATTATAAGAAGAATCTTTACTTTGAAACTGTTCTTTACCTTTTTCACACTATGAAACAGCTTTGTATTCAACTTAAACACTGTTTCAGGGCAAGAGATTGTGTTTTAGACTAAAAGAGACTGCATTATAAGAAGAATCTTTACTTTGAAACTCTGTTCTTTACCTTCTTCACACTATGAAACAGCTTTGTATTCGCCTTAAACACTGTTTCAGGGCAAGAGATTGTGTTTTAGACTAAAAGGGAATGCATTATATGAAGAATCTTTACTTTGAAACTCTGTTCTTTACCTTTTTCACACTATGAAACAGCTTTGTATTCACTTAAACAATGTATCAAGGCAAGAGATTGTGTTTTAGACTAAAAGAGACTGCATTATAAGAAGAATCTTTACTTTGAAACTCTGTTCTTTACCTTCTTCACACTATGAAACAGCTTTGTATTCGCCTTAAACACTGTTTCAGGGCAAGAGATTGTGTTTTAGACTAAAAGAGAATGCATTATAAGAAGAATCTTTACTTTGAAACTCTGTTCTTTACCTTCTTCACACTATGAAACAGCATTATATTCGCCTTAAACACTGTTTCAGGGCAAGAGATTGTGTTTTAGACTAAAAGGGAATGCATTATATGAAGAATCTTTACTTTGAAACTCTGTTCTTTACCTTTTTCACACTATGAAACAGCTTTGTATTCACTTAAACAATGTATCAAGGCAAGAGATTGTGTTTTAGACTAAAAGAGACTGCATTATAAGAAGAATCTTTACTTTGAAACTCTGTTCTTTACCTTCTTCACACTATGAAACAGCTTTGTATTCGCCTTAAACACTGTTTCAGGGCAAGAGATTGTGTTTTAGACTAAAAGGGAATGCATTATAAGAAGAATCTTTACTTTGAAACTCTGTTCTTTACCTTTTTCACACTATGAAACAGCTTTGTATTCACCTTAAACACTTTCAGTGCAAGAGATTGTGTTTTAGACTAAAAGAGACTGCATTATAAGAAGAATCTTTACTTTGAAACTCTGTTCTTTACCTTTTTCACACTATGAAACAGCTTTGTATTCGCCTTAAACACTGTTTCAGGGCAAGAGATTGTGTTTTAGACTAAAAGGTAATGCATTATAAGAAGAATCTTTACTTTGAAACTGTTCTTTACCTTTTTCACACTATGAAACAGCTTTGTATTCAACTTAAACACTGTTTCAGGGCAAGAGATTGTGTTTTAGACTAAAAGGTAATGCATTATAAGAAGAATCTTTACTTTGAAACTCTGTTCTTTACCTTCTTCACACTATGAAACAGCTTTGTATTCGCCTTAAACACTGTTTCAGGGCAAGAGATTGTGTTTTAGACTAAAAGGTAATGCATTATAAGAAGAATCTTTACTTTGAAACTGTTCTTTACCTTTTTCACACTATGATACAGCATTGTATTCGCCTTAAACACTGTTTCAGGGCAAGAGATTGTGTTTTAGACTAAAAGGGAATGCATTATATGAAGAATCTTTACTTTGAAACTCTGTTCTTTACCTTTTTCACACTATGAAACAGCTTTGTATTCACTTAAACAATGTATCAAGGCAAGAGATTGTGTTTTAGACTAAAAGAGACTGCATTATAAGAAGAATCTTTACTTTGAAACTCTGTTCTTTACCTTCTTCACACTATGAAACAGCTTTGTATTCACCTTAAACACTGTTTCATGGCAAGAGATTGTGTTTTAGACTAAAAGAGACTGCATTATAAGAAGAATCTTTACTTTGAAACTGTTCTTTACCTTTTTCACACTATGAAACAGCTTTGTATTCAACTTAAACACTGTTTCAGGGCAAGAGATTGTGTTTTAGACTAAAAGGTAATGCATTATAAGAAGAATCTTTACTTTGAAACTCTGTTCTTTACCTTCTTCACACTATGAAACAGCTTTGTATTCACCTTAAACACTGTTTCAGGGCAAGAGATTGTGTTTTAGACTAAAAGGGAATGCATTATAAGAAGAATCTTTACTTTGAAACTGTTCTTTACCTTTTTCACACTATGAAACAGCTTTGTATTCAACTTAAACACTGTTTCAGGGCAAGAGATTGTGTTTTAGACTAAAAGGTAATGCATTATAAGAAGAATCTTTACTTTGAAACTCTGTTCTTTACCTTCTTCACACTATGAAACAGCTTTGTATTCGCCTTAAACACTGTTTCAGGGCAAGAGATTGTGTTTTAGACTAAAAGGTAATGCATTATAAGAAGAATCTTTACTTTGAAACTGTTCTTTACCTTTTTCACACTATGAAACAGCTTTGTATTCAACTTAAACACTGTTTCAGGGCAAGAGATTGTGTTTTAGACTAAAAGGTAATGCATTATAAGAAGAATCTTTACTTTGAAACTCTGTTCTTTACCTTCTTCACACTATGAAACAGCTTTGTATTCGCCTTAAACACTGTTTCAGGGCAAGAGATTGTGTTTTAGACTAAAAGGTAATGCATTATAAGAAGAATCTTTACTTTGAAACTCTGTTCTTTACCTTCTTCACACTATGAAACAGCATTGTATTCGCCTTAAACACTGTTTCAGGGCAAGAGATTGTGTTTTAAACTAAAAGGGAATGCATTATATGAAGAATCTTTACTTTGAAACTCTGTTCTTTACCTTTTTCACACTATGAAACAGCTTTGTATTCACTTAAACAATGTATCAAGGCAAGAGATTGTGTTTTAGACTAAAAGAGACTGCATTATAAGAAGAATCTTTACTTTGAAACTCTGTTCTTTACCTTCTTCACACTATGAAACAGCTTTGTATTCACCTTAAACACTTTCAGGGCAAGAGATTGTGTTTTAGACTAAAAGAGACTGCATTATAAGAAGAATCTTTACTTTGAAACTGTTCTTTACCTTTTTCACACTATGAAACACCTTTGTATTCAACTTAAACACTGTTTCAGGGCAAGAGATTGTGTTTTAGACTAAAAGGTAATGCATTATAAGAAGAATCTTTACTTTGAAACTCTGTTCTTTACCTTCTTCACACTATGAAACAGCTTTGTATTAGCCTTAAACACTGTTTCAGGGCAAGAGATTGTGTTTTAGACTAAAAGGTAATGCATTATAAGAAGAATCTTTACTTTGAAACTCTGTTCTTTACCTTTTTCACACTATGAAACAGCTTTGTGTTCACCTTAAACAATGTTTCAGGGCAAGAGATTGTGTTTTAGACTAAAAGGTATTGCATTATAAGAAGAATCTTTACTTTGAAACTGTTCTTTACCTTTTTCACACTATGAAACAGCTTTGTATTCAACTTAAACACTGTTTCAGGGCAAGAGATTGTGTTTTAGACTAAAAGAGACTGCATTATAAGAAGAATCTTTACTTTGAAACTGTTTACCTTTTTCACACTATTAAACAGCTTTGTATTCAACTTAAACACTGTTTCAGGGCAAGAGATTGTGTTTTAGACTAAAAGGTAATGCATTATAAGAAGAATCTTTACTTTGAAACTCTGTTCTTTACCTTCTTCACACTATGAAACAGCTTTGTATTCGCCTTAAACACTGTTTCAGGGCAAGAGATTGTGTTTTAGACTAAAAGGTAATGCATTATAAGAAGACTCTTTACTTTGAAACTCTGTTCTTTACCTTCTTCACACTATGAAACAGCATTGTATTCGCCTTAAACACTGTTTCAGGGCAAGAGATTGTGTTTTAGACTAAAAGGGAATGCATTATATGAAGAATCTTTACTTTGAAACTCTGTTCTTTACCTTTTTCACACTATGAAACAGCTTTGTATTCACTTAAACAATGTATCAAGGCAAGAGATTGTGTTTTAGACTAAAAGAGACTGCATTATAAGAAGAATCTTTACTTTGAAACTCTGTTCTTTACCTTCTTCACACTATGAAACAGCTTTGTATTCGCCTTAAACACTGTTTCAGGGCAAGAGATTGTGTTTTAGACTAAAAGGTAATGCATTATAAGAAGAATCTTTACTTTGAAACTCTGTTCTTTACCTTCTTCACACTATGAAACAGCATTATATTCGCCTTAAACACTGTTTCAGGGCAAGAGATTGTGTTTTAGACTAAAAGGGAATGCATTATATGAAGAATCTTTACTTTGAAACTCTGTTCTTTACCTTTTTCACACTATGAAACAGCTTTGTATTCACTTAAACAATGTATCAAGGCAAGAGATTGTGTTTTAGACTAAAAGAGACTGCATTATAAGAAGAATCTTTACTTTGAAACTCTGTTCTTTACCTTCTTCACACTATGAAACAGCTTTGTATTCGCCTTAAACACTGTTTCAGGGCAAGAGATTGTGTTTTAGACTAAAAGAGAATGCATTATAAGAAGAATCTTTACTTTGAAACTCTGTTCTTTACCTTCTTCACACTATGAAACAGCATTATATTCGCCTTAAACACTGTTTCAGGGCAAGAGATTGTGTTTTAGACTAAAAGGGAATGCATTATATGAAGAATCTTTACTTTGAAACTCTGTTCTTTACCTTTTTCACACTATGAAACAGCTTTGTATTCACTTAAACAATGTATCAAGGCAAGAGATTGTGTTTTAGACTAAAAGAGACTGCATTATAAGAAGAATCTTTACTTTGAAACTCTGTTCTTTACCTTCTTCACACTATGAAACAGCTTTGTATTCGCCTTAAACACTGTTTCAGGGCAAGAGATTGTGTTTTAGACTAAAAGGGAATGCATTATAAGAAGAATCTTTACTTTGAAACTCTGTTCTTTACCTTTTTCACACTATGAAACAGCTTTGTATTCACCTTAAACACTTTCAGTGCAAGAGATTGTGTTTTAGACTAAAAGAGACTGCATTATAAGAAGAATCTTTACTTTGAAACTCTGTTCTTTACCTTTTTCACACTATGAAACAGCTTTGTATTCGCCTTAAACACTGTTTCAGGGCAAGAGATTGTGTTTTAGACTAAAAGGTAATGCATTATAAGAAGAATCTTTACTTTGAAACTGTTCTTTACCTTTTTCACACTATGAAACAGCTTTGTATTCAACTTAAACACTGTTTCAGGGCAAGAGATTGTGTTTTAGACTAAAAGGTAATGCATTATAAGAAGAATCTTTACTTTGAAACTCTGTTCTTTACCTTCTTCACACTATGAAACAGCTTTGTATTCGCCTTAAACACTGTTTCAGGGCAAGAGATTGTGTTTTAGACTAAAAGGTAATGCATTATAAGAAGAATCTTTACTTTGAAACTGTTCTTTACCTTTTTCACACTATGATACAGCATTGTATTCGCCTTAAACACTGTTTCAGGGCAAGAGATTGTGTTTTAGACTAAAAGGGAATGCATTATATGAAGAATCTTTACTTTGAAACTCTGTTCTTTACCTTTTTCACACTATGAAACAGCTTTGTATTCACTTAAACAATGTATCAAGGCAAGAGATTGTGTTTTAGACTAAAAGAGACTGCATTATAAGAAGAATCTTTACTTTGAAACTCTGTTCTTTACCTTCTTCACACTATGAAACAGCTTTGTATTCACCTTAAACACTGTTTCATGGCAAGAGATTGTGTTTTAGACTAAAAGAGACTGCATTATAAGAAGAATCTTTACTTTGAAACTGTTCTTTACCTTTTTCACACTATGAAACAGCTTTGTATTCAACTTAAACACTGTTTCAGGGCAAGAGATTGTGTTTTAGACTAAAAGGTAATGCATTATAAGAAGAATCTTTACTTTGAAACTCTGTTCTTTACCTTCTTCACACTATGAAACAGCTTTGTATTCACCTTAAACACTGTTTCAGGGCAAGAGATTGTGTTTTAGACTAAAAGGGAATGCATTATAAGAAGAATCTTTACTTTGAAACTGTTCTTTACCTTTTTCACACTATGAAACAGCTTTGTATTCAACTTAAACACTGTTTCAGGGCAAGAGATTGTGTTTTAGACTAAAAGGTAATGCATTATAAGAAGAATCTTTACTTTGAAACTCTGTTCTTTACCTTCTTCACACTATGAAACAGCTTTGTATTCGCCTTAAACACTGTTTCAGGGCAAGAGATTGTGTTTTAGACTAAAAGGTAATGCATTATAAGAAGAATCTTTACTTTGAAACTGTTCTTTACCTTTTTCACACTATGAAACAGCTTTGTATTCAACTTAAACACTGTTTCAGGGCAAGAGATTGTGTTTTAGACTAAAAGGTAATGCATTATAAGAAGAATCTTTACTTTGAAACTCTGTTCTTTACCTTCTTCACACTATGAAACAGCTTTGTATTCGCCTTAAACACTGTTTCAGGGCAAGAGATTGTGTTTTAGACTAAAAGGTAATGCATTATAAGAAGAATCTTTACTTTGAAACTCTGTTCTTTACCTTCTTCACACTATGAAACAGCATTGTATTCGCCTTAAACACTGTTTCAGGGCAAGAGATTGTGTTTTAGACTAAAAGGGAATGCATTATATGAAGAATCTTTACTTTGAAACTCTGTTCTTTACCTTTTTCACACTATGAAACAGCTTTGTATTCACTTAAACAATGTATCAAGGCAAGAGATTGTGTTTTAGACTAAAAGAGACTGCATTATAAGAAGAATCTTTACTTTGAAACTCTGTTCTTTACCTTCTTCACACTATGAAACAGCTTTGTATTCGCCTTAAACACTGTTTCAGGGCAAGAGATTGTGTTTTAGACTAAAAGGGAATGCATTATAAGAAGAATCTTTACTTTGAAACTCTGTTCTTTACCTTTTTCACACTATGAAACAGCTTTGTATTCACCTTAAACACTGTTTCAGTGCAAGAGATTGTGTTTTAGACTAAAAGAGACTGCATTATAAGAAGAATCTTTACTTTGAAACTCTGTTCTTTACCTTTTTCACACTATGAAACAGCTTTGTATTCGCCTTAAACACTGTTTCAGGGCAAGAGATTGTGTTTTAGACTAAAAGGTAATGCATTATAAGAAGAATCTTTACTTTGAAACTGTTCTTTACCTTTTTCACACTATGAAACAGCTTTGTATTCAACTTAAACACTGTTTCAGGGCAAGAGATTGTGTTTTAGACTAAAAGGTAATGCATTATAAGAAGAATCTTTACTTTGAAACTCTGTTCTTTACCTTCTTCACACTATGAAACAGCTTTGTATTCGCCTTAAACACTGTTTCAGGGCAAGAGATTGTGTTTTAGACTAAAAGGTAATGCATTATAAGAAGAATCTTTACTTTGAAACTCTGTTCTTTACCTTTTTCACACTATGAAACAGCATTGTATTCACCTTAAACACTGTTTCAGGGCAAGAGATTGTGTTTTAGACTAAAAGAGACTGCATTATAAGAAGAATCTTTACTTTGAAACTGTTCTTTACCTTTTTCACACTATGAAACAGCTTTGTATTCAACTTAAACACTGTTTCAGGGCAAGAGATTGTGTTTTAGACTAAAAGGTAATGCATTATAAGAAGAATCTTTACTTTGAAACTCTGTTCTTTACCTTCTTCACACTATGAAACAGCTTTGTATTCGCCTTAAACACTGTTTCAGGGCAAGAGATTGTGTTTTAGACTAAAAGGTAATGCATTATAAGAAGAATCTTTACTTTGAAACTCTGTTCTTTACCTTTTTCACACTATGAAACAGCTTTGTGTTCACCTTAAACACTGTTTCAGGGCAAGAGATTGTGTTTTAGACTAAAAGGTATTGCATTATAAGAAGAATCTTTACTTTGAAACTGTTCTTTACCTTTTTCACACTATGAAACAGCTTTGTATTCAACTTAAACACTGTTTCAGGGCAAGAGATTGTGTTTTAGACTAAAAGGTAATGCATTATAAGAAGAATCTTTACTTTGAAACTCTGTTCTTTACCTTCTTCACACTATGAAACAGCTTTGTATTCGCCTTAAACACTGTTTCAGGGCAAGAGATTGTGTTTTAGACTAAAAGGTAATGCATTATAAGAAGAATCTTTACTTTGAAACTGTTCTTTACCTTTTTCACACTATGAAACAGCATTGTATTCGCCTTAAACACTGTTTCAGGGCAAGAGATTGTGTTTTAAACTAAAAGGGAATGCATTATATGAAGAATCTTTACTTTGAATCTCTGTTCTTTACCTTTTTCACACTATGAAACAGCTTTGTATTCACTTAAACAATGTATCAAGGCAAGAGATTGTGTTTTAGACTAAAAGAGACTGCATTATAAGAAGAATCTTTACTTTGAAACTCTGTTCTTTACCTTCTTCACACTATGAAACAGCTTTGTATTCACCTTAAACACTTTCAGGGCAAGAGATTGTGTTTTAGACTAAAAGAGACTGCATTATAAGAAGAATCTTTACTTTGAAACTGTTCTTTACCTTTTTCACACTATGAAACAGCTTTGTATTCAACTTAAACACTGTTTCAGGGCAAGAGATTGTGTTTTAGACTAAAAGGTAATGCATTATAAGAAGAATCTTTACTTTGAAACTCTGTTCTTTACCTTCTTCACACTATGAAACAGCTTTGTATTCGCCTTAAACACTGTTTCAGGGCAAGAGATTGTGTTTTAGACTAAAAGGTAATGCATTATAAGAAGAATCTTTACTTTGAAACTCTGTTCTTTACCTTTTTCACACTATGAAACAGCTTTGTGTTCACCTTAAACAATGTTTCAGGGCAAGAGATTGTGTTTTAGACTAAAAGGTATTGCATTATAAGAAGAATCTTTACTTTGAAACTGTTCTTTACCTTTTTCACACTATGAAACAGCTTTGTATTCAACTTAAACACTGTTTCAGGGCAAGAGATTGTGTTTTAGACTAAAAGAGACTGCATTATAAGAAGAATCTTTACTTTGAAACTGTTCTTTACCTTTTTCACACTATGAAACAGCTTTGTATTCAACTTAAACACTGTTTCAGGGCAAGAGATTGTGTTTTAGACTAAAAGGTAATGCATTATAAGAAGAATCTTTACTTTGAAACTCTGTTCTTTACCTTCTTCACACTATGAAACAGCTTTGTATTCGCCTTAAACACTGTTTCAGGGCAAGAGATTGTGTTTTAGACTAAAAGGTAATGCATTATAAGAAGAATCTTTACTTTGAAACTCTGTTCTTTACCTTTTTCACACTATGAAACAGCATTGTATTCACCTTAAACACTGTTTCAGGGCAAGAGATTGTGTTTTAGACTAAAAGAGACTGCATTATAAGAAGAATCTTTACTTTGAAACTGTTCTTTACCTTTTTCACACTATGAAACAGCTTTGTATTCAACTTAAACACTGTTTCAGGGCAAGAGATTGTGTTTTAGACTAAAAGGTAATGCATTATAAGAAGAATCTTTACTTTGAAACTCTGTTCTTTACCTTCTTCACACTATGAAACAGCTTTGTATTCGCCTTAAACACTGTTTCAGGGCAAGAGATTGTGTTTTAGACTAAAAGGTAATGCATTATAAGAAGAATCTTTACTTTGAAACTCTGTTCTTTACCTTTTTCACACTATGAAACAGCTTTGTGTTCACCTTAAACACTGTTTCAGGGCAAGAGATTGTGTTTTAGACTAAAAGGTATTGCATTATAAGAAGAATCTTTACTTTGAAACTGTTCTTTACCTTTTTCACACTATGAAACAGCTTTGTATTCAACTTAAACACTGTTTCAGGGCAAGAGATTGTGTTTTAGACTAAAAGGTAATGCATTATAAGAAGAATCTTTACTTTGAAACTCTGTTCTTTACCTTCTTCACACTATGAAACAGCTTTGTATTCGCCTTAAACACTGTTTCAGGGCAAGAGATTGTGTTTTAGACTAAAAGGTAATGCATTATAAGAAGAATCTTTACTTTGAAACTGTTCTTTACCTTTTTCACACTATGAAACAGCATTGTATTCGCCTTAAACACTGTTTCAGGGCAAGAGATTGTGTTTTAAACTAAAAGGGAATGCATTATATGAAGAATCTTTACTTTGAATCTCTGTTCTTTACCTTTTTCACACTATGAAACAGCTTTGTATTCACTTAAACAATGTATCAAGGCAAGAGATTGTGTTTTAGACTAAAAGAGACTGCATTATAAGAAGAATCTTTACTTTGAAACTCTGTTCTTTACCTTCTTCACACTATGAAACAGCTTTGTATTCACCTTAAACACTTTCAGGGCAAGAGATTGTGTTTTAGACTAAAAGAGACTGCATTATAAGAAGAATCTTTACTTTGAAACTGTTCTTTACCTTTTTCACACTATGAAACAGCTTTGTATTCAACTTAAACACTGTTTCAGGGCAAGAGATTGTGTTTTAGACTAAAAGGTAATGCATTATAAGAAGAATCTTTACTTTGAAACTCTGTTCTTTACCTTCTTCACACTATGAAACAGCTTTGTATTCGCCTTAAACACTGTTTCAGGGCAAGAGATTGTGTTTTAGACTAAAAGGTAATGCATTATAAGAAGAATCTTTACTTTGAAACTCTGTTCTTTACCTTTTTCACACTATGAAACAGCTTTGTGTTCACCTTAAACAATGTTTCAGGGCAAGAGATTGTGTTTTAGACTAAAAGGTATTGCATTATAAGAAGAATCTTTACTTTGAAACTGTTCTTTACCTTTTTCACACTATGAAACAGCTTTGTATTCAACTTAAACACTGTTTCAGGGCAAGAGATTGTGTTTTAGACTAAAAGAGACTGCATTATAAGAAGAATCTTTACTTTGAAACTGTTTACCTTTTTCACACTATTAAACAGCTTTGTATTCAACTTAAACACTGTTTCAGGGCAAGAGATTGTGTTTTAGACTAAAAGGTAATGCATTATAAGAAGAATCTTTACTTTGAAACTCTGTTCTTTACCTTCTTCACACTATGAAACAGCTTTGTATTCGCCTTAAACACTGTTTCAGGGCAAGAGATTGTGTTTTAGACTAAAAGGTAATGCATTATAAGAAGAATCTTTACTTTGAAACTCTGTTCTTTACCTTCTTCACACTATGAAACAGCATTGTATTCGCCTTAAACACTGTTTCAGGGCAAGAGATTGTGTTTTAGACTAAAAGGGAATGCATTATATGAAGAATCTTTATTTGAAACTCTGTTCTTTACCTTTTTCACACTATGAAACAGCTTTGTATTCACTTAAACAATGTATCAAGGCAAGAGATTGTGTTTTAGACTAAAAGAGACTGCATTATAAGAAGAATCTTTACTTTGAAACTCTGTTCTTTACCTTCTTCACACTATGAAACAGCTTTGTATTCGCCTTAAACACTGTTTCAGGGCAAGAGATTGTGTTTTAGACTAAAAGGGAATGCATTATAAGAAGAATCTTTACTTTGAAACTCTGTTCTTTACCTTTTTCACACTATGAAACAGCTTTGTATTCAACTTAAACACTGTTTCAGGGCAAGAGATTGTGTTTTAGACTAAAAGAGACTGCATTATAAGAAGAATCTTTACTTTGAAACTCTGTTCTTTACCTTCTTCACACTATGAAACAGCTTTGTATTCGCCTTAAACACTGTTTCAGGGCAAGAGATTGTGTTTTAGACTAAAAGGGAATGCATTATAAGAAGAATCTTTACTTTGAAACTCTGTTCTTTACCTTTTTCACACTATGAAACAGCTTTGTATTCAACTTAAACACTGTTTCAGGGCAAGAGATTGTGTTTTAGACTAAAAGAGACTGCATTATAAGAAGAATCTTTACTTTGAAACTCTGTTCTTTACCTTTTTCACACTATGAAACAGCTTTGTATTCACCTTAAACACTGTTTCAGGGCAAGAGATTGTGTTTTAGACTAAAAGAGACTGCATTATAAGAAGAATCTTTACTTTGAAACTCTGTTCTTTACCTTTTTCACACTATGAAACAGCTTTGTATTCAACTTAAACACTGTTTCAGGGCAAGAGATTGTGTTTTAGACTAAAAGGTAATGCATTATAAGAAGAATCTTTGCTTTGAAACTCTGTTCTTTACCTTTTTCACACTATGAAACAGCTTTGTATTCACCTTAAACACTGTTTCAGGGCAAGAGATTGTGTTTTAGACTAAAAGGTAATGCATTATAAGAAGAATCTTTACTTTGAAACTGTTCTTTACCTTTTTCACACTATGAAACAGCTTTGTATTCAACTTAAACACTGTTTCAGGGCAAGAGATTGTGTTTTAGACTAAAAGGTAATGCATTATAAGAAGAATCTTTACTTTGAAACTCTGTTCTTTACCTTCTTCACACTATGAAACAGCTTTGTATTCGCCTTAAACACTGTTTCAGGGCAAAAGATTGTGTTTCAGACTAAAAGGTAATGCATTATAAGAAGAATCTTTACTTTGAAAGTCTGTTCTTTACCTTCTTCACACTATGAAACAGCATTGTATTCGCCTTAAACACTGTTTCAGGACAAGAGATTGTGTTTTAGACTAAAAGGGATTGCATTATAAGAAGAATCTTTACTTTGAAACTCTGTTCTTTACCTTTTTCACACTATGAAACAGCTTTGTATTCACTTAAACAATGTATCAAGGCAAGAGATTGTGTTTTAGACTAAAAGAGACTGCATTATAAGAAGAATCTTTACTTTGAAACTCTGTTCTTTACCTTTTTCACACTATGAAACAGCTTTGTATTCGCCTTAAACACTGTTTCAGGGCAAGAGATTGTGTTTTAGACTAAAAGGTAATGCATTATAAGAAGAATCTTTACTTTGAAACTGTTCTTTACCTTTTTCACACTATGAAACAGCTTTGTATTCAACTTAAACACTGTTTCAGGGCAAGAGATTGTGTTTTAGACTAAAAGGTAATGCATTATAAGAAGAATCTTTACTTTGAAACTCTGTTCTTTACCTTCTTCACACTATGAAACAGCTTTGTATTCGCCTTAAACACTGTTTCAGGGCAAGAGATTGTGTTTTAGACTAAAAGGTAATGCATTATAAGAAGAATCTTTACTTTGAAACTCTGTTCTTTACCTTTTTCACACTATGAAACAGCATTGTATTCGCCATAAACACTGTTTCAGGGCAAGAGATTGTGTTTTAGACTAAAAGAGACTGCATTATAAGAAGAATCTTTACTTTGAAACTGTTCTTTACCTTTTTCACACTATGAAACAGCTTTGTATTCAACTTAAACACTGTTTCAGGGCAAGAGATTGTGTTTTAGACTAAAAGGTAATGCATTATAAGAAGAATCTTTACTTTGAAACTCTGTTCTTTACCTTCTTCACACTATGAAACAGCTTTGTATTCGCCTTAAACACTGTTTCAGGGCAAGAGATTGTGTTTTAGACTAAAAGGTAATGCATTATAAGAAGAATCTTTACTTTGAAACTCTGTTCTTTACCTTTTTCACACTATGAAACAGCTTTGTGTTCACCTTAAACACTGTTTCAGGGCAAGAGATTGTGTTTTAGACTAAAAGGTATTGCATTATAAGAAGAATCTTTACTTTGAAACTGTTCTTTACCTTTTTCACACTATGAAACAGCTTTGTATTCAACTTAAACACTGTTTCAGGGCAAGAGATTGTGTTTTAGACTAAAAGGTAATGCATTATAAGAAGAATCTTTACTTTGAAACTCTGTTCTTTACCTTCTTCACACTATGAAACAGCTTTGTATTCGCCTTAAACACTGTTTCAGGGCAAGAGATTGTGTTTTAGACTAAAAGGTAATGCATTATAAGAAGAATCTTTACTTTGAAACTGTTCTTTACCTTTTTCACACTATGAAACAGCATTGTATTCGCCTTAAACACTGTTTCAGGGCAAGAGATTGTGTTTTAAACTAAAAGGGAATGCATTATATGAAGAATCTTTACTTTGAAACTCTGTTCTTTACCTTTTTCACACTATGAAACAGCTTTGTATTCACTTAAACAATGTATCAAGGCAAGAGATTGTGTTTTAGACTAAAAGAGACTGCATTATAAGAAGAATCTTTACTTTGAAACTCTGTTCTTTACCTTCTTCACACTATGAAACAGCTTTGTATTCACCTTAAACACTTTCAGGGCAAGAGATTGTGTTTTAGACTAAAAGAGACTGCATTATAAGAAGAATCTTTACTTTGAAACTGTTCTTTACCTTTTTCACACTATGAAACAGCTTTGTATTCAACTTAAACACTGTTTCAGGGCAAGAGATTGTGTTTTAGACTAAAAGGTAATGCATTAAAAGAAGAATCTTTACTTTGAAACTCTGTTCTTTACCTTCTTCACACTATGAAACAGCTTTGTATTCGCCTTAAACACTGTTTCAGGGCAAGAGATTGTGTTTTAGACTAAAAGGTAATGCATTATAAGAAGAATCTTTACTTTGAAACTCTGTTCTTTACCTTTTTCACACTATGAAACAGCTTTGTGTTCACCTTAAACAATGTTTCAGGGCAAGAGATTGTGTTTTAGACTAAAAGGTATTGCATTATAAGAAGAATCTTTACTTTGAAACTGTTCTTTACCTTTTTCACACTATGAAACAGCTTTGTATTCAACTTAAACACTGTTTCAGGGCAAGAGATTGTGTTTTAGACTAAAAGAGACTGCATTATAAGAAGAATCTTTACTTTGAAACTGTTTACCTTTTTCACACTATTAAACAGCTTTGTATTCAACTTAAACACTGTTTCAGGGCAAGAGATTGTGTTTTAGACTAAAAGGTAATGCATTATAAGAAGAATCTTTACTTTGAAACTCTGTTCTTTACCTTCTTCACACTATGAAACAGCTTTGTATTCGCCTTAAACACTGTTTCAGGGCAAGAGATTGTGTTTTAGACTAAAAGGTAATGCATTATAAGAAGAATCTTTACTTTGAAACTCTGTTCTTTACCTTCTTCACACTATGAAACAGCATTGTATTCGCCTTAAACACTGTTTCAGGGCAAGAGATTGTGTTTTAGACTAAAAGGGAATGCATTATATGAAGAATCTTTACTTTGAAACTCTGTTCTTTACCTTTTTCACACTATGAAACAGCTTTGTATTCACTTAAACAATGTATCAAGGCAAGAGATTGTGTTTTAGACTAAAAGAGACTGCATTATAAGAAGAATCTTTACTTTGAAACTCTGTTCTTTACCTTCTTCACACTATGAAACAGCTTTGTATTCGCCTTAAACACTGTTTCAGGGCAAGAGATTGTGTTATAGACTAAAAGGGAATGCATTATAAGAAGAATCTTTACTTTGAAACTCTGTTCTTTACCTTTTTCACACTATGAAACAGCTTTGTATTCAACTTAAACACTGTTTCAGGGCAAGAGATTGTGTTTTAGACTAAAAGAGACTGCATTATAAGAAGAATCTTTACTTTGAAACTCTGTTCTTTACCTTCTTCACACTATGAAACAGCTTTGTATTCGCCTTAAACACTGTTTCAGGGCAAGAGATTGTGTTTTAGACTAAAAGGGAATGCATTATAAGAAGAATCTTTACTTTGAAACTCTGTTCTTTACCTTTTTCACACTATGAAACAGCTTTGTATTCAACTTAAACACTGTTTCAGGGCAAGAGATTGTGTTTTAGACTAAAAGAGACTGCATTATAAGAAGAATCTTTACTTTGAAACTCTGTTCTTTACCTTTTTCACACTATGAAACAGCTTTGTATTCACCTTAAACACTGTTTCAGGGCAAGAGATTGTGTTTTAGACTAAAAGAGACTGCATTATAAGAAGAATCTTTACTTTGAAACTCTGTTCTTTACCTTTTTCACACTATGAAACAGCTTTGTATTCAACTTAAACACTGTTTCAGGGCAAGAGATTGTGTTTTAGACTAAAAGGTAATGCATTATAAGAAGAATCTTTGCTTTGAAACTCTGTTCTTTACCTTCTTCACACTATGAAACAGCTTTGTATTCACCTTAAACACTGTTTCAGGGCAAGAGATTGTGTTTTAGACTAAAAGGGAATGCATTATAAGAAGAATCTTTACTTTGAAACTCTGTTCTTTACCTTTTTCACACTATGAAACAGCTTTGTATTCACCTTAAACACTGTTTCAGGGCAAGAGATTGTGTTTTAGACTAAAAGGTAATGCATTATAAGAAGAATCTTTACTTTGAAACTGTTCTTTACCTTTTTCACACTATGAAACAGCTTTGTATTCAACTTAAACACTGTTTCAGGGCAAGAGATTGTGTTTTAGACTAAAAGGTAATGCATTATAAGAAGAATCTTTACTTTGAAACTCTGTTCTTTACCTTCTTCACACTATGAAACAGCTTTGTATTCGCCTTAAACACTGTTTCAGGGCAAAAGATTGTGTTTCAGACTAAAAGGTAATGCATTATAAGAAGAATCTTTACTTTGAAAGTCTGTTCTTTACCTTCTTCACACTATGAAACAGCATTGTATTCGCCTTAAACACTGTTTCAGGACAAGAGATTGTGTTTTAGACTAAAAGGGATTGCATTATAAGAAGAATCTTTACTTTGAAACTCTGTTCTTTACCTTTTTCACACTATGAAACAGCTTTGTATTCACTTAAACAATGTATCAAGGCAAGAGATTGTGTTTTAGACTAAAAGAGACTGCATTATAAGAAGAATCTTTACTTTGAAACTCTGTTCTTTACCTTTTTCACACTATGAAACAGCTTTGTATTCGCCTTAAACACTGTTTCAGGGCAAGAGATTGTGTTTTAGACTAAAAGGTAATGCATTATAAGAAGAATCTTTACTTTGAAACTGTTCTTTACCTTTTTCACACTATGAAACAGCTTTGTATTCAACTTAAACACTGTTTCAGGGCAAGAGATTGTGTTTTAGACTAAAAGGTAATGCATTATAAGAAGAATCTTTACTTTGAAACTCTGTTCTTTACCTTCTTCACACTATGAAACAGCTTTGTATTCGCCTTAAACACTGTTTCAGGGCAAGAGATTGTGTTTTAGACTAAAAGGTAATGCATTATAAGAAGAATCTTTACTTTGAAACTCTGTTCTTTACCTTTTTCACACTATGAAACAGCATTGTATTCGCCATAAACACTGTTTCAGGGCAAGAGATTGTGTTTTAGACTAAAAGAGACTGCATTATAAGAAGAATCTTTACTTTGAAACTGTTCTTTACCTTTTTCACACTATGAAACAGCTTTGTATTCAACTTAAACACTGTTTCAGGGCAAGAGATTGTGTTTTAGACTAAAAGGTAATGCATTATAAGAAGAATCTTTACTTTGAAACTCTGTTCTTTACCTTCTTCACACTATGAAACAGCTTTGTATTCGCCTTAAACACTGTTTCAGGGCAAGAGATTGTGTTTTAGACTAAAAGGTAATGCATTATAAGAAGAATCTTTACTTTGAAACTCTGTTCTTTACCTTTTTCACACTATGAAACAGCTTTGTGTTCACCTTAAACACTGTTTCAGGGCAAGAGATTGTGTTTTAGACTAAAAGGTATTGCATTATAAGAAGAATCTTTACTTTGAAACTGTTCTTTACCTTTTTCACACTATGAAACAGCTTTGTATTCAACTTAAACACTGTTTCAGGGCAAGAGATTGTGTTTTAGACTAAAAGGTAATGCATTATAAGAAGAATCTTTACTTTGAAACTCTGTTCTTTACCTTCTTCACACTATGAAACAGCTTTGTATTCGCCTTAAACACTGTTTCAGGGCAAGAGATTGTGTTTTAGACTAAAAGGTAATGCATTATAAGAAGAATCTTTACTTTGAAACTGTTCTTTACCTTTTTCACACTATGAAACAGCATTGTATTCGCCTTAAACACTGTTTCAGGGCAAGAGATTGTGTTTTAAACTAAAAGGGAATGCATTATATGAAGAATCTTTACTTTGAAACTCTGTTCTTTACCTTTTTCACACTATGAAACAGCTTTGTATTCACTTAAACAATGTATCAAGGCAAGAGATTGTGTTTTAGACTAAAAGAGACTGCATTATAAGAAGAATCTTTACTTTGAAACTCTGTTCTTTACCTTCTTCACACTATGAAACAGCTTTGTATTCACCTTAAACACTTTCAGGGCAAGAGATTGTGTTTTAGACTAAAAGAGACTGCATTATAAGAAGAATCTTTACTTTGAAACTGTTCTTTACCTTTTTCACACTATGAAACAGCTTTGTATTCAACTTAAACACTGTTTCAGGGCAAGAGATTGTGTTTTAGACTAAAAGGTAATGCATTAAAAGAAGAATCTTTACTTTGAAACTCTGTTCTTTACCTTCTTCACACTATGAAACAGCTTTGTATTCGCCTTAAACACTGTTTCAGGGCAAGAGATTGTGTTTTAGACTAAAAGGTAATGCATTATAAGAAGAATCTTTACTTTGAAACTCTGTTCTTTACCTTTTTCACACTATGAAACAGCTTTGTGTTCACCTTAAACAATGTTTCAGGGCAAGAGATTGTGTTTTAGACTAAAAGGTATTGCATTATAAGAAGAATCTTTACTTTGAAACTGTTCTTTACCTTTTTCACACTATGAAACAGCTTTGTATTCAACTTAAACACTGTTTCAGGGCAAGAGATTGTGTTTTAGACTAAAAGAGACTGCATTATAAGAAGAATCTTTACTTTGAAACTGTTTACCTTTTTCACACTATTAAACAGCTTTGTATTCAACTTAAACACTGTTTCAGGGCAAGAGATTGTGTTTTAGACTAAAAGGTAATGCATTATAAGAAGAATCTTTACTTTGAAACTCTGTTCTTTACCTTCTTCACACTATGAAACAGCTTTGTATTCGCCTTAAACACTGTTTCAGGGCAAGAGATTGTGTTTTAGACTAAAAGGTAATGCATTATAAGAAGAATCTTTACTTTGAAACTCTGTTCTTTACCTTCTTCACACTATGAAACAGCATTGTATTCGCCTTAAACACTGTTTCAGGGCAAGAGATTGTGTTTTAGACTAAAAGGGAATGCATTATATGAAGAATCTTTACTTTGAAACTCTGTTCTTTACCTTTTTCACACTATGAAACAGCTTTGTATTCACTTAAACAATGTATCAAGGCAAGAGATTGTGTTTTAGACTAAAAGAGACTGCATTATAAGAAGAATCTTTACTTTGAAACTCTGTTCTTTACCTTCTTCACACTATGAAACAGCTTTGTATTCGCCTTAAACACTGTTTCAGGGCAAGAGATTGTGTTTTAGACTAAAAGGGAATGCATTATAAGAAGAATCTTTACTTTGAAACTCTGTTCTTTACCTTTTTCACACTATGAAACAGCTTTGTATTCAACTTAAACACTGTTTCAGGGCAAGAGATTGTGTTTTAGACTAAAAGAGACTGCATTATAAGAAGAATCTTTACTTTGAAACTCTGTTCTTTACCTTCTTCACACTATGAAACAGCTTTGTATTCGCCTTAAACACTGTTTCAGGGCAAGAGATTGTGTTTTAGACTAAAAGGGAATGCATTATAAGAAGAATCTTTACTTTGAAACTCTGTTCTTTACCTTTTTCACACTATGAAACAGCTTTGTATTCAACTTAAACACTGTTTCAGGGCAAGAGATTGTGTTTTAGACTAAAAGAGACTGCATTATAAGAAGAATCTTTACTTTGAAACTCTGTTCTTTACCTTTTTCACACTATGAAACAGCTTTGTATTCACCTTAAACACTGTTTCAGGGCAAGAGATTGTGTTTTAGACTAAAAGAGACTGCATTATAAGAAGAATCTTTACTTTGAAACTCTGTTCTTTACCTTTTTCACACTATGAAACAGCTTTGTATTCAACTTAAACACTGTTTCAGGGCAAGAGATTGTGTTTTAGACTAAAAGGTAATGCATTATAAGAAGAATCTTTGCTTTGAAACTCTGTTCTTTACCTTCTTCACACTATGAAACAGCTTTGTATTCACCTTAAACACTGTTTCAGGGCAAGAGATTGTGTTTTAGACTAAAAGGGAATGCATTATAAGAAGAATCTTTACTTTGAAACTCTGTTCTTTACCTTTTTCACACTATGAAACAGCTTTGTATTCACCTTAAACACTGTTTCAGGGCAAGAGATTGTGTTTTAGACTAAAAGGTAATGCATTATAAGAAGAATCTTTACTTTGAAACTGTTCTTTACCTTTTTCACACTATGAAACAGCTTTGTATTCAACTTAAACACTGTTTCAGGGCAAGAGATTGTGTTTTAGACTAAAAGGTAATGCATTATAAGAAGAATCTTTACTTTGAAACTCTGTTCTTTACCTTCTTCACACTATGAAACAGCTTTGTATTCGCCTTAAACACTGTTTCAGGGCAAAAGATTGTGTTTCAGACTAAAAGGTAATGCATTATAAGAAGAATCTTTACTTTGAAAGTCTGTTCTTTACCTTCTTCACACTATGAAACAGCATTGTATTCGCCTTAAACACTGTTTCAGGACAAGAGATTGTGTTTTAGACTAAAAGGGATTGCATTATAAGAAGAATCTTTACTTTGAAACTCTGTTCTTTACCTTTTTCACACTATGAAACAGCTTTGTATTCACTTAAACAATGTATCAAGGCAAGAGATTGTGTTTTAGACTAAAAGAGACTGCATTATAAGAAGAATCTTCACTTTGAAACTCTGTTCTTTACCTTTTTCACACTATGAAACAGCTTTGTATTCACCATAAACACTGTTTCAGGGCAAGAGATTGTGTTTTAGACTAAAAGGTAATGCATTATAAGAAAAATCTTTACTTTGAAACTCTGTTCTTTACCTTTTTCACACTATGAAACAGCTTTGTATTCACTTAAACAATGTATCAAGGCAAGAGATTGTGTTTTAGACTAAAAGAGACTGCATTATAAGAAGAATCTTTACTTTGAAACTCTGTTCTTTACCTTCTTCACACTATGAAACAGCTTTGTATTCACCTTAAACACTGTTTCAGGGCAAGAGATTGTGTTTTAGACTAAAAGAGACTGCATTATAAGAAGAATCTTTACTTTGAAACTGTTCTTTACCTTTTTCACACTATGAAACAGCTTTGTATTCAACTTAAACACTGTTTCAGGGCAAGAGATTGTGTTTTAGACTAAAAGGTAATGCATTATAAGAAGAATCTTTACTTTGAAACTCTGTTCTTTACCTTCTTCACACTATGAAACAGCTTTGTATTCGCCTTAAACACTGTTTCAGGGCAAGAGATTGTGTTTTAGACTAAAAGGTAATGCATTATAAGAAGAATCTTTACTTTGAAACTCTGTTCTTTACCTTTTTCACACTATGAAACAGCTTTGTGTTCACCTTAAACAATGTTTCAGGGCAAGAGATTGTGTTTTAGACTAAAAGGTATTGCATTATAAGAAGAATCTTTACTTTGAAACTGTTCTTTACCTTTTTCACACTATGAAACAGCTTTGTATTCAACTTAAACACTGTTTCAGGGCAAGAGATTGTGTTTTAGACTAAAAGAGACTGCATTATAAGAAGAATCTTTACTTTGAAACTGTTTACCTTTTTCACACTATTAAACAGCTTTGTATTCAACTTAAACACTGTTTCAGGGCAAGAGATTGTGTTTTAGACTAAAAGGTAATGCATTATAAGAAGAATCTTTACTTTGAAACTCTGTTCTTTACCTTCTTCACACTATGAAACAGCTTTGTATTCGCCTTAAACACTGTTTCAGGGCAAGAGATTGTGTTTTAGACTAAAAGGTAATGCATTATAAGAAGAATCTTTACTTTGAAACTCTGTTCTTTACCTTCTTCACACTATGAAACAGCATTGTATTCGCCTTAAACACTGTTTCAGGGCAAGAGATTGTGTTTTAGACTAAAAGGGAATGCATTATATGAAGAATCTTTACTTTGAAACTCTGTTCTTTACCTTTTTCACACTATGAAACAGCTTTGTATTCACTTAAACAATGTATCAAGGCAAGAGATTGTGTTTTAGAGTAAAAGAGACTGCATTATAAGAAGAATCTTTACTTTGAAACTCTGTTCTTTACCTTCTTCACACTATGAAACAGCTTTGTATTCGCCTTAAACACTGTTTCAGGGCAAGAGATTGTGTTTTAGACTAAAAGGGAATGCATTATAAGAAGAATCTTTACTTTGAAACTCTGTTCTTTACCTTTTTCACACTATGAAACAGCTTTGTATTCAACTTAAACACTGTTTCAGGGCAAGAGATTGTGTTTTAGACTAAAAGAGACTGCATTATAAGAAGAATCTTTACTTTGAAACTCTGTTCTTTACCTTTTTCACACTATGAAACAGCTTTGTATTCACCTTAAACACTGTTTCAGGGCAAGAGATTGTGTTTTAGACTAAAAGAGACTGCATTATAAGAAGAATCTTTACTTTGAAACTCTGTTCTTTACCTTTTTCACACTATGAAACAGCTTTGTATTCAACTTAAACACTGTTTCAGGGCAAGAGATTGTGTTTTAGACTAAAAGGTAATGCATTATAAGAAGAATCTTTACTTTGAAACTCTGTTCTTTACCTTCTTCACACTATGAAACAGCTTTGTATTCACCTTAAACACTGTTTCAGGGCAAGAGATTGTGTTTTAGACTAAAAGGGAATGCATTATAAGAAGAATCTTTACTTTGAAACTCTGTTCTTTACCTTTTTCACACTATGAAACAGCTTTGTATTCACCTTAAACACTGTTTCAGGGCAAGAGATTGTGTTTTAGACTAAAAGGTAATGCATTATAAGAAGAATCTTTACTTTGAAACTGTTCTTTACCTTTTTCACACTATGAAACAGCTTTGTATTCAACTTAAACACTGTTTCAGGGCAAGAGATTGTGTTTTAGACTAAAAGGTAATGCATTATAAGAAGAATCTTTACTTTGAAACTCTGTTCTTTACCTTCTTCACACTATGAAACAGCTTTGTATTCGCCTTAAACACTGTTTCAGGGCAAAAGATTGTGTTTCAGACTAAAAGGTAATGCATTATAAGAAGAATCTTTACTTTGAAAGTCTGTTCTTTACCTTCTTCACACTATGAAACAGCATTGTATTCGCCTTAAACACTGTTTCAGGACAAGAGATTGTGTTTTAGACTAAAAGGGATTGCATTATAAGAAGAATCTTTACTTTGAAACTCTGTTCTTTACCTTTTTCACACTATGAAACAGCTTTGTATTCACTTAAACAATGTATCAAGGCAAGAGATTGTGTTTTAGACTAAAAGAGACTGCATTATAAGAAGAATCTTCACTTTGAAACTCTGTTCTTTACCTTTTTCACACTATGAAACAGCTTTGTATTCACCTTAAACACTGTTTCAGGGCAAGAGCTTGTGTTTTAGACTAAAAGGGAATGCATTATAAGAAGAATCTTTACTTTGAAACTCTGTTCTTTACCTTTTTCACACTATGAAACAGCTTTGTATTCACCTTAAACACTGTTTCAGGGCAAGAGATTGTGTTTTAGACTAAAAGGTAATGCATTATAAGAAAAATCTTTACTTTGAAACTCTGTTCTTTACCTTTTTCACACTATGAAACAGCTTTGTATTCAACTTAAACACTGTTTCAGGGCAAGAGATTGTGTTTTAGACTAAAAGGTAATGCATTATAAGAAGAATCTTTACTTTGAAACTCTGTTCTTTACCTTCTTCACACTATGAAACAGCATTGTATTCGCCTTAAACACTGTTTCAGGGCAAGAGATTGTGTTTTAGACTAAAAGGGAATGCATTATATGAAGAATCTTTACTTTGAAACTCTGTTCTTTACCTTTTTCACACTATGAAACAGCTTTGTATTCACTTAAACAATGTAACAAGGCAAGAGATTGTGTTTTAGAATAAAAGAGACTGCATTATAAGAAGAATCTTGACTTTGAAACTCTGTTCTTTACCTTTTTCACACTATGAAACAGCTTTGTATTCACCTTAAACACTGTTTCAGGGCAAGAGCTTGTGTTTTAGACTAAAAGGGAATGCATTATAAGAAGAATCTTTACTTTGAAACTCTGTTCTTTACCTTCTTCACACTATGAAACAGCTTTGTATTCACCTTAAACACTGTTTCAGGGCAAGAGATTGTGTTTTAGACTAAAAGAGACTGCATTATAAGAAGAATCTTTACTTTGAAACTGTTCTTTACCTTTTTCACACTATGAAACAGCTTTGTATTCAACTTAAACACTATTTCAGGGCAAGAGATTGTGTTTTAGACTAAAAGGTAATGCATTATAAGAAGAATCTTTACTTTGAAACTCTGTTCTTTACCTTCTTCACACTATGAAACAGCTTTGTATTCGCCTTAAACACTGTTTCAGGGCAAGAGATTGTGTTTTAGACTAAAAGGTAATGCATTATAAGAAGAATCTTTACTTTGAAACTCTGTTCTTTACCTTTTTCACACTATGAAACAGCTTTGTGTTCACCTTAAACAATGTTTCAGGGCAAGAGATTGTGTTTTAGACTAAAAGGTATTGCATTATAAGAAGAATCTTTACTTTGAAACTGTTCTTTACCTTTTTCACACTATGAAACAGCTTTGTATTCAACTTAAACACTGTTTCAGGGCAAGAGATTGTGTTTTAGACTAAAAGAGACTGCATTATAAGAAGAATCTTTACTTTGAAACTGTTTACCTTTTTCACACTATTAAACAGCTTTGTATTCAACTTAAACACTGTTTCAGGGCAAGAGATTGTGTTTTAGACTAAAAGGTAATGCATTATAAGAAGAATCTTTACTTTGAAACTCTGTTCTTTACCTTCTTCACACTATGATACAGCTTTGTATTCGCCTTAAACACTGTTTCAGGGCAAGAGATTGTGTTTTAGACTAAAAGGTAATGCATTATAAGAAGAATCTTTACTTTGAAACTCTGTTCTTTACCTTCTTCACACTATGAAACAGCATTGTATTCGCCTTAAACACTGTTTCAGGGCAAGAGATTGTGTTTTAGACTAAAAGGGAATGCATTATATGAAGAATCTTTACTTTGAAACTCTGTTCTTTACCTTTTTCACACTATGAAACAGCTTTGTATTCACTTAAACAATGTATCAAGGCAAGAGATTGTGTTTTAGACTAAAAGAGACTGCATTATAAGAAGAATCTTTACTTTGAAACTCTGTTCTTTACCTTCTTCACACTATGAAACAGCTTTGTATTCGCCTTAAACACTGTTTCAGGGCAAGAGATTGTGTTTTAGACTAAAAGGGAATGCATTATAAGAAGAATCTTTACTTTGAAACTCTGTTCTTTACCTTTTTCACACTATGAAACAGCTTTGTATTCAACTTAAACACTGTTTCAGGGCAAGAGATTGTGTTTTAGACTAAAAGGTAATGCATTATAAGAAGAATCTTTACTTTGAAACTCTGTTCTTTACCTTCTTCACACTATGAAACAGCTTTGTATTCACCTTAAACACTGTTTCAGGGCAAGAGATTGTGTTTTAGACTAAAAGGGAATGCATTATAAGAAGAATCTTTACTTTGAAACTCTGTTCTTTACCTTTTTCACACTATGAAACAGCTTTGTATTCACCTTAAACACTGTTTCAGAGCAAGAGATTGTGTTTTAGACTAAAAGGTAATGCATTATAAGAAGAATCTTTACTTTGAAACTGTTCTTTACCTTTTTCACACTATGAAACAGCTTTGTATTCAACTTAAACACTGTTTCAGGGCAAGAGATTGTGTTTTAGACTAAAAGGTAATGCATTATAAGAAGAATCTTTACTTTGAAACTCTGTTCTTTACCTTTTTCACACTATGAAACAGCTTTGCATTCAACTTAAACACTGTTTCAGGGCAAGAGATTGTGTTTTAGACTAAAAGAGACTGCATTATAAGAAGAATCTTTATTTTGAAACTCTGTTCTTTACCTTTTTCACACTATGAAACAGCTTTATATTCAACTTTAACACTGTTTCAGGGCAAGAGATTGTGTTTTAGACTAAAAGGTAATGCATTATAAGAAGAATCTTTACTTTGAAACTCTGTTCTTTACCTTTTTCACACTATGAAACAGCTTTGTATTCACCTTAAACACTGTTTCAGGGCAAGAGATTGTGTTTTAGACTAAAAGGTAATGCATTATAAGAAAAATCTTTACTTTGAAACTCTGTTCTTTACCTTTTTCACACTATGAAACAGCTTTGTATTCAACTTAAACACTGTTTCAGGGCAAGAGATTGTGTTTTAGACTAAAAGGTAATGCATTATAAGAAGAATCTTTACTTTGAAACTCTGTTCTTTACCTTCTTCACACTATGAAACAGCATTGTATTCGCCTTAAACACTGTTTCAGGGCAAGAGATTGTGTTTTAGACTAAAAGGGAATGCATTATATGAAGAATCTTTACTTTGAAACTCTGTTCTTTACCTTTTTCACACTATGAAACAGCTTTGTATTCACTTAAACAATGTAACAAGGCAAGAGATTGTGTTTTAGAATAAAAGAGACTGCATTATAAGAAGAATCTTGACTTTGAAACTCTGTTCTTTACCTTTTTCACACTATGAAACAGCTTTGTATTCACCTTAAACACTGTTTCAGGGCAAGAGCTTGTGTTTTAGACTAAAAGGGAATGCATTATAAGAAGAATCTTTACTTTGAAACTCTGTTCTTTACCTTTTTCACACTATGAAACAGCTTTGTATTCAACTTAAACACTGTTTCAGGGCAAGAGATTGTGATTTAGACTAAAAGAGACTGCATTATAAGAAGAATCTTTACTTTGAAACTCTGTTCTTTACCTTCTTCACACTATGAAACAGCATTGTATTCGCCTTAAACACTGTTTCAGGGCAAGAGATTGTGTTTTAGACTAAAAGGGAATGCATTATATGAAGAATCTTTACTTTGAAACTCTGTTCTTTACCTTTTTCACACTATGAAACAGCTTTGTATTCACTTAAACAATGTAACAAGGCAAGAGATTGTGTTTTAGAATAAAAGAGACTGCATTATAAGAAGAATCTTGACTTTGAAACTCTGTTCTTTACCTTTTTCACACTATGAAACAGCTTTGTATTCACCTTAAACACTGTTTCAGGGCAAGAGCTTGTGTTTTAGACTAAAAGGGAATGCATTATAAGAAGAATCTTTACTTTGAAACTCTGTTCTTTACCTTTTTCACACTATGAAACAGCTTTGTATTCAACTTAAACACTGTTTCAGGGCAAGAGATTGTGATTTAGACTAAAAGAGACTGCATTATAAGAAGAATCTTTACTTTGAAACTCTGTTCTTTACCTTTTTCACACTATGAAACAGCTTTGTATTCACCTTAAACACTGTTTCAGGGCAAGAGATTGTGTTTTAGACTAAAAGAGACTGCATTATAAGAAGAATCTTTACTTTGAAACTCTGTTCTTTACCTTTTTCACACTATGAAACAGCTTTGTATTCAACTTAAACACTGTTTCAGGGCAAGAGATTGTGTTTTAGACTAAAAGGTAATGCATTATAAGAAGAATCTTTACTTGGAAACTGTTCTTTACCTTTTTCACACTATGAAACAGCTTTGTATTCGCCTTAAACACTGTTTCAGGGCAAGAGATTGTGTTTTAGACTAAAAGGGAATGCATTATAAGAAGAATCTTTACTTTGAAACTCTGTTCTTTACCTTTTTCACACTATGAAACAGCTTTGTATTCACCTTAAACACTGTTTCAGGGCAAGAGATTGTGTTTTAGACTAAAAGGTAATGCATTATAAGAAGAATCTTTACTTTGAAACTGTTCTTTACCTTTTTCACACTATGAAACAGCTTTGTATTCAACTTAAACACTGTTTCAGGGCAAGAGATTGTGTTTTAGACTAAAAGGTAATGCATTATAAGAAGAATCTTTACTTTGAAACTCTGTTCTTTACCTTCTTCACACTATGAAACAGCTTTGTATTCGCCTTAAACACTGTTTCAGGGCAAAAGATTGTGTTTCAGACTAAAAGGTAATGCATTATAAGAAGAATCTTTACTTTGAAAGTCTGTTCTTTACCTTCTTCACACTATGAAACAGCATTGTATTCGCCTTAAACACTGTTTCAGGACAAGAGATTGTGTTTTAGACTAAAAGGGATTGCATTATAAGAAGAATCTTTACTTTGAAACTCTGTTCTTTACCTTTTTCACACTATGAAACAGCTTTGTATTCACCTTAAACACTGTTTCAGGGCAAGAGATTGTGTTTTAGACTAAAAGAGACTGCATTATAAGAAGAATCTTTACTTTGAAGCTCTGTTCTTTACCTTTTTCACACTATGAAACAGCTTTGTATTCAACTTAAACACTGTTTCAGGGCAAGAGATTGTGTTTTAGACTAAAAGGTAATGCATTATAAGAAGAATCTTTACTTTGAAACTCTGTTCTTTACCTTCTTCACAGTATGAAACAGCTTTGTATTCACCTTAAACACTGTTTCAGGGCAAGAGATTGTGTTTTAGACTAAAAGGTAATGCATTATAAGAAGAATCTTTACTTTGAAACTCTGTTCTTTACCTTTTTCACACTATGAAACAGCTTTGTATTCACCTTAAACACTGTGTCAGGGCAAGAGATTGTGTTTTAGACTAAAAGGTAATGCATTATAAGAAGAATCTTTACTTTGAAACTGTTCTTTACCTTTTTCACACTATGAAACAGCTTTGTATTCACCTTAAACACTGTTTCAGGGCAAGAGATTGTGTTTTAGACTAAAAGAGACTGCATTATAAGAAGAATCTTTACTTTGAAACTGTTCTTTACCTTTTTCACACTATGAAACAGCTTTGTATTCAACTTAAACACTGTTTCAGGGCAAGAGATTGTGTTTTAGACTAAAAGGTAATGCATTATAAGAAGAATCTTTACTTTGAAACTCTGTTCTTTACCTTCTTCACACTATGAAACAGCTTTGTATTCGCCTTAAACACTGTTTCAGGGCAAGAGATTGTGTTTTAGACTAAAAGGTAATGCATTATAAGAAGAATCTTTACTTTGAAACTCTGTTCTTTACCTTTTTCACACTATGAAACAGCTTTGTGTTCACCTTAAACAATGTTTCAGGGCAAGAGATTGTGTTTTAGACTAAAAGGTATTGCATTATAAGAAGAATCTTTACTTTGAAACTGTTCTTTACCTTTTTCACACTATGAAACAGCTTTGTATTCAACTTAAACACTGTTTCAGGGCAAGAGATTGTGTTTTAGACTAAAAGAGACTGCATTATAAGAAGAATCTTTACTTTGAAACTGTTTACCTTTTTCACACTATTAAACAGCTTTGTATTCAACTTAAACACTGTTTCAGGGCAAGAGATTGTGTTTTAGACTAAAAGGTAATGCATTATAAGAAGAATCTTTACTTTGAAACTCTGTTCTTTACCTTCTTCACACTATGAAACAGCTTTGTATTCGCCTTAAACACTGTTTCAGGGCAAGAGATTGTGTTTTAGACTAAAAGGTAATGCATTATAAGAAGAATCTTTACTTTGAAACTCTGTTCTTTACCTTCTTCACACTATGAAACAGCATTGTATTCGCCTTAAACACTGTTTCAGGGCAAGAGATTGTGTTTTAGACTAAAAGGGAATGCATTATATGAAGAATCTTTACTTTGAAACTCTGTTCTTTACCTTTTTCACACTATGAAACAGCTTTGTATTCACTTAAACAATGTATCAAGGCAAGAGATTGTGTTTTAGACTAAAAGAGACTGCATTATAAGAAGAATCTTTACTTTGAAACTCTGTTCTTTACCTTCTTCACACTATGAAACAGCTTTGTATTCGCCTTAAACACTGTTTCAGGGCAAGAGATTGTGTTTTAGACTAAAAGGGAATGCATTATAAGAAGAATCTTTACTTTGAAACTCTGTTCTTTACCTTTTTCACACTATGAAACAGCTTTGTATTCAACTTAAACACTGTTTCAGGGCAAGAGATTGTGTTTTAGACTAAAAGAGACTGCATTATAAGAAGAATCTTTACTTTGAAACTCTGTTCTTTACCTTTTTCACACTATGAAACAGCTTTGTATTCACCTTAAACACTGTTTCAGGGCAAGAGATTGTGTTTTAGACTAAAAGAGACTGCATTATAAGAAGAATCTTTACTTTGAAACTCTGTTCTTTACCTTTTTCACACTATGAAACAGCTTTGTATTCAACTTAAACACTGTTTCAGGGCAAGAGATTGTGTTTTAGACTAAAAGGTAATGCATTATAAGAAGAATCTTTACTTTGAAACTCTGTTCTTTACCTTCTTCACACTATGAAACAGCTTTGTATTCACCTTAAACACTGTTTCAGGGCAAGAGATTGTGTTTTAGACTAAAAGGGAATGCATTATAAGAAGAATCTTTACTTTGAAACTCTGTTCTTTACCTTTTTCACACTATGAAACAGCTTTGTATTCACCTTAAACACTGTTTCAGGGCAAGAGATTGTGTTTTAGACTAAAAGGTAATGCATTATAAGAAGAATCTTTACTTTGAAACTGTTCTTTACCTTTTTCACACTATGAAACAGCTTTGTATTCAACTTAAACACTGTTTCAGGGCAAGAGATTGTGTTTTAGACTAAAAGGTAATGCATTATAAGAAGAATCTTTACTTTGAAACTCTGTTCTTTACCTTCTTCACACTATGAAACAGCTTTGTATTCGCCTTAAACACTGTTTCAGGGCAAAAGATTGTGTTTCAGACTAAAAGGTAATGCATTATAAGAAGAATCTTTACTTTGAAAGTCTGTTCTTTACCTTCTTCACACTATGAAACAGCATTGTATTCGCCTTAAACACTGTTTCAGGACAAGAGATTGTGTTTTAGACTAAAAGGGATTGCATTATAAGAAGAATCTTTACTTTGAAACTCTGTTCTTTACCTTTTTCACACTATGAAACAGCTTTGTATTCACTTAAACAATGTATCAAGGCAAGAGATTGTGTTTTAGACTAAAAGAGACTGCATTATAAGAAGAATCTTCACTTTGAAACTCTGTTCTTTACCTTTTTCACACTATGAAACAGCTTTGTATTCACCTTAAACACTGTTTCAGGGCAAGAGCTTGTGTTTTAGACTAAAAGGGAATGCATTATAAGAAGAATCTTTACTTTGAAACTCTGTTCTTTACCTTTTTCACACTATGAAACAGCTTTGTATTCACCTTAAACACTGTTTCAGGGCAAGAGATTGTGTTTTAGACTAAAAGGTAATGCATTATAAGAAAAATCTTTACTTTGAAACTCTGTTCTTTACCTTTTTCACACTATGAAACAGCTTTGTATTCAACTTAAACACTGTTTCAGGGCAAGAGATTGTGTTTTAGACTAAAAGGTAATGCATTATAAGAAGAATCTTTACTTTGAAACTCTGTTCTTTACCTTCTTCACACTATGAAACAGCATTGTATTCGCCTTAAACACTGTTTCAGGGCAAGAGATTGTGTTTTAGACTAAAAGGGAATGCATTATATGAAGAATCTTTACTTTGAAACTCTGTTCTTTACCTTTTTCACACTATGAAACAGCTTTGTATTCACTTAAACAATGTAACAAGGCAAGAGATTGTGTTTTAGAATAAAAGAGACTGCATTATAAGAAGAATCTTGACTTTGAAACTCTGTTCTTTACCTTTTTCACACTATGAAACAGCTTTGTATTCACCTTAAACACTGTTTCAGGGCAAGAGCTTGTGTTTTAGACTAAAAGGGAATGCATTATAAGAAGAATCTTTACTTTGAAACTCTGTTCTTTACCTTCTTCACACTATGAAACAGCTTTGTATTCACCTTAAACACTGTTTCAGGGCAAGAGATTGTGTTTTAGACTAAAAGAGACTGCATTATAAGAAGAATCTTTACTTTGAAACTGTTCTTTACCTTTTTCACACTATGAAACAGCTTTGTATTCAACTTAAACACTATTTCAGGGCAAGAGATTGTGTTTTAGACTAAAAGGTAATGCATTATAAGAAGAATCTTTACTTTGAAACTCTGTTCTTTACCTTCTTCACACTATGAAACAGCTTTGTATTCGCCTTAAACACTGTTTCAGGGCAAGAGATTGTGTTTTAGACTAAAAGGTAATGCATTATAAGAAGAATCTTTACTTTGAAACTCTGTTCTTTACCTTTTTCACACTATGAAACAGCTTTGTGTTCACCTTAAACAATGTTTCAGGGCAAGAGATTGTGTTTTAGACTAAAAGGTATTGCATTATAAGAAGAATCTTTACTTTGAAACTGTTCTTTACCTTTTTCACACTATGAAACAGCTTTGTATTCAACTTAAACACTGTTTCAGGGCAAGAGATTGTGTTTTAGACTAAAAGAGACTGCATTATAAGAAGAATCTTTACTTTGAAACTGTTTACCTTTTTCACACTATTAAACAGCTTTGTATTCAACTTAAACACTGTTTCAGGGCAAGAGATTGTGTTTTAGACTAAAAGGTAATGCATTATAAGAAGAATCTTTACTTTGAAACTCTGTTCTTTACCTTCTTCACACTATGATACAGCTTTGTATTCGCCTTAAACACTGTTTCAGGGCAAGAGATTGTGTTTTAGACTAAAAGGTAATGCATTATAAGAAGAATCTTTACTTTGAAACTCTGTTCTTTACCTTCTTCACACTATGAAACAGCATTGTATTCGCCTTAAACACTGTTTCAGGGCAAGAGATTGTGTTTTAGACTAAAAGGGAATGCATTATATGAAGAATCTTTACTTTGAAACTCTGTTCTTTACCTTTTTCACACTATGAAACAGCTTTGTATTCACTTAAACAATGTATCAAGGCAAGAGATTGTGTTTTAGACTAAAAGAGACTGCATTATAAGAAGAATCTTTACTTTGAAACTCTGTTCTTTACCTTCTTCACACTATGAAACAGCTTTGTATTCGCCTTAAACACTGTTTCAGGGCAAGAGATTGTGTTTTAGACTAAAAGGGAATGCATTATAAGAAGAATCTTTACTTTGAAACTCTGTTCTTTACCTTTTTCACACTATGAAACAGCTTTGTATTCAACTTAAACACTGTTTCAGGGCAAGAGATTGTGTTTTAGACTAAAAGGTAATGCATTATAAGAAGAATCTTTACTTTGAAACTCTGTTCTTTACCTTCTTCACACTATGAAACAGCTTTGTATTCACCTTAAACACTGTTTCAGGGCAAGAGATTGTGTTTTAGACTAAAAGGGAATGCATTATAAGAAGAATCTTTACTTTGAAACTCTGTTCTTTACCTTTTTCACACTATGAAACAGCTTTGTATTCACCTTAAACACTGTTTCAGAGCAAGAGATTGTGTTTTAGACTAAAAGGTAATGCATTATAAGAAGAATCTTTACTTTGAAACTGTTCTTTACCTTTTTCACACTATGAAACAGCTTTGTATTCAACTTAAACACTGTTTCAGGGCAAGAGATTGTGTTTTAGACTAAAAGGTAATGCATTATAAGAAGAATCTTTACTTTGAAACTCTGTTCTTTACCTTTTTCACACTATGAAACAGCTTTGCATTCAACTTAAACACTGTTTCAGGGCAAGAGATTGTGTTTTAGACTAAAAGAGACTGCATTATAAGAAGAATCTTTATTTTGAAACTCTGTTCTTTACCTTTTTCACACTATGAAACAGCTTTATATTCAACTTTAACACTGTTTCAGGGCAAGAGATTGTGTTTTAGACTAAAAGGTAATGCATTATAAGAAGAATCTTTACTTTGAAACTCTGTTCTTTACCTTTTTCACACTATGAAACAGCTTTGTATTCACCTTAAACACTGTTTCAGGGCAAGAGATTGTGTTTTAGACTAAAAGGTAATGCATTATAAGAAAAATCTTTACTTTGAAACTCTGTTCTTTACCTTTTTCACACTATGAAACAGCTTTGTATTCAACTTAAACACTGTTTCAGGGCAAGAGATTGTGTTTTAGACTAAAAGGTAATGCATTATAAGAAGAATCTTTACTTTGAAACTCTGTTCTTTACCTTCTTCACACTATGAAACAGCATTGTATTCGCCTTAAACACTGTTTCAGGGCAAGAGATTGTGTTTTAGACTAAAAGGGAATGCATTATATGAAGAATCTTTACTTTGAAACTCTGTTCTTTACCTTTTTCACACTATGAAACAGCTTTGTATTCACTTAAACAATGTAACAAGGCAAGAGATTGTGTTTTAGAATAAAAGAGACTGCATTATAAGAAGAATCTTGACTTTGAAACTCTGTTCTTTACCTTTTTCACACTATGAAACAGCTTTGTATTCACCTTAAACACTGTTTCAGGGCAAGAGCTTGTGTTTTAGACTAAAAGGGAATGCATTATAAGAAGAATCTTTACTTTGAAACTCTGTTCTTTACCTTTTTCACACTATGAAACAGCTTTGTATTCAACTTAAACACTGTTTCAGGGCAAGAGATTGTGATTTAGACTAAAAGAGACTGCATTATAAGAAGAATCTTTACTTTGAAACTCTGTTCTTTACCTTTTTCACACTATGAAACAGCTTTGTATTCACCTTAAACACTGTTTCAGGGCAAGAGATTGTGTTTTAGACTAAAAGAGACTGCATTATAAGAAGAATCTTTACTTTGAAACTCTGTTCTTTACCTTTTTCACACTATGAAACAGCTTTGTATTCAACTTAAACACTGTTTCAGGGCAAGAGATTGTGTTTTAGACTAAAAGGTAATGCATTATAAGAAGAATCTTTACTTGGAAACTGTTCTTTACCTTCTTCACACTATGAAACAGCTTTGTATTCGCCTTAAACACTGTTTCAGGGCAAGAGATTGTGTTTTAGACTAAAAGGGAATGCATTATAAGAAGAATCTTTACTTTGAAACTCTGTTCTTTACCTTTTTCACACTATGAAACAGCTTTGTATTCACCTTAAACACTGTTTCAGGGCAAGAGATTGTGTTTTAGACTAAAAGGTAATGCATTATAAGAAGAATCTTTACTTTGAAACTGTTCTTTACCTTTTTCACACTATGAAACAGCTTTGTATTCAACTTAAACACTGTTTCAGGGCAAGAGATTGTGTTTTAGACTAAAAGGTAATGCATTATAAGAAGAATCTTTACTTTGAAACTCTGTTCTTTACCTTCTTCACACTATGAAACAGCTTTGTATTCGCCTTAAACACTGTTTCAGGGCAAAAGATTGTGTTTCAGACTAAAAGGTAATGCATTATAAGAAGAATCTTTACTTTGAAAGTCTGTTCTTTACCTTCTTCACACTATGAAACAGCATTGTATTCGCCTTAAACACTGTTTCAGGACAAGAGATTGTGTTTTAGACTAAAAGGGATTGCATTATAAGAAGAATCTTTACTTTGAAACTCTGTTCTTTACCTTTTTCACACTATGAAACAGCTTTGTATTCACCTTAAACACTGTTTCAGGGCAAGAGATTGTGTTTTAGACTAAAAGAGACTGCATTATAAGAAGAATCTTTACTTTGAAGCTCTGTTCTTTACCTTTTTCACACTATGAAACAGCTTTGTATTCAACTTAAACACTGTTTCAGGGCAAGAGATTGTGTTTTAGACTAAAAGGTAATGCATTATAAGAAGAATCTTTACTTTGAAACTCTGTTCTTTACCTTCTTCACAGTATGAAACAGCTTTGTATTCACCTTAAACACTGTTTCAGGGCAAGAGATTGTGTTTTAGACTAAAAGGTAATGCATTATAAGAAGAATCTTTACTTTGAAACTCTGTTCTTTACCTTTTTCACACTATGAAACAGCTTTGTATTCACCTTAAACACTGTGTCAGGGCAAGAGATTGTGTTTTAGACTAAAAGGTAATGCATTATAAGAAGAATCTTTACTTTGAAACTGTTCTTTACCTTTTTCACACTATGAAACAGCTTTGTATTCAACTTAAACACTGTTTCAGGGCAAGAGATTGTGTTTTAGACTAAAAGGTAATGCATTATAAGAAGAATCTTTACTTTGAAACTCTGTTCTTTACCTTCTTCACACTATGAAACAGCTTTGTATTCGCCTTAAACACTGTTTCAGGGCAAAAGATTGTGTTTCAGACTAAAAGGTAATGCATTATAAGAAGAATCTTTACTTTGAAAGTCTGTTCTTTACCTTCTTCACACTATGAAACAGCATTGTATTCGCCTTAAACACTGTTTCAGGACAAGAGATTGTGTTTTAGACTAAAAGGGATTGCATTATAAGAAGAATCTTTACTTTGAAACTCTGTTCTTTACCTTTTTCACACTATGAAACAGCTTTGTATTCACTTAAACAATGTATCAAGGCAAGAGATTGTGTTTTAGACTAAAAGAGACTGCATTATAAGAAGAATCTTCACTTTGAAACTCTGTTCTTTACCTTTTTCACACTATGAAACAGCTTTGTATTCACCTTAAACACTGTTTCAGGGCAAGAGCTTGTGTTTTAGACTAAAAGGGAATGCATTATAAGAAGAATCTTTACTTTGAAACTCTGTTCTTTACCTTTTTCACACTATGAAACAGCTTTGCATTCAACTTAAACACTGTTTCAGGGCAAGAGATTGTGTTTTAGAGTAAAAGAGACTGCATTATAAGAAGAATCTTTATTTTGAAACTCTGTTCTTTACCTTTTTCACACTATGAAACAGCTTTATATTCAACTTTAAAACTGTTTCAGGGCAAGAGATTGTGTTTTAGACTAAAAGGTAATGCATTATAAGAAGAATCTTTACTTTGAAACTCTGTTCTTTACCTTTTTCACACTATGAAACAGCTTTGTATTCACCTTAAACACTGTTTCAGGGCAAGAGATTGTGTTTTAGACTAAAAGGTAATGCATTATAAGAAAAATCTTTACTTTGAAACTCTGTTCTTTACCTTTTTCACACTATGAAACAGCTTTGTATTCAACTTAAACACTGTTTCAGGGCAAGAGATTGTGTTTTAGACTAAAAGGTAATGCATTATAAGAAGAATCTTTACTTTGAAACTCTGTTCTTTACCTTCTTCACACTATGAAACAGCATTGTATTCGCCTTAAACACTGTTTCAGGGCAAGAGATTGTGTTTTAGACTAAAAGGGATTGCATTATAAGAAGAATCTTTACTTTGAAACTCTGTTCTTTACCTTTTTCACACTATGAAACAGCTTTGTATTCACTTAAACAATGTATCAAGGCAAGAGATTGTGTTTTAGACTAAAAGAGACTGCATTATAAGAAGAATCTTTACTTTGAAACTCTGTTCTTTACCTTTTTCAACTATGAAACAGCTTTATATTCAACTTTAACACTGTTTCAGGGCAAGAGATTGTGTTTTAGACTAAAAGGTAATGCATTATAAGAAGAATCTTTACTTTGAAACTCTGTTCTTTACCTTTTTCACACTATGAAACAGCTTTGTATTCACCTTAAACACTGTTTCAGGGCAAGAGATTGTGTTTTAGACTAAAAGGTAATGCATTATAAGAAGAATCTTTACTTTGAAACTCTGTTCTTTACCTTTTTCACACTATGAAACAGCTTTGTATTCAACTTAAACACTGTTTCAGGGCAAGAGATTGTGTTTTAGACTAAAAGGTAATGCATTATAAGAAGATTCTTTACTTTGAAACTCTGTTCTTTACCTTCTTCACACTATGAAACAGCTTTGTATTCGCCTTAAACACTGTTTCAGGGCAAGAGATTGTGTTTCAGACTAAAAGGTAATGCATTATAAGAAGAATCTTTACTTTGAAACGCTGTTCTTTACCTTTTTCACACTATGAAACAGCTTTGTATTCACTTAAACAATGTATCAAGGCAAGAGATTGTGTTTTAGACTAAAAGGTAATGCATTATAAGAAGAATCTTTACTTTGAAACTCTGTTCTTTACCTTTTTCACACTATGAAACAGCTTTGTATTCAACTTAAACAATGTATCAAGGCAAGAAATTGTGTTTTAGACTAAAAGGTAATGCATTATAAGAAGAATCTTTACTTTGAAACTCTGTTCTTTACCTTCTTCACACTATTAAACAGCTTTGTATTCGCCTTAAACACTGTTTCAGGGCAAGAGATTGTGTTTTAGACTAAAAGGTAATGCATTATAAGAAAAATCTTTACTTTGAAACTCTGTTCTTTACCTTTTTCACACTATGAAACAGCTTTGTATTCAACTTAAACACTGTTTCAGGGCAAGAGATTGTGTTTTAGACTAAAAGGTAATGCATTATAAGAAGAATCTTTACTTTGAAACTCTGTTCTTTACCTTCTTCACACTATGAAACAGCATTGTATTCGCCTTAAACACTGTTTCAGGGCAAGAGATTGTGTTTTAGACTAAAAGGGAATGCATTATATGAAGAATCTTTACTTTGAAACTCTGTTCTTTACCTTTTTCACACTATGAAACAGCTTTGTATTCACTTAAACAATGTAACAAGGCAAGAGATTGTGTTTTAGAATAAAAGAGACTGCATTATAAGAAGAATCTTGACTTTGAAACTCTGTTCTTTACCTTTTTCACACTATGAAACAGCTTTGTATTCACCTTCAACACTGTTTCAGGGCAAGAGCTTGTGTTTTAGACTAAAAGGGAATGCATTATAAGAAGAATCTTTACTTTGAAACTCTGTTCTTTACCTTTTTCACACTATGAAACAGCTTTGCATTCAACTTAAACACTGTTTCAGGGCAAGAGATTGTGTTTTAGACTAAAAGAGACTGCATTATAAGAAGAATCTTTATTTTGAAACTCTGTTCTTTACCTTTTTCACACTATGAAACAGCTTTATATTCAACTTTAACACTGTTTCAGGGCAAGAGATTGTGTTTTAGACTAAAAGGTAATGCATTATAAGAAGAATCTTTATTTGAAACTCTGTTCTTTACCTTCTTCACACTATGAAACAGCTTTGTATTCGCCTTAAACACTGTTTCAGGGCAAGAGATTGTGTTTTAGACTAAAAGGGAAAGCATTATAAGAAGAATCTTTACTTTGAAACTCTGTTCTTTACCTTTTTCACACTATGAAACAGCTTTGTATTCAACTTAAACACTGTTTCAGTGCAAGAGATTGTGTTTTAGAATAAAAGAGACTGCATTATAAGAAGAATCTTTACTTTGAAACTGTTCTTTACCTTTTTCACACTATGAAACACCTTTGTATTCAACTTAAACACTGTTTCAGGGCAAGAGATTGTGTTTCAGACTAAAAGGTAATGCATTATAAGAAGAATCTTTACTTTGAAACTCTGTTCTTTACCTTCTTCACACTATGAAACAGCTTTGTATTCGCCTTAAACACTGTTTCAGGGCAAAAGATTGTGTTTCAGACTAAAAGGTAATGCATTATAAGAAGAATCTTTACTTTGAAAGTCTGTTCTTTACCTTCTTCACACTATGAAACAGCATTGTATTCGCCTTAAACACTGTTTCAGGACAAGAGATTGTGTTTTAGACTAAAAGGGATTGCATTATAAGAAGAATCTTTACTTTGAAACTCTGTTCTTTACCTTCTTCACACTATTAAACAGCTTTGTATTCGCCTTAAACACTGTTTCAGGGCAAGAGATTGTGTTTTAGACTAAAAGGTAATGCATTATAAGAAAAATCTTTACTTTGAAACTCTGTTCTTTACCTTTTTCACACTATGAAACAGCTTTGTATTCAACTTAAACACTGTTTCAGGGCAAGAGATTGTGTTTTAGACTAAAAGGTAATGCATTATAAGAAGAATCTTTACTTTGAAACTCTGTTCTTTACCTTCTTCACACTATGAAACAGCATTGTATTCGCCTTAAACACTGTTTCAGGGCAAGAGATTGTGTTTTAGACTAAAAGGGAATGCATTATATGAAGAATCTTTACTTTGAAACTCTGTTCTTTACCTTTTTCACACTATGAAACAGCTTTGTATTCACTTAAACAATGTAACAAGGCAAGAGATTGTGTTTTAGAATAAAAGAGACTGCATTATAAGAAGAATCTTGACTTTGAAACTCTGTTCTTTACCTTTTTCACACTATGAAACAGCTTTGTATTCACCTTCAACACTGTTTCAGGGCAAGAGCTTGTGTTTTAGACTAAAAGGGAATGCATTATAAGAAGAATCTTTACTTTGAAACTCTGTTCTTTACCTTTTTCACACTATGAAACAGCTTTGCATTCAACTTAAACACTGTTTCAGGGCAAGAGATTGTGTTTTAGACTAAAAGAGACTGCATTATAAGAAGAATCTTTATTTTGAAACTCTGTTCTTTACCTTTTTCACACTATGAAACAGCTTTATATTCAACTTTAACACTGTTTCAGGGCAAGAGATTGTGTTTTAGACTAAAAGGTAATGCATTATAAGAAGAATCTTTATTTGAAACTCTGTTCTTTACCTTCTTCACACTATGAAACAGCTTTGTATTCGCCTTAAACACTGTTTCAGGGCAAGAGATTGTGTTTTAGACTAAAAGGGAAAGCATTATAAGAAGAATCTTTACTTTGAAACTCTGTTCTTTACCTTTTTCACACTATGAAACAGCTTTGTATTCAACTTAAACACTGTTTCAGTGCAAGAGATTGTGTTTTAGACTAAAAGGTAATGCATTATAAAAAGAATCTTTATTTGAAACTGTTCTTTACCTTCTTCACAAAATGAAACAGCTTTGTATTCGCCTTAAACACTGTTTCAGGGCAAGAGATTGTGTTTTAGACTAAAAGGGAAAGCATTATAAGAAGAATCTTTACTTTGAAACTTTGTTCTTTACCTTTTTCACACTATGAAACAGCTTTGTATTCAACTTAAACAATGTATCAAGGCAAGAGATTGTGTTTTAGACTAAAAGGTAATGCATTATAAGAAGAATCTTTACTTTGAATCTCTGTTCTTTACCTTCTTCACACTATGAAACAGCTTTGTATTCGCCTTAAACACTGTTTCAGGGCAAGAGATTGTGTTTTAGACTAAAAGGGAATGCATTATATGAAGAATCTTTACTTTGAAACTGTTCTTTACCTTTTTCACACTATGAAACAGCTTTGTATTCACTTAAACAATGTATCAAGGCAAGAGATTGTGTTTTAGAATAAAAGAGACTGCATTATAAGAAGAATCTTTATTTTGAAACTCTGTTCTTTACCTTTTTCACACTATGAAACAGCTTTATATTCAACTTTAACACTGTTTCAGGGCAAGAGATTGTGTTTTAGACTAAAAGGTAATGCATTATAAGAAGAATCTTTACTTTGAAACTCTGTTCTTTACCTTTTTCACACTATGAAACAGCTTTGTATTCACCTTAAACACTGTTTCAGGGCAAGAGATTGTGTTTTAGACTAAAAGGTAATGCATTATAAGAAGAATCTTTACTTTGAAACTCTGTTCTTTACCTTTTTCACACTATGAAACAGCTTTGTATTCAACTTAAACACTGTTTCAGGGCAAGAGATTGTGTTTTAGACTAAAAGGTAATGCATTATAAGAAGATTCTTTACTTTGAAACTCTGTTCTTTACCTTCTTCACACTATGAAACAGCTTTGTATTCGCCTTAAACACTGTTTCAGGGCAAGAGATTGTGTTTCAGACTAAAAGGTAATGCATTATAAGAAGAATCTTTACTTTGAAACGCTGTTCTTTACCTTTTTCACACTATGAAACAGCTTTGTATTCACTTAAACAATGTATCAAGGCAAGAGATTGTGTTTTAGACTAAAAGAGACGGCATTATAAGAAGAATCTTTACTTTGAAACTCTGTTCTTTACCTTTTTCACACTATGAAACAGCTTTGTATTCACCTTAAACACTGTTTCAGGGCAAGAGATTGTGTTTTAGACTAAAAGGTAATGCATTATAAGAAGAATCTTTACTTTGAAACTCTGTTCTTTACCTTCTTCACACTATTAAACAGCTTTGTATTCGCCTTAAACACTGTTTCAGGGCAAGAGATTGTGTTTTAGACTAAAAGGTAATGCATTATAAGAAAAATCTTTACTTTGAAACTCTGTTCTTTACCTTTTTCACACTATGAAACAGCTTTGTATTCAACTTAAACACTGTTTCAGGGCAAGAGATTGTGTTTTAGACTAAAAGGTAATGCATTATA
Organism: Electrophorus electricus; assembly: GCF_041902795.1. Taxonomy (NCBI): domain Eukaryota; kingdom Metazoa; phylum Chordata; class Actinopteri; order Gymnotiformes; family Gymnotidae; genus Electrophorus; species Electrophorus electricus. Next base: position 5,805,566 of record NC_137522.1, read on the forward strand.
AGAAGAATCTTTACTTTGAAACTCTGTTCTTTACCTTCTTCACACTATGAAACAGCATTGTATTCGCCTTAAACACTGTTTCAGGGCAAGAGATTGTGTTTTAGACTAAAAGGGAATGCATTATATGAAGAATCTTTACTTTGAAACTATGTTCTTTACCTTTTTCACACTATGAAACAGCTTTGTATTCACTTAAACAATGTAACAAGGCAAGAGATTGTGTTTTAGAATAAAAGAGACTGCATTATAAGAAGAATCTTGACTTTGAAACTCTGTTCTTTACCTTTTTCACACTATGAAACAGCTTTGTATTCACCTTAAACACTGTTTCAGGGCAAGAGCTTGTGTTTTAGACTAAAAGGGAATGCATTATAAGAAGAATCTTTACTTTGAAACTCTGTTCTTTACCTTTTTCACACTATGAAACAGCTTTGCATTCAACTTAAACACTGTTTCAGGGCAAGAGATTGTGTTTTAGACTAAAAGAGACTGCATTATAAGAAGAATCTTTATTTTGAAACTCTGTTCTTTACCTTTTTCACACTATGAAACAGCTTTATATTCAACTTTAACACTGTTTCAGGGCAAGAGATTGTGTTTTAGACTAAAAGGTAATGCATTATAAGAAGAATCTTTATTTGAAACTCTGTTCTTTACCTTCTTCACACTATGAAACAGCTTTGTATTCGCCTTAAACACTGTTTCAGGGCAAGAGATTGTGTTTTAGACTAAAAGGGAAAGCATTATAAGAAGAATCTTTACTTTGAAACTCTGTTCTTTACCTTTTTCACACTATGAAACAGCTTTGTATTCAACTTAAACACTGTTTCAGTGCAAGAGATTGTGTTTTAGACTAAAAGGTAATGCATTATAAGAAGAATCTTTATTTGAAACTGTTCTTTACCTTCTTCACAAAATGAAACAGCTTTGTATTCGCCTTAAACACTGTTTCAGGGCAAGAGATTGTGTTTTAGACTAAAAGGGAAAGCATTATAAGAAGAATCTTTACTTTGAAACTTTGTTCTTTACCTTTTTCACACTATGAAACAGCTTTGTATTCAACTTAAACAATGTATCAAGGCAAGAGATTGTGTTTTAGACTAAAAGGTAATGCATTATAAGAAGAATCTTTACTTTGAATCTCTGTTCTTTACCTTCTTCACACTATGAAACAGCTTTGTATTCGCCTTAAACACTGTTTCAGGGCAAGAGATTGTGTTTTAGACTAAAAGGGAATGCATTATATGAAGAATCTTTACTTTGAAACTGTTCTTTACCTTTTTCACACTATGAAACAGCTTTGTATTCACTTAAACAATGTATCAAGGCAAGAGATTGTGTTTTAGAATAAAAGAGACTGCATTATAAGAAGAATCTTTACTTTGAAACTGTTCTTTACCTTTTTCACACTATGAAACAGCTTTGTATTCACCTTAAACACTGTTTCAGGGCAAGAGATTGTGTTTTAGACTAAAAGGTAATGCATTATAAGAAGAATCTTTACTTTGAAACTGTTCTTTACCTTTTTCACACTATGAAACAGCTTTGTATTCAACTTAAACACTGTTTCAAGGCAAGAGATTGTGTTTTAGACTAAAAGAGACGGCATTATAAGAAGAATCTTTACTTTGAAACTCTGTTCTTTACCTTTTTCACACTATGAAACAGCTTTGTATTCACTTAAACAATGTATCAAGGCAAGAGATTGTGTTTTAGACTAAAAGAGACTGCATTATAAGAAGAATCTTTACTTTGAAACTCTGTTCTTTACCTTTTTCACACTATGAAACAGCTTTGTATTCACCTTAAACACTGTTTCAGGGCAAGAGCTTGTGTTTTAGACTAAAAGGGAATGCATTATAAGAAGAATCTTTACTTTGAAACTCTGTTCTTTACCTTTTTCACACTATGAAACAGCTTTGCATTCAACTTAAACACTGTTTCAGGGCAAGAGATTGTGTTTTAGACTAAAAGAGACTACATTATAAGAAGAATCTTTATTTTGAAACTCTGTTCTTTACCTTTTTCACACTATGAAACAGCTTTATATTCAACTTTAACACTGTTTCAGGGCAAGAGATTGTGTTTTAGACTAAAAGGTAATGCATTATAAGAAGAATCTTTACTTTGAAACTGTTCTTTACCTTTTTCACACTATGAAACAGCTTTGTATTCAACTTAAACACTGTTTCAGGGCAAGAGATTGTGTTTTAGACTAAAAGGTAATGCATTATAAGAAGAATCTTTACTTTGAAACTCTGTTCTTTACCTTCTTCACACTATGAAACAGCTTTGTATTCGCCTTAAACACTGTTTCAGGGCAAAAGATTGTGTTTCAGACTAAAAGGTAATGCATTATAAGAAGAATCTTTACTTTGAAAGTCTGTTCTTTACCTTCTTCACTCTATGAAACAGCATTGTATTCGCCTTAAACACTGTTTCAGGACAAGAGATTGTGTTTTAGACTAAAAGGGATTGCATTATAAGAAGAATCTTTACTTTGAAACTCTGTTCTTTACCTTTTTCACACTATGAAACAGCTTTGTATTCACTTAAACAATGTATCAAGGCAAGAGATTGTGTTTTAGACTAAAAGAGACTGCATTATAAGAAGAATCTTCACTTTGAAACTCTGTTCTTTACCTTTTTCACACTATGAAACAGCTTTGTATTCACCTTAAACACTGTTTCAGGGCAAGAGCTTGTGTTTTAGACTAAAAGGGAATGCATTATAAGAAGAATCTTTACTTTGAAACTCTGTTCTTTACCTTTTTCACACTATGAAACAGCTTTGCATTCAACTTAAACACTGTTTCAGGGCAAGAGATTGTGTTTTAGAGTAAAAGAGACTGCATTATAAGAAGAATCTTTATTTTGAAACTCTGTTCTTTACCTTTTTCACACTATGAAACAGCTTTATATTCAACTTTAACACTGTTTCAGGGCAAGAGATTGTGTTTTAGACTAAAAGGTAATGCATTATAAGAAGAATCTTTACTTTGAAACTCTGTTCTTTACCTTTTTCACACTATGAAACAGCTTTGTATTCACCTTAAACACTGTTTCAGGGCAAGAGATTGTGTTTTAGACTAAAAGGTAATGCATTATAAGAAAAATCTTTACTTTGAAACTCTGTTCTTTACCTTTTTCACACTATGAAACAGCTTTGTATTCAACTTAAACACTGTTTCAGGGCAAGAGATTGTGTTTTAGACTAAAAGGTAATGCATTATAAGAAGAATCTTTACTTTGAAACTCTGTTCTTTACCTTCTTCACACTATGAAACAGCATTGTATTCGCCTTAAACACTGTTTCAGGGCAAGAGATTGTGTTTTAGACTAAAAGGGAATGCATCATATGAAGAATCTTTACTTTGAAACTCTGTTCTTTACCTTTTTCACACTATGAAACAGCTTTGTATTCACTTAAACAATGTAACAAGGCAAGAGATTGTGTTTTAGAATAAAAGAGACTGCATTATAAGAAGAATCTTGACTTTGAAACTCTGTTCTTTACCTTTTTCACACTATGAAACAGCTTTGTATTCACCTTAAACACTGTTTCAGGGCAAGAGCTTGTGTTTTAGACTAAAAGGGAATGCATTATAAGAAGAATCTTTACTTTGAAACTCTGTTCTTTACCTTTTTCACACTATGAAACAGCTTTGTATTCACCTTAAACACTGTTTCAGGGCAAGAGATTGTGTTTTAGACTAAAAGAGACTGCATTATAAGAAGAATCTTTACTTTGAAACTCTGTTCTTTACCTTTTTCACACTATGAAACAGCTTTGTATTCAACTTAAACACTGTTTCAGGGCAAGAGATTGTGTTTTAGACTAAAAGGTAATGCATTATAAGAAGAATCTTTACTTTGAAACTGTTCTTTACCTTCTTCACACTATGAAACAGCTTTGTATTCGCCTTAAACACTGTTTCAGGGCAAGAGATTGTGTTTTAGACTAAAAGGGAATGCATTATAAGAAGAATCTTTACTTTGAAACTCTGTTCTTTACCTTTTTCACACTATGAAACAGCTTTGTATTCACCTTAAACACTGTTTCAGGGCAAGAGATTGTGTTTTAGACTAAAAGGTAATGCATTACAAGAAGAATCTTTACTTTGAAACTGTTCTTTACCTTTTTCACACTATGAAACACCTTTGTATTCAACTTAAACACTGTTTCAGGGCAAGAGATTGTGTTTTAGACTAAAAGGTAATGCATTATAAGAAGAATCTTTACTTTGAAACTCTGTTCTTTACCTTCTTCACACTATGAAACAGCTTTGTATTCGCCTTAAACACTGTTTCAGGGCAAAAGATTGTGTTTCAGACTAAAAGGTAATGCATTATAAGAAGAATCTTTACTTTGAAAGTCTGTTCTTTACCTTCTTCACACTATGAAACAGCATTGTATTCGCCTTAAACACTGTTTCAGGACAAGAGATTGTGTTTTAGACTAAAAGGGATTGCATTATAAGAAGAATCTTTACTTTGAAACTCTGTTCTTTACCTTTTTCACACTATGAAACAGCTTTGTATTCACTTAAACAATGTATCAAGGCAAGAGATTGTGTTTTAGACTAAAAGAGACTGCATTATAAGAAGAATCTTTACTTTGAAACTCTGTTCTTTACCTTTTTCACACTATGAAACAGCTTTGCATTCAACTTAAACACTGTTTCAGGGCAAGAGATTGTGTTTTAGACTAAAAGAGACTGCATTATAAGAAGAATCTTTATTTTGAAACTCTGTTCTTTACCTTTTTCACACTATGAAACAGCTTTATATTCAACTTTAACACTGTTTCAGGGCAAGAGATTGTGTTTTAGACTAAAAGGTAATGCATTATAAGAAGAATCTTTACTTTGAAACTCTGTTCTTTACCTTTTTCACACTATGAAACAGCTTTGTATTCACCTTAAACACTGTTTCAGGGCAAGAGATTGTGTTTTAGACTAAAAGGTAATGCATTATAAGAAGAATCTTTACTTTGAAACTCTGTTCTTTACCTTTTTCACACTATGAAACAGCTTTGTATTCAACTTAAACACTGTTTCAGGGCAAGAGATTGTGTTTTAGACTAAAAGGTAATGCATTATAAGAAGATTCTTTACTTTGAAACTCTGTTCTTTACCTTCTTCACACTATGAAACAGCTTTGTATTCGCCTTAAACACTGTTTCAGGGCAAGAGATTGTGTTTCAGACTAAAAGGTAATGCATTATAAGAAGAATCTTTACTTTGAAACGCTGTTCTTTACCTTTTTCACACTATGAAACAGCTTTGTATTCACTTAAACAATGTATCAAGGCAAGAGATTGTGTTTTAGACTAAAAGAGACGGCATTATAAGAAGAATCTTTACTTTGAAACTCTGTTCTTTACCTTTTTCACACTATGAAACAGCTTTGTATTCAACTTAAACACTGTTTCAGTGCAAGAGATTGTGTTTTAGACTAAAAGGTAATGCATTATAAGAAGAATCTTTATTTGAAACTGTTCTTTACCTTCTTCACAAAATGAAACAGCTTTGTATTCGCCTTAAACACTGTTTCAGGGCAAGAGATTGTGTTTTAGACTAAAAGGGAAAGCATTATAAGAAGAATCTTTACTTTGAAACTTTGTTCTTTACCTTTTTCACACTATGAAACAGCTTTGTATTCAACTTAAACAATGTATCAAGGCAAGAGATTGTGTTTTAGACTAAAAGGTAATGCATTATAAGAAGAATCTTTACTTTGAATCTCTGTTCTTTACCTTCTTCACACTATGAAACAGCTTTGTATTCGCCTTAAACACTGTTTCAGGGCAAGAGATTGTGTTTTAGACTAAAAGGGAATGCATTATATGAAGAATCTTTACTTTGAAACTGTTCTTTACCTTTTTCACACTATGAAACAGCTTTGTATTCACTTAAACAATGTATCAAGGCAAGAGATTGTGTTTTAGAATAAAAGAGACTGCATTATAAGAAGAATCTTTACTTTGAAACTGTTCTTTACCTTTTTCACACTATGAAACAGCTTTGTATTCACCTTAAACACTGTTTCAGGGCAAGAGATTGTGTTTTAGACTAAAAGGTAATGCATTATAAGAAGAATCTTTACTTTGAAACTGTTCTTTACCTTTTTCACACTATGAAACAGCTTTGTATTCAACTTAAACACTGTTTCAAGGCAAGAGATTGTGTTTTAGACTAAAAGAGACGGCATTATAAGAAGAATCTTTACTTTGAAACTCTGTTCTTTACCTTTTTCACACTATGAAACAGCTTTGTATTCACTTAAACAATGTATCAAGGCAAGAGATTGTGTTTTAGACTAAAAGAGACTGCATTATAAGAAGAATCTTTACTTTGAAACTCTGTTCTTTACCTTTTTCACACTATGAAACAGCTTTGTATTCACCTTAAACACTGTTTCAGGGCAAGAGCTTGTGTTTTAGACTAAAAGGGAATGCATTATAAGAAGAATCTTTACTTTGAAACTCTGTTCTTTACCTTTTTCACACTATGAAACAGCTTTGCATTCAACTTAAACACTGTTTCAGGGCAAGAGATTGTGTTTTAGACTAAAAGAGACTACATTATAAGAAGAATCTTTATTTTGAAACTCTGTTCTTTACCTTTTTCACACTATGAAACAGCTTTATATTCAACTTTAACACTGTTTCAGGGCAAGAGATTGTGTTTTAGACTAAAAGGTAATGCATTATAAGAAGAATCTTTACTTTGAAACTGTTCTTTACCTTTTTCACACTATGAAACAGCTTTGTATTCAACTTAAACACTGTTTCAGGGCAAGAGATTGTGTTTTAGACTAAAAGGTAATGCATTATAAGAAGAATCTTTACTTTGAAACTCTGTTCTTTACCTTCTTCACACTATGAAACAGCTTTGTATTCGCCTTAAACACTGTTTCAGGGCAAAAGATTGTGTTTCAGACTAAAAGGTAATGCATTATAAGAAGAATCTTTACTTTGAAAGTCTGTTCTTTACCTTCTTCACACTATGAAACAGCATTGTATTCGCCTTAAACACTGTTTCAGGACAAGAGATTGTGTTTTAGACTAAAAGGGATTGCATTATAAGAAGAATCTTTACTTTGAAACTCTGTTCTTTACCTTTTTCACACTATGAAACAGCTTTGTATTCACTTAAACAATGTATCAAGGCAAGAGATTGTGTTTTAGACTAAAAGAGACTGCATTATAAGAAGAATCTTCACTTTGAAACTCTGTTCTTTACCTTTTTCACACTATGAAACAGCTTTGTATTCACCTTAAACACTGTTTCAGGGCAAGAGCTTGTGTTTTAGACTAAAAGGGAATGCATTATAAGAAGAATCTTTACTTTGAAACTCTGTTCTTTACCTTTTTCACACTATGAAACAGCTTTGCATTCAACTTAAACACTGTTTCAGGGCAAGAGATTGTGTTTTAGAGTAAAAGAGACTGCATTATAAGAAGAATCTTTATTTTGAAACTCTGTTCTTTACCTTTTTCACACTATGAAACAGCTTTATATTCAACTTTAACACTGTTTCAGGGCAAGAGATTGTGTTTTAGACTAAAAGGTAATGCATTATAAGAAGAATCTTTACTTTGAAACTCTGTTCTTTACCTTTTTCACACTATGAAACAGCTTTGTATTCACCTTAAACACTGTTTCAGGGCAAGAGATTGTGTTTTAGACTAAAAGGTAATGCATTATAAGAAAAATCTTTACTTTGAAACTCTGTTCTTTACCTTTTTCACACTATGAAACAGCTTTGTATTCAACTTAAACACTGTTTCAGGGCAAGAGATTGTGTTTTAGACTAAAAGGTAATGCATTATAAGAAGAATCTTTACTTTGAAACTCTGTTCTTTACCTTCTTCACACTATGAAACAGCATTGTATTCGCCTTAAACACTGTTTCAGGGCAAGAGATTGTGTTTTAGACTAAAAGGGAATGCATCATATGAAGAATCTTTACTTTGAAACTCTGTTCTTTACCTTTTTCACACTATGAAACAGCTTTGTATTCACTTAAACAATGTAACAAGGCAAGAGATTGTGTTTTAGAATAAAAGAGACTGCATTATAAGAAGAATCTTGACTTTGAAACTCTGTTCTTTACCTTTTTCACACTATGAAACAGCTTTGTATTCACCTTAAACACTGTTTCAGGGCAAGAGCTTGTGTTTTAGACTAAAAGGGAATGCATTATAAGAAGAATCTTTACTTTGAAACTCTGTTCTTTACCTTTTTCACACTATGAAACAGCTTTGTATTCACCTTAAACACTGTTTCAGGGCAAGAGATTGTGTTTTAGACTAAAAGAGACTGCATTATAAGAAGAATCTTTACTTTGAAACTCTGTTCTTTACCTTTTTCACACTATGAAACAGCTTTGTATTCAACTTAAACACTGTTTCAGGGCAAGAGATTGTGTTTTAGACTAAAAGGTAATGCATTATAAGAAGAATCTTTACTTTGAAACTGTTCTTTACCTTCTTCACACTATGAAACAGCTTTGTATTCGCCTTAAACACTGTTTCAGGGCAAGAGATTGTGTTTTAGACTAAAAGGGAATGCATTATAAGAAGAATCTTTACTTTGAAACTCTGTTCTTTACCTTTTTCACACTATGAAACAGCTTTGTATTCACCTTAAACACTGTTTCAGGGCAAGAGATTGTGTTTTAGACTAAAAGGTAATGCATTACAAGAAGAATCTTTACTTTGAAACTGTTCTTTACCTTTTTCACACTATGAAACACCTTTGTATTCAACTTAAACACTGTTTCAGGGCAAGAGATTGTGTTTTAGACTAAAAGGTAATGCATTATAAGAAGAATCTTTACTTTGAAACTCTGTTCTTTACCTTCTTCACACTATGAAACAGCTTTGTATTCGCCTTAAACACTGTTTCAGGGCAAAAGATTGTGTTTCAGACTAAAAGGTAATGCATTATAAGAAGAATCTTTACTTTGAAAGTCTGTTCTTTACCTTCTTCACACTATGAAACAGCATTGTATTCGCCTTAAACACTGTTTCAGGACAAGAGATTGTGTTTTAGACTAAAAGGGATTGCATTATAAGAAGAATCTTTACTTTGAAACTCTGTTCTTTACCTTTTTCACACTATGAAACAGCTTTGTATTCACTTAAACAATGTATCAAGGCAAGAGATTGTGTTTTAGACTAAAAGAGACTGCATTATAAGAAGAATCTTTACTTTGAAACTCTGTTCTTTACCTTTTTCACACTATGAAACAGCTTTGCATTCAACTTAAACACTGTTTCAGGGCAAGAGATTGTGTTTTAGACTAAAAGAGACTGCATTATAAGAAGAATCTTTATTTTGAAACTCTGTTCTTTACCTTTTTCACACTATGAAACAGCTTTATATTCAACTTTAACACTGTTTCAGGGCAAGAGATTGTGTTTTAGACTAAAAGGTAATGCATTATAAGAAGAATCTTTACTTTGAAACTCTGTTCTTTACCTTTTTCACACTATGAAACAGCTTTGTATTCACCTTAAACACTGTTTCAGGGCAAGAGATTGTGTTTTAGACTAAAAGGTAATGCATTATAAGAAGAATCTTTACTTTGAAACTCTGTTCTTTACCTTTTTCACACTATGAAACAGCTTTGTATTCAACTTAAACACTGTTTCAGGGCAAGAGATTGTGTTTTAGACTAAAAGGTAATGCATTATAAGAAGATTCTTTACTTTGAAACTCTGTTCTTTACCTTCTTCACACTATGAAACAGCTTTGTATTCGCCTTAAACACTGTTTCAGGGCAAGAGATTGTGTTTCAGACTAAAAGGTAATGCATTATAAGAAGAATCTTTACTTTGAAACGCTGTTCTTTACCTTTTTCACACTATGAAACAGCTTTGTATTCACTTAAACAATGTATCAAGGCAAGAGATTGTGTTTTAGACTAAAAGAGACGGCATTATAAGAAGAATCTTTACTTTGAAACTCTGTTCTTTACCTTTTTCACACTATGAAACAGCTTTGTATTCACCTTAAACACTGTTTCAGGGCAAGAGATTGTGTTTTAGACTAAAAGGTAATGCATTATAAGAAGAATCTTTACTTTGAAACTCTGTTCTTTACCTTCTTCACACTATTAAACAGCTTTGTATTCGCCTTAAACACTGTTTCAGGGCAAGAGATTGTGTTTTAGACTAAAAGGTAATGCATTATAAGAAAAATCTTTACTTTGAAACTCTGTTCTTTACCTTTTTCACACTATGAAACAGCTTTGTATTCAACTTAAACACTGTTTCAGGGCAAGAGATTGTGTTTTAGACTAAAAGGTAATGCATTATAAGAAGAATCTTTACTTTGAAACTCTGTTCTTTACCTTCTTCACACTATAAAACAGCATTGTATTCGCCTTAAACACTGTTTCAGGGCAAGAGATTGTGTTTTAGACTAAAAGGGAATGCATTATATGAAGAATCTTTACTTTGAAACTCTGTTCTTTACCTTTTTCACACTATGAAACAGCTTTGTATTCACTTAAACAATGTAACAAGGCAAGAGATTGTGTTTTAGAATAAAAGAGACTGCATTATAAGAAGAATCTTGACTTTGAAACTCTGTTCTTTACCTTTTTCACACTATGAAACAGCTTTGTATTCACCTTAAACACTGTTTCAGGGCAAGAGCTTGTGTTTTAGACTAAAAGGGAATGCATTATAAGAAGAATCTTTACTTTGAAACTCTGTTCTTTACCTTTTTCACACTATGAAACAGCTTTGCATTCAACTTAAACACTGTTTCAGGGCAAGAGATTGTGTTTTAGACTAAAAGAGACTGCATTATAAGAAGAATCTTTATTTTGAAACTCTGTTCTTTACCTTTTTCACACTATGAAACAGCTTTATATTCAACTTTAACACTGTTTCAGGGCAAGAGATTGTGTTTTAGACTAAAAGGTAATGCATTATAAGAAGAATCTTTATTTGAAACTCTGTTCTTTACCTTCTTCACACTATGAAACAGCTTTGTATTCGCCTTAAACACTGTTTCAGGGCAAGAGATTGTGTTTTAGACTAAAAGGGAAAGCATTATAAGAAGAATCTTTACTTTGAAACTCTGTTCTTTACCTTTTTCACACTATGAAACAGCTTTGTATTCAACTTAAACACTGTTTCAGTGCAAGAGATTGTGTTTTAGACTAAAAGGTAATGCATTATAAGAAGAATCTTTATTTGAAACTGTTCTTTACCTTCTTCACAAAATGAAACAGCTTTGTATTCGCCTTAAACACTGTTTCAGGGCAAGAGATTGTGTTTTAGACTAAAAGGGAAAGCATTATAAGAAGAATCTTTACTTTGAAACTTTGTTCTTTACCTTTTTCACACTATGAAACAGCTTTGTATTCAACTTAAACAATGTATCAAGGCAAGAGATTGTGTTTTAGACTAAAAGGTAATGCATTATAAGAAGAATCTTTACTTTGAATTTCTGTTCTTTACCTTCTTCACACTATGAAACAGCTTAGTATTCGCCTTAAACACTGTTTCAGGGCAAGAGATTGTGTTTTAGACTAAAAGGGAATGCATTATATGAAGAATCTTTACTTTGAAACTGTTCTTTACCTTTTTCACACTATGAAACAGCTTTGTATTCACTTAAACAATGTATCAAGGCAAGAGATTGTGTTTTAGAATAAAAGAGACTGCATTATAAGAAGAATCTTTACTTTGAAACTGTTCTTTACCTTTTTCACACTATGAAACAGCTTTGTATTCACTTAAACAATGTATCAAGGCAAGAGATTGTGTTTTAGAATAAAAGAGACTGCATTATAAGAAGAATCTTTACTTTGAAACTGTTCTTTACCTTTTTCACACTATGAAACACCTTTGTATTCAACTTAAACACTGTTTCAGGGCAAGAGATTGTGTTTTAGACTAAAAGGGAAAGCATTATAAGAAGAATCTTTACTTTGAAACTCTGTTCTTTACCTTTTTCACACTATGAAACAGCTTTGTATTCAACTTAAACACTGTTTCAGTGCAAGAGATTGTGTTTTAGACTAAAAGGGAAAGCATTATAAGAAGAATCTTTACTTTGAAACTTTGTTCTTTACCTTTTTCACACTATGAAACAGCTTTGTATTCAACTTAAACAATGTATCAAGGCAAGAGATTGTGTTTTAGACTAAAAGGTAATGCATTATAAGAAGAATCTTTACTTTGAATCTCTGTTCTTTACCTTCTTCACACTATGAAACAGCTTTGTATTCGCCTTAAACACTGTTTCAGGGCAAGAGATTGTGTTTTAGACTAAAAGGGAATGCATTATATGAAGAATCTTTACTTTGAAACTGTTCTTTACCTTTTTCACACTATGAAACAGCTTTGTATTCACTTAAACAATGTATCAAGGCAAGAGATTGTGTTTTAGAATAAAAGAGACTGCATTATAAGAAGAATCTTTACTTTGAAACTGTTCTTTACCTTTTTCACACTATGAAACAGCTTTGTATTCACCTTAAACACTGTTTCAGGGCAAGAGATTGTGTTTTAGACTAAAAGGTAATGCATTATAAGAAGAATCTTTACTTTGAAACTCTGTTCTTTACCTTTTTCACACTATGAAACAGCTTTGTATTCAACTTAAACACTGTTTCAGGGCAAGAGATTGTGTTTTAGACTAAAAGGTAATGCATTATAAGAAGAATCTTTACTTTGAAACTCTGTTCTTTACCTTCTTCACACTATGAAACAGCTTTGTATTCGCCTTAAACACTGTTTCAGGGCAAGAGATTGTGTTTTAGACTAAAAGGGAATGCATTATAAGAAGAATCTTTACTTTGAAACTCTGTTCTTTACCTTTTTCACACTATGAAACAGCTTTGTATTCACCTTAAACACTGTTTCAGGGCAAGAGATTGTGTTTTAGACTAAAAGGTAATGCATTATAAGAAGAATCTTTACTTTGAAACTGTTCTTTACCTTTTTCACACTATGAAACAGCTTTGTATTCAACTTAAACACTGTTTCAGGGCAAGAGATTGTGTTTTAGACTAAAAGGTAATGCATTATAAGAAGAATCTTTACTTTGAAACTCTGTTCTTTACCTTCTTCACACTATGAAACAGCTTTGTATTCACCTTAAACACTGTTTCAGGGCAAGAGCTTGTGTTTTAGACTAAAAGGGAATGCATTATAAGAAGAATCTTTACTTTGAAACTCTGTTCTTTACCTTTTTCACACTATGAAACAGCTTTGCATTCAACTTAAACACTGTTTCAGGGCAAGAGATTGTGTTTTAGACTAAAAGAGACTGCATTATAAGAAGAATCTTTACTTTGAAACTGTTCTTTACCTTTTTCACACTATGAAACAGCTTTGTATTCAACTTAAACACTGTTTCAGGGCAAGAGATTGTGTTTTAGACTAAAAGGTAATGCATTATAAGAAGAATCTTTACTTTGAAACTCTGTTCTTTACCTTCTTCACACTATGAAACAGCTTTGTATTCGCCTTAAACACTGTTTCAGGGCAAGAGATTGTGTTTCAGACTAAAAGGTAATGCATTATAAGAAGAATCTTTACTTTGAAAGTCTGTTCTTTACCTTCTTCACACTATGAAACAGCATTGTATTCGCCTTAAACACTGTTTCAGGACAAGAGATTGTGTTTTAGACTAAAAGGGATTGCATTATAAGAAGAATCTTTACTTTTAAACTCTGTTCTTTACCTTTTTCACACTATGAAACAGCTTTGTATTCACTTAAACAATGTATCAAGGCAAGAGATTGTGTTTTAGACTAAAAGAGACTGCATTATAAGAAGAATCTTTACTTTGAAACTCTGTTCTTTACCTTTTTCACACTATGAAACAGCTTTGTATTCACCTTAAACACTGTTTCAGGGCAAGAGCTTGTGTTTTAGACTAAAAGGGAATGCATTATAAGAAGAATCTTTACTTTGAAACTCTGTTCTTTACCTTTTTCACACTATGAAACAGCTTTGCATTCAACTTAAACACTGTTTCAGGGCAAGAGATTGTGTTTTAGACTAAAAGAGACTACATTATAAGAAGAATCTTTATTTTGAAACTCTGTTCTTTACCTTTTTCACACTATGAAACAGCTTTATATTCAACTTTAACACTGTTTCAGGGCAAGAGATTGTGTTTTAGACTAAAAGGTAATGCATTATAAGAAGAATCTTTACTTTGAAACTCTGTTCTTTACCTTTTTCACACTATGAAACAGCTTTGTATTCACCTTAAACACTGTTTCAGGGCAAGAGATTGTGTTTTAGACTAAAAGGTAATGCATTATAAGAAGAATCTTTACTTTGAAACTCTGTTCTTTACCTTTTTCACACTATGAAACAGCTTTGTATTCAACTTAAACACTGTTTCAGGGCAAGAGATTGTGTTTTAGACTAAAAGGTAATGCATTATAAGAAGAATCTTTACTTTGAAACTCTGTTCTTTACCTTCTTCACACTATGAAACAGCTTTGTATTCGCCTTAAACACTGTTTCAGGGCAAGAGATTGTGTTTTAGACTAAAAGGGAATGCATTATAAGAAGAATCTTTACTTTGAAACTCTGTTCTTTACCTTTTTCACACTATGAAACAGCTTTGTATTCACCTTAAACACTGTTTCAGGGCAAGAGATTGTGTTTTAGACTAAAAGGTAATGCATTATAAGAAGAATCTTTACTTTGAAACTGTTCTTTACCTTTTTCACACTATGAAACAGCTTTGTATTCAACTTAAACACTGTTTCAGGGCAAGAGATTGTGTTTTAGACTAAAAGGGAATGCATTATAAGAAGAATCTTTACTTTGAAACTCTGTTCTTTACCTTTTTCACACTATGAAACAGCTTTGCATTCAACTTAAACACTGTTTCAGGGCAAGAGATTGTGTTTTAGACTAAAAGAGACTGCATTATAAGAAGAATCTTTATTTTGAAACTCTATTCTTTACCTTTTTCACACTATGAAACAGCTTTATATTCAACTTTAACACTGTTTCAGGGCAAGAGATTGTGTTTTAGACTAAAAGGTAATGCATTATAAGAAGAATCTTTACTTTGAAACTCTGTTCTTTACCTTTTTCACACTATGAAACAGCTTTGTATTCACCTTAAACACTGTTTCAGGGCAAGAGATTGTGATTTAGACTAAAAGGTAATGCATTATAAGA
This sequence comes from Electrophorus electricus, assembly GCF_041902795.1. NCBI lineage: Eukaryota > Metazoa > Chordata > Actinopteri > Gymnotiformes > Gymnotidae > Electrophorus > Electrophorus electricus. The sequence goes on from NC_137522.1 coordinate 5,820,750, forward strand.
AGAATCTTTACTTTGAAACTCTGTTCTTTACCTTTTTCACACTATGAAACAGCTTTGTATTCAAATTAAACACTGTTTCAGGGCAAGAGATTGTGTTTTAGACTAAAAGGTATTGCATTATAAGAAGATTCTTTACTTTGAAACTCTGTTCTTTACCTTCTTCACACTATGAAACAGCTTTGTATTCGCCTTAAACACTGTTTCAGTGCAAGAGATTGTGTTTCAGACTAAAAGGTAATGCATTATAAGAAGAATCTTTACTTTGAAACGCTGTTCTTTACCTTTTTCACACTATGAAACAGCTTTGTATTCACTTAAACAATGTATCAAGGCAAGAGATTGTGTTTTAGACTAAAAGAGACGGCATTATAAGAAGAATCTTTACTTTGAAACTCTGTTCTTTACCTTTTTCACACTATGAAACAGCTTTGTATTCACCTTAAACACTGTTTCAGGGCAAGAGATTGTGTTTTAGACTAAAAGGTAATGCATTATAAGAAGAATCTTTACTTTGAAACTCAGTTCTTTACCTTTTTCACACTATGAAACAGCTTTGTATTCAACTTAAACAATGTATCAAGGCAAGAGATTGTGTTTTAGACTAAAAGGTAATGCATTATAAGAAGAATCTTTACTTTGAAACTCTGTTCTTTACCTTCTTCACACTATTAAACAGCTTTGTATTTGCCTTAAACACTGTTTCAGGGCAAGAGATTGTGTTTTAGACTAAAAGGTAATGCATTATAAGAAAAATCTTTACTTTGAAACTCTGTTCTTTACCTTTTTCACACTATGAAACAGCTTTGTATTCAACTTAAACACTGTTTCAGGGCAAGAGATTGTGTTTTAGACTAAAAGGTAATGCATTATAAGAAGAATCTTTACTTTGAAACTCTGTTCTTTACCTTCTTCACACTATGAAACAGCATTGTATTCGCCTTAAACACTGTTTCAGGGCAAGAGATTGTGTTTTAGACTAAAAGGGAATGCATTATATGAAGAATCTTTACTTTGAAACTCTGTTCTTTACCTTTTTCACACTATGAAACAGCTTTGTATTCACTTAAACAATGTAACAAGGCAAGAGATTGTGTTTTAGAATAAAAGAGACTGCATTATAAGAAGAATGTTTACTTTGAAACTCTGTTCTTTACCTTTTTCACACTATGAAACAGCTTTGTATTCACCTTAAACACTGTTTCAGGGCAAGAGATTGTGTTTTAGACTAAAAGGTAATGCATTATAAGAAGAATCTTTACTTTGAAACTCTGTTCTTTACCTTCTTCACACTATGAAACAGATTTGTATTCGCCTTAAACACTGTTTCAGGGCAAGAGATTGTGTTTTAGACTAAAAGGGAATGCATTATAAGAAGAATCTTTACTTTGAAACTCTGTTCTTTACCTTTTTCACACTATGAAACAGCTTTGCATTCAACTTAAACACTGTTTCAGGGCAAGAGATTGTGTTTTAGACTAAAAGAGACTGCATTATAAGAAGAATCTTTATTTTGAAACTCTATTCTTTACCTTTTTCACACTATGAAACAGCTTTATATTCAACTTTAACACTGTTTCAGGGCAAGAGATTGTGTTTTAGACTAAAAGGTAATGCATTATAAGAAGAATCTTTACTTTGAAACTCTGTTCTTTACCTTTTTCACACTATGAAACAGCTTTGTATTCACCTTAAACACTGTTTCAGGGCAAGAGATTGTGTTTTAGACTAAAAGGTAATGCATTATAAGAAGAATCTTTACTTTGAAACTCTGTTCTTTACCTTTTTCACACTATGAAACAGCTTTGTATTCAAATTAAACACTGTTTCAGGGCAAGAGATTGTGTTTTAGACTAAAAGGTATTGCATTATAAGAAGATTCTTTACTTTGAAACTCTGTTCTTTACCTTCTTCACACTATGAAACAGCTTTGTATTCGCCTTAAACACTGTTTCAGTGCAAGAGATTGTGTTTCAGACTAAAAGGTAATGCATTATAAGAAGAATCTTTACTTTGAAACGCTGTTCTTTACCTTTTTCACACTATGAAACAGCTTTGTATTCACTTAAACAATGTATCAAGGCAAGAGATTGTGTTTTAGACTAAAAGAGACGGCATTATAAGAAGAATCTTTACTTTGAAACTCTGTTCTTTACCTTTTTCACACTATGAAACAGCTTTGTATTCACCTTAAACACTGTTTCAGGGCAAGAGATTGTGTTTTAGACTAAAAGGTAATGCATTATAAGAAGAATCTTTACTTTGAAACTCAGTTCTTTACCTTTTTCACACTATGAAACAGCTTTGTATTCAACTTAAACAATGTATCAAGGCAAGAGATTGTGTTTTAGACTAAAAGGTAATGCATTATAAGAAGAATCTTTACTTTGAAACTCTGTTCTTTACCTTCTTCACACTATTAAACAGCTTTGTATTTGCCTTAAACACTGTTTCAGGGCAAGAGATTGTGTTTTAGACTAAAAGGTAATGCATTATAAGAAAAATCTTTACTTTGAAACTCTGTTCTTTACCTTTTTCACACTATGAAACAGCTTTGTATTCAACTTAAACACTGTTTCAGGGCAAGAGATTGTGTTTTAGACTAAAAGGTAATGCATTATAAGAAGAATCTTTACTTTGAAACTCTGTTCTTTACCTTCTTCACACTATGAAACAGCATTGTATTCGCCTTAAACACTGTTTCAGGGCAAGAGATTGTGTTTTAGACTAAAAGGGAATGCATTATATGAAGAATCTTTACTTTGAAACTCTGTTCTTTACCTTTTTCACACTATGAAACAGCTTTGTATTCACTTAAACAATGTAACAAGGCAAGAGATTGTGTTTTAGAATAAAAGAGACTGCATTATAAGAAGAATGTTTACTTTGAAACTCTGTTCTTTACCTTTTTCACACTATGAAACAGCTTTGTATTCACCTTAAACACTGTTTCAGGGCAAGAGATTGTGTTTTAGACTAAAAGGTAATGCATTATAAGAAGAATCTTTACTTTGAAACTCTGTTCTTTACCTTCTTCACACTATGAAACAGATTTGTATTCGCCTTAAACACTGTTTCAGGGCAAGAGATTGTGTTTTAGACTAAAAGGGAATGCATTATAAGAAGAATCTTTACTTTGAAACTCTGTTCTTTACCTTTTTCACACTATGAAACAGCTTTGTATTCACCTTAAACACTGTTTCAGGGCAAGAGATTGTGTTTTAGACTAAAAGGTAATGCATTATAAGAAGAATCTTTACTTTGAAACTGTTCTTTACCTTTTTCACACTATGAAACAGCTTTGTATTCAACTTAAACACTGTTTCAGGGCAAGAGATTGTGTTTTAGACTAAAAGGTAATGCATTATAAGAAGAATCTTTACTTTGAAACTCTGTTCTTTACCTTCTTCACACTATGAAACAGCTTTGTATTCGCCTTAAACACTGTTTCAGGGCAAAAGATTGTGTTTCAGACTAAAAGGTAATGCATTATAAGAAGAATCTTTACTTTGAAACTCTGTTCTTTACCTTCTTCACACTATGAAACAGCATTGTATTCGCCTTAAACACTGTTTCAGGGCAAGAGATTGTGTTTTAGACTAAAAGGGAATGCATTATATGAAGAATCTTTACTTTGAAACTCTGTTCTTTACCTTTTTCACACTATGAAACAGCTTTGTATTCACTTAAACAATGTATCAAGGCAAGAGATTGTGTTTTAGACTAAAAGAGACTGCATTATAAGAAGAATCTTCACTTTGAAACTCTGTTCTTTACCTTTTTCACACTATGAAACAGCTTTGTATTCACCTTAAACACTGTTTCAGGGCAAGAGCTTGTGTTTTAGACTAAAAGGGAATGCATTATAAGAAGAATCTTTACTTTGAAACTCTGTTCTTTACCTTTTTCACACTATGAAACAGCTTTGCATTCAACTTAAACACTGTTTCAGGGCAAGAGATTGTGTTTTAGACTAAAAGAGACTGCATTATAAGAAGAATCTTTATTTTGAAACTCTATTCTTTACCTTTTTCACACTATGAAACAGCTTTATATTCAACTTTAACACTGTTTCAGGGCAAGAGATTGTGTTTTAGACTAAAAGGTAATGCATTATAAGAAGAATCTTTACTTTGAAACTCTGTTCTTTACCTTTTTCACACTATGAAACAGCTTTGTATTCAACTTAAACACTGTTTCAGGGCAAGAGATTGTGTTTTAGACTAAAAGGTAATGCATTATAAGAAGAATCTTTACTTTGAAACTCTGTTCTTTACCTTCTTCACACTATGAAACAGCATTGTATTCGCCTTAAACACTGTTTCAGGGCAAGAGATTGTGTTTTAGACTAAAAGGGAATGCATTATATGAAGAATCTTTACTTTGAAACTCTGTTCTTTACCTTTTTCACACTATGAAACAGCTTTGTATTCACTTAAACAATGTAACAAGGCAAGAGATTGTGTTTTAGAATAAAAGAGACTGCATTATAAGAAGAATCTTGACTTTGAAACTCTGTTCTTTACCTTTTTCACACTATGAAACAGCTTTGTATTCGCCTTAAACACTGTTTCAGGGCAAGAGATTGTGTTTTAGACTAAAAGGGAATGCATTATATGAAGAATCTTTACTTTGAAACTGTTCTTTACCTTTTTCACACTATGAAACAGCTTTGTATTCACTTAAACAATGTATCAAGGCAAGAGATTGTGTTTTAGAATAAAAGAGACTGCATTATAAGAAGAATCTTTACTTTGAAACTGTTCTTTACCTTTTTCACACTATGAAACAGCTTTGTATTCACCTTAAACACTGTTTCAGGGCAAGAGATTGTGTTTTAGACTAAAAGGTAATGCATTATAAGAAGAATCTTTACTTTGAAACTCTGTTCTTTACCTTTTTCACACTATGAAACAGCTTTGTATTCAACTTAAACACTGTTTCAGGGCAAGAGATTGTGTTTTAGACTAAAAGGTAATGCATTATAAGAAGAATCTTTACTTTGAAACTCTGTTCTTTACCTTCTTCACACTATGAAACAGCTTTGTATTCGCCTTAAACACTGTTTCAGGGCAAGAGATTGTGTTTTAGACTAAAAGGGAATGCATTATAAGAAGAATCTTTACTTTGAAACTCTGTTCTTTACCTTTTTCACACTATGAAACAGCTTTGTATTCACCTTAAACACTGTTTCAGGGCAAGAGATTGTGTTTTAGACTAAAAGGTAATGCATTATAAGAAGAATCTTTACTTTGAAACTGTTCTTTACCTTTTTCACACTATGAAACAGCTTTGTATTCAACTTAAACACTGTTTCAGGGCAAGAGATTGTGTTTTAGACTAAAAGGTAATGCATTATAAGAAGAATCTTTACTTTGAAACTCTGTTCTTTACCTTCTTCACACTATGAAACAGCTTTGTATTCACCTTAAACACTGTTTCAGGGCAAGAGCTTGTGTTTTAGACTAAAAGGGAATGCATTATAAGAAGAATCTTTACTTTGAAACTCTGTTCTTTACCTTTTTCACACTATGAAACAGCTTTGCATTCAACTTAAACACTGTTTCAGGGCAAGAGATTGTGTTTTAGACTAAAAGAGACTGCATTATAAGAAGAATCTTTACTTTGAAACTGTTCTTTACCTTTTTCACACTATGAAACAGCTTTGTATTCAACTTAAACACTGTTTCAGGGCAAGAGATTGTGTTTTAGACTAAAAGGTAATGCATTATAAGAAGAATCTTTACTTTGAAACTCTGTTCTTTACCTTCTTCACACTATGAAACAGCTTTGTATTCGCCTTAAACACTGTTTCAGGGCAAGAGATTGTGTTTCAGACTAAAAGGTAATGCATTATAAGAAGAATCTTTACTTTGAAAGTCTGTTCTTTACCTTCTTCACACTATGAAACAGCATTGTATTCGCCTTAAACACTGTTTCAGGACAAGAGATTGTGTTTTAGACTAAAAGGGATTGCATTATAAGAAGAATCTTTACTTTGAAACTCTGTTCTTTACCTTTTTCACACTATGAAACAGCTTTGTATTCACTTAAACAATGTATCAAGGCAAGAGATTGTGTTTTAGACTAAAAGAGACTGCATTATAAGAAGAATCTTTACTTTGAAACTCTGTTCTTTACCTTTTTCACACTATGAAACAGCTTTGTATTCACCTTAAACACTGTTTCAGGGCAAGAGCTTGTGTTTTAGACTAAAAGGGAATGCATTATAAGAAGAATCTTTACTTTGAAACTCTGTTCTTTACCTTTTTCACACTATGAAACAGCTTTGCATTCAACTTAAACACTGTTTCAGGGCAAGAGATTGTGTTTTAGACTAAAAGAGACTACATTATAAGAAGAATCTTTATTTTGAAACTCTGTTCTTTACCTTTTTCACACTATGAAACAGCTTTATATTCAACTTTAACACTGTTTCAGGGCAAGAGATTGTGTTTTAGACTAAAAGGTAATGCATTATAAGAAGAATCTTTACTTTGAAACTCTGTTCTTTACCTTTTTCACACTATGAAACAGCTTTGTATTCACCTTAAACACTGTTTCAGGGCAAGAGATTGTGTTTTAGACTAAAAGGTAATGCATTATAAGAAGAATCTTTACTTTGAAACTCTGTTCTTTACCTTTTTCACACTATGAAACAGCTTTGTATTCAACTTAAACACTGTTTCAGGGCAAGAGATTGTGTTTTAGACTAAAAGGTAATGCATTATAAGAAGAATCTTTACTTTGAAACTCTGTTCTTTACCTTCTTCACACTATGAAACAGCTTTGTATTCGCCTTAAACACTGTTTCAGGGCAAGAGATTGTGTTTTAGACTAAAAGGGAATGCATTATAAGAAGAATCTTTACTTTGAAACTCTGTTCTTTACCTTTTTCACACTATGAAACAGCTTTGTATTCACCTTAAACACTGTTTCAGGGCAAGAGATTGTGTTTTAGACTAAAAGGTAATGCATTATAAGAAGAATCTTTACTTTGAAACTGTTCTTTACCTTTTTCACACTATGAAACAGCTTTGTATTCAACTTAAACACTGTTTCAGGGCAAGAGATTGTGTTTTAGACTAAAAGGTAATGCATTATAAGAAGAATCTTTACTTTGAAACTCTGTTCTTTACCTTCTTCACACTATGAAACAGCTTTGTATTCGCCTTAAACACTGTTTCAGGGCAAAAGATTGTGTTTCAGACTAAAAGGTAATGCATTATAAGAAGAATCTTTACTTTGAAAGTCTGTTCTTTACCTTCTTCACACTATGAAACAGCATTGTATTCGCCTTAAACACTGTTTCAGGACAAGAGATTGTGTTTTAGACTAAAAGGGATTGCATTATAAGAAGAATCTTTACTTTGAAACTCTGTTCTTTACCTTTTTCACACTATGAAACAGCTTTGTATTCACTTAAACAATGTATCAAGGCAAGAGATTGTGTTTTAGACTAAAAGAGACTGCATTATAAGAAGAATCTTCACTTTGAAACTCTGTTCTTTACCTTTTTCACACTATGAAACAGCTTTGTATTCACCTTAAACACTGTTTCAGGGCAAGAGTTTGTGTTTTAGACTAAAAGGGAATGCATTATAAGAAGAATCTTTACTTTGAAACTCTGTTCTTTACCTTTTTCACACTATGAAACAGCTTTGCATTCAACTTAAACACTGTTTCAGGGCAAGAGATTGTGTTTTAGACTAAAAGGTAATGCATTATAAGAAGAATCTTTACTTTGAAACTCTGTTCTTTACCTTTTTCACACTATGAAACAGCTTTGTATTCAAATTAAACACTGTTTCAGGGCAAGAGATTGTGTTTTAGACTAAAAGGTATTGCATTATAAGAAGATTCTTTACTTTGAAACTCTGTTCTTTACCTTCTTCACACTATGAAACAGCTTTGTATTCGCCTTAAACACTGTTTCAGTGCAAGAGATTGTGTTTCAGACTAAAAGGTAATGCATTATAAGAAGAATCTTTACTTTGAAACGCTGTTCTTTACCTTTTTCACACTATGAAACAGCTTTGTATTCACTTAAACAATGTATCAAGGCAAGAGATTGTGTTTTAGACTAAAAGAGACGGCATTATAAGAAGAATCTTTACTTTGAAACTCTGTTCTTTACCTTTTTCACACTATGAAACAGCTTTGTATTCACCTTAAACACTGTTTCAGGGCAAGAGATTGTGTTTTAGACTAAAAGGTAATGCATTATAAGAAGAATCTTTACTTTGAAACTCAGTTCTTTACCTTTTTCACACTATGAAACAGCTTTGTATTCAACTTAAACAATGTATCAAGGCAAGAGATTGTGTTTTAGACTAAAAGGTAATGCATTATAAGAAGAATCTTTACTTTGAAACTCTGTTCTTTACCTTCTTCACACTATTAAACAGCTTTGTATTTGCCTTAAACACTGTTTCAGGGCAAGAGATTGTGTTTTAGACTAAAAGGTAATGCATTATAAGAAAAATCTTTACTTTGAAACTCTGTTCTTTACCTTTTTCACACTATGAAACAGCTTTGTATTCAACTTAAACACTGTTTCAGGGCAAGAGATTGTGTTTTAGACTAAAAGGTAATGCATTATAAGAAGAATCTTTACTTTGAAACTCTGTTCTTTACCTTCTTCACACTATGAAACAGCATTGTATTCGCCTTAAACACTGTTTCAGGGCAAGAGATTGTGTTTTAGACTAAAAGGGAATGCATTATATGAAGAATCTTTACTTTGAAACTCTGTTCTTTACCTTTTTCACACTATGAAACAGCTTTGTATTCACTTAAACAATGTAACAAGGCAAGAGATTGTGTTTTAGAATAAAAGAGACTGCATTATAAGAAGAATGTTTACTTTGAAACTCTGTTCTTTACCTTTTTCACACTATGAAACAGCTTTGTATTCACCTTAAACACTGTTTCAGGGCAAGAGATTGTGTTTTAGACTAAAAGGTAATGCATTATAAGAAGAATCTTTACTTTGAAACTCTGTTCTTTACCTTCTTCACACTATGAAACAGCTTTGTATTCGCCTTAAACACTGTTTCAGGGCAAGAGATTGTGTTTTAGACTAAAAGGGAATGCATTATAAGAAGAATCTTTACTTTGAAACTCTGTTCTTTACCTTTTTCACACTATGAAACAGCTTTGTATTCACCTTAAACACTGTTTCAGGGCAAGAGATTGTGTTTTAGACTAAAAGGTAATGCATTATAAGAAGAATCTTTACTTTGAAACTGTTCTTTACCTTTTTCACACTATGAAACAGCTTTGTATTCAACTTAAACACTGTTTCAGGGCAAGAGATTGTGTTTTAGACTAAAAGGTAATGCATTATAAGAAGAATCTTTACTTTGAAACTCTGTTCTTTACCTTCTTCACACTATGAAACAGCTTTGTATTCGCCTTAAACACTGTTTCAGGGCAAAAGATTGTGTTTCAGACTAAAAGGTAATGCATTATAAGAAGAATCTTTACTTTGAAACTCTGTTCTTTACCTTCTTCACACTATGAAACAGCATTGTATTCGCCTTAAACACTGTTTCAGGGCAAGAGATTGTGTTTTAGACTAAAAGGGAATGCATTATATGAAGAATCTTTACTTTGAAACTCTGTTCTTTACCTTTTTCACACTATGAAACAGCTTTGTATTCACTTAAACAATGTAACAAGGCAAGAGATTGTGTTTTAGAATAAAAGAGACTGCATTATAAGAAGAATCTTGACTTTGAAACTCTGTTCTTTACCTTTTTCACACTATGAAACAGCTTTGCATTCAACTTAAACACTGTTTCAGGGCAAGAGATTGTGTTTTAGACTAAAAGAGACTGCATTATAAGAAGAATCTTTATTTTGAAACTCTGTTCTTTACCTTTTTCACACTATGAAACAGCTTTATATTCAACTTTAACACTGTTTCAGGGCAAGAGATTGTGTTTTAGACTAAAAGGTAATGCATTATAAGAAGAATCTTTATTTGAAACTCTGTTCTTTACCTTCTTCACACTATGAAACAGCTTTGTATTCGCCTTAAACACTGTTTCAGGGCAAGAGATTGTGTTTTAGACTAAAAGGGAAAGCATTATAAGAAGAATCTTTACTTTGAAACTCTGTTCTTTACCTTTTTCACACTATGAAACAGCTTTGTATTCAACTTAAACACTGTTTCAGGGCAAGAGATTGTGTTTTAGACTAAAAGGTAATGCATTATAAGAAGAATCTTTACTTTGAAACTCTGTTCTTTACCTTCTTCACACTATGAAACAGCTTTGTATTCGCCTTAAACACTGTTTCAGGGCAAAAGATTGTGTTTCAGACTAAAAGGTAATGCATTATAAGAAGAATCTTTACTTTGAAACTCTGTTCTTTACCTTTTTCACACTATGAAACAGCTTTGTATTCACTTAAACAATGTATCAAGGCAAGAGATTGTGTTTTAGACTAAAAGAGACTGCATTATAAGAAGAATCTTCACTTTGAAACTCTGTTCTTTACCTTTTTCACACTATGAAACAGCTTTGTATTCACCTTAAACACTGTTTCAGGGCAAGAGCTTGTGTTTTAGACTAAAAGGGAATGCATTATAAGAAGAATCTTTACTTTGAAACTCTGTTCTTTACCTTTTTCACACTATGAAACAGCTTTGCATTCAACTTAAACACTGTTTCAGGGCAAGAGATTGTGTTTTAGACTAAAAGAGACTGCATTATAAGAAGAATCTTTATTTTGAAACTCTATTCTTTACCTTTTTCACACTATGAAACAGCTTTATATTCAACTTTAACACTGTTTCAGGGCAAGAGATTGTGTTTTAGACTAAAAGGTAATGCATTATAAGAAGAATCTTTACTTTGAAACTCTGTTCTTTACCTTTTTCACACTATGAAACAGCTTTGTATTCAACTTAAACACTGTTTCAGGGCAAGAGATTGTGTTTTAGACTAAAAGGTAATGCATTATAAGAAGAATCTTTACTTTGAAACTCTGTTCTTTACCTTCTTCACACTATGAAACAGCATTGTATTCGCCTTAAACACTGTTTCAGGGCAAGAGATTGTGTTTTAGACTAAAAGGGAATGCATTATATGAAGAATCTTTACTTTGAAACTCTGTTCTTTACCTTTTTCACACTATGAAACAGCTTTGTATTCACTTAAACAATGTAACAAGGCAAGAGATTGTGTTTTAGAATAAAAGAGACTGCATTATAAGAAGAATCTTGACTTTGAAACTCTGTTCTTTACCTTTTTCACACTATGAAACAGCTTTGTATTCACCTTAAACACTGTTTCAGGGCAAGAGCTTGTGTTTTAGACTAAAAGGGAATGCATTATAAGAAGAATCTTTACTTTGAAACTCTGTTCTTTACCTTTTTCACACTATGAAACAGCTTTGCATTCAACTTAAACACTGTTTCAGGGCAAGAGATTGTGTTTTAGACTAAAAGAGACTGCATTATAAGAAGAATCTTTATTTTGAAACTCTATTCTTTACCTTTTTCACACTATGAAACAGCTTTGTATTCAACTTTAACACTGTTTCAGGGCAAGAGATTGTGTTTTAGACTAAAAGGTAATGCATTATAAGAAGAATCTTTACTTTGAAACTCTGTTCTTTACCTTCTTCACACTATGAAACAGCTTTGTATTCGCCTTAAACACTGTTTCAGGGCAAGAGATTGTGTTTTAGACTAAAAGGGAATGCATTATAAGAAGAATCTTTACTTTGAAACTCTGTTCTTTACCTTTTTCACACTATGAAACAGCTTTGTATTCACCTTAAACACTGTTTCAGGGCAAGAGATTGTGTTTTAGACTAAAAGGTAATGCATTATAAGAAGAATCTTTACTTTGAAACTGTTCTTTACCTTTTTCACACTATGAAACAGCTTTGTATTCAACTTAAACACTGTTTCAGGGCAAGAGATTGTGTTTTAGACTAAAAGGTAATGCATTATAAGAAGAATCTTTACTTTGAAACTCTGTTCTTTACCTTCTTCACACTATGAAACAGCTTTGTATTCGCCTTAAACACTGTTTCAGGGCAAAAGATTGTGTTTCAGACTAAAAGGTAATGCATTATAAGAAGAATCTTTACTTTGAAAGTCTGTTCTTTACCTTCTTCACACTATGAAACAGCATTGTATTCGCCTTAAACACTGTTTCAGGACAAGAGATTGTGTTTTAGACTAAAAGGGATTGCATTATAAGAAGAATCTTTACTTTGAAACTCTGTTCTTTACCTTTTTCACACTATGAAACAGCTTTGTATTCACTTAAACAATGTATCAAGGCAAGAGATTGTGTTTTAGACTAAAAGAGACTGCATTATAAGAAGAATCTTCACTTTGAAACTCTGTTCTTTACCTTTTTCACACTATGAAACAGCTTTGTATTCACCTTAAACACTGTTTCAGGGCAAGAGCTTGTGTTTTAGACTAAAAGGGAATGCATTATAAGAAGAATCTTTACTTTGAAACTCTGTTCTTTACCTTTTTCACACTATGAAACAGCTTTGCATTCAACTTAAACACTGTTTCAGGGCAAGAGATTGTGTTTTAGACTAAAAGAGACTGCATTATAAGAAGAATCTTTATTTTGAAACTCTATTCTTTACCTTTTTCACACTATGAAACAGCTTTATATTCAACTTTAACACTGTTTCAGGGCAAGAGATTGTGTTTTAGACTAAAAGGTAATGCATTATAAGAAGAATCTTTACTTTGAAACTCTGTTCTTTACCTTTTTCACACTATGAAACAGCTTTGTATTCAACTTAAACACTGTTTCAGGGCAAGAGATTGTGTTTTAGACTAAAAGGTAATGCATTATAAGAAGAATCTTTACTTTGAAACTCTGTTCTTTACCTTTTTCACACTATGAAACAGCTTTGTATTCACTTAAACAATGTAACAAGGCAAGAGATTGTGTTTTAGAATAAAAGAGACTGCATTATAAGAAGAATCTTGACTTTGAAACTCTGTTCTTTACCTTTTTCACACTATGAAACAGCTTTGTATTCACCTTAAACACTGTTTCAGGGCAAGAGATTGTGTTTTAGACTAAAAGGTAATGCATTATAAGAAGAATCTTTATTTGAAACTCTGTTCTTTACCTTCTTCACACTATGAAACAGCTTTGTATTCGCCTTAAACACTGTTTCAGGGCAAGAGATTGTGTTTTAGACTAAAAGGGAAAGCATTATAAGAAGAATCTTTACTTTGAAACTCTGTTCTTTACCTTTTTCACACTATGAAACAGCTTTGTATTCAACTTAAACACTGTTTCAGGGCAAGAGATTGTGTTTTAGACTAAAAGAGACTGCATTATAAGAAGAATCTTTATTTTGAAACTCTGTTCTTTACCTTTTTCACACTATGAAACAGCTTTATATTCAACTTTAACACTGTTCCAGGGCAAGAGATTGTGTTTTAGACTAAAAGGGAATGCATTATATGAAGAATCTTTACTTTGAAACTCTGTTCTTTACCTTTTTCACACTATGAAACAGCTTTGTATTCAACTTAAACACTGTTTCAGGGCAAGAGATTGTGTTTTAGACTAAAAGGGAATGCATTATAAGAAGAATCTTTACTTTGAAACTCTGTTCTTTACCTTTTTCACACTATGAAACAGCTTTGTATTCACCTTAAAGACTGTTTCAGGGCAAGAGATTGTGTATTAGACTAAAAGGTAATGCATTATAAGAAGAATCTTTACTTTGAAACTCTGTTCTTTACCTTTTTCACACTATGAAACAGCTTTGTATTCAAATTAAACACTGTTTCAGGGCAAGAGATTGTGTTTTAGACTAAAAGGTAATGCATTATAAGAAGAATCTTTACTTTGAAACTCTGTTCTTTACCTTCTTCACACTATGAAACAGCTTTGTATTCGCCTTAAACACTGTTTCAGGGCAAGAGATTGTGTTTTAGACTAAAAGGGAATGCATTATAAGAAGAATCTTTACTTTGAAACTCTGTTCTTTACCTTTTTCACACTATGAAACAGCTTTGTATTCAAATTAAACACTGTTTCAGGGCAAGAGATTGTGTTTTAGACTAAAAGTTAATGCATTATAAGAAGAATCTTTACTTTGAAACTCTGTTCTTTACCTTCTTCACACTATGAAACAGCTTTGTATTCGCCTTAAACACTGTTTCAGGGCAAGAGATTGTGTTTTAGACTAAAAGGGAATGCATTATAAGAAGAATCTTTACTTTGAAACTCTGTTCTTTACCTTTTTCACACTATGAAACAGCTTTGTATTCACCTTAAACACTGTTTCAGGGCAAGAGATTGTGTTTTAGACTAAAAGGGAATGCATTACAAGAAGAATCTTTACTTTGAAACTCTGTTCTTTACCTTTTTCACACTATGAAACAGCTTTGTATTCAACTTAAACACTGTTTCAGGGCAAGAGATTGTGTTTTAGACTAAAAGAGACTGCATTATAAGAAGAAGCTTTATTTTGAAACTCTGTTCTTTACCTTCTTCACACTATGAAACAGCTTTGTATTCGCCTTAAACACTGTTTCAGGGCAAGAGATTGTGTATTAGACTAAAAGGTAATGCATTATAAGAAGAATCTTTACTTTGAAACTCTGTTCTTTACCTTTTTCACACTATGAAACAGCTTTGTATTCAACTTAAACACTGTTTCAGGGCAAGAGATTGTGTTTTAGACTAAAAGGTAATGCATTATAAGAAGAATCTTTACTTTGAAACTCTGTTCTTTACCTTTTTCACACTATGAAACAGCTTTGTATTCAACTTAAACAATGTATCAAGGCAAGAGATTGTGTTTTAGACTAAAAGGTAATGCATTATAAGAAGAATCTTTACTTTGAAACTGTTCTTTACCTTCTTCACACTATGAAACAGTTTTGTATTCGCCTTAAACACTGTTTCAGGGCAAGAGATTGTGTTTTAGACTAAAAGGTAATGCATTATAACAAGAATCTTTACTTTGAAACTCTGTTCTTTACCTTTTTCACACTATGAAACATCTTTGTATTCACCTTAAACACTGTTTCAGGGCAAGAGATTGTGTTTTAGACTAAAAGGGAATGCATTATAAGAAGAATCTTTACTTTGAAACTCTGTTCTTTACCTTTTTCACACTATGAAACAGCTTTGTATTCAACTTAAACACTGTTTCAGGGCAAGAGATTGTGTTTTAGACTAAAAGAGACTGCATTATAAGAAGAATCTTTATTTTGAAACTCTGTTCTTTACCTTTTTCACACTATGAAACAGCTTTATATTCAACTTTAACACTGTTCCAGGGCAAGAGATTGTGTTTTAGACTAAAAGGGAATGCATTATATGAAGAATCTTTACTTTGAAACTCTGTTCTTTACCTTTTTCACACTATGAAACAGCTTTGTATTCAACTTAAACACTGTTTCAGGGCAAGAGATTGTGTTTTAGACTATAAGGTAATGCATTATAAGAAGAATCTTTACTTTGAAACTCTGTTCTTTACCTTTTTCACACTATGAAACAGCTTTGTATTCAACTTAAACAATGTATCAAGGCAAGAGATTGTGTTTTAGACTAAAAGGTAATGCATTATAAGAAGAATCTTTATTTTGAAACTCTGTTCTTTACCTTCTTCACACTATGAAACAGCTTTGTATTCGCCTTAAACACTGTTTCAGGGCAAGAGATTGTGTTTTAGACTAAAAGGTAATGCATTATAAGAAGAATCTTTACTTTGAAACTCTGTTCTTTACGTTCTTCACACTATGAAACAGCTTTGTATTCGCCTTAAACACTGTTTCAGGGCAAGAGATTGTGTTTTAGACTAAAAGGGAATGCATTATAAGAAGAATCTTTACTTTGAAACTCTGTTCTTTACCTTTTTCACACTATGAAACAGCTTTGTATTCACCATAAAGACTGTTTCAGGGCAAGAGATTGTGTATTAGACTAAAAGGTAATGCATTATAAGAAGAATCTTTACTTTGAAACTCTGTTCTTTACCTTTTTCACACTATGAAACAGCTTTGTATTCAACTTAAACAATGTATCAAGGCAAGAGATTGTGTTTTAGACTAAAAGGTAATGCATTATAAGAAGAATCTTTACTTTGAAACTCTGTTCTTTACCTTCTTCACACTATGAAACAGTTTTGTATTCGCCTTAAACACTGTTTCAGGGCAAGAGATTGTGTTTTAGACTAAAAGGTAATGCATTATAACAAGAATCTTTACTTTGAAACTCTGTTCTTTACC
Source organism: Electrophorus electricus (assembly GCF_041902795.1). Lineage (NCBI taxonomy): Eukaryota > Metazoa > Chordata > Actinopteri > Gymnotiformes > Gymnotidae > Electrophorus > Electrophorus electricus. The sequence goes on from NC_137522.1 coordinate 5,836,996, forward strand.
TTTTTCACACTATGAAACATCTTTGTATTCACCTTAAACACTGTTTCAGGGCAAGAGATTGTGTTTTAGACTAAAAGAGACTGCATTATAAGAAGAATCTTTATTTTGAAACTCTGTTCTTTACCTTTTTCACACTATGAAACAGCTTTATATTCAACTTTAACACTGTTCCAGGGCAAGAGATTGTGTTTTAGACTAAAAGGGAATGCATTATATGAAGAATCTTTACTTTGAAACTCTGTTCTTTACCTTTTTCACACTATGAAACAGCTTTGTATTCAACTTAAACACTGTTTCAGGGCAAGAGATTGTGTTTTAGACTATAAGGTAATGCATTATAAGAAGAATCTTTACTTTGAAACTCTGTTCTTTACCTTTTTCACACTATGAAACAGCTTTGTATTCAACTTAAACAATGTATCAAGGCAAGAGATTGTGTTTTAGACTAAAAGGTAATGCATTATAAGAAGAATCTTTATTTTGAAACTCTGTTCTTTACCTTCTTCACATTATGAAAAAGCTTTGTATTCGCCTTAAACACTGTTTCAGGGCAAGAGATTGTGTTTTAGACTAAAAGGTAATGCATTATAAGAAGAATCTTTACTTTGAAACTCTGTTCTTTACGTTCTTCACACTATGAAACAGCTTTGTATTCGCCTTAAACACTGTTTCAGGGCAAGAGATTGTGTTTTAGACTAAAAGGGAATGCATTATAAGAAGAATCTTTACTTTGAAACTCTGTTCTTTACCTTTTTCACACTATGAAACAGCTTTGTATTCACCTTAAAGACTGTTTCAGGGCAAGAGATTGTGTATTAGACTAAAAGGTAATGCATTATAAGAAGAATCTTTACTTTGAAACTCTGTTCTTTACCTTTTTCACACTATGAAACAGCTTTGTATTCAACTTAAACACTGTTTCAGGGCAAGAGATTGTGTATTAGACTAAAAGGTAATGCATTATAAGAAGAATCTTTACTTTGAAACTCTGTTCTTTACCTTTTTCACACTATGAAACAGCTTTGTATTCAACTTAAACACTGTTTCAGGGCAAGAGATTGTGTTTTAGACTAAAAGGTAATGCATTATAAGAAGAATCTTTACTTTGAAACTCTGTTCTTTACCTTTTTCACACTATGAAACAGCTTTGTATTCAACTTAAACAATGTATCAAGGCAAGAGATTGTGTTTTAGACTAAAAGGTAATGCATTATAAGAAGAATCTTTACTTTGAAACTGTTCTTTACCTTCTTCACACTATGAAACAGTTTTGTATTCGCCTTAAACACTGTTTCAGGGCAAGAGATTGTGTTTTAGACTAAAAGGTAATGCATTATAACAAGAATCTTTACTTTGAAACTCTGTTCTTTACCTTTTTCACACTATGAAACATCTTTGTATTCACCTTAAACACTGTTTCAGGGCAAGAGATTGTGTTTTAGACTAAAAGAGACTGCATTATAAGAAGAATCTTTATTTTGAAACTCTGTTCTTTACCTTTTTCACACTATGAAACAGCTTTATATTCAACTTTAACACTGTTCCAGGGCAAGAGATTGTGTTTTAGACTAAAAGGGAATGCATTATATGAAGAATCTTTACTTTGAAACTCTGTTCTTTACCTTTTTCACACTATGAAACAGCTTTGTATTCAACTTAAACACTGTTTCAGGGCAAGAGATTGTGTTTTAGACTATAAGGTAATGCATTATAAGAAGAATCTTTACTTTGAAACTCTGTTCTTTACCTTTTTCACACTATGAAACAGCTTTGTATTCAACTTAAACAATGTATCAAGGCAAGAGATTGTGTTTTAGACTAAAAGGTAATGCATTATAAGAAGAATCTTTATTTTGAAACTCTGTTCTTTACCTTCTTCACACTATGAAACAGCTTTGTATTCGCCTTAAACACTGTTTCAGGGCAAGAGATTGTGTTTTAGACTAAAAGGTAATGCATTATAAGAAGAATCTTTACTTTGAAACTCTGTTCTTTACGTTCTTCACACTATGAAACAGCTTTGTATTCGCCTTAAACACTGTTTCAGGGCAAGAGATTGTGTTTTAGACTAAAAGGGAATGCATTATAAGAAGAATCTTTACTTTGAAACTCTGTTCTTTACCTTTTTCACACTATGAAACAGCTTTGTATTCACCTTAAAGACTGTTTCAGGGCAAGAGATTGTGTATTAGACTAAAAGGTAATGCATTATAAGAAGAATCTTTACTTTGAAACTCTGTTCTTTACCTTTTTCACACTATGAAACAGCTTTGTATTCAACTTAAACAATGTATCAAGGCAAGAGATTGTGTTTTAGACTAAAAGGTAATGCATTATAAGAAGAATCTTTACTTTGAAACTCTGTTCTTTACCTTCTTCACACTATGAAACAGTTTTGTATTCGCCTTAAACACTGTTTCAGGGCAAGAGATTGTGTTTTAGACTAAAAGGTAATGCATTATAACAAGAATCTTTACTTTGAAACTCTGTTCTTTACCTTTTTCACACTATGAAACATCTTTGTATTCACCTTAAACACTGTTTCAGGGCAAGAGATTGTGTTTTAGACTAAAAGAGACTGCATTATAAGAAGAATCTTTATTTTGAAACTCTGTTCTTTACCTTTTTCACACTATGAAACAGCTTTATATTCAACTTTAACACTGTTCCAGGGCAAGAGATTGTGTTTTAGACTAAAAGGGAATGCATTATATGAAGAATCTTTACTTTGAAACTCTGTTCTTTACCTTTTTCACACTATGAAACAGCTTTGTATTCAACTTAAACACTGTTTCAGGGCAAGAGATTGTGTTTTAGACTATAAGGTAATGCATTATAAGAAGAATCTTTACTTTGAAACTCTGTTCTTTACCTTTTTCACACTATGAAACAGCTTTGTATTCAACTTAAACAATGTATCAAGGCAAGAGATTGTGTTTTAGACTAAAAGGTAATGCATTATAAGAAGAATCTTTATTTTGAAACTCTGTTCTTTACCTTCTTCACATTATGAAAAAGCTTTGTATTCGCCTTAAACACTGTTTCAGGGCAAGAGATTGTGTTTTAGACTAAAAGGTAATGCATTATAAGAAGAATCTTTACTTTGAAACTCTGTTCTTTACGTTCTTCACACTATGAAACAGCTTTGTATTCGCCTTAAACACTGTTTCAGGGCAAGAGATTGTGTTTTAGACTAAAAGGGAATGCATTATAAGAAGAATCTTTACTTTGAAACTCTGTTCTTTACCTTTTTCACACTATGAAACAGCTTTGTATTCACCTTAAAGACTGTTTCAGGGCAAGAGATTGTGTATTAGACTAAAAGGTAATGCATTATAAGAAGAATCTTTACTTTGAAACTCTGTTCTTTACCTTTTTCACACTATGAAACAGCTTTGTATTCAACTTAAACACTGTTTCAGGGCAAGAGATTGTGTTTTAGACTAAAAGGGAATGCATTATAAGAAGAATCTTTACTTTGAAACTCTGTTCTTTACTTTTTTCACACTATGAAACAGCTTTGTATTCACTTAAACAATGTATCAAGGCAAGAGATTGTGTTTTAGACTAAAAGAGACTGCATTTTATGAAGTATCTATACTTTGAAACTCTGTTCTTTACCTTTTTCACACTATGAAACAGCTTTATATTCAACTTAAACACTGTTTCAGGGCAAGAGATTGCGTTGTAGACTAAAAGGGAATGCATTATATGAAGAATCTTTACTTTGAAACTCTGTTCTTTACCTTTTTCACACTATGAAACAGCTTTGTATTCAACTTAAACACTGTTTCAGAGCAAGACATCTTGTTTTTAACCAAATTGAATAACTTACAATGTGTTAAGAAAACACATATTTCAAGTGAAAAGAGTTTATACAGGGGAGAAACAAGTTGTTTTAACATGGTTCTAATGTGACCCTTGAAAGTAATTGCAACTCTGTTTTTACACCTCTATCCACAAGGAGGCAACGTTTCCACGCATTATAATTGTCTTATACATAGTTTCAGAGCAAGAAATATTGTTTTTAACCAAACTGAACAACTTAACCATTTAAAGTAATTGCAACTCTGTTTGTACACCTCTAACCATAAAGAAACAGGGCTTCTATGCATTGTAATCAGCTTATACAATGTTTCAGAGCAAGACATCTTGTTTTTAACCAAATTGAATAGCTTAAACACTGTGTAAGGGCAAGAGATTGTGTTTTAGACTAAAAGGTAATGCATTATAAGAAGAATCTTTGTTCTTTACCTTTTCACACTATGAAACACATTTATATTCAACTTAAACACTGTTTCAGGGCAAGAGATTGTGTTTTAGACTAAAAGGGAATGCATTACAAGAAGAATCTTTACTTTGAAACTCTGTTCTTTACCTTTTTCACACTATGAAACAGCTTTGTATTCAACTTAAACACTGTTTCAGGGCAAGAGATTGTGTTTTAGACTAAAAGAGACTGCATTATAAGAAGAATCTTTATTTTGAAACTCTGTTCTTTACCTTTTTCACACTATGAAACAGCTTTATATTCAACTTTAACACTGTTCCAGGGCAAGAGATTGTGTTTTAGACTAAAAGGGAATGCATTATATGAAGAATCTTTACTTTGAAACTCTGTTCTTTACCTTTTTCACACTATGAAACAGCTTTGTATTCGCCTTAAACACTGTTTCAGGGCAAGAGATTGTGTTTTAGACTAAAAGGGAATGCATTATAAGAAGAATCTTTACTTTGAAACTCTGTTCTTTACCTTTTTCACACTATGAAACAGCTTTGTATTCACCTTAAAGACTGTTTCAGGGCAAGAGATTGTGTATTAGACTAAAAGGTAATGCATTATAAGAAGAATCTTTACTTTGAAACTCTGTTCTTTACCTTTTTCACACTATGAAACAGCTTTGTATTCAACTTAAACACTGTTTCAGGGCAAGAGATTGTGTTTTAGACTAAAAGGGAATGCATTATAAGAAGAATCTTTACTTTGAAACTCTGTTCTTTACCTTTTTCACACTATGAAACAGCTTTGTATTCACTTAAACAATGTATCAAGGCAAGAGATTGTGTTTTAGACTAAAAGAGACTGCATTTTAAGAAGTATCTATACTTTGAAACTCTGTTCTTTACCTTTTTCACACTATGAAACAGCTTTATATTCAACTTAAACACTGTTTCAGGGCAAGAGATTGCGTTGTAGACTAAAAGGGAATGCATTATATGAAGAATCTTTACTTTGAAACTCTGTTCTTTACCTTTTTCACACTATGAAACAGCTTTGTATTCAACTTAAACACTGTTTCAGAGCAAGACATCTTGTTTTTAACCAAATTGAATAACTTACAATGTGTTAAGAAAACACATATTTCAAGTGAAAAGAGTTTATACAGGGGAGAAACAAGTTGTTTTAACATGGTTCTAATGTGACCCTTGAAAGTAATTGCAACTCTGTTTTTACACCTCTATCCACAAGGAGGCAACGTTTCCACGCATTATAATTGTCTTATACATAGTTTCAGAGCAAGAAATATTGTTTTTAACCAAACTGAACAACTTAACCATTTAAAGTAATTGCAACTCTGTTTGTACACCTCTAACCATAAAGAAACAGGGCTTCTATGCATTGTAATCAGCTTATACAATGTTTCAGAGCAAGACATCTTGTTTTTAACCAAATTGAATAGCTTAAACACTGTGTAAGGGCAAGAGATTGTGTTTTAGACTAAAAGGTAATGCATTATAAGAAGAATCTTTGTTCTTTACCTTTTCACACTATGAAACACATTTATATTCAACTTAAACACTGTTTCAGGGCAAGAGATTGTGTTTTAGACTAAAAGGGAATGCATTACAAGAAGAATCTTTACTTTGAAACTCTGTTCTTTACCTTTTTCACACTATGAAACAGCTTTGTATTCAACTTAAACACTGTTTCAGGGCAAGAGATTGTGTTTTAGACTAAAAGAGACTGCATTATAAGAAGAATCTTTATTTTGAAACTCTGTTCTTTACCTTTTTCACACTATGAAACAGCTTTATATTCAACTTTAACACTGTTCCAGGGCAAGAGATTGTGTTTTAGACTAAAAGGGAATGCATTATATGAAGAATCTTTACTTTGAAACTCTGTTCTTTACCTTTTTCACACTATGAAACAGCTTTGTATTCGCCTTAAACACTGTTTCAGGGCAAGAGATTGTGTTTTAGACTAAAAGGGAATGCATTATAAGAAGAATCTTTACTTTGAAACTCTGTTCTTTACCTTTTTCACACTATGAAACAGCTTTGTATTCACCTTAAAGACTGTTTCAGGGCAAGAGATTGTGTATTAGACTAAAAGGTAATGCATTATAAGAAGAATCTTTACTTTGAAACTCTGTTCTTTACCTTTTTCACACTATGAAACAGCTTTGTATTCAACTTAAACACTGTTTCAGGGCAAGAGATTGTGTTTTAGACTAAAAGGGAATGCATTATAAGAAGAATCTTTACTTTGAAACTCTGTTCTTTACCTTTTTCACACTATGAAACAGCTTTGTATTCACTTAAACAATGTATCAAGGCAAGAGATTGTGTTTTAGACTAAAAGAGACTGCATTTTAAGAAGTATCTATACTTTGAAACTCTGTTCTTTACCTTTTTCACACTATGAAACAGCTTTATATTCAACTTAAACACTGTTTCAGGGCAAGAGATTGCGTTGTAGACTAAAAGGGAATGCATTATATGAAGAATCTTTACTTTGAAACTCTGTTCTTTACCTTTTTCACACTATGAAACAGCTTTGTATTCAACTTAAACACTGTTTCAGAGCAAGACATCTTGTTTTTAACCAAATTGAATAACTTACAATGTGTTAAGAAAACACATATTTCAAGTGAAAAGAGTTTATACAGGGGAGAAACAAGTTGTTTTAACATGGTTCTAATGTGACCCTTGAAAGTAATTGCAACTCTGTTTTTACACCTCTATCCACAAGGAGGCAACGTTTCCACGCATTATAATTGTCTTATACATAGTTTCAGAGCAAGAAATATTGTTTTTAACCAAACTGAACAACTTAACCATTTAAAGTAATTGCAACTCTGTTTGTACACCTCTAACCATAAAGAAACAGGGCTTCTATGCATTGTAATCAGCTTATACAATGTTTCAGAGCAAGACATCTTGTTTTTAACCAAATTGAATAGCTTAAACACTGTGTAAGGGCAAGAGATTGTGTTTTAGACTAAAAGGTAATGCATTATAAGAAGAATCTTTGTTCTTTACCTTTTCACACTATGAAACACATTTATATTCAACTTAAACACTGTTTCAGGGCAAGAGATTGTGTTTTAGACTAAAAGGGAATGCATTACAAGAAGAATCTTTACTTTGAAACTCTGTTCTTTACCTTTTTCACACTATGAAACAGCTTTGTATTCAACTTAAACACTGTTTCAGGGCAAGAGATTGTGTTTTAGACTAAAAGAGACTGCATTATAAGAAGAATCTTTATTTTGAAACTCTGTTCTTTACCTTTTTCACACTATGAAACAGCTTTATATTCAACTTTAACACTGTTCCAGGGCAAGAGATTGTGTTTTAGACTAAAAGGGAATGCATTATATGAAGAATCTTTACTTTGAAACTCTGTTCTTTACCTTTTTCACACTATGAAACAGCTTTGTATTCACTTAAACAATGTATCAAGGCAAGAGATTGTGTTTTAGACTAAAAGAGACTGCATTTTAAGAAGAATCTTTACTTTGAAACTCTGTTCTTTACCTTTTTCACACTATGAAACAGCTTTGTATTCAACTTAAACACTGTTTCAGGGCAAGAGATTGTGTTTTAGACTATAAGGTAATGCATTATAAGAAGAATCTTTACTTTGAAACTCTGTTCTTTACCTTTTTCACACTATGAAACAGCTTTGTATTCAACTTAAACAATGTATCAAGGCAAGAGATTGTGTTTTAGACTAAAAGGTAATGCATTATAAGAAGAATCTTTATTTTGAAACTCTGTTCTTTACCTTCTTCACACTATGAAACAGCTTTGTATTCGCCTTAAACACTGTTTCATGGCAAGAGATTGTGTTTTAGACTAAAAGGTAATGCATTATAAGAAGAATCTTTACTTTGAAACTCTGTTCTTTACGTTCTTCACACTATGAAACAGCTTTGTATTCAACTTAAACAATGTATCAAGGCAAGAGATTGTGTTTTAGACTAAAAGGTAATGCATTATAAGAAGAATCTTTACTTTGAAACTCTGTTCTTTACCTTCTTCACACTATGAAACAGCTTTGTATTCGCCTTAAACACTGTTTCAGGGCAAGAGATTGTGTTTTAGACTAAAAGGGAATGCATTATAAGAATAATCTTTACTTTGAAACTCTGTTCTTTACCTTTTTCACACTATGAAACAGCTTTGTATTCAACTTAAACACTGTTTCAGAGCAAGACATCTTGTTTTTAACCAAATTGAATAACTTACAATGTGTTAAGAAAACACATATTTCAAGTGAAAAGAGTTTATACAGGGGAGAAACAAGTTGTTTTAACATGGTTCTAATGTGACCCTTGAAAGTAATTGCAACTCTGTTTTTACACCTCTATCCACAAGGAGGCAACGTTTCCACGCATTATAATTGTCTTATACATAGTTTCAGAGCAAGAAATATTGTTTTTAACCAAACTGAACAACTTAACCATTTAAAGTAATTGCAACTCTGTTTGTACACCTCTAACCATAAAGAAACAGGGCTTCTATGCATTGTAATCAGCTTATACACTGTTTCAGAGCAAGACATCTTGTTTTTAACCAAATTGAATAGCTTAAACACTGTGTAAGGGCAAGAGATTGTGTTTTAGACTAAAAGGTAATGCATTATAAGAAGAATCTTTGTTCTTTACCTTTTCACACAATGAAACACATTTATATTCAACTTAAACACTGTTTCAGGGCAAGAGATTGTGTTTTAGACTAAAAGGGAATGCATTACAAGAATAATCTTTACTTTGAAACTCTGTTCTTTACCTTTTTCACACTATGAAACAGCTTTATATTCAACTTTAACACTGTTCCAGGGCAAGAGATTGTGTTTTAGACTAAAAGGGAATGCATTATATGAAGAATCTTTACTTTGAAACTCTGTTCTTTACCTTCTTCACACTATGAAACAGCTTGGTATTCGCCTTAAACACTGTTTCAGGGCAAGAGATTGTGTTTTAGACTAAAAGGTAATGCATTATAAGAAGAATCTTTACTTTGAAACTCTGTTCTTTACCTTTTTCACACTATGAAACATCTTTGTATTCACCTTAAACACTGTTTCAGGGCAAGAGATTGTGTTTTAGACTAAAAGGGAATGCATTATAAGAAGAATCTTTACTTTGAAACTCTGTTCTTTACCTTTTTCACACTATGAAACAGCTTTGTATTCAACTTAAACACTGTTTCAGGGCAAGAGATTGTGTTTTAGACTAAAAGAGACTGCATTATAAGAAGAATCTTTATTTTGAAACTCTGTTCTTTACCTTTTTCACACTATGAAACAGCTTTATATTCAACTTTAACACTGTTCCAGGGCAAGAGATTGTGTTTTAGACTAAAAGGGAATGCATTATATGAAGAATCTTTACTTTGAAACTCTGTTCTTTACCTTTTTCACACTATGAAACAGCTTTGTATTCAACTTAAACACTGTTTCAGGGCAAGAGATTGTGTTTTAGACTATAAGGTAATGCATTATAAGAAGAATCTTTACTTTGAAACTCTGTTCTTTACCTTTTTCACACTATGAAACAGCTTTGTATTCAACTTAAACAATGTATCAAGGCAAGAGATTGTGTTTTAGACTAAAAGGTAATGCATTATAAGAAGAATCTTTATTTTGAAACTCTGTTCTTTACCTTCTTCACACTATGAAACAGCTTTGTATTCGCCTTAAACACTGTTTCAGGGCAAGAGATTGTGTTTTAGACTAAAAGGTAATGCATTATAAGAAGAATCTTTACTTTTAAACTCTGTTCTTTACCTTCTTCACACTATGAAACAGCTTTGTATTCGCCTTAAACACTGTTTCAGGGCAAGAGATTGTGTTTTAGACTAAAAGGGAATGCATTATAAGAAGAATCTTTACTTTGAAACTCTGTTCTTTACCTTTTTCACACTATGAAACAGCTTTGTATTCACCTTAAAGACTGTTTCAGGGCAAGAGATTGTGTATTAGACTAAAAGGTAATGCATTATAAGAAGAATCTTTACTTTGAAACTCTGTTCTTTACCTTTTTCACACTATGAAACAGCTTTGTATTCAACTTAAACACTGTTTCAGGGCAAGAGATTGTGTTTTAGACTAAAAGGTAATGCATTATAAGAAGAATCTTTACTTTGAAACTCTGTTCTTTACCTTCTTCACACTATGAAACAGCTTTGTATTCGCCTTAAACACTGTTTCAGGGCAAGAGATTGTGTTTTAGACTAAAAGGGAATGCATTATAAGAAGAATCTTTACTTTGAAACTCTGTTCTTTACCTTTTTCACACTATGAAACAGCTTTGTATTCACTTAAACAATGTATCAAGGCAAGAGATTGTGTTTTAGACTAAAAGAGACTGCATTTTAAGAAGTATCTATACTTTGAAACTCTGTTCTTTACCTTTTTCACACTATGAAACAGCTTTGTATTCAACTTAAACACTGTTTCAGAGCAAGACATCTTGTTTTTAACCAAATTGAATAACTTACAATGTGTTAAGAAAACACATATTTCAAGTGAAAAGAGTTTATACAGGGGAGAAACAAGTTGTTTTAACATGGTTCTAATGTGACCCTTGAAAGTAATTGCAACTCTGTTTTTACACCTCTATCCACAAGGAGGCAACGTTTCCACGCATTATAATTGTCTTATACATAGTTTCAGAGCAAGAAATATTGTTTTTAACCAAACTGAACAACTTAACCATTTAAAGTAATTGCAACTCTGTTTGTACACCTCTAACCATAAAGAAACAGGGCTTCTATGCATTGTAATCAGCTTATACACTGTTTCAGAGCAAGACATCTTGTTTTTAACCAAATTGAATAGCTTAAACACTGTGTAAGGGCAAGAGATTGTGTTTTAGACTAAAAGGTAATGCATTATAAGAAGAATCTTTGTTCTTTACCTTTTCACACTATGAAACACATTTATATTCAACTTAAACACTGTTTCAGGGCAAGAGATTGTGTTTTAGACTAAAAGGGAATGCATTACAAGAAGAATCTTTACTTTGAAACTCTGTTCTTTACCTTTTTCACACTATGAAACAGCTTTGTATTCAACTTAAACACTGTTTCAGGGCAAGAGATTGTGTTTTAGACTAAAAGAGACTGCATTATAAGAAGAATCTTTATTTTGAAACTCTGTTCTTTACCTTTTTCACACTATGAAACAGCTTTGTATTCACTTAAACAATGTATCAAGGCAAGAGATTGTGTTTTAGACTAAAAGAGACTGCATTTTAAGAAGAATCTTTACTTTGAAACTCTGTTCTTTACCTTTTTCACACTATGAAACAGCTTTGTATTCAACTTAAACACTGTTTCAGGGCAAGAGATTGTGTTTTAGACTATAAGGTAATGCATTATAAGAAGAATCTTTACTTTGAAACTCTGTTCTTTACCTTTTTCACACTATGAAACAGCTTTGTATTCAACTTAAACAATGTATCAAGGCAAGAGATTGTGTTTTAGACTAAAAGGTAATGCATTATAAGAAGAATCTTTATTTTGAAACTCTGTTCTTTACCTTCTTCACACTATGAAACAGCTTTGTATTCGCCTTAAACACTGTTTCAGGGCAAGAGATTGTGTTTTAGACTAAAAGGTAATGCATTATAAGAAGAATCTTTACTTTGAAACTCTGTTCTTTACGTTCTTCACACTATGAAACAGCTTTGTATTCGCCTTAAACACTGTTTCAGGGCAAGAGATTGTGTTTTAGACTAAAAGGGAATGCATTATAAGAAGAATCTTTACTTTGAAACTCTGTTCTTTACCTTTTTCACACTATGAAACAGCTTTGTATTCACCTTAAAGACTGTTTCAGGGCAAGAGATTGTGTATTAGACTAAAAGGTAATGCATTATAAGAAGAATCTTTACTTTGAAACTCTGTTCTTTACCTTTTTCACACTATGAAACAGCTTTGTATTCAACTTAAACTGTTTCAGGGCAAGAGATTGTGTTTTAGATTAAAAGGTAATGCATTATAAGAAGAATCTTTACTTTGAAACTCTGTTCTTTACCTTCTTCACACTATGAAACAGCTTTGTATTCGCCTTAAACACTGTTTCAGGGCAAGAGATTGTGTTTTAGACTAAAAGGGAATGCATTATAAGAAGAATCTTTACTTTGAAACTCTGTTCTTTACCTTTTTCACACTATGAAACAGCTTTGTATTCACTTAAACAATGTATCAAGGCAAGAGATTGTGTTTTAGACTAAAAGAGACTGCATTTTAAGAAGTATCTATACTTTGAAACTCTGTTCTTTACCTTTTTCACACTATGAAACAGCTTTATATTCAACTTAAACACTGTTTCAGAGCAAGACATCTTGTTTTTAACCAAATTGAATAACTTACAATGTGTTAAGAAAACACATATTTCAAGTGAAAAGAGTTTATACAGGGGAGAAACAAGTTGTTTTAACATGGTTCTAATGTGACCCTTGAAAGTAATTGCAACTCTGTTTTTACACCTCTATCCACAAGGAGGCAACGTTTCCACGCATTATAATTGTCTTATACATAGTTTCAGAGCAAGAAATATTGTTTTTAACCAAACTGAACAACTTAACCATTTAAAGTAATTGCAACTCTGTTTGTACACCTCTAACCATAAAGAAACAGGGCTTCTATGCATTGTAATCAGCTTATACACTGTTTCAGAGCAAGACATCTTGTTTTTAACCAAATTGAATAGCTTAAACACTGTGTAAGGGCAAGAGATTGTGTTTTAGACTAAAAGGTAATGCATTATAAGAAGAATCTTTGTTCTTTACCTTTTCACACTATGAAACACATTTATATTCAACTTAAACACTGTTTCAGGTCAAGAGATTGTGTTTTAGACTAAAAGGGAATGCATTACAAGAAGAATCTTTACTTTGAAACTCTGTTCTTTACCTTTTTCACACTATGAAACAGCTTTGTATTCAACTTTAACACTGTTTCAGGGCAAGAGATTGTGTTTTAGACTAAAAGAGACTGCATTATAAGAAGAATCTTTATTTTGAAACTCTGTTCTTTACCTTTTTCACACTATGAAACAGCTTTATATTCAACTTTAACACTGTTCCAGGGCAAGAGATTGTGTTTTAGACTAAAAGGGAATGCATTATATGAAGAATCTTTACTTTGAAACTCTGTTCTTTACCTTTTTCACACTATGAAACAGCTTTGTATTCACTTAAACAATGTATCAAGGCAAGAGATTGTGTTTTAGACTAAAAGAGACTGCATTTTAAGAAGAATCTTTACTTTGAAACTCTGTTCTTTACCTTTTTCACACTATGAAACAGCTTTGTATTCAACTTAAACACTGTTTCAGGGCAAGAGATTGTGTTTTAGACTATAAGGTAATGCATTATAAGAAGAATCTTTACTTTGAAACTCTGTTCTTTACCTTTTTCACACTATGAAACAGCTTTGTATTCAACTTAAACAATGTATCAAGGCAAGAGATTGTGTTTTAGACTAAAAGGTAATGCATTATAAGAAGAATCTTTACTTTGAAACTCTGTTCTTTACCTTCTTCACACTATGAAACAGCTTTCTATTCGCCTTAAACACTGTTTCAGGGCAAGAGATTGTGTTTTAGACTAAAAGGTAATGCATTATAAGAAGAATCTTTACTTTGAAACTCTGTTCTTTACCTTTTTCACACTATGAAACATCTTTGTATTCACCTTAAACACTGTTTCAGGGCAAGAGATTGTGTTTTAGACTAAAAGGTAATGCATTATAAGAAGAATCTTTACTTTGAAACTCTGTTCTTTACCTTTTTCACACTATGAAACAGCTTTGTATTCAACTTAAACAATGTATCAAGGCAAGAGATTGTGTTTTAGACTAAAAGGTAATGCATTATAAGAAGAATCTTTACTTTGAAACTCTGTTCTTTACCTTCTTCACACTATGAAACAGCTTTGTATTCGCCTTAAACACTGTTTCAGGGCAAGAGATTGTGTTTTAGACTAAAAGGTAATGCATTATAAGAAGAATCTTTACTTTGAAACTCTGTTCTTTACCTTTTTCACACTATGAAACATCTTTGTATTCACCTTAAACACTGTTTCAGGGCAAGAGATTGTGTTTTAGACTAAAAGGGAATGCATTATAAGAAGAATCTTTACTTTGAAACTCTGTTCTTTACCTTTTTCACACTATGAAACAGCTTTGTATTCAACTTAAACACTGTTTCAGGGCAAGAGATTGCGTTGTAGACTAAAAGGGAATGCATTATATGAAGAATCTTTACTTTGAAACTCTGTTCTTTACCTTTTTCACACTATGAAACAGCTTTGTATTCAACTTAAACACTGTTTCAGAGCAAGACATCTTGTTTTTAACCAAATTGAATAACTTACAATGTGTTAAGAAAACATATATTTCAAGTGAAAAGAGTTTATACAGGGGAGAAACAAGTTGTTTTAACATGGTTCTAATGTGACCCTTGAAAGTAATTGCAACTCTGTTTTTACACCTCTATCCACAAGGAGGCAACGTTTCCACGCATTATAATTGTCTTATACATAGTTTCAGAGCAAGAAATATTGTTTTTAACCAAACTGAACAACTTAACCATTTAAAGTAATTGCAACTCTGTTTGTACACCTCTAACCATAAAGAAACAGGGCTTCTATGCATTGTAATCAGCTTATACACTGTTTCAGAGCAAGACATCTTGTTTTTAACCAAATTGAATAGCTTAAACACTGTGTAAGGGCAAGAGATTGTGTTTTAGACTAAAAGGTAATGCATTATAAGAAGAATCTTTGTTCTTTACCTTTTCACACTATGAAACACATTTATATTCAACTTAAACACTGTTTCAGGGCAAGAGATTGTGTTTTAGACTAAAAGGGAATGCATTACAAGAAGAATCTTTACTTTGAAACTCTGTTCTTTACCTTTTTCACACTATGAAACAGCTTTGTATTCAACTTAAACACTGTTTCAGGGCAAGAGATTGTGTTTTAGACTAAAAGAGACTGCATTATAAGAAGAATCTTTATTTTGAAACTCTGTTCTTTACCTTTTTCACACTATGAAACAGCTTTGTATTCAACTTAAACAATGTATCAAGGCAAGAGATTGTGTTTTAGACTATAAGGTAATGCATTATAAGAAGAATCTTTACTTTGAAACTCTGTTCTTTACCTTTTTCACACTATGAAACAGCTTTGTATTCAACTTAAACAATGTATCAAGGCAAGAGATTGTGTTTTAGACTAAAAGGTAATGCATTATAAGAAGAATCTTTACTTTGAAACTCTGTTCTTTACCTTTTTCACACTATGAAACAGCTTTGTATTCAACTTAAACAATGTATCAAGGCAAGAGATTGTGTTTTAGACTAAAAGGTAATGCATTATAAGAAGAATCTTTACTTTGAAACTCTGTTCTTTACCTTCTTCACACTATGAAACAGCTTTGTATTCGCCTTAAACACTGTTTCAGGGCAAGAGATTGTGTTTTAGACTAAAAGGTAATGCATTATAAGAAGAATCTTTACTTTGAAACTCTGTTCTTTACCTTTTTCACACTATGAAACATCTTTGTATTCACCTTAAACACTGTTTCAGGGCAAGAGATTGTGTTTTAGACTAAAAGGTAATGCATTATAAGAAGAATCTTTACTTTGAAACTCTGTTCTTTACCTTTTTCACACTATGAAACAGCTTTGTATTCAACTTAAACACTGTTTCAGGGCAAGAGATTGCGTTGTAGACTAAAAGGGAATGCATTATATGAAGAATCTTTACTTTGAAACTCTGTTCTTTACCTTTTTCACACTATGAAACAGCTTTGTATTCAACTTAAACACTGTTTCAGAGCAAGACATCTTGTTTTTAACCAAATTGAATAACTTACAATGTGTTAAGAAAACATATATTTCAAGTGAAAAGAGTTTATACAGGGGAGAAACAAGTTGTTTTAACATGGTTCTAATGTGACCCTTGAAAGTAATTGCAACTCTGTTTTTACACCTCTATCCACAAGGAGGCAACGTTTCCACGCATTATAATTGTCTTATACATAGTTTCAGAGCAAGAAATATTGTTTTTAACCAAACTGAACAACTTAACCATTTAAAGTAATTGCAACTCTGTTTGTACACCTCTAACCATAAAGAAACAGGGCTTCTATGCATTGTAATCAGCTTATACACTGTTTCAGAGCAAGACATCTTGTTTTTAACCAAATTGAATAGCTTAAACACTGTGTAAGGGCAAGAGATTGTGTTTTAGACTAAAAGGTAATGCATTATAAGAAGAATCTTTGTTCTTTACCTTTTCACACTATGAAACACATTTATATTCAACTTAAACACTGTTTCAGGGCAAGAGATTGTGTTTTAGACTAAAAGGGAATGCATTACAAGAAGAATCTTTACTTTGAAACTCTGTTCTTTACCTTTTTCACACTATGAAACAGCTTTGTATTCAACTTAAACACTGTTTCAGGGCAAGAGATTGTGTTTTAGACTAAAAGAGACTGCATTATAAGAAGAATCTTTATTTTGAAACTCTGTTCTTTACCTTTTTCACACTATGAAACAGCTTTGTATTCACTTAAACAATGTATCAAGGCAAGAGATTGTGTTTTAGACTAAAAGAGACTGCATTATAAGAAGAATCTTTATTTTGAAACTCTGTTCTTTACCTTTTTCACACTATGAAACAGCTTTATATTCAACTTTAACACTGTTCCAGGGCAAGAGATTGTGTTTTAGACTAAAAGGGAATGCAATATATGAAGAATCTTTACTTTGAAACTCTGTTCTTTACCTTTTTCACACTATGAAACAGCTTTGTATTCACTTAAACAATGTATCAAGGCAAGAGATTGTGTTTTAGACTAAAAGAGACAGCATTTTAAGAAGAATCTTTACTTTGAAACTCTGTTCTTTACCTTTTTCACACTATGAAACAGCTTTGTATTCAACTTAAACACTGTTTCAGGGCAAGAGATTGTGTTTTAGACTATAAGGTAATGCATTATAAGAAGAATCTTTACTTTGAAACTCTGTTCTTTACCTTTTTCACACTATGAAACAGCTTTGTATTCAACTTAAACAATGTATCAAGGCAAGAGATTGTGTTTTAGACTAAAAGGTAATGCATTATAAGAAGAATCTTTACTTTGAAACTCTGTTCTTTACCTTCTTCACACTATGAAACAGCTTTGTATTCGCCTTAAACACTGTTTCAGGGCAAGAGATTGTGTTTTAGACTAAAAGGTAATGCATTATAAGAAGAATCTTTACTTTGAAACTCTGTTCTTTACCTTTTTCACACTATGAAACATCTTTGTATTCACCTTAAACACTGTTTCAGGGCAAGAGATTGTGTTTTAGACTAAAAGGGAATGCATTATAAGAAGAATCTTTACTTTGAAACTCTGTTCTTTACCTTTTTCACACTATGAAACAGCTTTGTATTCAACTTAAACACTGTTTCAGGGCAAGAGATTGCGTTGTAGACTAAAAGGGAATGCATTATATGAAGAATCTTTACTTTGAAACTCTGTTCTTTACCTTTTTCACACTATGAAACAGCTTTGTATTCAACTTAAACACTGTTTCAGAGCAAGACATCTTGTTTTTAACCAAATTGAATAACTTACAATGTGTTAAGAAAACATATATTTCAAGTGAAAAGAGTTTATACAGGGGAGAAACAAGTTGTTTTAACATGGTTCTAATGTGACCCTTGAAAGTAATTGCAACTCTGTTTTTACACCTCTATCCACAAGGAGGCAACGTTTCCACGCATTATAATTGTCTTATACATAGTTTCAGAGCAAGAAATATTGTTTTTAACCAAACTGAACAACTTAACCATTTAAAGTAATTGCAACTCTGTTTGTACACCTCTAACCATAAAGAAACAGGGCTTCTATGCATTGTAATCAGCTTATACACTGTTTCAGAGCAAGACATCTTGTTTTTAACCAAATTGAATAGCTTAAACACTGTGTAAGGGCAAGAGATTGTGTTTTAGACTAAAAGGTAATGCATTATAAGAAGAATCTTTGTTCTTTACCTTTTCACACTATGAAACACATTTATATTCAACTTAAACACTGTTTCAGGGCAAGAGATTGTGTTTTAGACTAAAAGGGAATGCATTACAAGAAGAATCTTTACTTTGAAACTCTGTTCTTTACCTTTTTCACACTATGAAACAGCTTTGTATTCAACTTAAACACTGTTTCAGGGCAAGAGATTGTGTTTTAGACTAAAAGAGACTGCATTATAAGAAGAATCTTTATTTTGAAACTCTGTTCTTTACCTTTTTCACACTATGAAACAGCTTTATATTCAACTTTAACACTGTTCCAGGGCAAGAGATTGTGTTTTAGACTAAAAGGTAATGCATTATAAGAAGAATCTTTACTTTGAAACTGTTCTTTACCTTCTTCACACTATGAAACAGTTTTGTATTCGCCTTAAACACTGTTTCAGGGCAAGAGATTGTGTTTTAGACTAAAAGGTAATGCATTATAACAAGAATCTTTACTTTGAAACTCTGTTCTTTACCTTTTTCACACTATGAAACATCTTTGTATTCACCTTAAACACTGTTTCAGGGCAAGAGATTGTGTTTTAGACTAAAAGGGAATGCATTATAAGAAGAATCTTTACTTTGAAACTCTGTTCTTTACCTTTTTCACACTATGAAACAGCTTTGTATTCAACTTAAACACTGTTTCAGGGCAAGAGATTGTGTTTTAGACTAAAAGAGACTGCATTATAAGAAGAATCTTTATTTTGAAACTCTGTTCTTTACCTTTTTCACACTATGAAACAGCTTTATATTCAACTTTAACACTGTTCCAGGGCAAGAGATTGTGTTTTAGACTAAAAGGGAATGCATTATATGAAGAATCTTTACTTTGAAACTCTGTTCTTTACCTTTTTCACACTATGAAACAGCTTTGTATTCAACTTAAACACTGTTTCAGGGCAAGAGATTGTGTTTTAGACTATAAGGTAATGCATTATAAGAAGAATCTTTACTTTGAAACTCTGTTCTTTACCTTTTTCACACTATGAAACAGCTTTGTATTCAACTTAAACAATGTATCAAGGCAAGAGATTGTGTTTTAGACTAAAAGGTAATGCATTATAAGAAGAATCTTTATTTTGAAACTCTGTTCTTTACCTTCTTCACACTATGAAACAGCTTTGTATTCGCCTTAAACACTGTTTCAGGGCAAGAGATTGTGTTTTAGACTAAAAGGTAATGCATTATAAGAAGAATCTTTACTTTGAAACTCTGTTCTTTACGTTCTTCACACTATGAAACAGCTTTGTATTCGCCTTAAACACTGTTTCAGGGCAAGAGATTGTGTTTTAGACTAAAAGGGAATGCATTATAAGAAGAATCTTTACTTTGAAACTCTGTTCTTTACCTTTTTCACACTATGAAACAGCTTTGTATTCACCTTAAAGACTGTTTCAGGGCAAGAGATTGTGTATTAGACTAAAAGGTAATGCATTATAAGAAGAATCTTTACTTTGAAACTCTGTTCTTTACCTTTTTCACACTATGAAACAGCTTTGTATTCAACTTAAACAATGTATCAAGGCAAGAGATTGTGTTTTAGACTAAAAGGTAATGCATTATAAGAAGAATCTTTACTTTGAAACTCTGTTCTTTACCTTCTTCACACTATGAAACAGTTTTGTATTCGCCTTAAACACTGTTTCAGGGCAAGAGATTGTGTTTTAGACTAAAAGGTAATGCATTATAACAAGAATCTTTACTTTGAAACTCTGTTCTTTACCTTTTTCACACTATGAAACATCTTTGTATTCACCTTAAACACTGTTTCAGGGCAAGAGATTGTGTTTTAGACTAAAAGAGACTGCATTATAAGAAGAATCTTTATTTTGAAACTCTGTTCTTTACCTTTTTCACACTATGAAACAGCTTTATATTCAACTTTAACACTGTTCCAGGGCAAGAGATTGTGTTTTAGACTAAAAGGGAATGCATTATATGAAGAATCTTTACTTTGAAACTCTGTTCTTTACCTTTTTCACACTATGAAACAGCTTTGTATTCAACTTAAACACTGTTTCAGGGCAAGAGATTGTGTTTTAGACTATAAGGTAATGCATTATAAGAAGAATCTTTACTTTGAAACTCTGTTCTTTACCTTTTTCACACTATGAAACAGCTTTGTATTCAACTTAAACAATGTATCAAGGCAAGAGATTGTGTTTTAGACTAAAAGGTAATGCATTATAAGAAGAATCTTTATTTTGAAACTCTGTTCTTTACCTTCTTCACATTATGAAAAAGCTTTGTATTCGCCTTAAACACTGTTTCAGGGCAAGAGATTGTGTTTTAGACTAAAAGGTAATGCATTATAAGAAGAATCTTTACTTTGAAACTCTGTTCTTTACGTTCTTCACACTATGAAACAGCTTTGTATTCGCCTTAAACACTGTTTCAGGGCAAGAGATTGTGTTTTAGACTAAAAGGGAATGCATTATAAGAAGAATCTTTACTTTGAAACTCTGTTCTTTACCTTTTTCACACTATGAAACAGCTTTGTATTCACTTAAACAATGTATCAAGGCAAGAGATTGTGTTTTAGACTAAAAGAGACTGCATTATAAGAAGAATCTTTACTTTGAAACTCTGTTCTTTACCTTTTTCACACTATGAAACAGCTTTGTATTCACCTTAAACACTGTTTCAGGGCAAGAGATTGTGTTTTAGACTAAAAGGGAATGCATTACAAGAAGAATCTTTACTTTGAAACTCTGTTCTTTACCTTTTTCACACTATGAAACAGCTTTGTATTCAACTTAAACACTGTTTCAGGGCAAGAGATTGTGTTTTAGACTAAAAGAGACTGCATTATAAGAAGAAGCTTTATTTTGAAACTCTGTTCTTTACCTTCTTCACACTATGAAACAGCTTTGTATTCGCCTTAAACACTGTTTCAGGGCAAGAGATTGTGTTTTAGACTAAAAGGTAATGCATTATAAGAAGAATCTTTACTTTGAAACTCTGTTTTTTACGTTCTTCACACTATGAAACAGCTTTGTATTCGCCTTAAACACTGTTTCAGGGCAAGAGATTGTGTTTTAGACTAAAAGGTAATGCATTATAAGAAGAATCTTTACTTTGAAACTCTGTTCTTTACCTTTTTCACACTATGAAACAGCTTTGTATTCACCTTAAAGACTCTTTCAGGGCAAGAGATTGTGTATTAGACTAAAAGGTAATGCATTATAAGAAGAATCTTTACTTTGAAACTCTGTTCTTTACCTTTTTCACACTATGAAACAGCTTTGTATTCAACTTAAACACTGTTTCAGGGCAAGAGATTGTGTTTTAGACTAAAAGGTAATGCATTATAAGAAGAATCTTTACTTTGAAACTCTGTTCTTTACCTTTTTCACACTATGAAACAGCTTTGTATTCAACTTAAACAATGTATCAAGGCAAGAGATTGTGTTTTAGACTAAACGGTAATGCATTATAAGAAGAATCTTTACTTTGAAACTGTTCTTTACCTTCTTCACACTATGAAACAGTTTTGTATTCGCCTTAAACACTGTTTCAGGGCAAGAGATTGTGTTTTAGACTAAAAGGTAATGCATTATAACAAGAATCTTTACTTTGAAACTCTGTTCTTTACCTTTTTCACACTATGAAACATCTTTGTATTCACCTTAAACACTGTTTCAGGGCAAGAGATTGTGTTTTAGACTAAAAGGGAATGCATTATAAGAAGAATCTTTACTTTGAAACTCTGTTCTTTACCTTTTTCACACTATGAAACAGCTTTGTATTCAACTTAAACACTGTTTCAGGGCAAGAGATTGTGTTTTAGACTAAAAGAGACTGCATTATAAGAAGAATCTTTATTTTGAAACTCTGTTCTTTACCTTTTTCACACTATGAAACAGCTTTATATTCAACTTTAACACTGTTCCAGGGCAAGAGATTGTGTTTTAGACTAAAAGGGAATGCATTATATGAAGAATCTTTACTTTGAAACTCTGTTCTTTACCTTTTTCACACTATGAAACAGCTTTGTATTCAACTTAAACACTGTTTCAGGGCAAGAGATTGTGTTTTAGACTATAAGGTAATGCATTATAAGAAGAATCTTTACTTTGAAACTCTGTTCTTTACCTTTTTCACACTATGAAACAGCTTTGTATTCAACTTAAACAATGTATCAAGGCAAGAGATTGTGTTTTAGACTAAAAGGTAATGCATTATAAGAAGAATCTTTATTTTGAAACTCTGTTCTTTACCTTCTTCACACTATGAAACAGCTTTGTATTCGCCTTAAACACTGTTTCAGGGCAAGAGATTGTGTTTTAGACTAAAAGGTAATGCATTATAAGAAGAATCTTTACTTTGAAACTCTGTTCTTTACGTTCTTCACACTATGAAACAGCTTTGTATTCGCCTTAAACACTGTTTCAGGGCAAGAGATTGTGTTTTAGACTAAAAGGGAATGCATTATAAGAAGAATCTTTACTTTGAAACTCTGTTCTTTACCTTTTTCACACTATGAAACAGCTTTGTATTCACCTTAAAGACTGTTTCAGGGCAAGAGA
Source organism: Electrophorus electricus (assembly GCF_041902795.1). NCBI lineage: Eukaryota > Metazoa > Chordata > Actinopteri > Gymnotiformes > Gymnotidae > Electrophorus > Electrophorus electricus. The sequence continues at coordinate 5,859,848 of NC_137522.1, forward strand.
TTGTGTATTAGACTAAAAGGTAATGCATTATAAGAAGAATCTTTACTTTGAAACTCTGTTCTTTACCTTTTTCACACTATGAAACAGCTTTGTATTCAACTTAAACAATGTATCAAGGCAAGAGATTGTGTTTTAGACTAAAAGGTAATGCATTATAAGAAGAATCTTTACTTTGAAACTCTGTTCTTTACCTTCTTCACACTATGAAACAGTTTTGTATTCGCCTTAAACACTGTTTCAGGGCAAGAGATTGTGTTTTAGACTAAAAGGTAATGCATTATAACAAGAATCTTTACTTTGAAACTCTGTTCTTTACCTTTTTCACACTATGAAACATCTTTGTATTCACCTTAAACACTGTTTCAGGGCAAGAGATTGTGTTTTAGACTAAAAGAGACTGCATTATAAGAAGAATCTTTATTTTGAAACTCTGTTCTTTACCTTTTTCACACTATGAAACAGCTTTATATTCAACTTTAACACTGTTCCAGGGCAAGAGATTGTGTTTTAGACTAAAAGGGAATGCATTATATGAAGAATCTTTACTTTGAAACTCTGTTCTTTACCTTTTTCACACTATGAAACAGCTTTGTATTCAACTTAAACACTGTTTCAGGGCAAGAGATTGTGTTTTAGACTATAAGGTAATGCATTATAAGAAGAATCTTTACTTTGAAACTCTGTTCTTTAACTTTTTCACACTATGAAACAGCTTTGTATTCAACTTAAACAATGTATCAAGGCAAGAGATTGTGTTTTAGACTAAAAGGTAATGCATTATAAGAAGAATCTTTATTTTGAAACTCTGTTCTTTACCTTCTTCACATTATGAAAAAGCTTTGTATTCGCCTTAAACACTGTTTCAGGGCAAGAGATTGTGTTTTAGACTAAAAGGTAATGCATTATAAGAAGAATCTTTACTTTGAAACTCTGTTCTTTACGTTCTTCACACTATGAAACAGCTTTGTATTCGCCTTAAACACTGTTTCAGGGCAAGAGATTGTGTTTTAGACTAAAAGGGAATGCATTATAAGAAGAATCTTTACTTTGAAACTCTGTTCTTTACCTTTTTCACACTATGAAACAGCTTTGTATTCACCTTAAAGACTGTTTCAGGGCAAGAGATTGTGTATTAGACTAAAAGGTAATGCATTATAAGAAGAATCTTTACTTTGAAACTCTGTTCTTTACCTTTTTCACACTATGAAACAGCTTTGTATTCAACTTAAACACTGTTTCAGGGCAAGAGATTGTGTTTTAGACTAAAAGGGAATGCATTATAAGAAGAATCTTTACTTTGAAACTCTGTTCTTTACCTTTTTCACACTATGAAACAGCTTTGTATTCACTTAAACAATGTATCAAGGCAAGAGATTGTGTTTTAGACTAAAAGAGACTGCATTTTAAGAAGTATCTATACTTTGAAACTCTGTTCTTTACCTTTTTCACACTATGAAACAGCTTTATATTCAACTTAAACACTGTTTCAGGGCAAGAGATTGCGTTGTAGACTAAAAGGGAATGCATTATATGAAGAATCTTTACTTTGAAACTCTGTTCTTTACCTTTTTCACACTATGAAACAGCTTTGTATTCAACTTAAACACTGTTTCAGAGCAAGACATCTTGTTTTTAACCAAATTGAATAACTTACAATGTGTTAAGAAAACACATATTTCAAGTGAAAAGAGTTTATACAGGGGAGAAACAAGTTGTTTTAACATGGTTCTAATGTGACCCTTGAAAGTAATTGCAACTCTGTTTTTACACCTCTATCCACAAGGAGGCAACGTTTCCACGCATTATAATTGTCTTATACATAGTTTCAGAGCAAGAAATATTGTTTTTAACCAAACTGAACAACTTAACCATTTAAAGTAATTGCAACTCTGTTTGTACACCTCTAACCATAAAGAAACAGGGCTTCTATGCATTGTAATCAGCTTATACAATGTTTCAGAGCAAGACATCTTGTTTTTAACCAAATTGAATAGCTTAAACACTGTGTAAGGGCAAGAGATTGTGTTTTAGACTAAAAGGTAATGCATTATAAGAAGAATCTTTGTTCTTTACCTTTTCACACTATGAAACACATTTATATTCAACTTAAACACTGTTTCAGGGCAAGAGATTGTGTTTTAGACTAAAAGGGAATGCATTACAAGAAGAATCTTTACTTTGAAACTCTGTTCTTTACCTTTTTCACACTATGAAACAGCTTTGTATTCAACTTAAACACTGTTTCAGGGCAAGAGATTGTGTTTTAGACTAAAAGAGACTGCATTATAAGAAGAATCTTTATTTTGAAACTCTGTTCTTTACCTTTTTCACACTATGAAACAGCTTTATATTCAACTTTAACACTGTTCCAGGGCAAGAGATTGTGTTTTAGACTAAAAGGGAATGCATTATATGAAGAATCTTTACTTTGAAACTCTGTTCTTTACCTTTTTCACACTATGAAACAGCTTTGTATTCACTTAAACAATGTATCAAGGCAAGAGATTGTGTTTTAGACTAAAAGAGACTGCATTTTAAGAAGAATCTTTACTTTGAAACTCTGTTCTTTACCTTTTTCACACTATGAAACAGCTTTGTATTCAACTTAAACACTGTTTCAGGGCAAGAGATTGTGTTTTAGACTATAAGGTAATGCATTATAAGAAGAATCTTTACTTTGAAACTCTGTTCTTTACCTTTTTCACACTATGAAACAGCTTTGTATTCAACTTAAACAATGTATCAAGGCAAGAGATTGTGTTTTAGACTAAAAGGTAATGCATTATAAGAAGAATCTTTATTTTGAAACTCTGTTCTTTACCTTCTTCACACTATGAAACAGCTTTGTATTCGCCTTAAACACTGTTTCATGGCAAGAGATTGTGTTTTAGACTAAAAGGTAATGCATTATAAGAAGAATCTTTACTTTGAAACTCTGTTCTTTACGTTCTTCACACTATGAAACAGCTTTGTATTCGCCTTAAACACTGTTTCAGGGCAAGAGATTGTGTTTTAGACTAAAAGGGAATGCATTATAAGAAGAATCTTTACTTTGAAACTCTGTTCTTTACCTTTTTCACACTATGAAACAGCTTTGTATTCACCTTAAAGACTGTTTCAGGGCAAGAGATTGTGTATTAGACTAAAAGGTAATGCATTATAAGAAGAATCTTTACTTTGAAACTCTGTTCTTTACCTTTTTCACACTATGAAACAGCTTTGTATTCAACTTAAACACTGTTTCAGGGCAACAGATTGTGTTTTAGACTAAAAGGTAATGCATTATAAGAAGAATCTTTACTTTGAAACTCTGTTCTTTACCTTCTTCACACTATGAAACAGCTTTGTATTCGCCTTAAACACTGTTTCAGGGCAAGAGATTGTGTTTTAGACTAAAAGGGAATGCATTATAAGAATAATCTTTACTTTGAAACTCTGTTCTTTACCTTTTTCACACTATGAAACAGCTTTGTATTCAACTTAAACACTGTTTCAGAGCAAGACATCTTGTTTTTAACCAAATTGAATAACTTACAATGTGTTAAGAAAACACATATTTCAAGTGAAAAGAGTTTATACAGGGGAGAAACAAGTTGTTTTAACATGGTTCTAATGTGACCCTTGAAAGTAATTGCAACTCTGTTTTTACACCTCTATCCACAAGGAGGCAACGTTTCCACGCATTATAATTGTCTTATACATAGTTTCAGAGCAAGAAATATTGTTTTTAACCAAACTGAACAACTTAACCATTTAAAGTAATTGCAACTCTGTTTGTACACCTCTAACCATAAAGAAACAGGGCTTCTATGCATTGTAATCAGCTTATACACTGTTTCAGAGCAAGACATCTTGTTTTTAACCAAATTGAATAGCTTAAACACTGTGTAAGGGCAAGAGATTGTGTTTTAGACTAAAAGGTAATGCATTATAAGAAGAATCTTTGTTCTTTACCTTTTCACACAATGAAACACATTTATATTCAACTTAAACACTGTTTCAGGGCAAGAGATTGTGTTTTAGACTAAAAGGGAATGCATTACAAGAATAATCTTTACTTTGAAACTCTGTTCTTTACCTTTTTCACACTATGAAACAGCTTTATATTCAACTTTAACACTGTTCCAGGGCAAGAGATTGTGTTTTAGACTAAAAGGGAATGCATTATATGAAGAATCTTTACTTTGAAACTCTGTTCTTTACCTTCTTCACACTATGAAACAGCTTGGTATTCGCCTTAAACACTGTTTCAGGGCAAGAGATTGTGTTTTAGACTAAAAGGTAATGCATTATAAGAAGAATCTTTACTTTGAAACTCTGTTCTTTACCTTTTTCACACTATGAAACATCTTTGTATTCACCTTAAACACTGTTTCAGGGCAAGAGATTGTGTTTTAGACTAAAAGGGAATGCATTATAAGAAGAATCTTTACTTTGAAACTCTGTTCTTTACCTTTTTCACACTATGAAACAGCTTTGTATTCAACTTAAACACTGTTTCAGGGCAAGAGATTGTGTTTTAGACTAAAAGAGACTGCATTATAAGAAGAATCTTTATTTTGAAACTCTGTTCTTTACCTTTTTCACACTATGAAACAGCTTTATATTCAACTTTAACACTGTTCCAGGGCAAGAGATTGTGTTTTAGACTAAAAGGGAATGCATTATATGAAGAATCTTTACTTTGAAACTCTGTTCTTTACCTTTTTCACACTATGAAACAGCTTTGTATTCAACTTAAACACTGTTTCAGGGCAAGAGATTGTGTTTTAGACTATAAGGTAATGCATTATAAGAAGAATCTTTACTTTGAAACTCTGTTCTTTACCTTTTTCACACTATGAAACAGCTTTGTATTCAACTTAAACAATGTATCAAGGCAAGAGATTGTGTTTTAGACTAAAAGGTAATGCATTATAAGAAGAATCTTTATTTTGAAACTCTGTTCTTTACCTTCTTCACACTATGAAACAGCTTTGTATTCGCCTTAAACACTGTTTCAGGGCAAGAGATTGTGTTTTAGACTAAAAGGTAATGCATTATAAGAAGAATCTTTACTTTTAAACTCTGTTCTTTACGTTCTTCACACTATGAAACAGCTTTGTATTCGCCTTAAACACTGTTTCAGGGCAAGAGATTGTGTTTTAGACTAAAAGGGAATGCATTATAAGAAGAATCTTTACTTTGAAACTCTGTTCTTTACCTTTTTCACACTATGAAACAGCTTTGTATTCACCTTAAAGACTGTTTCAGGGCAAGAGATTGTGTATTAGACTAAAAGGTAATGCATTATAAGAAGAATCTTTACTTTGAAACTCTGTTCTTTACCTTTTTCACACTATGAAACAGCTTTGTATTCAACTTAAACACTGTTTCAGGGCAAGAGATTGTGTTTTAGACTAAAAGGTAATGCATTATAAGAAGAATCTTTACTTTGAAACTCTGTTCTTTACCTTCTTCACACTATGAAACAGCTTTGTATTCGCCTTAAACACTGTTTCAGGGCAAGAGATTGTGTTTTAGACTAAAAGGGAATGCATTATAAGAAGAATCTTTACTTTGAAACTCTGTTCTTTACCTTTTTCACACTATGAAACAGCTTTGTATTCACTTAAACAATGTATCAAGGCAAGAGATTGTGTTTTAGACTAAAAGAGACTGCATTTTAAGAAGTATCTATACTTTGAAACTCTGTTCTTTACCTTTTTCACACTATGAAACAGCTTTGTATTCAACTTAAACACTGTTTCAGAGCAAGACATCTTGTTTTTAACCAAATTGAATAACTTACAATGTGTTAAGAAAACACATATTTCAAGTGAAAAGAGTTTATACAGGGGAGAAACAAGTTGTTTTAACATGGTTCTAATGTGACCCTTGAAAGTAATTGCAACTCTGTTTTTACACCTCTATCCACAAGGAGGCAAAGTTTCCACGCATTATAATTGTCTTATACATAGTTTCAGAGCAAGAAATATTGTTTTTAACCAAACTGAACAACTTAACCATTTAAAGTAATTGCAACTCTGTTTGTACACCTCTAACCATAAAGAAACAGGGCTTCTATGCATTGTAATCAGCTTATACACTGTTTCAGAGCAAGACATCTTGTTTTTAACCAAATTGAATAGCTTAAACACTGTGTAAGGGCAAGAGATTGTGTTTTAGACTAAAAGGTAATGCATTATAAGAAGAATCTTTGTTCTTTACCTTTTCACACTATGAAACACATTTATATTCAACTTAAACACTGTTTCAGGGCAAGAGATTGTGTTTTAGACTAAAAGGGAATGCATTACAAGAAGAATCTTTACTTTGAAACTCTGTTCTTTACCTTTTTCACAATATGAAACAGCTTTGTATTCAACTTAAACACTGTTTCAGGGCAAGAGATTGTGTTTTAGACTAAAAGAGACTGCATTATAAGAAGAATCTTTATTTTGAAACTCTGTTCTTTACCTTTTTCACACTATGAAACAGCTTTGTATTCACTTAAACAATGTATCAAGGCAAGAGATTGTGTTTTAGACTAAAAGAGACTGCATTTTAAGAAGAATCTTTACTTTGAAACTCTGTTCTTTACCTTTTTCACACTATGAAACAGCTTTGTATTCAACTTAAACACTGTTTCAGGGCAAGAGATTGTGTTTTAGACTATAAGGTAATGCATTATAAGAAGAATCTTTACTTTGAAACTCTGTTCTTTACCTTTTTCACACTATGAAACAGCTTTGTATTCAACTTAAACAATGTATCAAGGCAAGAGATTGTGTTTTAGACTAAAAGGTAATGCATTATAAGAAGAATCTTTATTTTGAAACTCTGTTCTTTACCTTCTTCACACTATGAAACAGCTTTGTATTCGCCTTAAACACTGTTTCAGGGCAAGAGATTGTGTTTTAGACTAAAAGGTAATGCATTATAAGAAGAATCTTTACTTTGAAACTCTGTTCTTTACGTTCTTCACACTATGAAACAGCTTTGTATTCGCCTTAAACACTGTTTCAGGGCAAGAGATTGTGTTTTAGACTAAAAGGGAATGCATTATAAGAAGAATCTTTACTTTGAAACTCTGTTCTTTACCTTTTTCACACTATGAAACAGCTTTGTATTCACCTTAAAGACTGTTTCAGGGCAAGAGATTGTGTATTAGACTAAAAGGTAATGCATTATAAGAAGAATCTTTACTTTGAAACTCTGTTCTTTACCTTTTTCACACTATGAAACAGCTTTGTATTCAACTTAAACACTGTTTCAGGGCAAGAGATTGTGTTTTAGATTAAAAGGTAATGCATTATAAGAAGAATCTTTACTTTGAAACTCTGTTCTTTACCTTCTTCACACTATGAAACAGCTTTGTATTCGCCTTAAACACTGTTTCAGGGCAAGAGATTGTGTTTTAGACTAAAAGGGAATGCATTATAAGAAGAATCTTTACTTTGAAACTCTGTTCTTTACCTTTTTCACACTATGAAACAGCTTTGTATTCACTTAAACAATGTATCAAGGCAAGAGATTGTGTTTTAGACTAAAAGAGACTGCATTTTAAGAAGTATCTATACTTTGAAACTCTGTTCTTTACCTTTTTCACACTATGAAACAGCTTTATATTCAACTTAAACACTGTTTCAGAGCAAGACATCTTGTTTTTAACCAAATTGAATAACTTACAATGTGTTAAGAAAACACATATTTCAAGTGAAAAGAGTTTATACAGGGGAGAAACAAGTTGTTTTAACATGGTTCTAATGTGACCCTTGAAAGTAATTGCAACTCTGTTTTTACACCTCTATCCACAAGGAGGCAACGTTTCCACGCATTATAATTGTCTTATACATAGTTTCAGAGCAAGAAATATTGTTTTTAACCAAACTGAACAACTTAACCATTTAAAGTAATTGCAACTCTGTTTGTACACCTCTAACCATAAAGAAACAGGGCTTCTATGCATTGTAATCAGCTTATACACTGTTTGAGAGCAAGACATCTTGTTTTTAACCAAATTGAATAGCTTAAACACTGTGTAAGGGCAAGAGATTGTGTTTTAGACTAAAAGGTAATGCATTATAAGAAGAATCTTTGTTCTTTACCTTTTCACACTATGAAACACATTTATATTCAACTTAAACACTGTTTCAGGTCAAGAGATTGTGTTTTAGACTAAAAGGGAATGCATTACAAGAAGAATCTTTACTTTGAAACTCTGTTCTTTACCTTTTTCACACTATGAAACAGCTTTGTATTCAACTTTAACACTGTTTCAGGGCAAGAGATTGTGTTTTAGACTAAAAGAGACTGCATTATAAGAAGAATCTTTATTTTGAAACTCTGTTCTTTACCTTTTTCACACTATGAAACAGCTTTATATTCAACTTTAACACTGTTCCAGGGCAAGAGATTGTGTTTTAGACTAAAAGGGAATGCATTATATGAAGAATCTTTACTTTGAAACTCTGTTCTTTACCTTTTTCACACTATGAAACAGCTTTGTATTCACTTAAACAATGTATCAAGGCAAGAGATTGTGTTTTAGACTAAAAGAGACTGCATTTTAAGAAGAATCTTTACTTTGAAACTCTGTTCTTTACCTTTTTCACACTATGAAACAGCTTTGTATTCAACTTAAACACTGTTTCAGGGCAAGAGATTGTGTTTTAGACTATAAGGTAATGCATTATAAGAAGAATCTTTACTTTGAAACTCTGTTCTTTACCTTTTTCACACTATGAAACAGCTTTGTATTCAACTTAAACAATGTATCAAGGCAAGAGATTGTGTTTTAGACTAAAAGGTAATGCATTATAAGAAGAATCTTTACTTTGAAACTCTGTTCTTTACCTTCTTCACACTATGAAACAGCTTTCTATTCGCCTTAAACACTGTTTCAGGGCAAGAGATTGTGTTTTAGACTAAAAGGTAATGCATTATAAGAAGAATCTTTACTTTGAAACTCTGTTCTTTACCTTTTTCACACTATGAAACATCTTTGTATTCACCTTAAACACTGTTTCAGGGCAAGAGATTGTGTTTTAGACTAAAAGGTAATGCATTATAAGAAGAATCTTTACTTTGAAACTCTGTTCTTTACCTTTTTCACACTATGAAACAGCTTTGTATTCAACTTAAACAATGTATCAAGGCAAGAGATTGTGTTTTAGACTAAAAGGTAATGCATTATAAGAAGAATCTTTACTTTGAAACTCTGTTCTTTACCTTCTTCACACTATGAAACAGCTTTGTATTCGCCTTAAACACTGTTTCAGGGCAAGAGATTGTGTTTTAGACTAAAAGGTAATGCATTATAAGAAGAATCTTTACTTTGAAACTGTTCTTTACCTTTTTCACACTATGAAACATCTTTGTATTCACCTTAAACACTGTTTCAGGGCAAGAGATTGTGTTTTAGACTAAAAGGGAATGCATTATAAGAAGAATCTTTACTTTGAAACTCTGTTCTTTACCTTTTTCACACTATGAAACAGCTTTGTATTCAACTTAAACACTGTTTCAGGGCAAGAGATTGCGTTGTAGACTAAAAGGGAATGCATTATATGAAGAATCTTTACTTTGAAACTCTGTTCTTTACCTTTTTCACACTATGAAACAGCTTTGTATTCAACTTAAACACTGTTTCAGAGCAAGACATCTTGTTTTTAACCAAATTGAATAACTTACAATGTGTTAAGAAAACATATATTTCAAGTGAAAAGAGTTTATACAGGGGAGAAACAAGTTGTTTTAACATGGTTCTAATGTGACCCTTGAAAGTAATTGCAACTCTGTTTTTACACCTCTATCCACAAGGAGGCAACGTTTCCACGCATTATAATTGTCTTATACATAGTTTCAGAGCAAGAAATATTGTTTTTAACCAAACTGAACAACTTAACCATTTAAAGTAATTGCAACTCTGTTTGTACACCTCTAACCATAAAGAAACAGGGCTTCTATGCATTGTAATCAGCTTATACACTGTTTCAGAGCAAGACATCTTGTTTTTAACCAAATTGAATAGCTTAAACACTGTGTAAGGGCAAGAGATTGTGTTTTAGACTAAAAGGTAATGCATTATAAGAAGAATCTTTGTTCTTTACCTTTTCACACTATGAAACACATTTATATTCAACTTAAACACTGTTTCAGGGCAAGAGATTGTGTTTTAGACTAAAAGGGAATGCATTACAAGAAGAATCTTTACTTTGAAACTCTGTTCTTTACCTTTTTCACACTATGAAACAGCTTTGTATTCAACTTAAACACTGTTTCAGGGCAAGAGATTGTGTTTTAGACTAAAAGAGACTGCATTATAAGAAGAATCTTTATTTTGAAACTCTGTTCTTTACCTTTTTCACACTATGAAACAGCTTTGTATTCAACTTAAACAATGTATCAAGGCAAGAGATTGTGTTTTAGACTAAAAGGTAATGCATTATAAGAAGAATCTTTACTTTGAAACTCTGTTCTTTACCTTCTTCACACTATGAAACAGCTTTCTATTCGCCTTAAACACTGTTTCAGGGCAAGAGATTGTGTTTTAGACTAAAAGGTAATGCATTATAAGAAGAATCTTTACTTTGAAACTCTGTTCTTTACCTTTTTCACACTATGAAACATCTTTGTATTCACCTTAAACACTGTTTCAGGGCAAGAGATTGTGTTTTAGACTAAAAGGTAATGCATTATAAGAAGAATCTTTACTTTGAAACTCTGTTCTTTACCTTTTTCACACTATGAAACAGCTTTGTATTCAACTTAAACAATGTATCAAGGCAAGAGATTGTGTTTTAGACTAAAAGGTAATGCATTATAAGAAGAATCTTTACTTTGAAACTCTGTTCTTTACCTTCTTCACACTATGAAACAGCTTTGTATTCGCCTTAAACACTGTTTCAGGGCAAGAGATTGTGTTTTAGACTAAAAGGTAATGCATTATAAGAAGAATCTTTACTTTGAAACTCTGTTCTTTACCTTTTTCACACTATGAAACATCTTTGTATTCACCTTAAACACTGTTTCAGGGCAAGAGATTGTGTTTTAGACTAAAAGGTAATGCATTATAAGAAGAATCTTTACTTTGAAACTCTGTTCTTTACCTTTTTCACACTATGAAACATCTTTGTATTCACCTTAAACACTGTTTCAGGGCAAGAGATTGTGTTTTAGACTAAAAGGGAATGCATTATAAGAAGAATCTTTACTTTGAAACTCTGTTCTTTACCTTTTTCACACTATGAAACAGCTTTGTATTCAACTTAAACACTGTTTCAGAGCAAGACATCTTGTTTTTAACCAAATTGAATAACTTACAATGTGTTAAGAAAACATATATTTCAAGTGAAAAGAGTTTATACAGGGGAGAAACAAGTTGTTTTAACATGGTTCTAATGTGACCCTTGAAAGTAATTGCAACTCTGTTTTTACACCTCTATCCACAAGGAGGCAACGTTTCCACGCATTATAATTGTCTTATACATAGTTTCAGAGCAAGAAATATTGTTTTTAACCAAACTGAACAACTTAACCATTTAAAGTAATTGCAACTCTGTTTGTACACCTCTAACCATAAAGAAACAGGGCTTCTATGCATTGTAATCAGCTTATACACTGTTTCAGAGCAAGACATCTTGTTTTTAACCAAATTGAATAGCTTAAACACTGTGTAAGGGCAAGAGATTGTGTTTTAGACTAAAAGGTAATGCATTATAAGAAGAATCTTTGTTCTTTACCTTTTCACACTATGAAACACATTTATATTCAACTTAAACACTGTTTCAGGGCAAGAGATTGTGTTTTAGACTAAAAGGGAATGCATTACAAGAAGAATCTTTACTTTGAAACTCTGTTCTTTACCTTTTTCACACTATGAAACAGCTTTGTATTCAACTTAAACACTGTTTCAGGGCAAGAGATTGTGTTTTAGACTAAAAGAGACTGCATTATAAGAAGAATCTTTATTTTGAAACTCTGTTCTTTACCTTTTTCACACTATGAAACAGCTTTATATTCAACTTTAACACTGTTCCAGGGCAAGAGATTGTGTTTTAGACTAAAAGGGAATGCAATATATGAAGAATCTTTACTTTGAAACTCTGTTCTTTACCTTTTTCACACTATGAAACAGCTTTGTATTCACTTAAACAATGTATCAAGGCAAGAGATTGTGTTTTAGACTAAAAGAGACAGCATTTTAAGAAGAATCTTTACTTTGAAACTCTGTTCTTTACCTTTTTCACACTATGAAACAGCTTTGTATTCAACTTAAACACTGTTTCAGGGCAAGAGATTGTGTTTTAGACTATAAGGTAATGCATTATAAGAAGAATCTTTACTTTGAAACTCTGTTCTTTACCTTTTTCACACTATGAAACAGCTTTGTATTCAACTTAAACAATGTATCAAGGCAAGAGATTGTGTTTTAGACTAAAAGGTAATGCATTATAAGAAGAATCTTTACTTTGAAACTCTGTTCTTTACCTTCTTCACACTATGAAACAGCTTTGTATTCGCCTTAAACACTGTTTCAGGGCAAGAGATTGTGTTTTAGACTAAAAGGTAATGCATTATAAGAAGAATCTTTACTTTGAAACTCTGTTCTTTACCTTTTTCACACTATGAAACATCTTTGTATTCACCTTAAACACTGTTTCAGGGCAAGAGATTGTGTTTTAGACTAAAAGGGAATGCATTATAAGAAGAATCTTTACTTTGAAACTCTGTTCTTTACCTTTTTCACACTATGAAACAGCTTTGTATTCAACTTAAACACTGTTTCAGGGCAAGAGATTGCGTTGTAGACTAAAAGGGAATGCATTATATGAAGAATCTTTACTTTGAAACTCTGTTCTTTACCTTTTTCACACTATGAAACAGCTTTGTATTCAACTTAAACACTGTTTCAGAGCAAGACATCTTGTTTTTAACCAAATTGAATAACTTACAATGTGTTAAGAAAACATATATTTCAAGTGAAAAGAGTTTATACAGGGGAGAAACAAGTTGTTTTAACATGGTTCTAATGTGACCCTTGAAAGTAATTGCAACTCTGTTTTTACACCTCTATCCACAAGGAGGCAACGTTTCCACGCATTATAATTGTCTTATACATAGTTTCAGAGCAAGAAATATTGTTTTTAACCAAACTGAACAACTTAACCATTTAAAGTAATTGCAACTCTGTTTGTACACCTCTAACCATAAAGAAACAGGGCTTCTATGCATTGTAATCAGCTTATACACTGTTTCAGAGCAAGACATCTTGTTTTTAACCAAATTGAATAGCTTAAACACTGTGTAAGGGCAAGAGATTGTGTTTTAGACTAAAAGGTAATGCATTATAAGAAGAATCTTTGTTCTTTACCTTTTCACACTATGAAACACATTTATATTCAACTTAAACACTGTTTCAGGGCAAGAGATTGTGTTTTAGACTAAAAGGGAATGCATTACAAGAAGAATCTTTACTTTGAAACTCTGTTCTTTACCTTTTTCACACTATGAAACAGCTTTGTATTCAACTTAAACACTGTTTCAGGGCAAGAGATTGTGTTTTAGACTAAAAGAGACTGCATTATAAGAAGAATCTTTATTTTGAAACTCTGTTCTTTACCTTTTTCACACTATGAAACAGCTTTATATTCAACTTTAACACTGTTCCAGGGCAAGAGATTGTGTTTTAGACTAAAAGGGAATGCATTATATGAAGAATCTTTACTTTGAAACTCTGTTCTTTACCTTTTTCACACTATGAAACAGCTTTGTATTCACTTAAACAATGTATCAAGGCAAGAGATTGTGTTTTAGACTAAAAGAGACAGCATTTTAAGAAGAATCTTTACTTTGAAACTCTGTTCTTTACCTTTTTCACACTATGAAACAGCTTTGTATTCAACTTAAACACTGTTTCAGGGCAAGAGATTGTGTTTTAGACTATAAGGTAATGCATTATAAGAAGAATCTTTACTTTGAAACTCTGTTCTTTACCTTTTTCACACTATGAAACAGCTTTGTATTCAACTTAAACAATGTATCAAGGCAAGAGATTGTGTTTTAGACTAAAAGGTAATGCATTATAAGAAGAATCTTTACTTTGAAACTCTGTTCTTTACCTTCTTCACACTATGAAACAGCTTTGTATTCGCCTTAAACACTGTTTCAGGGCAAGAGATTGTGTTTTAGACTAAAAGGTAATGCATTATAAGAAGAATCTTTACTTTGAAACTCTGTTCTTTACCTTTTTCACACTATGAAACAGCTTTGTATTCAACTTAAGCACTGTTTCAGGGCAAGAGATTGTGTTTTAGACTAAAAGGTAATGCATTATAAGAAGAATCTTTACTTTGAAACTCTGTTCTTTACCTTTTTCACACTATGAAACAGCTTTGTATTCACTTAAACAATGTATCAAGGCAAGAGATTGTGTTTTAGACTAAAAGAGACTGCATTTTAAGAAGAATCTTTACTTTGAAACTCTGTTCTTTACCTTTTTCACACTATGAAACAGCTTTGTATTCAATTTAAACACTGTTTCAGGGCAAGAGATTGTGTTTTAGACTATAAGGTAATGCATTATAAGAAGAATCTTTACTTTGAAACTCTGTTCTTTACCTTTTTCACACTATGAAACAGCTTTGTATTCAACTTAAACACTGTTTCAGGGCAAGAGATTGTGTTTTAGACTATAAGGTAATGCATTATAAGAAGAATCTTTACTTTGAAACTCTGTTCTTTACCTTTTTCACACTATGAAACAGCTTTGTATTCAACTTAAACACTGTTTCAGGGCAAGAGATTGTGTTTTAGACTATAAGGTAATGCATTATAAGAAGAATCTTTACTTTGAAACTCTGTTCTTTACCTTTTTCACACTATGAAACAGCTTTGTATTCAACTTAAACAATGTATCAAGGCAAGAGATTGTGTTTTAGACTAAAAGGTAATGCATTATAAGAAGAATCTTTACTTTGAAACTCTGTTCTTTACGTTCTTCACACTATGAAACAGCTTTGTATTCGCCTTAAACACTGTTTCAGGGCAAGAGATTGTGTTTTAGACTAAAAGGGAATGCATTATAAGAAGAATCTTTACTTTGAAACTCTGTTCTTTACCTTTTTCACACTATGAAACAGCTTTGTATTCACCTTAAAGACTGTTTCAGGGCAAGAGATTGTGTATTAGACTAAAAGGTAATGCATTATAAGAAGAATCTTTACTTTGAAACTCTGTTCTTTACCTTTTTCACACTATGAAACAGCTTTGTATTCAACTTAAACACTGTTTCAGGGCAAGAGATTGTGTTTTAGACTAAAAGGTAATGCATTATAAGAAGAATCTTTACTTTGAAACTCTGTTCTTTACCTTCTTCACAATATGAAACAGCTTTGTATTCGCCTTAAACACTGTTTCAGGGCAAGAGACTGTGTTTTAGACTAAAAGGGAATGCATTATAAGAAGAATCTTTACTTTGAAACTCTGTTCTTTACCTTTTTCACACTATGAAACAGCTTTGTATTCACTTAAACAATGTATCAAGGCAAGAGATTGTGTTTTAGACTAAAAGAGACTGCATTTTAAGAAGTATCTATACTTTGAAACTCTGTTCTTTACCTTTTTCACACTATGAAACAGCTTTATATTCAACTTAAACACTGTTTCAGGGCAAGAGATTGCGTTGTAGACTAAAAGGGAATGCATTATATGAAGAATCTTTACTTTGAAACTCTGTTCTTTAGCTTTTTCACACTATGAAACAGCTTTGTATTCAACTTAAACACTGTTTCAGAGCAAGACATCTTGTTTTTAACCAAATTGAATAACTTACAATGTGTTAAGAAAACACATATTTCAAGTGAAAAGAGTTTATACAGGGAAGAAACAAGTTGTTTTAACATGGTTCTAATGTGACCCTTGAAAGTAATTGCAACTCTGTTTTTACACCTCTATCCACAAGGAGGCAACGTTTCCACGCATTATAATTGTCTTATACATAGTTTCAGAGCAAGAAATATTGTTTTTAACCAATCTGAACAACTTAACCATTTAAAGTAATTGCAACTCTGTTTGTACACCTCTAACCATAAAGAAACAGGGCTTCTATGCATTGTAATCAGCTTATACACTGTTTCAGAGCAAGACATCTTGTTTTTAACCAAATTGAATAGCTTAAACACTGTGTAAGGGCAAGAGATTGTGTTTTAGACTAAAAGGTAATGCATTATAAGAAGAATCTTTGTTCTTTACCTTTTCACACTATGAAACACATTTATATTCAACTTAAACACTGTTTCAGGGCAAGAGATTGTGTTTTAGACTAAAAGGGAATGCATTACAAGAAGAATCTTTACTTTGAAACTCTGTTCTTTACCTTTTTCACACTATGAAACAGCTTTGTATTCAACTTAAACACTGTTTCAGGGCAAGAGATTGTGTTTTAGACTAAAAGAGACTGCATTATAAGAAGAATCTTTATTTTGAAACTCTGTTCTTTACCTTTTTCACACTATGAAACAGCTTTATATTCAACTTTAACACTGTTTCAGGGCAAGAGATTGTGTTTTAGACTATAAGGTAATGCATTATAAGAAGAATCTTTACTTTGAAACTCTGTTCTTTACCTTTTTCACACTATGAAACAGCTTTGTATTCAACTTAAACAATGTATCAAGGCAAGAGATTGTGTTTTAGACTAAAAGGTAATGCATTATAAGAAGAATCTTTACTTTGAAACTCTGTTCTTTACCTTCTTCACACTATGAAACAGCTTTGTATTCGCCTTAAACACTGTTTCAGGGCAAGAGATTGTGTTTTAGACTAAAAGGTAATGCATTATAAGAAGAATCTTTACTTTGAAACTCTGTTCTTTACCTTTTTCACACTATGAAACATCTTTGTATTCACCTTAAACACTGTTTCAGGGCAAGAGATTGTGTTTTAGACTAAAAGGGAATGCATTATAAGAAGAATCTTTACTTTGAAACTCTGTTCTTTACCTTTTTCACACTATGAAACAGCTTTGTATTCACCTTAAAGACTGTTTCAGGGCAAGAGATTGTGTATTAGACTAAAAGGTAATGCATTATAAGAAGAATCTTTACTTTGAAACTCTGTTCTTTACCTTTTTCACACTATGAAACAGCTTTGTATTCAACTTAAACACTGTTTCAGGGCAAGAGATTGTGTTTTAGACTAAAAGGTAATGCATTATAAGAAGAATCTTTACTTTGAAACTCTGTTCTTTACCTTCTTCACACTATGAAACAGCTTTGTATTCGCCTTAAACACTGTTTCAGGGCAAGAGATTGCGTTGTAGACTAAAAGGGAATGCATTATATGAAGAATCTTTACTTTGAAACTCTGTTCTTTACCTTTTTCACACTATGAAACAGCTTTGTATTCAACTTAAACACTGTTTCAGAGCAAGACATCTTGTTTTTAACCAAATTGAATAACTTACAATGTGTTAAGAAAACATATATTTCAAGTGAAAAGAGTTTATACAGGGGAGAAACAAGTTGTTTTAACATGGTTCTAATGTGACCCTTGAAAGTAATTGCAACTCTGTTTTTACACCTCTATCCACAAGGAGGCAACGTTTCCACGCATTATAATTGTCTTATACATAGTTTCAGAGCAAGAAATATTGTTTTTAACCAAACTGAACAACTTAACCATTTAAAGTAATTGCAACTCTGTTTGTACACCTCTAACCATAAAGAAACAGGGCTTCTATGCATTGTAATCAGCTTATACACTGTTTCAGAGCAAGACATCTTGTTTTTAACCAAATTGAATAGCTTAAACACTGTGTAAGGGCAAGAGATTGTGTTTTAGACTAAAAGGTAATGCATTATAAGAAGAATCTTTGTTCTTTACCTTTTCACACTATGAAACACATTTATATTCAACTTAAACACTGTTTCAGGTCAAGAGATTGTGTTTTAGACTAAAAGGGAATGCATTACAAGAAGAATCTTTACTTTGAAACTCTGTTCTTTACCTTTTTCACACTATGAAACAGCTTTGTATTCAACTTAAACACTGTTTCAGGGCAAGAGATTGTGTTTTAGACTAAAAGAGACTGCATTATAAGAAGAATCTTTATTTTGAAACTCTGTTCTTTACCTTTTTCACACTATGAAACAGCTTTATATTCAACTTTAACACTGTTCCAGGGCAAGAGATTGTGTTTTAGACTAAAAGGGAATGCATTATATGAAGAATCTTTACTTTGAAACTCTGTTCTTTACCTTTTTCACACTATGAAACAGCTTTGTATTCACTTAAACAATGTATCAAGGCAAGAGATTGTGTTTTAGACTAAAAGAGACTGCATTTTAAGAAGAATCTTTACTTTGAAACTCTGTTCTTTACCTTTTTCACACTATGAAACAGCTTTGTATTCAACTTAAACACTGTTTCAGGGCAAGAGATTGTGTTTTAGACTATAAGGTAATGCATTATAAGAAGAATCTTTACTTTGAAACTCTGTTCTTTACCTTTTTCACACTATGAAACAGCTTTGTATTCAACTTAAACAATGTATCAAGGCAAGAGATTGTGTTTTAGACTAAAAGGTAATGCATTATAAGAAGAATCTTTACTTTGAAACTCTGTTCTTTACCTTCTTCACACTATGAAACAGCTTTCTATTCGCCTTAAACACTGTTTCAGGGCAAGAGATTGTGTTTTAGACTAAAAGGTAATGCATTATAAGAAGAATCTTTACTTTGAAACTCTGTTCTTTACCTTTTTCACACTATGAAACATCTTTGTATTCACCTTAAACACTGTTTCAGGGCAAGAGATTGTGTTTTAGACTAAAAGGTAATGCATTATAAGAAGAATCTTTACTTTGAAACTCTGTTCTTTACCTTTTTCACACTATGAAACAGCTTTGTATTCAACTTAAACAATGTATCAAGGCAAGAGATTGTGTTTTAGACTAAAAGGTAATGCATTATAAGAAGAATCTTTACTTTGAAACTCTGTTCTTTACCTTCTTCACACTATGAAACAGCTTTGTATTCGCCTTAAACACTGTTTCAGGGCAAGAGATTGTGTTTTAGACTAAAAGGTAATGCATTATAAGAAGAATCTTTACTTTGAAACTCTGTTCTTTACCTTTTTCACACTATGAAACATCTTTGTATTCACCTTAAACACTGTTTCAGGGCAAGAGATTGTGTTTTAGACTAAAAGGGAATGCATTATAAGAAGAATCTTTACTTTGAAACTCTGTTCTTTACCTTTTTCACACTATGAAACAGCTTTGTATTCAACTTAAACACTGTTTCAGGGCAAGAGATTGCGTTGTAGACTAAAAGGGAATGCATTATATGAAGAATCTTTACTTTGAAACTCTGTTCTTTACCTTTTTCACACTATGAAACAGCTTTGTATTCAACTTAAACACTGTTTCAGAGCAAGACATCTTGTTTTTAACCAAATTGAATAACTTACAATGTGTTAAGAAAACATATATTTCAAGTGAAAAGAGTTTATACAGGGGAGAAACAAGTTGTTTTAACATGGTTCTAATGTGACCCTTGAAAGTAATTGCAACTCTGTTTTTACACCTCTATCCACAAGGAGGCAACGTTTCCACGCATTATAATTGTCTTATACATAGTTTCAGAGCAAGAAATATTGTTTTTAACCAAACTGAACAACTTAACCATTTAAAGTAATTGCAACTCTGTTTGTACACCTCTAACCATAAAGAAACAGGGCTTCTATGCATTGTAATCAGCTTATACACTGTTTCAGAGCAAGACATCTTGTTTTTAACCAAATTGAATAGCTTAAACACTGTGTAAGGGCAAGAGATTGTGTTTTAGACTAAAAGGTAATGCATTATAAGAAGAATCTTTGTTCTTTACCTTTTCACACTATGAAACACATTTATATTCAACTTAAACACTGTTTCAGGGCAAGAGATTGTGTTTTAGACTAAAAGGGAATGCATTACAAGAAGAATCTTTACTTTGAAACTCTGTTCTTTACCTTTTTCACACTATGAAACAGCTTTGTATTCAACTTAAACACTGTTTCAGGGCAAGAGATTGTGTTTTAGACTAAAAGAGACTGCATTATAAGAAGAATCTTTATTTTGAAACTCTGTTCTTTACCTTTTTCACACTATGAAACAGCTTTATATTCAACTTTAACACTGTTCCAGGGCAAGAGATTGTGTTTTAGACTAAAAGGGAATGCATTATATGAAGAATCTTTACTTTGAAACTCTGTTCTTTACCTTTTTCACACTATGAAACAGCTTTGTATTCACTTAAACAATGTATCAAGGCAAGAGATTGTGTTTTAGACTAAAAGAGACAGCATTTTAAGAAGAATCTTTACTTTGAAACTCTGTTCTTTACCTTTTTCACACTATGAAACAGCTTTGTATTCAACTTAAACACTGTTTCAGGGCAAGAGATTGTGTTTTAGACTATAAGGTAATGCATTATAAGAAGAATCTTTACTTTGAAACTCTGTTCTTTACCTTTTTCACACTATGAAACAGCTTTGTATTCAACTTAAACAATGTATCAAGGCAAGAGATTGTGTTTTAGACTAAAAGGTAATGCATTATAAGAAGAATCTTTACTTTGAAACTCTGTTCTTTACCTTCTTCACACTATGAAACAGCTTTGTATTCGCCTTAAACACTGTTTCAGGGCAAGAGATTGTGTTTTAGACTAAAAGGTAATGCATTATAAGAAGAATCTTTACTTTGAAACTCTGTTCTTTACCTTTTTCACACTATGAAACATCTTTGTATTCACCTTAAACACTGTTTCAGGGCAAGAGATTGTGTTTTAGACTAAAAGGGAATGCATTATAAGAAGAATCTTTACTTTGAAACTCTGTTCTTTACCTTTTTCACACTATGAAACAGCTTTGTATTCAACTTAAACACTGTTTCAGGGCAAGAGATTGCGTTGTAGACTAAAAGGGAATGCATTATATGAAGAATCTTTACTTTGAAACTCTGTTCTTTACCTTTTTCACACTATGAAACAGCTTTGTATTCAACTTAAACACTGTTTCAGAGCAAGACATCTTGTTTTTAACCAAATTGAATAACTTACAATGTGTTAAGAAAACATATATTTCAAGTGAAAAGAGTTTATACAGGGGAGAAACAAGTTGTTTTAACATGGTTCTAATGTGACCCTTGAAAGTAATTGCAACTCTGTTTTTACACCTCTATCCACAAGGAGGCAACGTTTCCACGCATTATAATTGTCTTATACATAGTTTCAGAGCAAGAAATATTGTTTTTAACCAAACTGAACAACTTAACCATTTAAAGTAATTGCAACTCTGTTTGTACACCTCTAACCATAAAGAAACAGGGCTTCTATGCATTGTAATCAGCTTATACACTGTTTCAGAGCAAGACATCTTGTTTTTAACCAAATTGAATAGCTTAAACACTGTGTAAGGGCAAGAGATTGTGTTTTAGACTAAAAGGTAATGCATTATAAGAAGAATCTTTGTTCTTTACCTTTTCACACTATGAAACACATTTATATTCAACTTAAACACTGTTTCAGGGCAAGAGATTGTGTTTTAGACTAAAAGGGAATGCATTACAAGAAGAATCTTTACTTTGAAACTCTGTTCTTTACCTTTTTCACACTATGAAACAGCTTTGTATTCAACTTAAACACTGTTTCAGGGCAAGAGATTGTGTTTTAGACTAAAAGAGACTGCATTATAAGAAGAATCTTTATTTTGAAACTCTGTTCTTTACCTTTTTCACACTATGAAACAGCTTTATATTCAACTTTAACACTGTTCCAGGGCAAGAGATTGTGTTTTAGACTAAAAGGGAATGCATTATATGAAGAATCTTTACTTTGAAACTCTGTTCTTTACCTTTTTCACACTATGAAACAGCTTTGTATTCACTTAAACAATGTATCAAGGCAAGAGATTGTGTTTTAGACTAAAAGAGACAGCATTTTAAGAAGAATCTTTACTTTGAAACTCTGTTCTTTACCTTTTTCACACTATGAAACAGCTTTGTATTCAACTTAAACACTGTTTCAGGGCAAGAGATTGTGTTTTAGACTATAAGGTAATGCATTATAAGAAGAATCTTTACTTTGAAACTCTGTTCTTTACCTTTTTCACACTATGAAACAGCTTTGTATTCAACTTAAACAATGTATCAAGGCAAGAGATTGTGTTTTAGACTAAAAGGTAATGCATTATAAGAAGAATCTTTACTTTGAAACTCTGTTCTTTACCTTCTTCACACTATGAAACAGCTTTGTATTCGCCTTAAACACTGTTTCAGGGCAAGAGATTGTGTTTTAGACTAAAAGGTAATGCATTATAAGAAGAATCTTTACTTTGAAACTCTGTTCTTTACCTTTTTCACACTATGAAACAGCTTTGTATTCAACTTAAGCACTGTTTCAGGGCAAGAGATTGTGTTTTAGACTAAAAGGTAATGCATTATAAGAAGAATCTTTACTTTGAAACTCTGTTCTTTACCTTTTTCACACTATGAAACAGCTTTGTATTCACTTAAACAATGTATCAAGGCAAGAGATTGTGTTTTAGACTAAAAGAGACTGCATTTTAAGAAGAATCTTTACTTTGAAACTCTGTTCTTTACCTTTTTCACACTATGAAACAGCTTTGTATTCAACTTAAACACTGTTTCAGGGCAAGAGATTGTGTTTTAGACTATAAGGTAATGCATTATAAGAAGAATCTTTACTTTGAAACTCTGTTCTTTACCTTTTTCACACTATGAAACAGCTTTGTATTCAACTTAAACACTGTTTCAGGGCAAGAGATTGTGTTTTAGACTATAAGGTAATGCATTATAAGAAGAATCTTTACTTTGAAACTCTGTTCTTTACCTTTTTCACACTATGAAACAGCTTTGTATTCAACTTAAACACTGTTTCAGGGCAAGAGATTGTGTTTTAGACTATAAGGTAATGCATTATAAGAAGAATCTTTACTTTGAAACTCTGTTCTTTACCTTTTTCACACTATGAAACAGCTTTGTATTCAACTTAAACAATGTATCAAGGCAAGAGATTGTGTTTTAGACTAAAAGGTAATGCATTATAAGAAGAATTTTTACTTTGAAACTTTGTTCTTTACGTTCTTCACACTATGAAACAGCTTTGTATTCGCCTTAAACACTGTTTCAGGGCAAGAGATTGTGTTTTAGACTAAAAGGGAATGCATTATAAGAAGAATCTTTACTTTGAAACTCTGTTCTTTACCTTTTTCACACTATGAAACAGCTTTGTATTCACCTTAAAGACTGTTTCAGGGCAAGAGATTGTGTATTAGACTAAAAGGTAATGCATTATAAGAAGAATCTTTACTTTGAAACTCTGTTCTTTACCTTTTTCACACTATGAAACAGCTTTGTATTCAACTTAAACACTGTTTCAGGGCAAGAGATTGTGTTTTAGACTAAAAGGTAATGCATTATAAGAAGAATCTTTACTTTGAAACTCTGTTCTATACCTTCTTCACACTATGAAACAGCTTTGTATTCGCCTTAAACACTGTTTCAGGGCAAGAGACTGTGTTTTAGACTAAAAGGGAATGCATTATAAGAAGAATCTTTACTTTGAAACTCTGTTCTTTACCTTTTTCACACTATGAAACAGCTTTGTATTCACTTAAACAATGTATCAAGGCAAGAGATTGTGTTTTAGACTAAAAGAGACTGCATTTTAAGAAGTATCTATACTTTGAAACTCTGTTCTTTACCTTTTTCACACTATGAAACAGCTTTATATTCAACTTAAACACTGTTTCAGGGCAAGAGATTGCGTTGTAGACTAAAAGGGAATGCATTATATGAAGAATCTTTACTTTGAAACTCTGTTCTTTAGCTTTTTCACACTATGAAACAGCTTTGTATTCAACTTAAACACTGTTTCAGAGCAAGACATCTTGTTTTTAACCAAATTGAATAACTTACAATGTGTTAAGAAAACACATATTTCAAGTGAAAAGAGTTTATACAGGGGAGAAACAAGTTGTTTTAACATGGTTCTAATGTGACCCTTGAAAGTAATTGCAACTCTGTTTTTACACCTCTATCCACAAGGAGGCAACGTTTCCACGCATTATAATTGTCTTATACATAGTTTCAGAGCAAGAAATATTGTTTTTAACCAATCTGAACAACTTAACCATTTAAAGTAATTGCAACTCTGTTTGTACACCTCTAACCATAAAGAAACAGGGCTTCTATGCATTGTAATCAGCTTATACACTGTTTCAGAGCAAGACATCTTGTTTTTAACCAAATTGAATAGCTTAAACACTGTGTAAGGGCAAGAGATTGTGTTTTAGACTAAAAGGTAATGCATTATAAGAAGAATCTTTGTTCTTTACCTTTTCACACTATGAAACACATTTATATTCAACTTAAACACTGTTTCAGGGCAAGAGATTGTGTTTTAGACTAAAAGGGAATGCATTACAAGAAGAATCTTTACTTTGAAACTCTGTTCTTTACCTTTTTCACACTATGAAACAGCTTTGTATTCAACTTAAACACTGTTTCAGGGCAAGAGATTGTGTTTTAGACTAAAAGAGACTGCATTATAAGAAGAATCTTTATTTTGAAACTCTGTTCTTTACCTTTTTCACACTATGAAACAGCTTTATATTCAACTTTAACACTGTTCCAGGGCAAGAGATTGTGTTTTAGACTAAAAGGGAATGCATTATATGAAGAATCTTTACTTTGAAACTCTATTCTTTACCTTTTTCACACTATGAAACAGCTTTGTATTCACTTAAACAATGTATCAAGGCAAGAGATTGTGTTTTAGACTAAAAGAGACTGCATTTTAAGAAGAATCTTTACTTTGAAACTCTGTTCTTTACCTTTTTCACACTATGAAACAGCTTTGTATTCAACTTAAACACTGTTTCAGGGCAAGAGATTGTGTTTTAGACTATAAGGTAATGCATTATAAGAAGAATCTTTACTTTGAAACTCTGTTCTTTACCTTTTTCACACTATGAAACAGCTTTGTATTCAACTTAAACAATGTATCAAGGCAAGAGATTGTGTTTTAGACTAAAAGGTAATGCATTATAAGAAGAATCTTTACTTTGAAACTCTGTTCTTTACCTTCTTCACACTATGAAACAGCTTTGTATTCACTTAAACAATGTATCAAGGCAAGAGATTGTGTTTTAGACTAAAAGAGACTGCATTTTAAGAAGTATCTATACTTTGAAACTCTGTTCTTTACCTTTTTCACACTATGAAACAGCTTTATATTCAACTTAAACACTGTTTCAGGGCAAGAGATTGCGTTGTAGACTAAAAGGGAATGCATTATATGAAGAATCTTTACTTTGAAACTCTGTTCTTTAGCTTTTTCACACTATGAAACAGCTTTGTATTCAACTTAAACACTGTTTCAGAGCAAGACATCTTGTTTTTAACCAAATTGAATAACTTACAATGTGTTAAGAAAACACATATTTCAAGTGAAAAGAGTTTATACAGGGGAGAAACAAGTTGTTTTAACATGGTTCTAATGTGACCCTTGAAAGTAATTGCAACTCTGTTTTTACACCTCTATCCACAAGGAGGCAACGTTTCCACGCATTATAATTGTCTTATACATAGTTTCAGAGCAAGAAATATTGTTTTTAACCAATCTGAACAACTTAACCATTTAAAGTAATTGCAACTCTGTTTGTACACCTCTAACCATAAAGAAACAGGGCTTCTATGCATTGTAATCAGCTTATACACTGTTTCAGAGCAAGACATCTTGTTTTTAACCAAATTGAATAGCTTAAACACTGTGTAAGGGCAAGAGATTGTGTTTTAGACTAAAAGGTAATGCATTATAAGAAGAATCTTTGTTCTTTACCTTTTCACACTATGAAACACATTTATATTCAACTTAAACACTGTTTCAGGGCAAGAGATTGTGTTTTAGACTAAAAGGGAATGCATTACAAGAAGAATCTTTACTTTGAAACTCTGTTCTTTACCTTTTTCACACTATGAAACAGCTTTGTATTCAACTTAAACACTGTTTCAGGGCAAGAGATTGTGTTTTAGACTAAAAGAGACTGCATTATAAGAAGAATCTTTATTTTGAAACTCTGTTCTTTACCTTTTTCACACTATGAAACAGCTTTATATTCAACTTTAACACTGTTCCAGGGCAAGAGATTGTGTTTTAGACTAAAAGGGAATGCATTATATGAAGAATCTTTACTTTGAAACTCTATTCTTTACCTTTTTCACACTATGAAACAGCTTTGTATTCACTTAAACAATGTATCAAGGCAAGAGATTGTGTTTTAGACTAAAAGAGACTGCATTTTAAGAAGAATCTTTACTTTGAAACTCTGTTCTTTACCTTTTTCACACTATGAAACAGCTTTGTATTCAACTTAAACACTGTTTCAGGGCAAGAGATTGTGTTTTAGACTATAAGGTAATGCATTATAAGAAGAATCTTTACTTTGAAACTCTGTTCTTTACCTTTTTCACACTATGAAACAGCTTTGTATTCAACTTAAACAATGTATCAAGGCAAGAGATTGTGTTTTAGACTAAAAGGTAATGCATTATAAGAAGAATCTTTACTTTGAAACTCTGTTCTTTACCTTCTTCACACTATGAAACAGCTTTGTATTCGCCTTAAACACTGTTTCAGGGCAAGAGATTGTGTTTTAGACTAAAAGGTAATGCATTATAAGAAGAATCTTTACTTTGAAACTCTGTTCTTTACCTTTTTCACACTATGAAACATCTTTGTATTCACCTTAAACACTGTTTCAGGGCAAGAGATTGTGTTTTAGACTAAAAGGGAATGCATTATAAGAAGAATCTTTACTTTGAAACTCTGTTCTTTACCTTTTTCACACTATGAAACAGCTTTGTATTCAACTTAAACACTGTTTCAGGGCAAGAGATTGTGTTTTAGACTAAAAGAGACTGCATTATAAGAAGAATCTTTATTTTGAAACTCTGTTCTTTACCTTTTTCACACTATGAAACAGCTTTATATTCAACTTTAACACTGTTCCAGGGCAAGAGATTGTGTTTTAGACTAAAAGGGAATGCATTATATGAAGAATCTTTACTTTGAAACTCTGTTCTTTACCTTTTTCACACTATGAAACAGCTTTGTATTCAACTTAAACACTGTTTCAGGGCAAGAGATTGTGTTTTAGACTATAAGGTAATGCATTATAAGAAGAATCTTTACTTTGAAACTCTGTTCTTTACCTTTTTCACACTATGAAACAGCTTTGTATTCGCCTTAAACACTGTTTCAGGGCAAGAGATTGTGTTTTAGACTAAAAGGGAATGCATTATAAGAAGAATCTTTACTTTGAAACTCTGTTCTTTACCTTTTTCACACTATGAAACAGCTTTGTATTCACCTTAAAGACTGTTTCAGGGCAAGAGATTGTGTATTAGACTAAAAGGTAATGCATTATAAGAAGAATCTTTACTTTGAAACTCTGTTCTTTACCTTTTTCACACTATGAAACAGCTTTGTATTCAACTTAAACACTGTTTCAGGGCAAGAGATTGTGTTTTAGACTAAAAGGTAATGCATTATAAGAAGAATCTTTACTTTGAAACTCTGTTCTTTACCTTCTTCACACTATGAAACAGCTTTGTATTCGCCTTAAACACTGTTTCAGGGCAAGAGACTGTGTTTTAGACTAAAAGGGAATGCATTATAAGAAGAATCTTTACTTTGAAACTCTGTTCTTTACCTTTTTCACACTATGAAACAGCTTTGTATTCACTTAAACAATGTATCAAGGCAAGAGATTGTGTTTTAGACTAAAAGAGACTGCATTTTAAGAAGTATCTATACTTTGAAACTCTGTTCTTTACCTTTTTCACACTATGAAACAGCTTTATATTCAACTTAAACACTGTTTCAGGGCAAGAGATTGCGTTGTAGACTAAAAGGGAATGCATTATATGAAGAATCTTTACTTTGAAACTCTGTTCTTTAGCTTTTTCACACTATGAAACAGCTTTGTATTCAACTTAAACACTGTTTCAGAGCAAGACATCTTGTTTTTAACCAAATTGAATAACTTACAATGTGTTAAGAAAACACATATTTCAAGTGAAAAGAGTTTATACAGGGGAGAAACAAGTTGTTTTAACATGGTTCTAATGTGACCCTTGAAAGTAATTGCAACTCTGTTTTTACACCTCTATCCACAAGGAGGCAACGTTTCCACGCATTATAATTGTCTTATACATAGTTTCAGAGCAAGAAATATTGTTTTTAACCAATCTGAACAACTTAACCATTTAAAGTAATTGCAACTCTGTTTGTACACCTCTAACCATAAAGAAACAGGGCTTCTATGCATTGTAATCAGCTTATACACTGTTTCAGAGCAAGACATCTTGTTTTTAACCAAATTGAATAGCTTAAACACTGTGTAAGGGCAAGAGATTGTGTTTTAGACTAAAAGGTAATGCATTATAAGAAGAATCTTTGTTCTTTACCTTTTCACACTATGAAACACATTTATATTCAACTTAAACACTGTTTCAGGGCAAGAGATTGTGTTTTAGACTAAAAGGGAATGCATTACAAGAAGAATCTTTACTTTGAAACTCTGTTCTTTACCTTTTTCACACTATGAAACAGCTTTGTATTCAACTTAAACACTGTTTCAGGGCAAGAGATTGTGTTTTAGACTAAAAGAGACTGCATTATAAGAAGAATCTTTATTTTGAAACTCTGTTCTTTACCTTTTTCACACTATGAAACAGCTTTATATTCAACTTTAACACTGTTCCAGGGCAAGAGATTGTGTTTTAGACTAAAAGGGAATGCATTATATGAAGAATCTTTACTTTGAAACTCTGTTCTTTACCTTTTTCACACTATGAAACAGCTTTGTATTCACTTAAACAATGTATCAAGGCAAGAGATTGTGTTTTAGACTAAAAGAGACTGCATTTTAAGAAGAATCTTTACTTTGAAACTCTGTTCTTTACCTTTTTCACACTATGAAACAGCTTTGTATTCAACTTAAACAATGTATCAAGGCAAGAGATTGTGTTTTAGACTAAAAGGTAATGCATTATAAGAAGAATCTTTACTTTGAAACTCTGTTCTTTACCTTCTTCACACTATGAAACAGCTTTGTATTCGCCTTAAACACTGTTTCAGGGCAAGAGATTGTGTTTTAGACTAAAAGGTAATGCATTATAAGAAGAATCTTTACTTTGAAACTCTGTTCTTTACCTTTTTCACACTATGAAACATCTTTGTATTCACCTTAAACACTGTTTCAGGGCAAGAGATTGTGTTTTAGACTAAAAGGGAATGCATTATAAGAAGAATCTTTACTTTGAAACTCTGTTCTTTACCTTTTTCACACTATGAAACAGCTTTGTATTCAACTTAAACACTGTTTCAGGGCAAGAGATTGTGTTTTAGACTAAAAGAGACTGCATTATAAGAAGAATCTTTATTTTGAAACTCTGTTCTTTACCTTTTTCACACTATGAAACAGCTTTATATTCAACTTTAACACTGTTCCAGGGCAAGAGATTGTGTTTTAGACTAAAAGGGAATGCATTATATGAAGAATCTTTACTTTGAAACTCTGTTCTTTACCTTTTTCACACTATGAAACAGCTTTGTATTCAACTTAAACACTGTTTCAGGGCAAGAGACTGTGTTTTAGACTAAAAGGGAATGCATTATAAGAAGAATCTTTACTTTGAAACTCTGTTCTTTACCTTTTTCACACTATGAAACAGCTTTGTATTCACTTAAACAATGTATCAAGGCAAGAGATTGTGTTTTAGACTAAAAGAGACTGCATTTTAAGAAGTATCTATACTTTGAAACTCTGTTCTTTACCTTTTTCACACTATGAAACAGCTTTATATTCAACTTAAACACTGTTTCAGGGCAAGAGATTGCGTTGTAGACTAAAAGGGAATGCATTATATGAAGAATCTTTACTTTGAAACTCTGTTCTTTAGCTTTTTCACACTATGAAACAGCTTTGTATTCAACTTAAACACTGTTTCAGAGCAAGACATCTTGTTTTTAACCAAATTGAATAACTTACAATGTGTTAAGAAAACACATATTTCAAGTGAAAAGAGTTTATACAGGGGAGAAACAAGTTGTTTTAACATGGTTCTAATGTGACCCTTGAAAGTAATTGCAACTCTGTTTTTACACCTCTATCCACAAGGAGGCAACGTTTCCACGCATTATAATTGTCTTATACATAGTTTCAGAGCAAGAAATATTGTTTTTAACCAATCTGAACAACTTAACCATTTAAAGTAATTGCAACTCTGTTTGTACACCTCTAACCATAAAGAAACAGGGCTTCTATGCATTGTAATCAGCTTATACACTGTTTCAGAGCAAGACATCTTGTTTTTAACCAAATTGAATAGCTTAAACACTGTGTAAGGGCAAGAGATTGTGTTTTAGACTAAAAGGTAATGCATTATAAGAAGAATCTTTGTTCTTTACCTTTTCACACTATGAAACACATTTATATTCAACTTAAACACTGTTTCAGGGCAAGAGATTGTGTTTTAGACTAAAAGGGAATGCATTACAAGAAGAATCTTTACTTTGAAACTCTGTTCTTTACCTTTTTCACACTATGAAACAGCTTTGTATTCAACTTAAACACTGTTTCAGGGCAAGAGATTGTGTTTTAGACTAAAAGAGACTGCATTATAAGAAGAATCTTTATTTTGAAACTCTGTTCTTTACCTTTTTCACACTATGAAACAGCTTTATATTCAACTTTAACACTGTTCCAGGGCAAGAGATTGTGTTTTAGACTAAAAGGGAATGCATTATATGAAGAATCTTTACTTTGAAACTCTGTTCTTTACCTTTTTCACACTATGAAACAGCTTTGTATTCACTTAAACAATGTATCAAGGCAAGAGATTGTGTTTTAGACTAAAAGAGACTGCATTTTAAGAAGAATCTTTACTTTGAAACTCTGTTCTTTACCTTTTTCACACTATGAAACAGCTTTGTATTCAACTTAAACAATGTATCAAGGCAAGAGATTGTGTTTTAGACTAAAAGGTAATGCATTATAAGAAGAATCTTTACTTTGAAACTCTGTTCTTTACCTTCTTCACACTATGAAACAGCTTTGTATTCGCCTTAAACACTGTTTCAGGGCAAGAGATTGTGTTTTAGACTAAAAGGTAATGCATTATAAGAAGAATCTTTACTTTGAAACTCTGTTCTTTACCTTTTTCACACTATGAAACATCTTTGTATTCACCTTAAACACTGTTTCAGGGCAAGAGATTGTGTTTTAGACTAAAAGGGAATGCATTATAAGAAGAATCTTTACTTTGAAACTCTGTTCTTTACCTTTTTCACACTATGAAACAGCTTTGTATTCAACTTAAACACTGTTTCAGGGCAAGAGATTGTGTTTTAGACTAAAAGAGACTGCATTATAAGAAGAATCTTTATTTTGAAACTCTGTTCTTTACCTTTTTCACACTATGAAACAGCTTTATATTCAACTTTAACACTGTTCCAGGGCAAGAGATTGTGTTTTAGACTAAAAGGGAATGCATTATATGAAGAATCTTTACTTTGAAACTCTGTTCTTTACCTTTTTCACACTATGAAACAGCTTTGTATTCAACTTAAACACTGTTTCAGGGCAAGAGATTGTGTTTTAGACTATAAGGTAATGCATTATAAGAAGAATCTTTACTTTGAAACTCTGTTCTTTACCATTTTCACACTATGAAACAGCTTTGTATTCAACTTAAACAATGTATCAGGGCAAGAGATTGTGTTTTAGACTAAAAGGTAATGCATTATAAGAAGAATCTTTATTTTGAAACTCTGTTCTTTACCTTTTTCACACTATGAAACAGCTTTATATTCAACTTTAACACTGTTCCAGGGCAAGAGATTGTGGTTTAGACTAAAAGGGAATGCATTATATGAAGAATCTTTACTTTGAAACTCTGTTCTTTACCTTTTTCACACTATGAAACAGCTTTGTATTCACTTAAACAATGTATCAAGGCAAGAGATTGTGTTTTAGTCTAAAAGAGACTGCATTTCAAGAAGAATCTTTACTTTGAAACTCTGTTCTTTACCTTTTTCACACTATGAAACAGCTTTGTATTCAACTTAAACACTGTTTCAGGGCAAGAGATTGTGTTTTAGACTATAAGGTAATGCATTATAAGAAGAATCTTTACTTTGAAACTCTGTTCTTTACCTTTTTCACACTATGAAACAGCTTTGTATTCAACTTAAACAATGTATCAAGGCAAGAGATTGTGTTTTAGACTAAAAGGTAATGCATTATAAGAAGAATCTTTACTTTGAAACTCTGTTCTTTACCTTCTTCACACTATGAAACAGCTTTGTATTCGCCTTAAACACTGTTTCAGGGCAAGAAATTGTGTTTTAGACTAAAAGGTAATGCATTATAAGAAGAATCTTTACTTTGAAACTCTGTTCTTTACCTTTTTCACACTATGAAACATCTTTGTATTCACCTTAAACACTGTTTCAGGGCAAGAGATTATGTTTTAGACTAAAAGGGAATGCATTATAAGAAGAATCTTTACTTTGAAACTCTGTTCTTTACCTTTTTCACACTATGAAACAGCTTTGTATTCAACTTAAACACTGTTTCAGGGCAAGAGATTGTGTTTTAGACTAAAAGAGACTGCATTATAAGAAGAATCTTTATTTTGAAACTCTGTTCTTTACCTTTTTCACACTATGAAACAGCTTTATATTCAACTTTAACACTGTTCCAGGGCAAGAGATTGTGTTTTAGACTAAAAGGGAATGCATTATATGAAGAATCTTTACTTTGAAACTCTGTTCTTTACCTTTTTCACACTATGAAACAGCTTTGTATTCAACTTAAACACTGTTTCAGGGCAAGAGATTGTGTTTTAGACTATAAGGTAATGCATTATAAGAAGAATCTTTACTTTGAAACTCTGTTCTTTACCTTTTTCACACTATGAAACAGCTTTGTATTCAACTTAAACAATGTATCAGGGCAAGAGATTGTGTTTTAGACTAAAAGGTAATGCATTATAAGAAGAATCTTTATTTTGAAACTCTGTTCTTTACCTTCTTCACACTATGAAACAGCTTTGTATTCGCCTTAAACACTGTTTCAGGGCAAGAGATTGTGTTTTAGACTAAAAGGTAATGCATTATAAGAAGAATCTTTACTTTGAAACTCTGTTCTTTACGTTCTTCACACTATGAAACAGCTTTGTATTCGCCTTAAACACTGTTTCAGGGCAAGAGATTGTGTTTTAGACTAAAAGGGAATGCATTATAAGAAGAATCTTTACTTTGAAACTCTGTTCTTTACCTTTTTCACACTATGAAACAGCTTTGTATTCACCTTAAAGACTGTTTCAGGGCAAGAGATTGTGTATTAGACTAAAAGGTAATGCATTATAAGAAGAATCTTTACTTTGAAACTCTGTTCTTTACCTTTTTCACACTATGAAACAGCTTTGTATTCGCCTTAAACACTGTTTCAGGGCAAGAGATTGTGTTTTAGACTAAAAGGGAATGCATTATAAGAAGAATCTTTACTTTGAAACTCTGTTCTTTACCTTTTTCACACTATGAAACAGCTTTGTATTCACCTTAAACACTGTTTCATGGCAAGAGATTGTTTATTAGACTAAAAGGTAATGCATTATAAGAAGAATCTTTACTTTGAAACTCTGATCTTTACCTTTTTCACACTATGAAACAGCTTTGTATTCAACTTAAACACTGTTTCAGGGCAAGAGATTGTGTTTTAGACTAAAAGGTAATGCATTATAAGAAGAATCTTTGTTCTTTACCTTTTCACACTATGAAACACATTTATATTCAACTTAAACACTGTTTCAGGGCAAGAGATTGTGTTTTAGACTAAAAGGGAATGCATTACAAGAAGAATCTTTACTTTGAAACTCTGTTCTTTACCTTTTTCACACTATGAAACAGCTTTGTATTCAACTTAAACACTGTTTCAGGGCAAGAGATTGTGTTTTAGACTAAAAGAGACTGCATTATAAGAAGAATCTTTATTTTGAAACTCTGTTCTTTACCTTTTTCACACTATGAAACAGCTTTATATTCAACTTTAACACTGTTCCAGGGCAAGAGATTGTGTTTTAGACTAAAAGGGAATGCATTATATGAAGAATCTTTACTTTGAAACTCTGTTCTTTACCTTTTTCACACTATGAAACAGCTTTGTATTCACTTAAACAATGTATCAAGGCAAGAGATTGTGTTTTAGACTAAAAGAGACAGCATTTTAAGAAGAATCTTTACTTTGAAACTCTGTTCTTTACCTTTTTCACACTATGAAACAGCTTTGTATTCAACTTAAACACTGTTTCAGGGCAAGAGATTGTGTTTTAGACTATAAGGTAATGCATTATAAGAAGAATCTTTACTTTGAAACTCTGTTCTTTACCTTTTTCACACTATGAAACAGCTTTGTATTCAACTTAAACAATGTATCAAGGCAAGAGATTGTGTTTTAGACTAAAAGGTAATGCATTATAAGAAGAATCTTTATTTTGAAACTCTGTTCTTTACCTTCTTCACACTATGAAACAGCTTTGTATTCGCCTTAAACACTGTTTCAGGGCAAGAGATTGTGTTTTAGACTAAAAGGTAATGCATTATAAGAAGAATCTTTACTTTGAAACTCTGTTCTTTACGTTCTTCACACTATGAAACAGCTTTGTATTCGCCTTAAACACTGTTTCAGGGCAAGAGATTGTGTTTTAGACTAAAAGGGAATGCATTATAAGAAGAATCTTTACTTTGAAACTCTGTTCTTTACCTTTTTCACACTATGAAACAGCTTTGTATTCACCTTAAAGACTGTTTCAGGGCAAGAGATTGTGTATTAGACTAAAAGGTAATGCATTATAAGAAGAATCTTTACTTTGAAACTCTGTTCTTTACCTTTTTCACACTATGAAACAGCTTTGTATTCAACTTAAACACTGTTTCAGGGCAAGAGATTGTGTTTTAGACTAAAAGGTAATGCATTATAAGAAGAATCTTTACTTTGAAACTCTGTTCTTTACCTTCTTCACACTATGAAACAGCTTTGTATTCACCTTAAACACTGTTTCAGGGCAAGAGATTGTGTTTTAGACTAAAAGGGAATGCATTATAAGAAGAATCTTTACTTTGAAACTCTGTTCTTTACCTTTTTCACACTATGAAACAGCTTTGTATTCACTTAAACAATGTATCAAGGCAAGAGCTTGTGTTTTAGACTAAAAGAGACTGCATTTTAAGAAGTATCTATACTTTGAAACTCTGTTCTTTACCTTTTTCACACTATGAAACAGCTTTGTATTCAACTTAAACACTGTTTCAGAGCAAGACATCTTGTTTTTAACCAAATTGAATAACTTACAATGTGTTAAGAAAACACATATTTCAAGTGAAAAGAGTTTATACAGGGGAGAAACAAGTTGTTTTAACATGGTTCTAATGTGACCCTTGAAAGTAATTGCAACTCTGTTTTTACACCTCTATCCACAAGGAGGCAACGTTTCCACGCATTATAATTGTCTTATACATAGTTTCAGAGCAAGAAATATTGTTTTTAACCAATCTGAACAACTTAACCATTTAAAGTAATTGCAACTCTGTTTGTACACCTCTAACCATAAAGAAACAGGGCTTCTATGCATTGTAATCAGCTTATACACTGTTTCAGAGCAAGACATCTTGTTTTTAACCAAATTGAATAGCTTAAACACTGTGTAAGGGCAAGAGATTGTGTTTTAGACTAAAAGGTAATGCATTATAAGAAGAATCTTTGTTCTTTACCT
Source organism: Electrophorus electricus (assembly GCF_041902795.1). Classification (NCBI taxonomy): domain Eukaryota; kingdom Metazoa; phylum Chordata; class Actinopteri; order Gymnotiformes; family Gymnotidae; genus Electrophorus; species Electrophorus electricus. The sequence continues at coordinate 5,895,738 of NC_137522.1, forward strand.
TTTCACACTATGAAACACATTTATATTCAACTTAAACACTGTTTCAGGGCAAGAGATTGTGTTTTAGACTAAAAGGGAATGCATTACAAGAAGAATCTTTACTTTGAAACTCTGTTCTTTACCTTTTTCACACTATGAAACAGCTTTGTATTCAACTTAAACACTCTTTCAGGGCAAGAGATTGTGTTTTAGACTAAAAGAGACTGCATTATAAGAAGAATCTTTATTTTGAAACTCTGTTCTTTACCTTTTTCACACTATGAAACAGCTTTATATTCAACTTTAACACTGTTCCAGGGCAAGAGATTGTGTTTTAGACTAAAAGGGAATGCATTATAAGAAGAATCTTTACTTTGAAACTCTGTTCTTTACCTTTTTCACACTATGAAACATCTTTGTATTCACCTTAAACACTGTTTCAGGGCAAGAGATTGTGTTTTAGACTAAAAGGGAATGCATTATAAGAAGAATCTTTACTTTGAAACTCTGTTCTTTACCTTTTTCACACTATGAAACAGCTTTGTATTCAACTTAAACACTGTTTCAGGGCAAGAGATTGCGTTGTAGACTAAAAGGGAATGCATTATATGAAGAATCTTTACTTTGAAACTCTGTTCTTTACCTTTTTCACACTATGAAACAGCTTTGTATTCAACTTAAACACTGTTTCAGAGCAAGACATCTTGTTTTTAACCAAATTGAATAACTTACAATGTGTTAAGAAAACACATATTTCAAGTGAAAAGAGTTTATACAGGGGAGAAACAAGTTGTTTTAACATGGTTCTAATGTGACCCTTGAAAGTAATTGCAACTCTGTTTTTACACCTCTATCCACAAGGAGGCAACGTTTCCACGCATTATAATTGTCTTATACATAGTTTCAGAGCAAGAAATATTGTTTTTAACCAAACTGAACAACTTAACCATTTAAAGTAATTGCAACTCTGTTTGTACACCTCTAACCATAAAGAAACAGGGCTTCTATGCATTGTAATCAGCTTATACACTGTTTCAGAGCAAGACATCTTGTTTTTAACCAAATTGAATAGCTTAAACACTGTGTAAGGGCAAGAGATTGTGTTTTAGACTAAAAGGTAATGCATTATAAGAAGAATCTTTGTTCTTTACCTTTTCACACTATGAAACACATTTATATTCAACTTAAACACTGTTTCAGGGCAAGAGATTGTGTTTTAGACTAAAAGGGAATGCATTACAAGAAGAATCTTTACTTTGAAACTCTGTTCTTTACCTTTTTCACACTATGAAACAGCTTTGTATTCAACTTAAACACTGTTTCAGGGCAAGAGATTGTGTTTTAGACTAAAAGAGACTGCATTATAAGAAGAATCTTTATTTTGAAACTCTGTTCTTTACCTTTTTCACACTATGAAACAGCTTTATATTCAACTTTAACACTGTTCCAGGGCAAGAGATTGTGTTTTAGACTAAAAGGGAATGCATTATATGAAGAATCTTTACTTTGAAACTCTGTTCTTTACCTTTTTCACACTATGAAACAGCTTTGTATTCACTTAAACAATGTATCAAGGCAAGAGATTGTGTTTTAGACTAAAAGAGACAGCATTTTAAGAAGAATCTTTACTTTGAAACTCTGTTCTTTAACTTTTTCACACTATGAAACAGCTTTGTATTCAACTTAAACACTGTTTCAGGGCAAGAGATTGTGTTTTAGACTATAAGGTAATGCATTATAAGAAGAATCTTTACTTTGAAACTCTGTTCTTTACCTTTTTCACACTATGAAACAGCTTTGTATTCAACTTAAACAATGTATCAAGGCAAGAGATTGTGTTTTAGACTAAAAGGTAATGCATTATAAGAAGAATCTTTACTTTGAAACTCTGTTCTTTACGTTCTTCACACTATGAAACAGCTTTGTATTCGCCTTAAACACTGTTTCAGGGCAAGAGATTGTGTTTTAGACTAAAAGGGAATGCATTATAAGAAGAATCTTTACTTTGAAACTCTGTTCTTTACCTTTTTCACACTATGAAACAGCTTTGTATTCACCTTAAAGACTGTTTCAGGGCAAGAGATTGTGTATTAGACTAAAAGGTAATGCATTATAAGAAGAATCTTTACTTTGAAACTCTGTTCTTTACCTTTTTCACACTATGAAACAGCTTTGTATTCAACTTAAACACTGTTTCAGGGCAAGAGATTGTGTTTTAGACTAAAAGGTAATGCATTATAAGAAGAATCTTTACTTTGAAACTCTGTTCTTTACCTTCTTCACACTATGAAACAGCTTTGTATTCGCCTTAAACACTGTTTCAGGGCAAGAGACTGTGTTTTAGACTAAAAGGGAATGCATTATATGAAGAATCTTTACTTTGAAACTCTGTTCTTTACCTTTTTCACACTATGAAACAGCTTTGTATTCAACTTAAACACTGTTTCAGGGCAAGAGATTGTGTTTTAGACTATAAGGTAATGCATTATAAGAAGAATCTTTACTTTGAAACTCTGTTCTTTACCTTTTTCACACTATGAAACAGCTTTGTATTCAACTTAAACAATGTATCAGGGCAAGAGATTGTGTTTTAGACTAAAAGGTAATGCATTATAAGAAGAATCTTTATTTTGAAACTCTGTTCTTTACCTTTTTCACACTATGAAACAGCTTTATATTCAACTTTAACACTGTTCCAGGGCAAGAGATTGTGTTTTAGACTAAAAGGGAATGCATTATATGAAGAATCTTTACTTTGAAACTCTGTTCTTTACCTTTTTCACACTATGAAACAGCTTTGTATTCACTTAAACAATGTATCAAGGCAAGAGATTGTGTTTTAGTCTAAAAGAGACTGCATTTTAACAAGAATCTTTACTTTGAAACTCTGTTCTTTACCTTTTTCACACTATGAAACAGCTTTGTATTCAACTTAAACACTGTTTCAGGGCAAGAGATTGTGTTTTAGACTATAAGGTAATGCATTATAAGAAGAATCTTTACTTTGAAACTCTGTTCTTTACCTTTTTCACACTATGAAACAGCTTTGTATTCAACTTAAACAATGTATCAAGGCAAGAGATTGTGTTTTAGACTAAAAGGTAATGCATTATAAGAAGAATCTTTACTTTGAAACTCTGTTCTTTACCTTCTTCACACTATGAAACAGCTTTGTATTCGCCTTAAACACTGTTTCAGGGCAAGAAATTGTGTTTTAGACTAAAAGGTAATGCATTATAAGAAGAATCTTTACTTTGAAACTCTGTTCTTTACCTTTTTCACACTATGAAACATCTTTGTATTCACCTTAAACACTGTTTCAGGGCAAGAGATTATGTTTTAGACTAAAAGGGAATGCATTATAAGAAGAATCTTTACTTTGAAACTCTGTTCTTTACCTTTTTCACACTATGAAACAGCTTTGTATTCAACTTAAACACTGTTTCAGGGCAAGAGATTGTGTTTTAGACTAAAAGAGACTGCATTATAAGAAGAATCTTTATTTTGAAACTCTGTTCTTTACCTTTTTCACACTATGAAACAGCTTTATATTCAACTTTAACACTGTTCCAGGGCAAGAGATTGTGTTTTAGACTAAAAGGGAATGCATTATATGAAGAATCTTTACTTTGAAACTCTGTTCTTTACCTTTTTCACACTATGAAACAGCTTTGTATTCAACTTAAACACTGTTTCAGGGCAAGAGATTGTGTTTTAGACTATAAGGTAATGCATTATAAGAAGAATCTTTACTTTGAAACTCTGTTCTTTACCTTTTTCACACTATGAAACAGCTTTGTATTCAACTTAAACAATGTATCAGGGCAAGAGATTGTGTTTTAGACTAAAAGGTAATGCATTATAAGAAGAATCTTTATTTTGAAACTCTGTTCTTTACCTTCTTCACACTATGAAACAGCTTTGTATTCGCCTTAAACACTGTTTCAGGGCAAGAGATTGTGTTTTAGACTAAAAGGTAATGCATTATAAGAAGAATCTTTACTTTGAAACTCTGTTCTTTACGTTCTTCACACTATGAAACAGCTTTGTATTCACTTAAACAATGTATCAAGGCAAGAGATTGTGTTTTTGACTAAAAGAGACTGCATTTTAAGAAGAATCTTTACTTTGAAACTCTGTTCTTTACCTTTTTCACACTATGAAACAGCTTTGTATTCAACTTAAACAATGTATCAAGGCAAGAGATTGTGTTTTAGACTAAAAGGTAATGCATTATAAGAAGAATCTTTACTTTGAAACTCTGTTCTTTACCTTCTTCACACTATGAAACAGCTTTGTATTCGCCTTAAACACTGTTTCAGGGCAAGAGATTGTGTTTTAGACTAAAAGAGACTGCATTATAAGAAGAATCTTTATTTTGAAACTCTGTTCTTTACCTTTTTCACACTATGAAACAGCTTTATATTCAACTTTAACACTGTTCCAGGGCAAGAGATTGTGTTTTAGACTAAAAGGGTATGCATTATAAGAAGAATCTTTATTTTGAAACTCTGTTCTTTACCTTTTTCACACTATGAAACAGCTTTATATTCAACTTTAACACTGTTTCAGGGCAAGAGATTGTTTATTAGACTAAAAGGTAATGCATTATAAGAAGAATTTTTACTTTGAAACTCTGTTCTTTACCTTTTTCACACTATGAAACAGCTTTGTATTCGCCTTAAACACTGTTTCAGGGCAAGAGATTGTGTTTTAGACTAAAAGGTAATGCATTATAAGAAGAATCTTTACTTAGAAACTCTGTTCTTTACCTTTTTCACACTATGAAACAGCTTTGTATTCACTTACACAATGTATCAAGGCAAGAGATTGTGTTTTACACTAAAAGAGACTGCATTTTAAGAAGTACCTTTACTTTGAAACTCTGTTCTTTACCTTTTTCACACTATGAAACAGCTTTGTATTCAACTTAAACACTGTTTCAGGGCAAGAGATTGTGTTTTAGACTAAAAGGTAATGCATTATAAGAAGAATCTTTACTTTGAAACTCTGTTCTTTACCTTCTTCACACTATGAAACAGCTTTGTATTCGCCTTAAACACTGTTTCAGGGCAAGAGATTGTGTTTTAGACTAAAAGGTAATGCATTATAAGAAGAATCTTTACTTTGAAACTCTGTTCTTTACCTTTTTCACACTATGAAACAGCTTTGTATTCAACTTAAGCACTGTTTCAGGGCAAGAGATTGTGTTTTAGACTAAAAGAGACTGCATTATAAGAAGAATCTTTATTTTGAAACTCTGTTCTTTACCTTTTTCACACTATGAAACAGCTTTATATTCAACTTTAACACTGTTTCAGGGCAAGAGATTGTGTTTTAGACTAAAAGGTAATGCATTATAAGAAGAATTTTTACTTTGAAACTCTGTTCTTTACCTTTTTCACACTATGAAACAGCTTTGTATTCAACTTAAACACTGTTTCAGGGCAAGAGATTGAGTTTTAGACTAAAAGAGACTGCATTATAAGAAGAATCTTTATTTTGAAACTCTGTTCTTTACCTTTTTCACACTATGAAACAGCTTTATATTCAACTTTAACACTGTTTCAGGGCAAGAGATTGTGTTTTAGACTAAAAGGTAATGCATTATAAGAAGAATCTTTACTTTGAAACTCTGTTCTTTACCTTCTTCACACTATGAAACAGCTTGGTATTCGCCTTAACACTGTTTCAGGGCTAGAGATTGTGTTTTAGATTAAAAGGTAATGCATTATAAAAAGAATCTTTACTTTGAAACTCTGTTCTTTACCTTCTTCACACTATGAAACAGCTTTGTATTCGCCTTAAACACTGTTTCAGGGCAAGAGATTGTGTTTTAGATTAAAAGGTAATGCATTATAAGAAGAATCTTTACTTTGAAACTCTGTTCTTTACCTTTTTCACACTATGAAACTGCTTTGTATTCAACTTAAACACTGTTTCAGGGCAAGAGATTGTGTTTTAGACTAAAAGAGACTGCATTATAAGAAGAATCTTTACTTTGAAACTCTGTTCTTTACCTTTTTCACACTATGAAACAGCTTTGTATTCGCCTTAAACACTGTTTCAGGGCAAGAGATTGTGTTTTAGACTAAAAGAGACTGCATTATAAGAAGAATCTTTATTTTGAAACTCTGTTCTTTACCTTTTTCACACTATGAAACAGCTTTATATTCAACTTTAACACTGTTCCAGGGCAAGAGATTGTGTTTTAGACTAAAAGGGTATGCATTATAAGAAGAATATTTACTTTGAAACTCTGTTCTTTACCTTTTTCACACTATGAAACAGCTTTATATTCAACTTTAACACTGTTTCAGGGCAAGAGATTGTGTTTTAGACTAAAAGGGAATGCATTATATGAAGAATCTTTACTTTGAAACTCTGTTCTTTACCTTTTTCACACTATGAAACAGCTTTGTATTCACCTTAAACACTGTTGCAGGGCAAGAGATTGTTTATTAGACTAAAAGGTAATGCATTATAAGAAGAATTTTTACTTTGAAACTCTGTTCTTTACCTTTTTCACACTATGAAACAGCTTTGTATTCAACTTAAGCACTGTTTCAGGGCAAGAGATTGAGTTTTAGACTAAAAGAGACTGCATTATAAGAAGAATCTTTATTTTGAAACTCTGTTCTTTACCTTTTTCACACTATGAAACAGCTTTATATTCAACTTTAACACTGTTTCAGGGCAAGAGATTGTGTTTTAGACTAAAAGGTAATGCATTATAAGAAGAATCTTTACTTTGAAACTCTGTTCTTTACCTTCTTCACACTATGAAACAGCTTTGTATTCGCCTTAAACACTGTTTCAGGGCAAGAGATTGTGTTTTAGATTAAAAGGTAATGCATTATAAGAAGAATCTTTACTTTGAAACTCTGTTCTTTACCTTTTTCACACTATGAAACAGCTTTGTATTCAACTTAAACACTGTTTCAGGGCAACAGATTGTGTTTTAGACTAAAAGAGACTGCCTTATAAGAAGAATCTTTACTTTGAAACTCTGTTCTTTACCTTTTTCACACTATGAAACAGCTTTGTATTCGCCTTAAACACTGTTTCAGGGCAAGAGATTGTGTTTTAGACTAAAAGGGAATGCATTATAAGAAGAATCTTTACTTTGAAACTCTGTTCTTTACCTTTTTCACACTATGAATGAGCTTTGTATTCACCTTAAACACTGTTTCATGGCAAGAGATTGTTTATTAGACTAAAAGGTAATGCATTATAAGAAGAATCTTTACTTTGAAACTCTGATCTTTACCTTTTTCACACTATGAAACAGCTTTGTATTCAACTTAAACACTGTTTCAGGGCAAAAGATTGTGTTTTAGACTAAAAGGTAATGCATTATAAGAAGAATCTTTACTTTGAAACTCTGTTCTTTACCTTCTTCACACTATGAAACAGCTTTGTATTCGCCTTAAACACTGTTTCAGGGCAAGAGATTGTGTTTTAGACTAAAAGGGAATGCATTATATGAAGAATCTTTACTTAGAAACTCTGTTCTTTACCTTTTTCACACTATGAAACAGCTTTGTATTCAACTTAAACACTGTTTCAGGGCAAGAGATTGTGTTTTAGACTAAAAGAGACTGCATTATAAGAAGAATCTTTATTTTGAAACTCTGTTCTTTACCTTTTTCACACTATGAAACAGCTTTATATTCAACTTTAACACTGTTTCAGGGCAAGAGATTGTGTTTTAGACTAAAAGGGAATGCATTATATGAAGAATCTTTACTTTGAAACTCTGTTCTTTACCTTTTTCACACTATGAAACAGCTTTGTATTCACCTTAAACACTGTTTCAGGGCAAGAGATTGTTTATTAGACTAAAAGGTAATGCATTATAAGAAGAATCTTTACTTTGAAACTCTGTTCTTTACCTTTTTCACACTATGAAACAGCTTTGTATTCAACTTAAACACTGTTTCAGGGCAAGAGATTGTGTTTTAGACTAAAAGAGACTGCATTATAAGAAGAATCTTTATTTTAAAACTCTGTTCTTTACCTTTTTCACACTATGAAACAGCTTTATATTCAACTTTAACACTGTTTCAGGGCAAGAGATTGTGTTTTAGACTAAAAGGTAATGCATTATAAGAAGAATCTTTACTTTGAAACTCTGTTCTTTACCTTCTTCACACTATGAAACAGCTTTGTATTCGCCTTAAACACTGTTTCAGGGCAAGAGATTGTGTTTTAGATTAAAAGGTAATGCATTATAAGAAGAATCTTTACTTTGAAACTCTGTTCTTTACCTTTTTCACACTATGAAACAGCTTTGTATTCAACTTAAACACTGTTTCAGGGCAAGAGATTGTGTTTTAGACTAAAAGAGACTGCATTATAAGAAGAATCTTTACTTTGAAACTCTGTTCTTTACCTTTTTCACACTATGAAACAGCTTTGTATTCACCTTAAATACTGTTTCAGGGCAAGAGATTGTGTTTTAGACTAAAAGGGAATGCATTATAAGAAGAATCTTTACTTTGAAACTCTGTTCTTTACCTTTTTCACACTATGAAACAGCTTTATATTCAACTTTAACACTGTTTCAGGGCAAGAGATTGTGTTTTAGACTAAAAGGGAATGCATTATATGAAGAATCTTTACTTTGAAACTCTGTACTTTACCTTTTTCACACTATGAAACAGCTTTCTATTCACCTTAAACACTGTTTCAGGGCAAGAGATTGTTTATTAGACTAAAAGGTAATGCATTATAAGAAGAATCTTTACTTTGAAACTCTGTTCTTTACCTTTTTCACACTATGAAACAGCTTTGTATTCAACTTAAGCACTGTTTCAGGGCAAGAGATTGTGTTTTAGACTAAAAGGTAATGCATTATAAGAAGAATCTTTACTTTGAAACTGTTCTTTACCTTTTTCACACTATGAAACAGCTTTGTATTCACCTTAAACACTGTTTCAGGGCAAGAGATTGTGTTTTAGACTAAAAGGGAATGCATTATAAGAAGAATCTTTACTTTGAAACTCTGTTCTTTACCTTTTTCACACTATGAAACAGCTTTGTATTCAACTTAAACACTGTTTCAGGGCAAGAGATTGTGTTTTAGACTAAAAGAGACTGCATTATAAGAAGAATCTTTATTTTGAAACTCTGTTCTTTACCTTTTTCACACTATGAAACAGCTTTATATTCAACTTTAACACTGTTTCAGGGCAAGAGATTGTGTTTTAGACTAAAAGGGAATGCATTATATGAAGAATCTTTACTTTGAAACTCTGTTCTTTACCTTTTTCACACTATGAAACAGCTTTGTATTCACCTTAAACACTGTTTCAGGGCAAGAGATTGTTTATTAGACTAAAAGGTAATGCATTATAAGAAGAATTTTTACTTTGAAACTCTGTTCTTTACCTTTTTCACACTATGAAACAGCTTTGTATTCAACTTAAGCACTGTTTCAGGGCAAGAGATTGTGTTTTAGACTAAAAGAGACTGCATTATAAGAAGAATCTTTATTTTGAAACTCTGTTCTTTACCTTTTTCACACTATGAAACAGCTTTATATTCAACTTTAACACTGTTTCAGGGCAAGAGATTGTGTTTTAAACTAAAAGGTAATGCATTATAAGAAGAATCTTTACTTTGAAACTCTGTTCTTTACCTTCTTCACACTATGAAACAGCTTTGTATTCGCCTTAAACACTGTTTCAGGGCAAGAGATTGTGTTTTAGATTAAAAGGTAATGCATTATAAGAAGAATCTTTACTTTGAAACTCTGTTCTTTACCTTTTTCACACTATGAAACAGCTTTGTATTCAACTTAAACACTGTTTCAGGGCAAGAGATTGTGTTTTAGACTAAAAGAGACTGCATTATAAGAAGAATCTTTACTTTGAAACTCTGTTCTTTACCTTTTTCACACTATGAAACAGCTTTGTATTCGCCTTAAACACTGTTTCAGGGCAAGAGATTGTGTTTTAGACTAAAAGGGAATGCATTATAAGAAGAATCTTTACTTTGAAACTCTGTTCTTTACCTTTTTCACACTATGAAAGAGCTTTGTATTCAACTTAAACACTGTTTCAGGGCAAGAGATTGTGTTTTAGACTAAAAGGTAATGCATTATAAGAAGAATTTTTACTTTGAAACTCTGTTCTTTACCTTTTTCACACTATGAAACAGCTTTGTATTCAACTTAAGCACTGTTTCAGGGCAAGAGATTGTGTTTTAGACTAAAAGAGACTGCATTATAAGAAGAATCTTTATTTTGAAACTCTGTTCTTTACCTTTTTCACACTATGAAACAGCTTTATATTCAACTTTAACACTGTTTCAGGGCAAGAGATTGTGTTTTAGACTAAAAGGTAATGCATTATAAGAAGAATCTTTACTTTGAAACTCTGTTCTTTACCTTCTTCACACTATGAAACAGCTTTGTATTCGCCTTAAACACTGTTTCAGGGCAAGAGATTGTGTTTTAGATTAAAAGGTAATGCATTATAAGAAGAATCTTTACTTTGAAACTCTGTTCTTTACCTTTTTCACACTATGAAACAGCTTTGTATTCAACTTAAACACTGTTTCAGGGCAAGAGATTGTGTTTTAGACTAAAAGAGACTGCATTATAAGAAGAATCTTTACTTTGAAACTCTGTTCTTTACCTTTTTCACACTATGAAACAGCTTTGTATTCGCCTTAAACACTGTTTCAGGGCAAGAGATTGTTTATTAGACTAAAAGGTAATGCATTATAAGAAGAATCTTTACTTTGAAACTCTGATCTTTACCTTTTTCACACTATGAAACAGCTTTGTATTCAACTTAAACACTGTTTCAGGGCAAGAGATTGTGTTTTAGACTAAAAGGTAATGCATTATAAGAAGAATCTTTACTTTGAAACTCTGTTCTTTACCTTCTTCACACTATGAAACAGCTTTGTATTCGCCTTAAACATTGTTTCAGGGCAAGAGATTGTTTATTAGACTAAAAGGTAATGCATTATAAGATGAATTTTTACTTTGAAACTCTGTTCTTTACCTTTTTCACACTATGAAACAGCTTTATATTCAACTTTAACACTGTTTCAGGGCAAGAGATTGTGTTTTAGACTAAAAGGGAATGCATTATATGAAGAATCTTTACTTTGAAACTCTGTTCTTTACCTTTTTCACACTATGAAACAGCTTTGTATTCACCTTAAATACTGTTTCAGGGCAAGAGATTGTGTTTTAGACTAAAAGGGAATGCATTATAAGAAGAATCTTTACTTTGAAAATCTGTTCTTTACCTTTTTCACACTATGAAACAGCTTTGTATTCAACTTAAACAATGTTTCAGGGCAAGAGATTGTGTTTTAGACTAAAAGAGACTGCATTATAAGAAGAATCTTTATTTTGAAACTCTGTTCTTTACCTTTTTCACACTATGAAACAGCTTTATATTCAACTTTAACACTGTTTCAGGGCAAGAGATTGTGTTTTAGACTAAAAGGGAATGCATTATATGAAGAATCTTTACTTTGAAACTCTGTTCTTTACCTTTTTCACACTATGAAACAGCTTTGTATTCACCTTAAACACTGTTTCAGGGCAAGAGATTGTTTATTAGACTAAAAGGTAATGCATTATAAGAAGAATCTTTACTTTGAAACTCTGTTCTTTACCTTTTTCACACTATGAAACAGCTTTGTATTCAACTTAAACACTGTTTCAGGGCAAGAGATTGTGTTTTAGACTAAAAGGTAATGCATTATAAGGAGAATCTTTACTTTGAAACTCTGTTCTTTACCTTTTTCACACTATGAAACAGCTTTGTATTCACTTAAACAATGTATCAAGGCAAGAGATTGTGTTTTAGACTAAAAGAGACTGCATTATAAGAAGAGTCTACTTTGAAACTCTGTTCTTTACCTTTTTCACACTATGAAACAGCTTTGTATTCAACTTAAACACTGTTTCAGGGCAAGAGAATGTGTTTTAGACTAAAAGGTAATGCATTATAAGAAGAATCTTTACTTTGAAACTCTGTTCTTTACCTTTTTCACACTATGAAACAGCTTTGTATTCAACTTAAACACTGTTTCAGGGCAAGAGATTGTGTTTTAGAGTAAAAGAGACTGCATTATAAGAAGAATCTTTATTTTGAAACTCTGTTCTTTACCTTTTTCACACTATGAAACAGCTTTGTATTCACCTTAAACACTGTTTCAGGGCAAGAGATTGTTTATTAGACTAAAAGGTAATGCATTATAAGAAGAATTTTTACTTTGAAACTCTGTTCTTTACCTTTTTCACACTATGAAACAGCTTTGTATTCAACTTAAGCACTGTTTCAGGGCAAGAGATTGTGTTTTAGACTAAAAGAGACTGCATTATAAGAAGAATCTTCATTTTGAAACTCTGTTCTTTACCTTTTTCACACTATGAAACAGCTTTATATTCAACTTTAACACTGTTTCAGGGCAAGAGATTGTGTTTTAGACTAAAAGGTAATGCATTATAAGAAGAATTTTTACTTTGAAACTCTGTTCTTTACCTTTTTCACACTATGAAACAGCTTTGTATTCAACTTAAGCACTGTTTCAGGGCAAGAGATTGAGTTTTAGACTAAAAGAGACTGCATTATAAGAAGAATCTTTATTTTGAAACTCTGTTCTTTACCTTTTTCACACTATGAAACAGCTTTATATTCAACTTTAACACTGTTTCAGGGCAAGAGATTGTGTTTTAGACTAAAAGGTAATGCATTATAAGAAGAATCTTTACTTTGAAACTGTTCTTTACCTTCTTCACACTATGAAACAGCTTTGTATTCGCCTTAAACACTGTTTCAGGGCAAGAGATTGTGTTTTAGATTAAAAGGTAATGCATTATAAGAAGAATCTTTACTTTGAAACTCTGTTCTTTACCTTTTTCACACTATGAAACAGCTTTATATTCAACTTTAACACTGTTTCAGGGCAAGAGATTGTGTTTTAGACTAAAAGGTAATGCATTATAAGAAGAATCTTTACTTTGAAACTCTGTTCTTTACCTTCTTCACACTATGAAACAGCTTTGTATTCGCCTTAAACACTGTTTCAGGGCAAGAGATTGTGTTTTAGATTAAAAGGTAATGCATTATAAGAAGAATCTTTACTTTGAAACTCTGTTCTTTACCTTTTTCACACTATGAAACAGCTTTGTATTCAACTTAAACACTGTTTCAGGGCAACAGATTGTGTTTTAGACTAAAAGAGACTGCCTTATAAGAAGAATCTTTACTTTGAAACTCTGTTCTTTACCTTTTTCACACTATGAAACAGCTTTGTATTCGCCTTAAACACTGTTTCAGGGCAAGAGATTGTGTTTTAGACTAAAAGGGAATGCATTATAAGAAGAATCTTTACTTTGAAACTCTGTTCTTTACCTTTTTCACACTATGAAAGAGCTTTGTATTCACCTTAAACACTGTTTCATGGCAAGAGATTGTTTATTAGACTAAAAGGTAATGCATTATAAGAAGAATCTTTACTTTGAAACTCTGATCTTTACCTTTTTCACACTATGAAACAGCTTTGTATTCAACTTAAACACTGTTTCAGGGCAAAAGATTGTGTTTTAGACTAAAAGGTAATGCATTATAAGAAGAATCTTTACTTTGAAACTCTGTTCTTTACCTTCTTCACACTATGAAACAGCTTTGTATTCGCCTTAAACACTGTTTCAGGGCAAGAGATTGTGTTTTAGACTAAAAGGGAATGCATTATATGAAGAATCTTTACTTAGAAACTCTGTTCTTTACCTTTTTCACACTATGAAACAGCTTTGTATTCAACTTAAACACTGTTTCAGGGCAAGAGATTGTGTTTTAGACTAAAAGAGACTGCATTATAAGAAGAATCTTTATTTTGAAACTCTGTTCTTTACCTTTTTCACACTATGAAACAGCTTTATATTCAACTTTAACACTGTTTCAGGGCAAGAGATTGTGTTTTAGACTAAAAGGGAATGCATTATATGAAGAATCTTTACTTTGAAACTCTGTTCTTTACCTTTTTCACACTATGAAACAGCTTTGTATTCACCTTAAACACTGTTTCAGGGCAAGAGATTGTTTATTAGACTAAAAGGTAATGCATTATAAGAAGAATCTTTACTTTGAAACTCTGTTCTTTACCTTTTTCACACTATGAAACAGCTTTGTATTCAACTTAAACACTGTTTCAGGGCAAGAGATTGTGTTTTAGACTAAAAGAGACTGCATTATAAGAAGAATCTTTATTTTGAAACTCTGTTCTTTACCTTTTTCACACTATGAAACAGCTTTATATTCAACTTTAACACTGTTTCAGGGCAAGAGATTGTGTTTTAGACTAAAAGGTAATGCATTATAAGAAGAATCTTTACTTTGAAACTCTGTTCTTTACCTTCTTCACACTATGAAACAGCTTTGTATTCGCCTTAAACACTGTTTCAGGGCAAGAGATTGTGTTTTAGATTAAAAGGTAATGCATTATAAGAAGAATCTTTACTTTGAAACTCTGTTCTTTACCTTTTTCACACTATGAAACAGCTTTGTATTCAACTTAAACACTGTTTCAGGGCAAGAGATTGTGTTTTAGACTAAAAGAGACTGCATTATAAGAAGAATCTTTACTTTGAAACTCTGTTCTTTACCTTTTTCACACTATGAAACAGCTTTGTATTCACCTTAAATACTGTTTCAGGGCAAGAGATTGTGTTTTAGACTAAAAGGGAATGCATTATAAGAAGAATCTTTACTTTGAAACTCTGTTCTTTACCTTTTTCACACTATGAAACAGCTTTGTATTCAACTTAAACACTGTTTCAGGGCAAGAGATTGTGTTTTAGACTAAAAGAGACTGCATTATAAGAAGAATCTTTATTTTGAAACTCTGTTCTTTACCTTTTTCACACTATGAAACAGCTTTATATTCAACTTTAACACTGTTTCAGGGCAAGAGATTGTGTTTTAGACTAAAAGGGAATGCATTATATGAAGAATCTTTACTTTGAAACTCTGTACTTTACCTTTTTCACACTATGAAACAGCTTTCTATTCACCTTAAACACTGTTTCAGGGCAAGAGATTGTTTATTAGACTAAAAGGTAATGCATTATAAGAAGAATCTTTACTTTGAAACTCTGTTCTTTACCTTTTTCACACTATGAAACAGCTTTGTATTCAACTTAAGCACTGTTTCAGGGCAAGAGATTGTGTTTTAGACTAAAAGGTAATGCATTATAAGAAGAATCTTTACTTTGAAACTGTTCTTTACCTTTTTCACACTATGAAACAGCTTTGTATTCACCTTAAACACTGTTTCAGGGCAAGAGATTGTGTTTTAGACTAAAAGGGAATGCATTATAAGAAGAATCTTTACTTTGAAACTCTGTTCTTTACCTTTTTCACACTATGAAACAGCTTTGTATTCAACTTAAACACTGTTTCAGGGCAAGAGATTGTGTTTTAGACTAAAAGAGACTGCATTATAAGAAGAATCTTTATTTTGAAACTCTGTTCTTTACCTTTTTCACACTATGAAACAGCTTTATATTCAACTTTAACACTGTTTCAGGGCAAGAGATTGTGTTTTAGACTAAAAGGGAATGCATTATATGAAGAATCTTTACTTTGAAACTCTGTTCTTTACCTTTTTCACACTATGAAACAGCTTTGTATTCACCTTAAACACTGTTTCAGGGCAAGAGATTGTTTATTAGACTAAAAGGTAATGCATTATAAGAAGAATTTTTACTTTGAAACTCTGTTCTTTACCTTTTTCACACTATGAAACAGCTTTGTATTCAACTTAAGCACTGTTTCAGGGCAAGAGATTGTGTTTTAGACTAAAAGAGACTGCATTATAAGAAGAATCTTTATTTTGAAACTCTGTTCTTTACCTTTTTCACACTATGAAACAGCTTTATATTCAACTTTAACACTGTTTCAGGGCAAGAGATTGTGTTTTAAACTAAAAGGTAATGCATTATAAGAAGAATCTTTACTTTGAAACTCTGTTCTTTACCTTCTTCACACTATGAAACAGCTTTGTATTCGCCTTAAACACTGTTTCAGGGCAAGAGATTGTGTTTTAGATTAAAAGGTAATGCATTATAAGAAGAATCTTTACTTTGAAACTCTGTTCTTTACCTTTTTCACACTATGAAAC
Organism: Electrophorus electricus; assembly: GCF_041902795.1. Classification (NCBI taxonomy): domain Eukaryota; kingdom Metazoa; phylum Chordata; class Actinopteri; order Gymnotiformes; family Gymnotidae; genus Electrophorus; species Electrophorus electricus. The sequence continues at coordinate 5,911,872 of NC_137522.1, forward strand.
AGCTTTGTATTCAACTTAAACACTGTTTCAGGGCAAGAGATTGTGTTTTAGACTAAAAGAGACTGCATTATAAGAAGAATCTTTACTTTGAAACTCTGTTCTTTACCTTTTTCACACTATGAAACAGCTTTGTATTCGCCTTAAACACTGTTTCAGGGCAAGAGATTGTGTTTTAGACTAAAAGGGAATGCATTATAAGAAGAATCTTTACTTTGAAACTCTGTTCTTTACCTTTTTCACACTATGAAAGAGCTTTGTATTCACCTTAAACACTGTTTCATGGCAAGAGATTGTTTATTAGACTAAAAGGTAATGCATTATAAGAAGAATCTTTACTTTGAAACTCTGATCTTTACCTTTTTCACACTATGAAACAGCTTTGTATTCAACTTAAACACTGTTTCAGGGCAAGAGATTGTGTTTTAGACTAAAAGGTAATGCATTATAAGAAGAATCTTTACTTTGAAACTCTGTTCTTTACCTTTTTCACACTATGAAACAGCTCTGTATTCAACTTAAACACTGTTTCAGGGCAAGAGATTGTGTTTTAGACTAAAAGAGACTGCATTATAAGAAGAATCTTTACTTTGAAACTCTGTTCTTTACCTTTTTCACACTATGAAACAGCTTTGTATTCACCTTAAATACTGTTTCAGGGCAAGAGATTGTGTTTTAGACTAAAAGGGAATGCATTATAAGAAGAATCTTTACTTTGAAACTCTGTTCTTTACCTTTTTCACACTATGAAACAGCTTTGTATTCAACTTAAACACTGTTTCAGGGCAAGAGATTGTGTTTTAGACTAAAAGAGACTGCATTATAAGAAGAATCTTTATTTTGAAACTCTGTTCTTTACCTTTTTCACACTATGAAACAGCTTTATATTCAACTTTAACACTGTTTCAGGGCAAGAGATTGTGTTTTAGACTAAAAGGGAATGCATTATATGAAGAATCTTTACTTTGAAACTCTGTACTTTACCTTTTTCACACTATGAAACAGCTTTCTATTCACCTTAAACACTGTTTCAGGGCAAGAGATTGTTTATTAGACTAAAAGGTAATGCATTATAAGAAGAATCTTTACTTTGAAACTCTGTTCTTTACCTTTTTCACACTATGAAACAGCTTTGTATTCAACTTAAGCACTGTTTCAGGGCAAGAGATTGTGTTTTAGACTAAAAGGTAATGCATTATAAGAAGAATCTTTACTTTGAAACTGTTCTTTACCTTTTTCACACTATGAAACAGCTTTGTATTCACCTTAAACACTGTTTCAGGGCAAGAGATTGTGTTTTAGACTAAAAGGGAATGCATTATAAGAAGAATCTTTACTTTGAAACTCTGTTCTTTACCTTTTTCACACTATGAAACAGCTTTGTATTCAACTTAAACACTGTTTCAGGGCAAGAGATTGTGTTTTAGACTAAAAGAGACTGCATTATAAGAAGAATCTTTATTTTGAAACTCTGTTCTTTACCTTTTTCACACTATGAAACAGCTTTATATTCAACTTTAACACTGTTTCAGGGCAAGAGATTGTGTTTTAGACTAAAAGGGAATGCATTATATGAAGAATCTTTACTTTGAAACTCTGTTCTTTACCTTTTTCACACTATGAAACAGCTTTGTATTCACCTTAAACACTGTTTCAGGGCAAGAGATTGTTTATTAGACTAAAAGGTAATGCATTATAAGAAGAATTTTTACTTTGAAACTCTGTTCTTTACCTTTTTCACACTATGAAACAGCTTTGTATTCAACTTAAGCACTGTTTCAGGGCAAGAGATTGTGTTTTAGACTAAAAGAGACTGCATTATAAGAAGAATCTTTATTTTGAAACTCTGTTCTTTACCTTTTTCACACTATGAAACAGCTTTATATTCAACTTTAACACTGTTTCAGGGCAAGAGATTGTGTTTTAAACTAAAAGGTAATGCATTATAAGAAGAATCTTTACTTTGAAACTCTGTTCTTTACCTTCTTCACACTATGAAACAGCTTTGTATTCGCCTTAAACACTGTTTCAGGGCAAGAGATTGTGTTTTAGATTAAAAGGTAATGCATTATAAGAAGAATCTTTACTTTGAAACTCTGTTCTTTACCTTTTTCACACTATGAAACAGCTTTGTATTCAACTTAAACACTGTTTCAGGGCAAGAGATTGTGTTTTAGACTAAAAGAGACTGCATTATAAGAAGAATCTTTACTTTGAAACTCTGTTCTTTACCTTTTTCACACTATGAAACAGCTTTGTATTCGCCTTAAACACTGTTTCAGGGCAAGAGATTGTGTTTTAGACTAAAAGGGAATGCATTATAAGAAGAATCTTTACTTTGAAACTCTGTTCTTTACCTTTTTCACACTATGAAAGAGCTTTGTATTCACCTTAAACACTGTTTCATGGCAAGAGATTGTTTATTAGACTAAAAGGTAATGCATTATAAGAAGAATCTTTACTTTGAAACTCTGATCTTTACCTTTTTCACACTATGAAACAGCTTTGTATTCAACTTAAACACTGTTTCAGGGCAAGAGATTGTGTTTTAGACTAAAAGGTAATGCATTATAAGAAGAATTTTTACTTTGAAACTCTGTTCTTTACCTTTTTCACACTATGAAACAGCTTTGTATTCAACTTAAGCACTGTTTCAGGGCAAGAGATTGTGTTTTAGACTAAAAGAGACTGCATTATAAGAAGAATCTTTATTTTGAAACTCTGTTCTTTACCTTTTTCACACTATGAAACAGCTTTATATTCAACTTTAACACTGTTTCAGGGCAAGAGATTGTGTTTTAGACTAAAAGGTAATGCATTATAAGAAGAATCTTTACTTTGAAACTCTGTTCTTTACCTTCTTCACACTATGAAACAGCTTTGTATTCGCCTTAAACACTGTTTCAGGGCAAGAGATTGTGTTTTAGATTAAAAGGTAATGCATTATAAGAAGAATCTTTACTTTGAAACTCTGTTCTTTACCTTTTTCACACTATGAAACAGCTTTGTATTCAACTTAAACACTGTTTCAGGGCAAGAGATTGTGTTTTAGACTAAAAGAGACTGCATTATAAGAAGAATCTTTACTTTGAAACTCTGTTCTTTACCTTTTTCACACTATGAAACAGCTTTGTATTCGCCTTAAACACTGTTTCAGGGCAAGAGATTGTTTATTAGACTAAAAGGTAATGCATTATAAGAAGAATCTTTACTTTGAAACTCTGATCTTTACCTTTTTCACACTATGAAACAGCTTTGTATTCAACTTAAACACTGTTTCAGGGCAAGAGATTGTGTTTTAGACTAAAAGGTAATGCATTATAAGAAGAATCTTTACTTTGAAACTCTGTTCTTTACCTTCTTCACACTATGAAACAGCTTTGTATTCGCCTTAAACATTGTTTCAGGGCAAGAGATTGTTTATTAGACTAAAAGGTAATGCATTATAAGAAGAATTTTTACTTTGAAACTCTGTTCTTTACCTTTTTCACACTATGAAACAGCTTTATATTCAACTTTAACACTGTTTCAGGGCAAGAGATTGTGTTTTAGACTAAAAGGGAATGCATTATATGAAGAATCTTTACTTTGAAACTCTGTTCTTTACCTTTTTCACACTATGAAACAGCTTTGTATTCACCTTAAATACTGTTTCAGGGCAAGAGATTGTGTTTTAGACTAAAAGGGAATGCATTATAAGAAGAATCTTTACTTTGAAAATCTGTTCTTTACCTTTTTCACACTATGAAACAGCTTTGTATTCAACTTAAACACTGTTTCAGGGCAAGAGATTGTGTTTTAGACTAAAAGAGACTGCATTATAAGAAGAATCTTTATTTTGAAACTCTGTTCTTTACCTTTTTCACACTATGAAACAGCTTTATATTCAACTTTAACACTGTTTCAGGGCAAGAGATTGTGTTTTAGACTAAAAGGGAATGCATTATATGAAGAATCTTTACTTTGAAACTCTGTTCTTTACCTTTTTCACACTATGAAACAGCTTTGTATTCACCTTAAACACTGTTTCAGGGCAAGAGATTGTTTATTAGACTAAAAGGTAATGCATTATAAGAAGAATCTTTACTTTGAAACTCTGTTCTTTACCTTTTTCACACTATGAAACAGCTTTGTATTCAACTTAAACACTGTTTCAGGGCAAGAGATTGTGTTTTAGACTAAAAGGTAATGCATTATAAGGAGAATCTTTACTTTGAAACTCTGTTCTTTACCTTTTTCACACTATGAAACAGCTTTGTATTCACTTAAACAATGTATCAAGGCAAGAGATTGTGTTTTAGACTAAAAGAGACTGCATTATAAGAAGAGTCTACTTTGAAACTCTGTTCTTTACCTTTTTCACACTATGAAACAGCTTTGTATTCAACTTAAACACTGTTTCAGGGCAAGAGAATGTGTTTTAGACTAAAAGGTAATGCATTATAAGAAGAATCTTTACTTTGAAACTCTGTTCTTTACCTTTTTCACACTATGAAACAGCTTTGTATTCAACTTAAACACTGTTTCAGGGCAAGAGATTGTGTTTTAGAGTAAAAGAGACTGCATTATAAGAAGAATCTTTATTTTGAAACTCTGTTCTTTACCTTTTTCACACTATGAAACAGCTTTGTATTCACCTTAAACACTGTTTCAGGGCAAGAGATTGTTTATTAGACTAAAAGGTAATGCATTATAAGAAGAATTTTTACTTTGAAACTCTGTTCTTTACCTTTTTCACACTATGAAACAGCTTTGTATTCAACTTAAGCACTGTTTCAGGGCAAGAGATTGTGTTTTAGACTAAAAGAGACTGCATTATAAGAAGAATCTTCATTTTGAAACTCTGTTCTTTACCTTTTTCACACTATGAAACAGCTTTATATTCAACTTTAACACTGTTTCAGGGCAAGAGATTGTGTTTTAGACTAAAAGGTAATGCATTATAAGAAGAATTTTTACTTTGAAACTCTGTTCTTTACCTTTTTCACACTATGAAACAGCTTTGTATTCAACTTAAGCACTGTTTCAGGGCAAGAGATTGAGTTTTAGACTAAAAGAGACTGCATTATAAGAAGAATCTTTATTTTGAAACTCTGTTCTTTACCTTTTTCACACTATGAAACAGCTTTGTATTCAACTTAAGCACTGTTTCAGGGCAAGAGATTGTGTTTTAGACTAAAAGGTAATGCATTATAAGAAGAATCTTTACTTTGAAACTGTTCTTTACCTTTTTCACACTATGAAACAGCTTTGTATTCACCTTAAACACTGTTTCAGGGCAAGAGATTGTGTTTTAGACTAAAAGGGAATGCATTATAAGAAGAATCTTTACTTTGAAACTCTGTTCTTTACCTTTTTCACACTATGAAACAGCTTTGTATTCAACTTAAACACTGTTTCAGGGCAAGAGATTGTGTTTTAGACTAAAAGAGACTGCATTATAAGAAGAATCTTTATTTTGAAACTCTGTTCTTTACCTTTTTCACACTATGAAACAGCTTTATATTCAACTTTAACACTGTTTCAGGGCAAGAGATTGTGTTTTAGACTAAAAGGGAATGCATTATATGAAGAATCTTTACTTTGAAACTCTGTTCTTTACCTTTTTCACACTATGAAACAGCTTTGTATTCACCTTAAACACTGTTTCAGGGCAAGAGATTGTTTATTAGACTAAAAGGTAATGCATTATAAGAAGAATTTTTACTTTGAAACTCTGTTCTTTACCTTTTTCACACTATGAAACAGCTTTGTATTCAACTTAAGCACTGTTTCAGGGCAAGAGATTGTGTTTTAGACTAAAAGAGACTGCATTATAAGAAGAATCTTTATTTTGAAACTCTGTTCTTTACCTTTTTCACACTATGAAACAGCTTTATATTCAACTTTAACACTGTTTCAGGGCAAGAGATTGTGTTTTAAACTAAAAGGTAATGCATTATAAGAAGAATCTTTACTTTGAAACTCTGTTCTTTACCTTCTTCACACTATGAAACAGCTTTGTATTCGCCTTAAACACTGTTTCAGGGCAAGAGATTGTGTTTTAGATTAAAAGGTAATGCATTATAAGAAGAATCTTTACTTTGAAACTCTGTTCTTTACCTTTTTCACACTATGAAACAGCTTTGTATTCAACTTAAACACTGTTTCAGGGCAAGAGATTGTGTTTTAGACTAAAAGAGACTGCATTATAAGAAGAATCTTTACTTTGAAACTCTGTTCTTTACCTTTTTCACACTATGAAACAGCTTTGTATTCGCCTTAAACACTGTTTCAGGGCAAGAGATTGTGTTTTAGACTAAAAGGGAATGCATTATAAGAAGAATCTTTACTTTGAAACTCTGTTCTTTACCTTTTTCACACTATGAAAGAGCTTTGTATTCACCTTAAACACTGTTTCATGGCAAGAGATTGTTTATTAGACTAAAAGGTAATGCATTATAAGAAGAATCTTTACTTTGAAACTCTGATCTTTACCTTTTTCACACTATGAAACAGCTTTGTATTCAACTTAAACACTGTTTCAGGGCAAGAGATTGTGTTTTAGACTAAAAGGTAATGCATTATAAGAAGAATTTTTACTTTGAAACTCTGTTCTTTACCTTTTTCACACTATGAAACAGCTTTGTATTCAACTTAAGCACTGTTTCAGGGCAAGAGATTGTGTTTTAGACTAAAAGAGACTGCATTATAAGAAGAATCTTTATTTTGAAACTCTGTTCTTTACCTTTTTCACACTATGAAACAGCTTTATATTCAACTTTAACACTGTTTCAGGGCAAGAGATTGTGTTTTAGACTAAAAGGTAATGCATTATAAGAAGAATCTTTACTTTGAAACTCTGTTCTTTACCTTCTTCACACTATGAAACAGCTTTGTATTCGCCTTAAACACTGTTTCAGGGCAAGAGATTGTGTTTTAGATTAAAAGGTAATGCATTATAAGAAGAATCTTTACTTTGAAACTCTGTTCTTTACCTTTTTCACACTATGAAACAGCTTTGTATTCAACTTAAACACTGTTTCAGGGCAAGAGATTGTGTTTTAGACTAAAAGAGACTGCATTATAAGAAGAATCTTTACTTTGAAACTCTGTTCTTTACCTTTTTCACACTATGAAACAGCTTTGTATTCGCCTTAAACACTGTTTCAGGGCAAGAGATTGTTTATTAGACTAAAAGGTAATGCATTATAAGAAGAATCTTTACTTTGAAACTCTGATCTTTACCTTTTTCACACTATGAAACAGCTTTGTATTCAACTTAAACACTGTTTCAGGGCAAGAGATTGTGTTTTAGACTAAAAGGTAATGCATTATAAGAAGAATCTTTACTTTGAAACTCTGTTCTTTACCTTCTTCACACTATGAAACAGCTTTGTATTCGCCTTAAACATTGTTTCAGGGCAAGAGATTGTTTATTAGACTAAAAGGTAATGCATTATAAGAAGAATTTTTACTTTGAAACTCTGTTCTTTACCTTTTTCACACTATGAAACAGCTTTATATTCAACTTTAACACTGTTTCAGGGCAAGAGATTGTGTTTTAGACTAAAAGGGAATGCATTATATGAAGAATCTTTACTTTGAAACTCTGTTCTTTACCTTTTTCACACTATGAAACAGCTTTGTATTCACCTTAAATACTGTTTCAGGGCAAGAGATTGTGTTTTAGACTAAAAGGGAATGCATTATAAGAAGAATCTTTACTTTGAAAATCTGTTCTTTACCTTTTTCACACTATGAAACAGCTTTGTATTCAACTTAAACACTGTTTCAGGGCAAGAGATTGTGTTTTAGACTAAAAGAGACTGCATTATAAGAAGAATCTTTATTTTGAAACTCTGTTCTTTACCTTTTTCACACTATGAAACAGCTTTATATTCAACTTTAACACTGTTTCAGGGCAAGAGATTGTGTTTTAGACTAAAAGGGAATGCATTATATGAAGAATCTTTACTTTGAAACTCTGTTCTTTACCTTTTTCACACTATGAAACAGCTTTGTATTCACCTTAAACACTGTTTCAGGGCAAGAGATTGTTTATTAGACTAAAAGGTAATGCATTATAAGAAGAATCTTTACTTTGAAACTCTGTTCTTTACCTTTTTCACACTATGAAACAGCTTTGTATTCAACTTAAACACTGTTTCAGGGCAAGAGATTGTGTTTTAGACTAAAAGGTAATGCATTATAAGGAGAATCTTTACTTTGAAACTCTGTTCTTTACCTTTTTCACACTATGAAACAGCTTTGTATTCACTTAAACAATGTATCAAGGCAAGAGATTGTGTTTTAGACTAAAAGAGACTGCATTATAAGAAGAGTCTACTTTGAAACTCTGTTCTTTACCTTTTTCACACTATGAAACAGCTTTGTATTCAACTTAAACACTGTTTCAGGGCAAGAGAATGTGTTTTAGACTAAAAGGTAATGCATTATAAGAAGAATCTTTACTTTGAAACTCTGTTCTTTACCTTTTTCACACTATGAAACAGCATTGTATTCAACTTAAACACTGTTTCAGGGCAAGAGATTGTGTTTTAGAGTAAAAGAGACTGCATTATAAGAAGAATCTTTATTTTGAAACTCTGTTCTTTACCTTTTTCACACTATGAAACAGCTTTGTATTCACCTTAAACACTGTTTCAGGGCAAGAGATTGTTTATTAGACTAAAAGGTAATGCATTATAAGAAGAATTTTTACTTTGAAACTCTGTTCTTTACCTTTTTCACACTATGAAACAGCTTTGTATTCAACTTAAGCACTGTTTCAGGGCAAGAGATTGTGTTTTAGACTAAAAGAGACTGCATTATAAGAAGAATCTTCATTTTGAAACTCTGTTCTTTACCTTTTTCACACTATGAAACAGCTTTATATTCAACTTTAACACTGTTTCAGGGCAAGAGATTGTGTTTTAGACTAAAAGGTAATGCATTATAAGAAGAATTTTTACTTTGAAACTCTGTTCTTTACCTTTTTCACACTATGAAACAGCTTTGTATTCAACTTAAGCACTGTTTCAGGGCAAGAGATTGAGTTTTAGACTAAAAGAGACTGCATTATAAGAAGAATCTTTATTTTGAAACTCTGTTCTTTACCTTTTTCACACTATGAAACAGCTTTATATTCAACTTTAACACTGTTTCAGGGCAAGAGATTGTGTTTTAGACTAAAAGGTAATGCATTATAAGAAGAATCTTTACTTTGAAACTGTTCTTTACCTTCTTCACACTATGAAACAGCTTTGTATTCGCCTTAAACACTGTTTCAGGGCAAGAGATTGTGTTTTAGATTAAAAGGTAATGCATTATAAGAAGAATCTTTACTTTGAAACTCTGTTCTTTACCTTCTTCACACTATGAAACAGCTTTGTATTCGCCTTAAACACTGTTTCAGGGCAAGAGATTGTGTTTTAGATTAAAAGGTAATGCATTATAAGAAGAATCTTTACTTTGAAACTCTGTTCTTTACCTTTTTCACACTATGAAACAGCTTTGTATTCAACTTAAACACTGTTTCAGGGCAAGAGATTGTGTTTTAGACTAAAAGAGACTGCATTATAAGAAGAATCTTTACTTTGAAACTCTGTTCTTTACCTTTTTCACACTATGAAACAGCTTTGTATTCGCCTTAAACACTGTTTCAGGGCAAGAGATTGTGTTTTAGACTAAAAGGGAATGCATTATAAGAAGAATCTTTACTTTGAAACTCTGTTCTTTACCTTTTTTACACTATGAAAGAGCTTTGTATTCACCTTAAACACTGTTTCATGGCAAGAGATTGTTTATTAGACTAAAAGGTAATGCATTATAAGAAGAATCTTTACTTTGAAACTCTGATCTTTACCTTTTTCACACTATGAAACAGCTTTGTATTCAACTTAAACACTGTTTCAGGGCAAGAGATTGTGTTTTAGACTAAAAGGTAATGCATTATAAGAAGAATCTTTACTTTGAAACTCTGTTCTTTACCTTCTTCACACTATGAAACAGCTTTGTATTCGCCTTAAACACTGTTTCAGGGCAAGAGATTGTGTTTTAGACTAAAAGAGACTGCATTATAAGAAGAATCTTTATTTTGAAACTCTGTTCTTTACCTTTTTCACACTATGAAACAGCTTTATATTCAACTTTAACACTGTTTCAGGGCAAGAGATTGTGTTTTAGACTAAAAGGGAATGCATTATATGAAGAATCTTTACTTAGAAACTCTGTTCTTTACCTTTTTCACACTATGAAACAGCTTTATATTCAACTTTAACACTGTTTCAGGGCAAGAGATTGTGTTTTAGACTAAAAGAGACTGCATTATAAGAAGAATCTTTATTTTGAAACTCTGTTCTTTACCTTTTTCACACTATGAAACAGCTTTATATTCAACTTTAACACTGTTTCAGGGCAAGAGATTGTGTTTTAGACTAAAAGGGAATGCATTATATGAAGAATCTTTACTTTGAAACTCTGTTCTTTACCTTTTTCACACTATGAAACAGCTTTGTATTCACCTTAAATACTGTTTCAGGGCAAGAGATTGTGTTTTAGACTAAAAGGGAATGCATTATAAGAAGAATCTTTACTTTGAAAATCTGTTCTTTACCTTTTTCACACTATGAAACAGCTTTGTATTCAACTTAAACACTGTTTCAGGGCAAGAGATTGTGTTTTAGACTAAAAGAGACTGCATTATAAGAAGAATCTTTATTTTGAAACTCTGTTCTTTACCTTTTTCACACTATGAAACAGCTTTATATTCAACTTTAACACTGTTTCAGGGCAAGAGATTGTGTTTTAGACTAAAAGGGAATGCATTATATGAAGAATCTTTACTTTGAAACTCTGTTCTTTACCTTTTTCACACTATGAAACAGCTTTGTATTCACCTTAAACACTGTTTCAGGGCAAGAGATTGTTTATTAGACTAAAAGGTAATGCATTATAAGAAGAATCTTTACTTTGAAACTCTGTTCTTTACCTTTTTCACACTATGAAACAGCTTTGTATTCAACTTAAACACTGTTTCAGGGCAAGAGATTGTGTTTTAGACTAAAAGAGACTGCATTATAAGAAGAATCTTTATTTTGAAACTCTGTTCTTTACCTTTTTCACACTATGAAACAGCTTTGTATTCACCTTAAACACTGTTTCAGGGCAAGAGATTGTTTATTAGACTAAAAGGTAATGCATTATAAGAAGAATTTTTACTTTGAAACTCTGTTCTTTACCTTTTTCACACTATGAAACAGCTTTGTATTCAACTTAAGCACTGTTTCAGGGCAAGAGATTGTGTTTTAGACTAAAAGAGACTGCATTATAAGAAGAATCTTTATTTTGAAACTCTGTTCTTTACCTTTTTCACACTATGAAACAGCTTTATATTCAACTTTAACACTGTTTCAGGGCAAGAGATTGTGTTTTAGACTAAAAGGTAATGCATTATAAGAAGAATTTTTACTTTGAAACTCTGTTCTTTACCTTTTTCACACTATGAAACAGCTTTGTATTCAACTTAAGCACTGTTTCAGGGCAAGAGATTGAGTTTTAGACAAAAAGAGACTGCATTATAAGAAGAATCTTTATTTTGAAACTCTGTTCTTTACCTTTTTCACACTATGAAACAGCTTTATATTCAACTTTAACACTGTTTCAGGGCAAGAGATTGTGTTTTAGACTAAAAGGTAATGCATTATAAGAAGAATCTTTACTTTGAAACTGTTCTTTACCTTCTTCACACTATGAAACAGCTTTGTATTCGCCTTAAACACTGTTTCAGGGCAAGAGATTGTGTTTTAGATTAAAAGGTAATGCATTATAAGAAGAATCTTTACTTTGAAACTCTGTTCTTTACCTTCTTCACACTATGAAACAGCTTTGTATTCGCCTTAAACACTGTTTCAGGGCAAGAGATTGTGTTTTAGATTAAAAGGTAATGCATTATAAGAAGAATCTTTACTTTGAAACTCTGTTCTTTACCTTTTTCACACTATGAAACAGCTTTGTATTCAACTTAAACACTGTTTCAGGGCAAGAGATTGTGTTTTAGACTAAAAGAGACTGCATTATAAGAAGAATCTTTACTTTGAAACTCTGTTCTTTACCTTTTTCACACTATGAAACAGCTTTGTATTCGCCTTAAACACTGTTTCAGGGCAAGAGATTGTGTTTTAGACTAAAAGGGAATGCATTATAAGAAGAATCTTTACTTTGAAACTCTGTTCTTTACCTTTTTCACACTATGAAAGAGCTTTGTATTCACCTTAAACACTGTTTCATGGCAAGAGATTGTTTATTAGACTAAAAGGTAATGCATTATAAGAAGAATCTTTACTTTGAAACTCTGATCTTTACCTTTTTCACACTATGAAACAGCTTTGTATTCAACTTAAACACTGTTTCAGGGCAAGAGATTGTGTTTTAGACTAAAAGGTAATGCATTATAAGAAGAATCTTTACTTTGAAACTCTGTTCTTTACCTTCTTCACACTATGAAACAGCTTTGTATTCGCCTTAAACACTGTTTCAGGGCAAGAGATTGTGTTTTAGACTAAAAGAGACTGCATTATAAGAAGAATCTTTATTTTGAAACTCTGTTCTTTACCTTTTTCACACTATGAAACAGCTTTATATTCAACTTTAACACTGTTTCAGGGCAAGAGATTGTGTTTTAGACTAAAAGGGAATGCATTATATGAAGAATCTTTACTTAGAAACTCTGTTCTTTACCTTTTTCACACTATGAAACAGCTTTGTATTCAACTTAAACACTGTTTCAGGGCAAGAGATTGTGTTTTAGACTAAAAGAGACTGCATTATAAGAAGAATCTTTATTTTGAAACTCTGTTCTTTACCTTTTTCACACTATGAAACAGCTTTATATTCAACTTTAACACTGTTTCAGGGCAAGAGATTGTGTTTTAGACTAAAAGGGAATGCATTATATGAAGAATCTTTACTTTGAAACTCTGTTCTTTACCTTTTTCACACTATGAAACAGCTTTGTATTCACCTTAAATACTGTTTCAGGGCAAGAGATTGTGTTTTAGACTAAAAGGGAATGCATTATAAGAAGAATCTTTACTTTGAAACTCTGTTCTTTACCTTTTTCACACTATGAAACAGCTTTGTATTCAACTTAAACACTGTTTCAGGGCAAGAGATTGTGTTTTAGACTAAAAGAGACTGCATTATAAGAAGAATCTTTATTTTGAAACTCTGTTCTTTACCTTTTTCACACTATGAAACAGCTTTATATTCAACTTTAACACTGTTTCAGGGCAAGAGATTGTGTTTTAGACTAAAAGGGAATGCATTATAAGGAGAATCTTTACTTTGAAACTCTGTTCTTTACCTTTTTCACACTATGAAACAGCTTTGTATTCACTTAAACAATGTATCAAGGCAAGAGATTGTGTTTTAGACTAAAAGAGACTGCATTATAAGAAGAATCTTTATTTTGAAACTCTGTTCTTTACCTTTTTCACACTATGAAACAGCTTTGTATTCACCTTAAACACTGTTTCAGGGCAAGAGATTGTTTATTAGACTAAAAGGTAATGCATTATAAGAAGAATTTTTACTTTGAAACTGTTCTTTACCTTTTTCACACTATGAAACAGCTTTGTATTCAACTTAAGCACTGTTTCAGGGCAAGAGATTGTGTTTTAGACTAAAAGAGACTGCATTATAAGAAGAATCTTTATTTTGAAACTCTGTTCTTTACCTTTTTCACACTATGAAACAGCTTTATATTCAACTTTAACACTGTTTCAGGGCAAGAGATTGTGTTTTAGACTAAAAGGTAATGCATTATAAGAAGAATTTTTACTTTGAAACTCTGTTCTTTACCTTTTTCACACTATGAAACAGCTTTGTATTCAACTTAAGCACTGTTTCAGGGCAAGAGATTGAGTTTTAGACTAAAAGAGACTGCATTATAAGAAGAATCTTTATTTTGAAACTCTGTTCTTTACCTTTTTCACACTATGAAACAGCTTTATATTCAACTTAAACACTGTTTCAGGGCAAGAGATTGTGTTTTAGACTAAAAGGTAATGCATTATAAGAAGAATCTTTACTTTGAAACTGTTCTTTACCTTCTTCACACTATGAAACAGCTTTGTATTCGCCTTAAACACTGTTTCAGGGCAAGAGATTGTGTTTTAGACTAAAAGAGACTGCATTATAAGAAGAATCTTTATTTTGAAACTCTGTTCTTTACCTTTTTCACACTATGAAACAGCTTTATATTCAACTTTAACACTGTTTCAGGGCAAGAGATTGTGTTTTAGACTAAAAGGGAATGCATTATATGAAGAATCTTTACTTAGAAACTCTGTTCTTTACCTTTTTCACACTATGAAACAGCTTTGTATTCAACTTAAACACTGTTTCAGGGCAAGAGATTGTGTTTTAGACTAAAAGAGACTGCATTATAAGAAGAATCTTTATTTTGAAACTCTGTTCTTTACCTTTTTCACACTATGAAACAGCTTTATATTCAACTTTAACACTGTTTCAGGGCAAGAGATTGTGTTTTAGACTAAAAGGGAATGCATTATATGAAGAATCTTTACTTAGAAACTCTGTTCTTTACCTTTTTCACACTATGAAACAGCTTTGTATTCAACTTAAACACTGTTTCAGGGCAAGAGATTGTGTTTTAGACTAAAAGAGACTGCATTATAAGAAGAATCTTTATTTTGAAACTCTGTTCTTTACCTTTTTCACACTATGAAACAGCTTTATATTCAACTTTAACACTGTTTCAGGGCAAGAGATTGTGTTTTAGACTAAAAGGTAATGCATTATAAGAAGAATCTTTACTTTGAAACTCTGTTCTTTACCTTCTTCACACTATGAAACAGCTTTGTATTCGCCTTAAACACTGTTTCAGGGCAAGAGATTGTGTTTTAGATTAAAAGGTAATGCATTATAAGAAGAATCTTTACTTTGAAACTCTGTTCTTTACCTTCTTCACACTATGAAACAGCTTTGTATTCGCCTTAAACACTGTTTCAGGGCAAGAGATTGTGTTTTAGATTAAAAGGTAATGCATTATAAGAAGAATCTTTACTTTGAAACTCTGTTCTTTACCTTTTTCACACTATGAAACAGCTTTGTATTCAACTTAAACACTGTTTCAGGGCAAGAGATTGTGTTTTAGACTAAAAGAGACTGCATTATAAGAAGAATCTTTACTTTGAAACTCTGTTCTTTACCTTTTTCACACTATGAAACAGCTTTGTATTCGCCTTAAACACTGTTTCAGGGCAAGAGATTGTGTTTTAGACTAAAAGGGAATGCATTATAAGAAGAATCTTTACTTTGAAACTCTGTTCTTTACCTTTTTCACACTATGAAAGAGCTTTGTATTCACCTTAAACACTGTTTCATGGCAAGAGATTGTTTATTAGACTAAAAGGTAATGCATTATAAGAAGAATCTTTACTTTGAAACTCTGATCTTTACCTTTTTCACACTATGAAACAGCTTTGTATTCAACTTAAACACTGTTTCAGGGCAAGAGATTGTGTTTTAGACTAAAAGGTAATGCATTATAAGAAGAATCTTTACTTTGAAACTGTTCTTTACCTTCTTCACACTATGAAACAGCTTTGTATTCGCCTTAAAGACTGTTTCAGGGCAAGAGATTGTGTTTTAGACTAAAAGAGACTGCATTATAAGAAGAATCTTTATTTTGAAACTCTGTTCTTTACCTTTTTCACACTATGAAACAGCTTTATATTCAACTTTAACACTGTTTCAGGGCAAGAGATTGTGTTTTAGACTAAAAGGGAATGCATTATATGAAGAATCTTTACTTAGAAACTCTGTTCTTTACCTTTTTCACACTATGAAACAGCTTTGTATTCAACTTAAACACTGTTTCAGGGCAAGAGATTGTGTTTTAGACTAAAAGAGACTGCATTATAAGAAGAATCTTTATTTTGAAACTCTGTTCTTTACCTTTTTCACACTATGAAACAGCTTTATATTCAACTTTAACACTGATTCAGGGCAAGAGATTGTTTATTAGACTAAAAGGTAATGCATTATAAGAAGAATCTTTACTTTGAAACTCTGATCTTTACCTTTTTCACACTATGAAACAGCTTTGTATTCGCCTTAAACACTGTTTCAGGGCAAGAGATTGTGTTTTAGACTAAAAGAGACTGCATTATAAGAAGAATCTTTATTTTGAAACTCTGTTCTTTACCTTTTTCACACTATGAAACAGCTTTATATTCAACTTTAACACTGTTTCAGGGCAAGAGATTGTGTTTTAGACTAAAAGGGAATGCATTATATGAAGAATCTTTACTTAGAAACTCTGTTCTTTACCTTTTTCACACTATGAAACAGCTTTGTATTCAACTTAAACACTGTTTCAGGGCAAGAGATTGTGTTTTAGACTAAAAGAGACTGCATTATAAGAAGAATCTTTATTTTGAAACTCTGTTCTTTACCTTTTTCACACTATGAAACAGCTTTATATTCAACTTTAACACTGTTTCAGGGCAAGAGATTGTGTTTTAGACTAAAAGGGAATGCATTATATGAAGAATCTTTACTTAGAAACTCTGTTCTTTACCTTTTTCACACTATGAAACAGCTTTGTATTCAACTTAAACACTGTTTCAGGGCAAGAGATTGTGTTTTAGACTAAAAGAGACTGCATTATAAGAAGAATCTTTATTTTGAAACTCTGTTCTTTACCTTTTTCACACTATGAAACAGCTTTATATTCAACTTTAACACTGTTTCAGGGCAAGAGATTGTGTTTTAGACTAAAAGGTAATGCATTATAAGAAGAATCTTTACTTTGAAACTCTGTTCTTTACCTTCTTCACACTATGAAACAGCTTTGTATTCGCCTTAAACACTGTTTCAGGGCAAGAGATTGTGTTTTAGACTAAAAGGTAATGCATTATAAGAAGAATCTTTACTTTGAAACTGTTCTTTACCTTCTTCACACTATGAAACAGCTTTGTATTCGCCTTAAACACTGTTTCAGGGCAAGAGATTGTGTTTTAGACTAAAAGAGACTGCATTATAAGAAGAATCTTTATTTTGAAACTCTGTTCTTTACCTTTTTCACACTATGAAACAGCTTTATATTCAACTTTAACACTGTTTCAGGGCAAGAGATTGTGTTTTAGACTAAAAGGGAATGCATTATATGAAGAATCTTTACTTAGAAACTCTGTTCTTTACCTTTTTCACACTATGAAACAGCTTTGTATTCAACTTAAACACTGTTTCAGGGCAAGAGATTGTGTTTTAGACTAAAAGAGACTGCATTATAAGAAGAATCTTTATTTTGAAACTCTGTTCTTTACCTTTTTCACACTATGAAACAGCTTTATATTCAACTTTAACACTGATTCAGGGCAAGAGATTGTGTTTTAGACTAAAAGGGAATGCATTATATGAAGAATCTTTACTTTGAAACTCTGTTCTTTACCTTTTTCACACTATGAAACAGCTTTGTATTCACCTTAAATACTGTTTCAGGGCAAGAGATTGTGTTTTAGACTAAAAGGGAATGCATTATAAGAAGAATCTTTACTTTGAAACTCTGTTCTTTACCTTTTTCACACTATGAAACAGCTTTGTATTCAACTTAAACACTGTTTCAGGGCAAGAGATTGTGTTTTAGACTAAAAGAGACTGCATTATAAGAAGAATCTTTATTTTGAAACTCTGTTCTTTACCTTTTTCACACTATGAAACAGCTTTATATTCAACTTTAACACTGTTTCAGGGCAAGAGATTGTGTTTTAGACTAAAAGGGAATGCATTATATGAAGAATCTTTACTTTGAAACTCTGTACTTTACCTTTTTCACACTATGAAACAGCTTTCTATTCACCTTAAACACTGTTTCAGGGCAAGAGATTGTTTATTAGACTAAAAGGTAATGCATTATAAGAAGAATCTTTACTTTGAAACTCTGTTCTTTACCTTCTTCACACTATGAAACAGCTTTGTATTCACCTTAAACACTGTTTCAGGGCAAGAGATTGTGTTTTAGATTAAAAGGTAATGCATTATAAGAAGAATCTTTACTTTGAAACTCTGTTCTTTACCTTTTTCACACTATGAAACAGCTTTGTATTCAACTTAAACACTGTTTCAGGGCAAGAGATTGTGTTTTAGACTAAAAGAGACTGCATTATAAGAAGAATCTTTACTTTGAAACTCTGTTCTTTACCTTTTTCACACTATGAAAGAGCTTTGTATTCACCTTAAACACTGTTTCATGGCAAGAGATTGTTTATTAGACTAAAAGGTAATGCATTATAAGAAGAATCTTTACTTTGAAACTCTGATCTTTACCTTTTTCACACTATGAAACAGCTTTGTATTCAACTTAAACACTGTTTCAGGGCAAGAGATTGTGTTTTAGACTAAAAGGTAATGCATTATAAGAAGAATCTTTACTTTGAAACTCTGTTCTTTACCTTTTTCACACTATGAAACAGCTTTGTATTCACCTTAAACACTGTTTCAGGGCAAGAGATTGTTTATTAGACTAAAAGGTAATGCATTATAAGAAGAATCTTTACTTTGAAACTCTGTTCTTTACCTTCTTCACACTATGAAACAGCTTTGTATTCACTTAAACAATGTATCAAGGCAAGAGATTGTGTTTTAGACTAAAAGAGACTGCATTATAAGAAGAGTCTACTTTGAAACTCTGTTCTTTACCTTTTTCACACTATGAAACAGCTTTGTATTCAACTTAAACACTGTTTCAGGGCAAGAGATTGTGTTTTAGACTAAAAGAGACTGCATTATAAGAAGAATCTTTATTTTGAAACTCTGTTCTTTACCTTTTTCACACTATGAAACAGCTTTGTATTCAACTTAAACACTGTTTCAGGGCAAGAGATTGTGTTTTAGACTAAAAGGGAATGCATTATATGAAGAATCTTTACTTTGAAACTCTGTACTTTGTCTTTTTCACACTATGAAACAGCTTTGTATTCAACTTAAACACTGTTTCAGGGCAAGAGATTGTGTTTTAGACTAAAAGGGAATGCATTATAAGAAGAATCTTTACTTTGAAACTCTGTTCTTTACCTTCTTCACACTATGAAACAGCTTGGTATTCGCCTTAAACACTGTTTCAGGGCAAGAGATTGTGTTTTAGACTAAAAGGTAATGCATTATAAGAAGAATCTTTACTTTGAAACTCTGTTCTTTACCTTTTTCACACTATGAAACAGCTTTGTATTCACCTTAAACACTGTTTCAGGGCAAGAGATTGTGTTTTAGACTAAAAGGGAATGCATTATAAGAAGAATCTTTACTTTGAAACTCTGTTCTTTACCTTTTTCACACTATGAAACAGCTTTGTATTCAACTTAAACACTGTTTCAGGGCAAGAGATTGTGTTTTAGACTAAAAGAGACTGCATTATAAGAAGAATCTTTATTTTGAAACTCTGTTCTTTACCTTTTTCACACTATGAAACAGCTTTATATTCAACTTTAACACTGTTCCAGGGCAAGAGATTGTGTTTTAGACTAAAAGGGTATGCATTATAAGAAGAATCTTTACTTTGAAACTCTGTTCTTTACCTTTTTCACACTATGAAACAGCTTTATATTCAACGGTAACACTGTTTCAGGGCAAGAGATTGTGTTTTAGACTAAAAGGGAATGCATTATATCAAGAATCTTTACTTTGAAACTCTGTTCTTTACCTTTTTCACACTATGAAACAGCTTTGTATTCACCTTAAACACTGTTTCAGGGCAAGAGATTGTTTATTAGACTAAAAGGTAATGCTTTATAAGAAGAATTTTTACTTTGAAACTCTGTTCTTTACCTTTTTCACACTATGAAACAGCTTTGTATTCAACTTAAGCACTGTTTCAGGGCAAGAGATTGTGTTTTAGACTAAAAGAGACTGCATTATAAGAAGAATCATTATTTTGAAACTCTGTTCTTTACCTTTTTCACACTATGAAACAGCTTTATATTCAACTTTAACACTGTTTCAGGGCAAGAGATTGTGTTTTAGACTAAAAGGTAATGCATTATAAGAAGAATTTTTACTTTGAAACTCTGTTCTTTACCTTTTTCACACTATGAAACAGCTTTGTATTCAACTTAAGCACTGTTTCAGGGCAAGAGATTGAGTTTTAGACTAAAAGAGACTGCATTATAAGAAGAATCTTTATTTTGAAACTCTGTTCTTTACCTTTTTCACACTATGAAACAGCTTTATATTCAACTTTAACACTGTTTCAGGGCAAGAGATTGTGTTTTAGACTAAAAGGTAATGCATTATAAGAAGAATCTTTACTTTGAAACTCTGTTCTTTACCTTCTTCACACTATGAAACAGCTTTGTATTCGCCTTAAACACTGTTTCAGGGCAAGAGATTGTGTTTTAGATTAAAAGGTAATGCATTATAAGAAGAATCTTTACTTTGAAACTGTTCTTTACCTTTTTCACACTATGAAACAGCTTTGTATTCAACTTAAACACTGTTTCATGGGCAAGAGATTGTGTTTTAGACTAAAAGAGACTGCATTATAAGAAGAATCTTTACTTTGAAACTCTGTTCTTTACCTTTTTCACACTATGAAACAGCTTTGTATTCGCCTTAAACACTGTTTCAGGGCAAGAGATTGTGTTTTAGACTAAAAGGGAATGCATTATAAGAAGAATCTTTACTTTGAAACTCTGTTCTTTACCTTTTTCACACTATGAAAGAGCTTTGTATTCACCTTAAACACTGTTTCATGGCAAGAGATTGTTTATTAGACTAAAAGGTAATGCATTATAAGAAGAATCTTTACTTTGAAACTCTGATCTTTACCTTTTTCACACTATGAAACAGCTTTGTATTCAACTTAAACACTGTTTCAGGGCAAGAGATTGTGTTTTAGACTAAAAGGTAATGCATTATAAGAAGAATCTTTACTTTGAAACTGTTCTTTACCTTCTTCACACTATGAAACAGCTTTGTATTCGCCTTAAACACTGTTTCAGGGCAAGAGATTGTGTTTTAGACTAAAAGAGACTGCATTATAAGAAGAATCTTTATTTTGAAACTCTGTTCTTTACCTTTTTCACACTATGAAACAGCTTTATATTCAACTTTAACACTGTTTCAGGGCAAGAGATTGTGTTTTAGACTAAAAGGGAATGCATTATATGAAGAATCTTTACTTTGAAACTCTGTTCTTTACCTTTTTCACACTATGAAACAGCTTTGTATTCACCTTAAATACTGTTTCAGGGCAAGAGATTGTGTTTTAGACTAAAAGGGAATGCATTATAAGAAGAATCTTTACTTTGAAACTCTGTTCTTTACCTTTTTCACACTATGAAACAGCTTTGTATTCAACTTAAACACTGTTTCAGGGCAAGAGATTGTGTTTTAGACTAAAAGAGACTGCATTATAAGAAGAATCTTTATTTTGAAACTCTGTTCTTTACCTTTTTCACACTATGAAACAGCTTTATATTCAACTTTAACACTGTTTCAGGGCAAGAGATTGTGTTTTAGACTAAAAGGGAATGCATTATATGAAGAATCTTTACTTTGAAACTCTGTACTTTACCTTTTTCACACTATGAAACAGCTTTGTATTCACCTTAAACACTGTTTCAGGGCAAGAGATTGTTTATTAGACTAAAAGGTAATGCATTATAAGAAGAATCTTTACTTTGAAACTCTGTTCTTTACCTTTTTCACACTATGAAACAGCTTTGTATTCAACTTAAGCACTGTTTCAGGGCAAGAGATTGTGTTTTAGACTAAAAGGTAATGCATTATAAGAAGAATCTTTACTTTGAAACTCTGTTCTTTAACTTCTTCACACTATGAAACAGCTTTGTATTCGCCTTAAACACTGTTTCAGGGCAAGAGATTGTGTTTTAGATTAAAAGGTAATGCATTATAAGAAGAATCTTTACTTTGAAACTCTGTTCTTTACCTTTTTCACACTATGAAACAGCTTTGTATTCAACTTAAACACTGTTTCAGGGCAAGAGATTGTGTTTTAGACTAAAAGAGACTGCATTATAAGAAGAATCTTTACTTTGAAACTCTGTTCTTTACCTTTTTCACACTATGAAAGAGCTTTGTATTCACCTTAAACACTGTTTCATGGCAAGAGATTGTTTATTAGACTAAAAGGTAATGCATTATAAGAAGAATCTTTACTTTGAAACTCTGATCTTTACCTTTTTCACACTATGAAACAGCTTTGTATTCAACTTAAACACTGTTTCAGGGCAAGAGATTGTGTTTTAGACTAAAAGGTAATGCATTATAAGAAGAATCTTTACTTTGAAACTCTGTTCTTTACCTTTTTCACACTATGAAACAGCTTTGTATTCACCTTAAACACTGTTTCAGGGCAAGAGATTGTTTATTAGACTAAAAGGTAATGCATTATAAGGAGAATCTTTACTTTGAAACTCTGTTCTTTACCTTCTTCACACTATGAAACAGCTTTGTATTCACTTAAACAATGTATCAAGGCAAGAGATTGTGTTTTAGACTAAAAGAGACTGCATTATAAGAAGAGTCTACTTTGAAACTCTGTTCTTTACCTTTTTCACACTATGAAACAGCTTTGTATTCAACTTAAACACTGTTTCAGGGCAAGAGATTGTGTTTTAGACTAAAAGAGACTGCATTATAAGAAGAATCTTTATTTTGAAACTCTGTTCTTTACCTTTTTCACACTATGAAACAGCTTTATATTCAACTTTAACACTGTTTCAGGGCAAGAGATTGTGTTTTAGACTAAAAGGGAATGCATTATATGAAGAATCTTTACTTTGAAACTCTGTACTTTACCTTTTTCACACTATGAAACAGCTTTGTATTCAACTTAAACACTGTTTCAGGGCAAGAGATTGTGTTTTAGACTAAAAGGTAATGCATTATAAGAAGAATCTTTACTTTGAAACTCTGTTCTTTACCTTCTTCACACTATGAAACAGCTTGGTATTCGCCTTAAACACTGTTTCAGGGCAAGAGATTGTGTTTTAGACTAAAAGGTAATGCATTATAAGAAGAATCTTTACTTTGAAACTCTGTTCTTTACCTTTTTCACACTATGAAACAGCTTTGTATTCACCTTAAACACTGTTTCAGGGCAAGAGATTGTGTTTTAGACTAAAAGGGTATGCATTATAAGAAGAATCTTTACTTTGAAACTCTGTTCTTTACCTTTTTCACACTATGAAACAGCTTTATATTCAACTTTAACACTGTTTCAGGGCAAGAGATTGTGTTTTAGACTAAAAGGGAATGCATTATATCAAGAATCTTTACTTTGAAACTCTGTTCTTTACCTTTTTCACACTATGAAACAGCTTTGTATTCACCTTAAACACTGTTTCAGGGCAAGAGATTGTTTATTAGACTAAAAGGTAATGCTTTATAAGAAGAATTTTTACTTTGAAACTCTGTTCTTTACCTTTTTCACACTATGAAACAGCTTTGTATTCAACTTAAGCACTGTTTCAGGGCAAGAGATTGTGTTTTAGACTAAAAGAGACTGCATTATAAGAAGAATCTTTATTTTGAAACTCTGTTCTTTACCTTTTTCACACTATGAAACAGCTTTATATTCAACTTTAACACTGTTTCAGGGCAAGAGATTGTGTTTTAGACTAAAAGGTAATGCATTATAAGAAGAATCTTTACTTTGAAACTCTGTTCTTTACCTTCTTCACACTATGAAACAGCTTTGTATTCGCCTTAAACACTGTTTCAGGGCAAGAGATTGTGTTTTAGATTAAAAGGTAATGCATTATAAGAAGAATCTTTACTTTGAAACTCTGTTCTTTACCTTTTTCACACTATGAAACAGCTTTGTATTCAACTTAAACACTGTTTCAGGGCAAGAGATTGTGTTTTAGACTAAAAGAGACTGCATTATAAGAAGAATCTTTACTTTGAAACTCTGTTCTTTACCTTTTTCACACTATGAAAGAGCTTTGTATTCACCTTAAACACTGTTTCATGGCAAGAGATTGTTTATTAGACTAAAAGGTAATGCATTATAAGAAGAATCTTTACTTTGAAACTCTGATCTTTACCTTTTTCACACTATGAAACAGCTTTGTATTCACCTTAAACACTGTTTCAGGGCAAGAGATTGTTTATTAGACTAAAAGGTAATGCATTATAAGGAGAATCTTTACTTTGAAACTCTGTTCTTTACCTTTTTCACACTATGAAACAGCTTTGTATTCACTTAAACAATGTATCAAGGCAAGAGATTGTGTTTTTGACTAAAAGAGACTGCATTATAAGAAGAGTCTTTACTTTGAAACTCTGTTCTTTACCTTTTTCACACTATGAAACAGCTTTGTATTCAACTTAAACACTGTTTCAGGGCAAGAGATTGTGTTTTAGACTAAAAGAGACTGCATTATAAGAAGAATCTTTATTTTGAAACTCTGTTCTTTACCTTTTTCACACTATGAAACAGTTTTATATTCAACTTTAACACTGTTTCAGGGCAAGAGATTGTGTTTTAGACTAAAAGGGAATGCATTATATGAAGAATCTTTACTTTGAAACTCTGTACTTTACCTTTTTCACACTATGAAACAGCTTTGTATTCAACTTAAACACTGTTTCAGGGCAAGAGATTGTGTTTTAGACTAAAAGGTAATGCATTATAAGAAGAATCTTTACTTTGAAACTCTGTTCTTTACCTTCTTCACACTATGAAACAGCTTGGTATTCGCCTTAAACACTGTTTCAGGGCAAGAGATTGTGTTTTAGACTAAAAGGTAATGCATTATAAGAAGAATCTTTACTTTGAAACTCTGTTCTTTACCTTTTTCACACTATGAAACAGCTTTGTATTCACCTTAAACACTGTTTCAGGGCAAGAGATTGTGTTTTAGACTAAAAGGGTATGCATTATAAGAAGAATCTTTACTTTGAAACTCTGTTCTTTACCTTTTTCACACTATGAAACAGCTTTATATTCAACTTTAACACTGTTTCAGGGCAAGAGATTGTGTTTTAGACTAAAAGGGAATGCATTATATCAAGAATCTTTACTTTGAAACTCTGTTCTTTACCTTTTTCACACTATGAAACAGCTTTGTATTCACCTTAAACACTGTTTCAGGGCAAGAGATTGTTTATTAGACTAAAAGGGAATGCATTATATGAAGAATCTTTACTTTGAAACTCTGTACTTTGTCTTTTTCACACTATGAAACAGCTTTGTATTCAACTTAAACACTGTTTCAGGGCAAGAGATTGTGTTTTAGACTAAAAGGTAATGCATTATAAGAAGAATCTTTACTTTGAAACTCTGTTCTTTACCTTCTTCACACTATGAAACAGCTTGGTATTCGCCTTAAACACTGTTTCAGGGCAAGAGATTGTGTTTTAGACTAAAAGGTAATGCATTATAAGAAGAATCTTTACTTTGAAACTCTGTTCTTTACCTTTTTCACACTATGAAACAGCTTTGTATTCACCTTAAACACTGTTTCAGGGCAAGAGATTGTGTTTTAGACTAAAAGGGAATGCATTATAAGAAGAATCTTTACTTTGAAACTCTGTTCTTTACCTTTTTCACACTATGAAACAGCTTTGTATTCAACTTAAACACTGTTTCAGGGCAAGAGATTGTGTTTTAGACTAAAAGAGACTGCATTATAAGAAGAATCTTTATTTTGAAACTCTGTTCTTTACCTTTTTCACACTATGAAACAGCTTTATATTCAACTTTAACACTGTTTCAGGGCAAGAGATTGTGTTTTAGACTAAAAGGTAATGCATTATAAGAAGAATCTTTACTTTGAAACTCTGTTCTTTACCTTTTTCACACTATGAAACAGCTTTGTATTCACCTTAAACACTGTTTCAGGGCAAGAGATTGTGTTTTAGACTAAAAGGGTATGCATTATAAGAAGAATCTTTACTTTGAAACTCTGTTCTTTACCTTTTTCACACTATGAAACAGCTTTATATTCAACTTTAACACTGTTTCAGGGCAAGAGATTGTGTTTTAGACTAAAAGGGAATGCATTATATCAAGAATCTTTACTTTGAAACTCTGTTCTTTACCTTTTTCACACTATGAAACAGCTTTGTATTCACCTTAAACACTGTTTCAGGGCAAGAGATTGTTTATTAGACTAAAAGGTAATGCTTTATAAGAAGAATTTTTACTTTGAAACTCTGTTCTTTACCTTTTTCACACTATGAAACAGCTTTGTATTCAACTTAAACACTGTTTCAGGGCAAGAGATTGTGTTTTAGACTAAAAGGTAATGCATTATAAGAAGAATCTTTAGTTTGAAACTCTGTTCTTTACCTTTTTCACACTATGAAACAGCTTTGTATTCACCTTAAACACTGTTTCAGGGCAAGAGATTGTTTATTAGACTAAAAGGTAATGCATTATAAGAAGAATCTTTACTTTGAAACTCTGTTCTTTACCTTCTTCACACTATGAAACAGCTTTGTATTCACTTAAACAATGTATCAAGGCAAGAGATTGTGTTTTAGACTAAAAGAGACTGCATTATAAGAAGAGTCTACTTTGAAACTCTGTTCTTTACCTTTTTCACACTATGAAACAGCTTTGTATTCAACTTAAACACTGTTTCAGGGCAAGAGATTGTGTTTTAGACTAAAAGAGACTGCATTATAAGAAGAATCTTTATTTTGAAACTCTGTTCTTTACCTTTTTCACACTATGAAACAGCTTTGTATTCAACTTAAACACTGTTTCAGGGCAAGAGATTGTGTTTTAGACTAAAAGGGAATGCATTATATGAAGAATCTTTACTTTGAAACTCTGTACTTTGTCTTTTTCACACTATGAAACAGCTTTGTATTCAACTTAAACACTGTTTCAGGGCAAGAGATTGTGTTTTAGACTAAAAGGTAATGCATTATAAGAAGAATCTTTACTTTGAAACTCTGTTCTTTACCTTCTTCACACTATGAAACAGCTTGGTATTCGCCTTAAACACTGTTTCAGGGCAAGAGATTGTGTTTTAGACTAAAAGGTAATGCATTATAAGAAGAATCTTTACTTTGAAACTCTGTTCTTTACCTTTTTCACACTATGAAACAGCTTTGTATTCACCTTAAACACTGTTTCAGGGCAAGAGATTGTGTTTTAGACTAAAAGGGAATGCATTATAAGAAGAATCTTTACTTTGAAACTCTGTTCTTTACCTTTTTCACACTATGAAACAGCTTTGTATTCAACTTAAACACTGTTTCAGGGCAAGAGATTGTGTTTTAGACTAAAAGAGACTGCATTATAAGAAGAATCTTTATTTTGAAACTCTGTTCTTTACCTTTTTCACACTATGAAACAGCTTTATATTCAACTTTAACACTGTTTCAGGGCAAGAGATTGTGTTTTAGACTAAAAGGTAATGCATTATAAGAAGAATCTTTACTTTGAAACTCTGTTCTTTACCTTCTTCACACTATGAAACAGCTTTGTATTCGCCTTAAACACTGTTTCAGGGCAAGAGATTGTGTTTTAGATTAAAAGGTAATGCATTATAAGAAGAATCTTTACTTTGAAACTCTGTTCTTTACCTTTTTCACACTATGAAACAGCTTTGTATTCAACTTAAACACTGTTTCAGGGCAAGAGATTGTGTTTTAGACTAAAAGAGACTGCATTATAAGAAGAATCTTTACTTTGAAACTCTGTTCTTTACCTTTTTCACACTATGAAAGAGCTTTCTATTCACCTTAAACACTGTTTCATGGCAAGAGATTGTTTATTAGACTAAAAGGTAATGCATTATAAGAAGAATCTTTACTTTGAAACTCTGATCTTTACCTTTTTCACACTATGAAACAGCTTTGTATTCAACTTAAACACTGTTTCAGGGCAAGAGATTGTGTTTTAGACTAAAAGGTAATGCATTATAAGAAGAATCTTTACTTTGAAACTCTGTTCTTTACCTTTTTCACACTATGAAACAGCTTTGTATTCACCTTAAACACTGTTTCAGGGCAAGAGATTGTTTATTAGACTAAAAGGTAATGCATTATAAGGAGAATCTTTACTTTGAAACTCTGTTCTTTACCTTTTTCACACTATGAAACAGCTTTGTATTCACTTAAACAATGTATCAAGGCAAGAGATTGTGTTTTTGACTAAAAGAGACTGCATTATAAGAAGAGTCTTTACTTTGAAACTCTGTTCTTTACCTTTTTCACACTATGAAACAGCTTTGTATTCAACTTAAACACTGTTTCAGGGCAAGAGATTGTGTTTTAGACTAAAAGAGACTGCATTATAAGAAGAATCTTTATTTTGAAACTCTGTTCTTTACCTTTTTCACACTATGAAACAGCTTTATATTCAACTTTAACACTGTTTC
Organism: Electrophorus electricus; assembly: GCF_041902795.1. Classification (NCBI taxonomy): domain Eukaryota; kingdom Metazoa; phylum Chordata; class Actinopteri; order Gymnotiformes; family Gymnotidae; genus Electrophorus; species Electrophorus electricus. Next base: position 5,940,239 of record NC_137522.1, read on the forward strand.
AGGGCAAGAGATTGTGTTTTAGACTAAAAGGGAATGCATTATATGAAGAATCTTTACTTTGAAACTCTGTACTTTACCTTTTTCACACTATGAAACAGCTTTGTATTCAACTTAAACACTGTTTCAGGGCAAGAGATTGTGTTTTAGACTAAAAGGTAATGCATTATAAGAAGAATCTTTACTTTGAAACTCTGTTCTTTACCTTCTTCACACTATGAAACAGCTTGGTATTCGCCTTAAACACTGTTTCAGGGCAAGAGATTGTGTTTTAGACTAAAAGGTAATGCATTATAAGAAGAATCTTTACTTTGAAACTCTGTTCTTTACCTTTTTCACACTATGAAACAGCTTTGTATTCACCTTAAACACTGTTTCAGGGCAAGAGATTGTGTTTTAGACTAAAAGGGTATGCATTATAAGAAGAATCTTTACTTTGAAACTCTGTTCTTTACCTTTTTCACACTATGAAACAGCTTTATATTCAACTTTAACACTGTTTCAGGGCAAGAGATTGTGTTTTAGACTAAAAGAGACTGCATTATAAGAAGAATCTTTATTTTGAAACTCTGTTCTTTACCTTTTTCACACTATGAAACAGCTTTATATTCAACTTTAACACTGATTCAGGGCAAGAGATTGTGTTTTAGACTAAAAGGGAATGCATTATATGAAGAATCTTTACTTTGAAACTCTGTTCTTTACCTTTTTCACACTATGAAACAGCTTTGTATTCACCTTAAATACTGTTTCAGGGCAAGAGATTGTGTTTTAGACTAAAAGGGAATGCATTATAAGAAGAATCTTTACTTTGAAACTCTGTTCTTTACCTTTTTCACACTATGAAACAGCTTTGTATTCAACTTAAACACTGTTTCAGGGCAAGAGATTGTGTTTTAGACTAAAAGAGACTGCATTATAAGAAGAATCTTTATTTTGAAACTCTGTTCTTTACCTTTTTCACACTATGAAACAGCTTTATATTCAACTTTAACACTGTTTCAGGGCAAGAGATTGTGTTTTAGACTAAAAGGGAATGCATTATAAGAAGAATCTTTACTTTGAAACTCTGTTCTTTACCTTTTTCACACTATGAAACAGCTTTGTATTCAACTTAAACACTGTTTCAGGGCAAGAGATTGTGTTTTAGACTAAAAGAGACTGCATTATAAGAAGAATCTTTACTTTGAAACTCTGTTCTTTACCTTTTTCACACTATGAAAGAGCTTTGTATTCACCTTAAACACTGTTTCATGGCAAGAGATTGTTTATTAGACTAAAAGGTAATGCATTATAAGAAGAATCTTTACTTTGAAACTCTGATCTTTACCTTTTTCACACTATGAAACAGCTTTGTATTCAACTTAAACACTGTTTCAGGGCAAGAGATTGTGTTTTAGACTAAAAGGTAATGCATTATAAGAAGAATCTTTACTTTGAAACTCTGTTCTTTACCTTTTTCACACTATGAAACAGCTTTGTATTCACCTTAAACACTGTTTCAGGGCAAGAGATTGTTTATTAGACTAAAAGGTAATGCATTATAAGGAGAATCTTTACTTTGAAACTCTGTTCTTTACCTTTTTCACACTATGAAACAGCTTTGTATTCACTTAAACAATGTATCAAGGCAAGAGATTGTGTTTTTGACTAAAAGAGACTGCATTATAAGAAGAGTCTTTACTTTGAAACTCTGTTCTTTACCTTTTTCACACTATGAAACAGCTTTGTATTCAACTTAAACACTGTTTCAGGGCAAGAGATTGTGTTTTAGACTAAAAGGTAATGCATTATAAGAAGAATCTTTACTTTGAAACTCTGTTCTTTACCTTCTTCACACTATGAAACAGCTTTGTATTCACTTAAACAATGTATCAAGGCAAGAGATTGTGTTTTAGACTAAAAGAGACTGCATTATAAGAAGAGTCTACTTTGAAACTCTGTTCTTTACCTTTTTCACACTATGAAACAGCTTTGTATTCAACTTAAACACTGTTTCAGGGCAAGAGATTGTGTTTTAGACTAAAAGAGACTGCATTATAAGAAGAATCTTTATTTTGAAACTCTGTTCTTTACCTTTTTCACAATATGAAACAGCTTTATATTCAACTTTAACACTGTTTCAGGGCAAGAGATTGTGTTTTAGACTAAAAGGGAATGCATTATATGAAGAATCTTTACTTTGAAACTCTGTACTTTACCTTTTTCACACTATGAAACAGCTTTGTATTCAACTTAAACACTGTTTCAGGGCAAGAGATTGTGTTTTAGACTAAAAGGTAATGCATTATAAGAAGAATCTTTACTTTGAAACTCTGTTCTTTACCTTCTTCACACTATGAAACAGCTTGGTATTCGCCTTAAACACTGTTTCAGGGCAAGAGATTGTGTTTTAGACTAAAAGGTAATGCATTATAAGAAGAATCTTTACTTTGAAACTCTGTTCTTTACCTTTTTCACACTATGAAACAGCTTTGTATTCACCTTAAACACTGTTTCAGGGCAAGAGATTGTGTTTTAGACTAAAAGGGTATGCATTATAAGAAGAATCTTTACTTTGAAACTCTGTTCTTTACCTTTTTCACACTATGAAACAGCTTTATATTCAACTTTAACACTGTTTCAGGGCAAGAGATTGTGTTTTAGACTAAAAGGGAATGCATTATATCAAGAATCTTTACTTTGAAACTCTGTTCTTTACCTTTTTCACACTATGAAACAGCTTTGTATTCACCTTAAACACTGTTTCAGGGCAAGAGATTGTTTATTAGACTAAAAGGTAATGCTTTATAAGAAGAATTTTTACTTTGAAACTCTGTTCTTTACCTTTTTCACACTATGAAACAGCTTTGTATTCAACTTAAGCACTGTTTCAGGGCAAGAGATTGTGTTTTAGACTAAAAGAGACTGCATTATAAGAAGAATCTTTATTTTGAAACTCTGTTCTTTACCTTTTTCACACTATAAACAGCTTTATATTCAACTTTAACACTGTTTCAGGGCAAGAGATTGTGTTTTAGACTAAAAGGTAATGCATTATAAGAAGAATCTTTACTTTGAAACTCTGTTCTTTACCTTCTTCACACTATGAAACAGCTTTGTATTCGCCTTAAACACTGTTTCAGGGCAAGAGATTGTGTTTTAGATTAAAAGGTAATGCATTATAAGAAGAATCTTTACTTTGAAACTCTGTTCTTTACCTTTTTCACACTATGAAACAGCTTTGTATTCAACTTAAACACTGTTTCAGGGCAAGAGATTGTGTTTTAGACTAAAAGAGACTGCATTATAAGAAGAATCTTTACTTTGAAACTCTGTTCTTTACCTTTTTCACACTATGAAAGAGCTTTGTATTCACCTTAAACACTGTTTCATGGCAAGAGATTGTTTATTAGACTAAAAGGTAATGCATTATAAGAAGAATCTTTACTTTGAAACTCTGATCTTTACCTTTTTCACACTATGAAACAGCTTTGTATTCAACTTAAACACTGTTTCAGGGCAAGAGATTGTGTTTTAGACTAAAAGGTAATGCATTATAAGAAGAATCTTTACTTTGAAACTCTGTTCTTTACCTTTTTCACACTATGAAACAGCTTTGTATTCACCTTAAACACTGTTTCAGGGCAAGAGATTGTTTATTAGACTAAAAGGTAATGCATTATAAGGAGAATCTTTACTTTGAAACTCTGTTCTTTACCTTTTTCACACTATGAAACAGCTTTGTATTCACTTAAACAATGTATCAAGGCAAGAGATTGTGTTTTTGACTAAAAGAGACTGCATTATAAGAAGAGTCTTTACTTTGAAACTCTGTTCTTTACCTTTTTCACACTATGAAACAGCTTTGTATTCAACTTAAACACTGTTTCAGGGCAAGAGATTGTGTTTTAGACTAAAAGAGACTGCATTATAAGAAGAATCTTTATTTTGAAACTCTGTTCTTTACCTTTTTCACACTATGAAACAGCTTTATATTCAACTTTAACACTGTTTCAGGGCAAGAGATTGTGTTTTAGACTAAAAGGGAATGCATTATATGAAGAATCTTTACTTTGAAACTCTGTACTTTACCTTTTTCACACTATGAAACAGCTTTGTATTCAACTTAAACACTGTTTCAGGGCAAGAGATTGTGTTTTAGACTAAAAGGGTATGCATTATAAGAAGAATCTTTACTTTGAAACTCTGTTCTTTACCTTTTTCACACTATGAAACAGCTTTATATTCAACTTTAACACTGTTTCAGGGCAAGAGATTGTGTTTTAGACTAAAAGAGACTGCATTATAAGAAGAATCTTTATTTTGAAACTCTGTTCTTTACCTTTTTCACACTATGAAACAGCTTTATATTCAACTTTAACACTGATTCAGGGCAAGAGATTGTGTTTTAGACTAAAAGGGAATGCATTATATGAAGAATCTTTACTTTGAAACTCTGTTCTTTACCTTTTTCACACTATGAAACAGCTTTGTATTCACCTTAAATACTGTTTCAGGGCAAGAGATTGTGTTTTAGACTAAAAGGGAATGCATTATAAGAAGAATCTTTACTTTGAAACTCTGTTCTTTACCTTTTTCACACTATGAAACAGCTTTGTATTCAACTTAAACACTGTTTCAGGGCAAGAGATTGTGTTTTAGACTAAAAGAGACTGCATTATAAGAAGAATCTTTATTTTGAAACTCTGTTCTTTACCTTTTTCACACTATGAAACAGCTTTATATTCAACTTTAACACTGTTTCAGGGCAAGAGATTGTGTTTTAGACTAAAAGGGAATGCATTATATGAAGAATCTTTACTTTGAAACTCTGTACTTTACCTTTTTCACACTATGAAACAGCTTTGTATTCACCTTAAACACTGTTTCAGGGCAAGAGATTGTTTATTAGACTAAAAGGTAATGCATTATAAGAAGAATCTTTACTTTGAAACTCTGTTCTTTACCTTTTTCACACTATGAAACAGCTTTGTATTCAACTTAAGCACTGTTTCAGGGCAAGAGATTGTGTTTTAGACTAAAAGGTAATGCATTATAAGAAGAATCTTTACTTTGAAACTCTGTTCTTTAACTTCTTCACACTATGAAACAGCTTTGTATTCGCCTTAAACACTGTTTCAGGGCAAGAGATTGTGTTTTAGATTAAAAGGTAATGCATTATAAGAAGAATCTTTACTTTGAAACTCTGTTCTTTACCTTTTTCACACTATGAAACAGCTTTGTATTCAACTTAAACACTGTTTCAGGGCAAGAGATTGTGTTTTAGACTAAAAGAGACTGCATTATAAGAAGAATCTTTACTTTGAAACTCTGTTCTTTACCTTTTTCACACTATGAAAGAGCTTTGTATTCACCTTAAACACTGTTTCATGGCAAGAGATTGTTTATTAGACTAAAAGGTAATGCATTATAAGAAGAATCTTTACTTTGAAACTCTGATCTTTACCTTTTTCACACTATGAAACAGCTTTGTATTCAACTTAAACACTGTTTCAGGGCAAGAGATTGTGTTTTAGACTAAAAGGTAATGCATTATAAGAAGAATCTTTACTTTGAAACTCTGTTCTTTACCTTTTTCACACTATGAAACAGCTTTGTATTCACCTTAAACACTGTTTCAGGGCAAGAGATTGTTTATTAGACTAAAAGGTAATGCATTATAAGGAGAATCTTTACTTTGAAACTCTGTTCTTTACCTTTTTCACACTATGAAACAGCTTTGTATTCACTTAAACAATGTATCAAGGCAAGAGATTGTGTTTTTGACTAAAAGAGACTGCATTATAAGAAGAGTCTTTACTTTGAAACTCTGTTCTTTACCTTTTTCACACTATGAAACAGCTTTGTATTCAACTTAAACACTGTTTCAGGGCAAGAGATTGTGTTTTAGACTAAAAGGTAATGCATTATAAGAAGAATCTTTACTTTGAAACTCTGTTCTTTACCTTCTTCACACTATGAAACAGCTTTGTATTCACTTAAACAATGTATCAAGGCAAGAGATTGTGTTTTAGACTAAAAGAGACTGCATTATAAGAAGAGTCTACTTTGAAACTCTGTTCTTTACCTTTTTCACACTATGAAACAGCTTTGTATTCAACTTAAACACTGTTTCAGGGCAAGAGATTGTGTTTTAGACTAAAAGAGACTGCATTATAAGAAGAATCTTTATTTTGAAACTCTGTTCTTTACCTTTTTCACACTATGAAACAGCTTTATATTCAACTTTAACACTGTTTCAGGGCAAGAGATTGTGTTTTAGACTAAAAGGGAATGCATTATATGAAGAATCTTTACTTTGAAACTCTGTACTTTACCTTTTTCACACTATGAAACAGCTTTGTATTCAACTTAAACACTGTTTCAGGGCAAGAGATTGTGTTTTAGACTAAAAGGTAATGCATTATAAGAAGAATCTTTACTTTGAAACTCTGTTCTTTACCTTCTTCACACTATGAAACAGCTTGGTATTCGCCTTAAACACTGTTTCAGGGCAAGAGATTGTGTTTTAGACTAAAAGGTAATGCATTATAAGAAGAATCTTTACTTTGAAACTCTGTTCTTTACCTTTTTCACACTATGAAACAGCTTTGTATTCACCTTAAACACTGTTTCAGGGCAAGAGATTGTGTTTTAGACTAAAAGGGTATGCATTATAAGAAGAATCTTTACTTTGAAACTCTGTTCTTTACCTTTTTCACACTATGAAACAGCTTTATATTCAACTTTAACACTGTTTCAGGGCAAGAGATTGTGTTTTAGACTAAAAGGGAATGCATTATATCAAGAATCTTTACTTTGAAACTCTGTTCTTTACCTTTTTCACACTATGAAACAGCTTTGTATTCACCTTAAACACTGTTTCAGGGCAAGAGATTGTTTATTAGACTAAAAGGTAATGCTTTATAAGAAGAATTTTTACTTTGAAACTCTGTTCTTTACCTTTTTCACACTATGAAACAGCTTTGTATTCAACTTAAGCACTGTTTCAGGGCAAGAGATTGTGTTTTAGACTAAAAGAGACTGCATTATAAGAAGAATCTTTATTTTGAAACTCTGTTCTTTACCTTTTTCACACTATGAAACAGCTTTATATTCAACTTTAACACTGTTTCAGGGCAAGAGATTGTGTTTTAGACTAAAAGGTAATGCATTATAAGAAGAATCTTTACTTTGAAACTCTGTTCTTTACCTTCTTCACACTATGAAACAGCTTTGTATTCGCCTTAAACACTGTTTCAGGGCAAGAGATTGTGTTTTAGATTAAAAGGTAATGCATTATAAGAAGAATCTTTACTTTGAAACTCTGTTCTTTACCTTTTTCACACTATGAAACAGCTTTGTATTCAACTTAAACACTGTTTCAGGGCAAGAGATTGTGTTTTAGACTAAAAGAGACTGCATTATAAGAAGAATCTTTACTTTGAAACTCTGTTCTTTACCTTTTTCACACTATGAAAGAGCTTTGTATTCACCTTAAACACTGTTTCATGGCAAGAGATTGTTTATTAGACTAAAAGGTAATGCATTATAAGAAGAATCTTTACTTTGAAACTCTGATCTTTACCTTTTTCACACTATGAAACAGCTTTGTATTCAACTTAAACACTGTTTCAGGGCAAGAGATTGTGTTTTAGACTAAAAGGTAATGCATTATAAGAAGAATCTTTACTTTGAAACTCTGTTCTTTACCTTTTTCACACTATGAAACAGCTTTGTATTCACCTTAAACACTGTTTCAGGCAAGAGATTGTTTATTAGACTAAAAGGTAATGCATTATAAGGAGAATCTTTACTTTGAAACTCTGTTCTTTACCTTTTTCACACTATGAAACAGCTTTGTATTCACTTAAACAATGTATCAAGGCAAGAGATTGTGTTTTTGACTAAAAGAGACTGCATTATAAGAAGAGTCTTTACTTTGAAACTCTGTTCTTTACCTTTTTCACACTATGAAACAGCTTTGTATTCAACTTAAACACTGTTTCAGGGCAAGAGATTGTGTTTTAGACTAAAAGAGACTGCATTATAAGAAGAATCTTTATTTTGAAACTCTGTTCTTTACCTTTTTCACACTATGAAACAGCTTTATATTCAACTTTAACACTGTTTCAGGGCAAGAGATTGTGTTTTAGACTAAAAGGGAATGCATTATATGAAGAATCTTTACTTTGAAACTCTCTACTTTACCTTTTTCACACTATGAAACAGCTTTGTATTCAACTTAAACACTGTTTCAGGGCAAGAGATTGTGTTTTAGACTAAAAGGTAATGCATTATAAGAAGAATCTTTAATTTGAAACTCTGTTCTTTACCTTCTTCACACTATGAAACAGCTTGGTATTCGCCTTAAACACTGTTTCAGGGCAAGAGATTGTGTTTTAGACTAAAAGGTAATGCATTATAAGAAGAATCTTTACTTTGAAACTCTGTTCTTTACCTTTTTCACACTATGAAACAGCTTTGTATTCACCTTAAACACTGTTTCAGGGCAAGAGATTGTGTTTTAGACTAAAAGGGTATGCATTATAAGAAGAATCTTTACTTTGAAACTCTGTTCTTTACCTTTTTCACACTATGAAACAGCTTTATATTCAACTTTAACACTGTTTCAGGGCAAGAGATTGTGTTTTAGACTAAAAGGTAATGCATTATAAGAAGAATCTTTACTTTGAAACTCTGTTCTTTACCTTTTTCACACTATGAAACAGCTTTGTATTCAACTTAAACACTGTTTCAGGGCAAGAGATTGTGTTTTAGACTAAAAGAGACTGCATTATAAGAAGAATCTTTACTTTGAAACTCTGTTCTTTACCTTTTTCACACTATGAAAGAGCTTTGTATTCACCTTAAACACTGTTTCATGGCAAGAGATTGTTTATTAGACTAAAAGGTAATGCATTATAAGAAGAATCTTTACTTTGAAACTCTGATCTTTACCTTTTTCACACTATGAAACAGCTTTGTATTCAACTTAAACACTGTTTCAGGGCAAGAGATTGTGTTTTAGACTAAAAGGTAATGCATGATAAGAAGAATCTTTACTTTGAAACTCTGTTCTTTACCTTTTTCACACTATGAAACAGCTTTGTATTCACCTTAAACACTGTTTCAGGGCAAGAGATTGTTTATTAGACTAAAAGGTAATGCATTATAAGGAGAATCTTTACTTTGAAACTCTGTTCTTTACCTTTTTCACACTATGAAACAGCTTTGTATTCACTTAAACAATGTATCAAGGCAAGAGATTGTGTTTTTGACTAAAAGAGACTGCATTATAAGAAGAGTCTTTACTTTGAAACTCTGTTCTTTACCTTTTTCACACTATGAAACAGCTTTGTATTCAACTTAAACACTGTTTCAGGGCAAGAGATTGTGTTTTAGACTAAAAGGTAATGCATTATAAGAAGAATCTTTACTTTGAAACTCTGTTCTTTACCTTCTTCACACTATGAAACAGCTTTGTATTCACTTAAACAATGTATCAAGGCAAGAGATTGTGTTTTAGACTAAAAGAGACTGCATTATAAGAAGAGTCTACTTTGAAACTCTGTTCTTTACCTTTTTCACACTATGAAACAGCTTTGTATTCAACTTAAACACTGTTTCAGGGCAAGAGATTGTGTTTTAGACTAAAAGAGACTGCATTATAAGAAGAATCTTTATTTTGAAACTCTGTTCTTTACCTTTTTCACACTATGAAACAGCTTGGTATTCGCCTTAAACACTGTTTCAGGGCAAGAGATTGTGTTTTAGACTAAAAGGTAATGCATTATAAGAAGAATCTTTACTTTGAAACTCTGTTCTTTACCTTTTTCACACTATGAAACAGCTTTGTATTCACCTTAAACACTGTTTCAGGGCAAGAGATTGTGTTTTAGACTAAAAGGGTATGCATTATAAGAAGAATCTTTACTTTGAAACTCTGTTCTTTACCTTTTTCACACTATGAAACAGCTTTATATTCAACTTTAACACTGTTTCAGGGCAAGAGATTGTGTTTTAGACTAAAAGGGAATGCATTATATCAAGAATCTTTACTTTGAAACTCTGTTCTTTACCTTTTTCACACTATGAAACAGCTTTGTATTCACCTTAAACACTGTTTCAGGGCAAGAGATTGTTTATTAGACTAAAAGGTAATGCTTTATAAGAAGAATTTTTACTTTGAAACTCTGTTCTTTACCTTTTTCACACTATGAAACAGCTTTGTATTCAACTTAAGCACTGTTTCAGGGCAAGAGATTGTGTTTTAGACTAAAAGAGACTGCATTATAAGAAGAATCTTTATTTTGAAACTCTGTTCTTTACCTTTTTCACACTATGAAACAGCTTTATATTCAACTTTAACACTGTTTCAGGGCAAGAGATTGTGTTTTAGACTAAAAGGTAATGCATTATAAGAAGAATCTTTACTTTGAAACTCTGTTCTTTACCTTCTTCACACTATGAAACAGCTTTGTATTCGCCTTAAACACTGTTTCAGGGCAAGAGATTGTGTTTTAGATTAAAAGGTAATGCATTATAAGAAGAATCTTTACTTTGAAACTCTGTTCTTTACCTTTTTCACACTATGAAACAGCTTTGTATTCAACTTAAACACTGTTTCAGGGCAAGAGATTGTGTTTTAGACTAAAAGAGACTGCATTATAAGAAGAATCTTTACTTTGAAACTCTGTTCTTTACCTTTTTCACACTATGAAAGAGCTTTGTATTCACCTTAAACACTGTTTCATGGCAAGAGATTGTTTATTAGACTAAAAGGTAATGCATTATAAGAAGAATCTTTACTTTGAAACTCTGTTCTTTACCTTTTTCACACTATGAAACAGCTTTGTATTCACCTTAAACACTGTTTCAGGCAAGAGATTGTTTATTAGACTAAAAGGTAATGCATTATAAGGAGAATCTTTACTTTGAAACTCTGTTCTTTACCTTTTTCACACTATGAAACAGCTTTGTATTCACTTAAACAATGTATCAAGGCAAGAGATTGTGTTTTTGACTAAAAGAGACTGCATTATAAGAAGAGTCTTTACTTTGAAACTCTGTTCTTTACCTTTTTCACACTATGAAACAGCTTTGTATTCAACTTAAACACTGTTTCAGGGCAAGAGATTGTGTTTTAGACTAAAAGAGACTGCATTATAAGAAGAATCTTTATTTTGAAACTCTGTTCTTTACCTTTTTCACACTATGAAACAGCTTTATATTCAACTTTAACACTGTTTCAGGGCAAGAGATTGTGTTTTAGACTAAAAGGGAATGCATTATATGAAGAATCTTTACTTTGAAACTCTCTACTTTACCTTTTTCACACTATGAAACAGCTTTGTATTCAACTTAAACACTGTTTCAGGGCAAGAGATTGTGTTTTAGACTAAAAGGTAATGCATTATAAGAAGAATCTTTACTTTGAAACTCTGTTCTTTACCTTCTTCACACTATGAAACAGCTTGGTATTCGCCTTAAACACTGTTTCAGGGCAAGAGATTGTGTTTTAGACTAAAAGGTAATGCATTATAAGAAGAATCTTTACTTTGAAACTCTGTTCTTTACCTTTTTCACACTATGAAACAGCTTTGTATTCACCTTAAACACTGTTTCAGGGCAAGAGATTGTGTTTTAGACTAAAAGGGTATGCATTATAAGAAGAATCTTTACTTTGAAACTCTGTTCTTTACCTTTTTCACACTATGAAACAGCTTTATATTCAACTTTAACACTGTTTCAGGGCAAGAGATTGTGTTTTAGACTAAAAGGTAATGCATTATAAGAAGAATCTTTACTTTGAAACTCTGTTCTTTACCTTTTTCACACTATGAAACAGCTTTGTATTCAACTTAAACACTGTTTCAGGGCAAGAGATTGTGTTTTAGACTAAAAGAGACTGCATTATAAGAAGAATCTTTACTTTGAAACTCTGTTCTTTACCTTTTTCACACTATGAAAGAGCTTTGTATTCACCTTAAACACTGTTTCATGGCAAGAGATTGTTTATTAGACTAAAAGGTAATGCATTATAAGAAGAATCTTTACTTTGAAACTCTGATCTTTACCTTTTTCACACTATGAAACAGCTTTGTATTCAACTTAAACACTGTTTCAGGGCAAGAGATTGTGTTTTAGACTAAAAGGTAATGCATGATAAGAAGAATCTTTACTTTGAAACTCTGTTCTTTACCTTTTTCACACTATGAAACAGCTTTGTATTCACCTTAAACACTGTTTCAGGGCAAGAGATTGTTTATTAGACTAAAAGGTAATGCATTATAAGGAGAATCTTTACTTTGAAACTCTGTTCTTTACCTTTTTCACACTATGAAACAGCTTTGTATTCACTTAAACAATGTATCAAGGCAAGAGATTGTGTTTTTGACTAAAAGAGACTGCATTATAAGAAGAGTCTTTACTTTGAAACTCTGTTCTTTACCTTTTTCACACTATGAAACAGCTTTGTATTCAACTTAAACACTGTTTCAGGGCAAGAGATTGTGTTTTAGACTAAAAGGTAATGCATTATAAGAAGAATCTTTACTTTGAAACTCTGTTCTTTACCTTCTTCACACTATGAAACAGCTTTGTATTCACTTAAACAATGTATCAAGGCAAGAGATTGTGTTTTAGACTAAAAGAGACTGCATTATAAGAAGAGTCTACTTTGAAACTCTGTTCTTTACCTTTTTCACACTATGAAACAGCTTTGTATTCAACTTAAACACTGTTTCAGGGCAAGAGATTGTGTTTTAGACTAAAAGAGACTGCATTATAAGAAGAATCTTTATTTTGAAACTCTGTTCTTTACCTTTTTCACACTATGAAACAGCTTGGTATTCGCCTTAAACACTGTTTCAGGGCAAGAGATTGTGTTTTAGACTAAAAGGTAATGCATTATAAGAAGAATCTTTACTTTGAAACTCTGTTCTTTACCTTTTTCACACTATGAAACAGCTTTGTATTCACCTTAAACACTGTTTCAGGGCAAGAGATTGTGTTTTAGATTAAAAGGGTATGCATTATAAGAAGAATCTTTACTTTGAAACTCTGTTCTTTACCTTTTTCACACTATGAAACAGCTTTATATTCAACTTTAACACTGTTTCAGGGCAAGAGATTGTGTTTTAGACTAAAAGGGAATGCATTATATCAAGAATCTTTACTTTGAAACTCTGTTCTTTACCTTTTTCACACTATGAAACAGCTTTGTATTCACCTTAAACACTGTTTCAGGGCAAGAGATTGTTTATTAGACTAAAAGGTAATGCTTTATAAGAAGAATTTTTACTTTGAAACTCTGTTCTTTACCTTTTTCACACTATGAAACAGCTTTGTATTCAACTTAAGCACTGTTTCAGGGCAAGAGATTGTGTTTTAGACTAAAAGAGACTGCATTATAAGAAGAATCTTTATTTTGAAACTCTGTTCTTTACCTTTTTCACACTATGAAACAGCTTTATATTCAACTTTAACACTGTTTCAGGGCAAGAGATTGTGTTTTAGACTAAAAGGTAATGCATTATAAGAAGAATCTTTACTTTGAAACTCTGTTCTTTACCTTCTTCACACTATGAAACAGCTTTGTATTCGCCTTAAACACTGTTTCAGGGCAAGAGATTGTGTTTTAGATTAAAAGGTAATGCATTATAAGAAGAATCTTTACTTTGAAACTCTGTTCTTTACCTTTTTCACACTATGAAACAGCTTTGTATTCAACTTAAACACTGTTTCAGGGCAAGAGATTGTGTTTTAGACTAAAAGGTAATGGATTATAAGAAGAATCTTTACTTTGAAACTCTGTTCTTTACCTTTTTCACACTATGAAACAGCTTTGTATTCACCTTAAACACTGTTTCAGGGCAAGAGATTGTTTTTTAGACTAAAAGGGAATGCATTATAAGAAGAATCTTTACTTTGAAACTCTGTTCTTTACCTTTTTCACACTATGAAAGAGCTTTGTATTCACCTTAAACACTGTTTCATGGCAAGAGATTGTTTATTAGACTAAAAGGTAATGCATTATAAGAAGAATCTTTACTTTGAAACTCTGATCTTTACCTTTTTCACACTATGAAACAGCTTTGTATTCAACTTAAACACTGTTTCAGGGCAAGAGATTGTGTTTTAGACTAAAAGGTAATGCATTATAAGAAGAATCTTTACTTTGAAACTCTGTTCTTTACCTTCTTCACACTATGAAACAGCTTTGTATTCGCCTTAAACACTGTTTCAGGGCAAGAGATTGTGTTTTAGACTAAAAGAGACTGCATTATAAGAAGAATCTTTATTTTGAAACTCTGTTCTTTACCTTTTTCACACTATGAAACAGCTTTATATTCAACTTTAACACTGTTTCAGGGCAAGAGATTGTGTTTTAGACTAAAAGGGAATGCATTATATGAAGAATCTTTACTTAGAAACTGTTCTTTACCTTTTTCACACTATGAAACAGCTTTGTATTCAACTTAAACACTGTTTCAGGGCAAGAGATTGTGTTTTAGACTAAAAGAGACTGCATTATAAGAAGAATCTTTATTTTGAAACTCTGTTCTTTACCTTTTTCACACTATGAAACAGCTTTATATTCAACTTTAACACTGTTTCAGGGCAAGAGATTGTGTTTTAGACTAAAAGGGAATGCATTATATGAAGAATCTTTACTTTGAAACTCTGTTCTTTACCTTTTTCACACTATGAAACAGCTTTGTATTCACCTTAAATACTGTTTCAGGGCAAGAGATTGTGTTTTAGACTAAAAGGTAATGCATTATAAGAAGAATCTTTACTTTGAAACTCTGTTCTTTACCTTTTTCACACTATGAAACAGCTTTGTATTCAACTTAAGCACTGTTTCAGGGCAAGAGATTGTGTTTTAGACTAAAAGGTAATGGATTATAAGAAGAATCTTTACTTTGAAACTCTGTTCTTTACCTTTTTCACACTATGAAACAGCTTTGTATTCACCTTAAACACTGTTTCAGGGCAAGAGATTGTTTTTTAGACTAAAAGGGAATGCATTATAAGAAGAATCTTTACTTTGAAACTCTGTTCTTTACCTTTTTCACACTATGAAAGAGCTTTGTATTCACCTTAAACACTGTTTCATGGCAAGAGATTGTTTATTAGACTAAAAGGTAATGCATTATAAGAAGAATCTTTACTTTGAAACTCTGATCTTTACCTTTTTCACA
This sequence comes from Electrophorus electricus, assembly GCF_041902795.1. Classification (NCBI taxonomy): domain Eukaryota; kingdom Metazoa; phylum Chordata; class Actinopteri; order Gymnotiformes; family Gymnotidae; genus Electrophorus; species Electrophorus electricus. Next base: position 5,955,427 of record NC_137522.1, read on the forward strand.
CTATGAAACAGCTTTGTATTCAACTTAAACACTGTTTCAGGGCAAGAGATTGTGTTTTAGACTAAAAGGTAATGCATTATAAGAAGAATCTTTACTTTGAAACTCTGTTCTTTACCTTCTTCACACTATGAAACAGCTTTGTATTCGCCTTAAACATTGTTTCAGGGCAAGAGATTGTGTTTTAGACTAAAAGAGACTGCATTATAAGAAGAATCTTTATTTTGAAACTCTGTTCTTTACCTTTTTCACACTATGAAACAGCTTTATATTCAACTTTAACACTGTTTCAGGGCAAGAGATTGTGTTTTAGACTAAAAGGGAATGCATTATAAGAAGAATCTTTACTTTGAAACTCTGTTCTTTACCTTTTTCACACTATGAAACAGCTTTGTATTCACCTTAAATACTGTTTCAGGGCAAGAGATTGTGTTTTAGACTAAAAGGGAATGCATTATAAGAAGAATCTTTACTTTGAAACTCTGTTCTTTACCTTTTTCACACTATGAAACAGCTTTGTATTCAACTTAAACACTGTTTCAGGGCAAGAGATTGTTTATTAGACTAAAAGGTAATGCATTATAAGAAGAATCTTTACTTTGAAACTCTGTTCTTTACCTTTTTCACACTATGAAACAGCTTTGTATTCAACTTAAGCACTGTTTCAGGGCAAGAGATTGTGTTTTAGACTAAAAGGTAATGGATTATAAGAAGAATCTTTACTTTGAAACTATGTTCTTTACCTTTTTCACACTATGAAACAGCTTTGTATTCACCTTAAACACTGTTTCAGGGCAAGAGATTGTTTTTTAGACTAAAAGGGAATGCATTATAAGAAGAATCTTTACTTTGAAACTCTGTTCTTTACCTTTTTCACACTATGAAAGAGCTTTGTATTCACCTTAAACACTGTTTCATGGCAAGAGATTGTTTATTAGACTAAAAGGTAATGCATTATAAGAAGAATCTTTACTTTGAAACTCTGATCTTTACCTTTTTCACACTATGAAACAGCTTTGTATTCAACTTTAACACTGTTTCAGGGCAAGAGATTGTGTTTTAGACTAAAAGGGAATGCATTATATGAAGAATCTTTACTTAGAAACTCTGTTCTTTACCTTTTTCACACTATGAAACAGCTTTGTATTCAACTTAAACACTGTTTCAGGGCAAGAGATTGTGTTTTAGACTAAAAGAGACTGCATTATATGAAGAATCTTTACTTTGAAACTCTGTTCTTTACCTTTTTCACACTATGAAACAGCTTTGTATTCACCTTAAATACTGTTTCAGGGCAAGAGATTGTGTTTTAGACTAAAAGGGAATGCATTATAAGAAGAATCTTTACTTTGAAACTCTGTTCTTTACCTTTTTCACACTATGAAACAGCTTTGTATTCAACTTAAACACTGTTTCAGGGCAAGAGATTGTGTTTTAGACTAAAAGAGACTGCATTATAAGAAGAATCTTTATTTTGAAACTCTGTTCTTTACCTTTTTCACACTATGAAACAGCTTTATATTCAACTTTAACACTGTTTCAGGGCAAGAGATTGTGTTTTAGACTAAAAGGGAATGCATTATATGAAGAATCTTTACTTTGAAACTCTGTACTTTACCTTTTTCACACTATGAAACAGCTTTGTATTCACCTTAAACACTGTTTCAGGGCAAGAGATTGTTTATTAGACTAAAAGGTAATGCATTATAAGAAGAATCTTTACTTTGAAACTCTGTTCTTTACCTTTTTCACACTATGAAACAGCTTTGTATTCAACTTAAGCACTGTTTCAGGGCAAGAGATTGTGTTTTAGACTAAAAGGTAATGCATTATAAGAAGAATCTTTACTTTGAAACTCTGTTCTTTACCTTCTTCACACTATGAAACAGCTTTGTATTCGCCTTAAACACTGTTTCAGGGCAAGAGATTGTTTATTAGACTAAAAGGTAATGCATTATAAGAAGAATCTTTACTTTGAAACTCTGATCTTTACCTTTTTCACACTATGAAACAGCTTTGTATTCAACTTAAACACTGTTTCAGGGCAAGAGATTGTGTTTTAGACTAAAAGGTAATGCATTATAAGAAGAATCTTTACTTTGAAACTCTGTTCTTTACCTTTTTCACACTATGAAACAGCTTTGTATTCACCTTAAACACTGTTTCAGGGCAAGAGATTGTTTATTAGACTAAAAGGTAATGCATTATAAGGAGAATCTTTACTTTGAAACTCTGTTCTTTACCTTTTTCACACTATGAAACAGCTTTGTATTCACTTAAACAACGTATCAAGGCAAGAGATTGTGTTTTAGACTAAAAGAGACTGCATTATAAGAAGAGTCTACTTTGAAACTCTGTTCTTTACCTTTTTCACACTATGAAACAGCTTTGTATTCAACTTAAACACTGTTTCAGGGCAAGAGATTGTGTTTTAGACTAAAAGGTAATGCATTATAAGAAGAATCTTTACTTTGAAACTCTGTTCTTTACCTTCTTCACACTATGAAACAGCTTTGTATTCGCCTTAAACACTGTTTCAGGGCAAGAGAGTGTGTTTTAGACTAAAAGGTAATGCATTATAAGAAGAATCTTTACTTTGAAACTCTGTTCTTTACCTTCTTCACACTATGAAACAGCTTTGTATTTGCCTTAAACACTGTTTCAGGGCAAGAGATTGTGTTTTAGACTAAAAGAGACTGCATTATAAGAAGAATCTTTATTTTGAAACTCTGTTCTTTACCTTTTTCACACTATGAAACAGCTTTATATTCAACTTTAACACTGTTTCAGGGCAAGAGATTGTGTTTTAGACTAAAAGGGAATGCATTATATGAAGAATCTTTACTTAGAAACTCTGTTCTTTACCTTTTTCACACTATGAAATAGCTTTGTATTCAACTTAAACACTGTTTCAGAGCAAGACATCTTGTTTTTAACCAAATTGAATAACTTACAATGTGTTAAGAAAACACATATTTCAAGTGAAAAGAGTTTATACAGGGGAGAAACAAGTTGTTTTAACATGGTTCTAATGTGACCCCTGAAAGTAATTGCAACTCTGTCTTTACACCTCTAACCACAAGGAGGCAACGTTTCCACGCATTATAATTGTCTTATACATAGTTTCAGAGCAAGAAATATTGTTTTTAACCAAACTGAACAACTTAACCATTTAAAGTAATTGCAACTCTGTTTGTACATCTCTAACCATAAAGAAACAGGGCTTCTATGCATTGTAATCAGCTTATACACTGTTTCAGAGCAAGGCATTTTGTTTTTAACCAAATTGAATAGCTTAAACACTGTTTCAGGGCAAGAGATTGTGTTTTAGACTAAAAGGTAATGCATTATAAGAAGAATCTTTACTTTGAAACTTTGTTCTTTACCTTTACACACTATGAAACACATTTATATTCAACTTAAACACTGTTTCAGGGCAAGAGATTGTGTTTTAGACTAAAAGGTAATGCATTATAAGAAGAATCTTTACTTTGAAACTCTGTTCTTTACCTTCTTCACACTATGAAACAGCTTTGTATTCACTTAAACAATGTATCAAGGCAAGAGATTGTGTTTTAGACTAAAAGAGACTGCATTATAAGAAGAGTCTTTACTTTGAAACTCTGTTCTTTTCCTTTCTCACACTATGAAACAGCTTTGTATTCAACTTAAACACTGTTTCAGGGCAAGAGATTGTGTTTTAGACTAAAAGGTAATGCATTATAAGAAGAATCTTTACTTTGAAACTCTGTTCTTTACCTTCTTCACACAATGAAACAGCTTTGTATTCACTTAAACAATGTATCAAGGCAAGAGATTGTGTTTTAGACTAAAAGAGACTGCATTATAAGAAGAGTCTTTACTTTGAAACTCTGTTCTTTACCTTTTTCACACTATGAAACAGCTTTATATTCAACTTTAACACTGTTTCAGGGCAAGAGATTGTGTTTTAGACTAAAAGGGAATGCATTATATGAAGAATCTTTACTTTGAAACTCTGTACTTTACCTTTTTCACACTATGAAACAGCTTTGTATTCACCTTAAACACTGTTTCAGGGCAAGAGATTGTTTAATAGACTAAAAGGTAATGCATTATAAGAAGAATCTTTACTTTGAAACTCTGTTCTTTACCTTTTTCACACTATGAAACAGCTTTGTATTCAACTTAAGCACTGTTTCAGGGCAAGAGATTGTGTTTTAGACTAAAAGGTAATGCATTATAAGAAGAATCTTTACTTTGAAACTCTGTTCTTTACCTTCTTCACACTATGAAACAGCTTTGTATTCGCCTTAAACACTGTTTCAGGGCAAGAGATTGTGTTTTAGATTAAAAGGTAATGCATTATAAGAAGAATCTTTACTTTGAAACTCTGTTCTTTACCTTTTTCACACTATGAAACAGCTTTGTATTCAACTTAAACACTGTTTCAGGGCAAGAGATTGTGTTTTAGACTAAAAGAGACTGCATTATAAGAAGAATCTTTACTTTGAAACTCTGTTCTTTACCTTTTTCACACTATGAAAGAGCTTTGTATTCACCTTAAACACTGTTTCATGGCAAGAGATTGTTTATTAGACTAAAAGGTAATGCATTATAAGAAGAATCTTTACTTTGAAACTCTGATCTTTACCTTTTTCACACTATGAAACAGCTTTGTATTCAACTTAAACACTGTTTCAGGGCAAGAGATTGTGTTTTAGACTAAAAGAGACTGCATTATAAGAAGAATCTTTATTTTGAAACTCTGTTCTTTACCTTCTTCACACTATGAAACAGCTTGGTATTCGCCTTAAACACTGTTTCAGGGCAAGAGATTGTGTTTTAGACTAAAAGGTAATGCATTATAAGAAGAATCTTTACTTTGAAACTCTGTTCTTTACCTTTTTCACACTATGAAACAGCTTTGTATTCACCTTAAACACTGTTTCAGGGCAAGAGATTGTGTTTTAGACTAAAAGGGTATGCATTATAAGAAGAATCTTTACTTTGAAACTCTGTTCTTTAGCTTTTTCACACTATGAAACAGCTTTATATTCAACTTTAACACTGTTTCAGGGCAAGAGATTGTGTTTTAGACTAAAAGGGAATGCATTATATCAAGAATCTTTACTTTGAAACTCTGTTCTTTACCTTTTTCACACTATGAAACAGCTTTGTATTCAACTTAAGCACTGTTTCAGGGCAAGAGATTGAGTTTTAGACTAAAAGAGACTGCATTATAAGAAGAATCTTTATTTTGAAACTCTGTTCTTTACCTTTTTCACACTATGAAACAGCTTTATATTCAACTTTAACACTGTTTCAGGGCAAGAGATTGTGTTTTAGACTAAAAGGTAATGCATTATAAGAAGAATCTTTACTTTGAAACTCTGTTCTTTACCTTCTTCACACTATGAAACAGCTTTGTATTCGCCTTAAACACTGTTTCAGGGCAAGAGATTGTGTTTTAGATTAAAAGGTAATGCATTATAAGAAGAATCTTTACTTTGAAACTCTGTTCTTTACCTTTTTCACACTATGAAACAGCTTTGTATTCAACTTAAACACTGTTTCAGGGCAAGAGATTGTGTTTTAGACTAAAAGGTAATGGATTATAAGAAGAATCTTTACTTTGAAACTCTGTTCTTTACCTTTTTCACACTATGAAACAGCTTTGTATTCAACTTAAACACTGTTTCAGGGCAAGAGATTGTGTTTTAGACTAAAAGGTAATGCATTATAAGAAGAATCTTTACTTTGAAACTCTGTTCTTTACCTTCTTCACACAATGAAACAGCTTTGTATTCACTTAAACAATGTATCAAGGCAAGAGATTGTGTTTTAGACTAAAAGAGACTGCATTATAAGAAGAGTCTTTACTTTGAAACTCTGTTCTTTACCTTTTTCACACTATGAAACAGCTTTATATTCAACTTTAACACTGTTTCAGGGCAAGAGATTGTGTTTTAGACTAAAAGGGAATGCATTATATGAAGAATCTTTACTTTGAAACTCTGTACTTTACCTTTTTCACACTATGAAACAGCTTTGTATTCACCTTAAACACTGTTTCAGGGCAAGAGATTGTTTAATAGACTAAAAGGTAATGCATTATAAGAAGAATCTTTACTTTGAAACTCTGTTCTTTACCTTTTTCACACTATGAAACAGCTTTGTATTCAACTTAAACACTGTTTCAGGGCAAGAGATTGTGTTTTAGACTAAAAGAGACTGCATTATAAGAAGAATCTTTACTTTGAAACTCTGTTCTTTACCTTTTTCACACTATGAAACAGCTTTGTATTCAACTTAAGCACTGTTTCAGGGCAAGAGATTGTGTTTTAGACTAAAAGGTAATGCATTATAAGAAGAATCTTTACTTTGAAACTCTGTTCTTTACCTTCTTCACACTATGAAACAGCTTTGTATTCGCCTTAAACACTGTTTCAGGGCAAGAGATTGTGTTTTAGATTAAAAGGTAATGCATTATAAGAAGAATCTTTACTTTGAAACTCTGTTCTTTACCTTTTTCACACTATGAAACAGCTTTGTATTCAACTTAAACACTGTTTCAGGGCAAGAGATTGTGTTTTAGACTAAAAGAGACTGCATTATAAGAAGAATCTTTACTTTGAAACTCTGTTCTTTACCTTTTTCACACTATGAAAGAGCTTTGTATTCACCTTAAACACTGTTTCATGGCAAGAGATTGTTTATTAGACTAAAAGGTAATGCATTATAAGAAGAATCTTTACTTTGAAACTCTGATCTTTACCTTTTTCACACTATGAAACAGCTTTGTATTCAACTTAAACACTGTTTCAGGGCAAGAGATTGTGTTTTAGACTAAAAGAGACTGCATTATAAGAAGAATCTTTATTTTGAAACTCTGTTCTTTACCTTCTTCACACTATGAAACAGCTTGGTATTCGCCTTAAACACTGTTTCAGGGCAAGAGATTGTGTTTTAGACTAAAAGGTAATGCATTATAAGAAGAATCTTTACTTTGAAACTCTGTTCTTTACCTTTTTCACACTATGAAACAGCTTTGTATTCACCTTAAACACTGTTTCAGGGCAAGAGATTGTGTTTTAGACTAAAAGGGTATGCATTATAAGAAGAATCTTTACTTTGAAACTCTGTTCTTTAGCTTTTTCACACTATGAAACAGCTTTATATTCAACTTTAACACTGTTTCAGGGCAAGAGATTGTGTTTTAGACTAAAAGGGAATGCATTATATCAAGAATCTTTACTTTGAAACTCTGTTCTTTACCTTTTTCACACTATGAAACAGCTTTGTATTCAACTTAAGCACTGTTTCAGGGCAAGAGATTGAGTTTTAGACTAAAAGAGACTGCATTATAAGAAGAATCTTTATTTTGAAACTCTGTTCTTTACCTTTTTCACACTATGAAACAGCTTTATATTCAACTTTAACACTGTTTCAGGGCAAGAGATTGTGTTTTAGACTAAAAGGTAATGCATTATAAGAAGAATCTTTACTTTGAAACTCTGTTCTTTACCTTCTTCACACTATGAAACAGCTTTGTATTCGCCTTAAACACTGTTTCAGGGCAAGAGATTGTGTTTTAGATTAAAAGGTAATGCATTATAAGAAGAATCTTTACTTTGAAACTCTGTTCTTTACCTTTTTCACACTATGAAACAGCTTTGTATTCAACTTAAACACTGTTTCAGGGCAAGAGATTGTGTTTTAGACTAAAAGGTAATGGATTATAAGAAGAATCTTTACTTTGAAACTCTGTTCTTTACCTTTTTCACACTATGAAACAGCTTTGTATTCACCTTAAACACTGTTTCAGGGCAAGAGATTGTTTTTTAGACTAAAAGGGAATGCATTATAAGAAGAATCTTTACTTTGAAACTCTGTTCTTTACCTTTTTCACACTATGAAAGAGCTTTGTATTCACCTTAAACACTGTTTCATGGCAAGAGATTGTGTTTTAGACTAAAAGGTAATGCATTATAAGAAGAATCTTTACTTTGAAACTCTGTTCTTTACCTTCTTCACACTATGAAACAGCTTTGTATTCGCCTTAAACACTGTTTCAGGGCAAGAGATTGTGTTTTAGACTAAAAGAGACTGCATTATAAGAAGAATCTTTATTTTGAAACTCTGTTCTTTACCTTTTTCACACTATGAAACAGCTTTATATTCAACTTTAACACTGTTTCAGGGCAAGAGATTGTGTTTTAGACTAAAAGGGAATGCATTATATGAAGAATCTTTACTTAGAAACTCTGTTCTTTACCTTTTTCACACTATGAAACAGCTTTGTATTCAACTTAAACACTGTTTCAGGGCAAGAGATTGTGTTTTAGACTAAAAGAGACTGCATTATAAGAAGAATCTTTATTTTGAAACTCTGTTCTTTACCTTTTTCACACTATGAAACAGCTTTATATTCAACTTTAACACTGTTTCAGGGCAAGAGATTGTGTTTTAGACTAAAAGGGAATGCATTATATGAAGAATCTTTACTTTGAAACTCTGTTCTTTACCTTTTTCACACTATGAAACAGCTTTGTATTCACCTTAAATACTGTTTCAGGGCAAGAGATTGTGTTTTAGACTAAAAGGGAATGCATTATAAGAAGAATCTTTACTTTGAAACTCTGTTCTTTACCTTTTTCACACTATGAAACAGCTTTGTATTCAACTTAAACACTGTTTCAGGGCAAGAGATTGTGTTTTAGACTAAAAGAGACTGCATTATAAGAAGAATCTTTATTTTGAAACTCTGTTCTTTACCTTTTTCACACTATGAAACAGCTTTATATTCAACTTTAACACTGTTTCAGGGCAAGAGATTGTGTTTTAGACTAAAAGGGAATGCATTATATGAAGAATCTTTACTTTGAAACTATGTACTTTACCTTTTTCACACTATGAAACAGCTTTGTATTCACCTTAAACACTGTTTCAGGGCAAGAGATTGTTTATTAGACTAAAAGGTAATGCATTATAAGAAGAATCTTTACTTTGAAACTCTGTTCTTTACCTTTTTCACACTATGAAACAGCTTTGTATTCAACTTAAGCACTGTTTCAGGGCAAGAGATTGTGTTTTAGACTAAAAGGTAATGCATTATAAGAAGAATCTTTACTTTGAAACTCTGTTCTTTACCTTCTTCACACTATGAAACAGCTTTGTATTCGCCTTAAACACTGTTTCAGGGCAAGAGATTGTTTATTAGACTAAAAGGTAATGCATTATAAGAAGAATCTTTACTTTGAAACTCTGATCTTTACCTTTTTCACACTATGAAACAGCTTTGTATTCAACTTAAACACTGTTTCAGGGCAAGAGATTGTGTTTTAGACTAAAAGGTAATGCATTATAAGAAGAATCTTTACTTTGAAACTTTGTTCTTTACCTTTTCACACTATGAAACACATTTATATTCAACTTAAACACTGTTTCAGGGCAAGAGATTGTGTTTTAGACTAAAAGGTAATGCATTATAAGAAGAATCTTTACTTTGAAACTCTGTTCTTTACCTTCTTCACACTATGAAACAGCTTTGTATTCACTTAAACAATGTATCAAGGCAAGAGATTGTGTTTTAGACTAAAAGAGACTGCATTATAAGAAGAGTCTTTATTTTGAAACTCTGTTCTTTTCCTTTCTCACACTATGAAACAGCTTTGTATTCAACTTAAACACTGTTTCAGGGCAAGAGATTGTGTTTTAGACTAAAAGGTAATGCATTATAAGAAGAATCTTTACTTTGAAACTCTGTTCTTTACCTTCTTCACACAATGAAACAGCTTTGTATTCACTTAAACAATGTATCAAGGCAAGAGATTGTGTTTTAAACTAAAAGAGACTGCATTATAAGAAGAGTCTTTACTTTGAAACTCTGTTCTTTACCTTTTTCACACTATGAAACAGCTTTATATTCAACTTTAACACTGTTTCAGGGCAAGAGATTGTGTTTTAGACTAAAAGGGAATGCATTATATGAAGAATCTTTACTTTGAAACTCTGTACTTTACCTTTTTCACACTATGAAACAGCTTTGTATTCACCTTAAACACTGTTTCAGGGCAAGAGATTGTTTAATAGACTAAAAGGTAATGCATTATAAGAAGAATCTTTACTTTGAAACTCTGTTCTTTACCTTTTTCACACTATGAAACAGCTTTGTATTCAACTTAAGCACTGTTTCAGGGCAAGAGATTGTGTTTTAGACTAAAAGAGACTGCATTATAAGAAGAATCTTTACTTTGAAACTCTGTTCTTTACCTTTTTCACACTATGAAAGAGCTTTGTATTCACCTTAAACACTGTTTCATGGCAAGAGATTGTTTATTAGACTAAAAGGTAATGCATTATAAGAAGAATCTTTACTTTGAAACTCTGATCTTTACATTTTTCACACTATGAAACAGCTTTGTATTCAACTTAAACACTGTTTCACGGCAAGAGATTGTGTTTTAGACTAAAAGGTAATGCATTATAAGAAGAATCTTTACTTTGAAACTTTGTTCTTTACCTTTTCACACTATGAAACACATTTATATTCAACTTAAACACTGTTTCAGGGCAAGAGATTGTGTTTTAGACTAAAAGGTAATGCATTATAAGAAGAATCTTTACTTTGAAACTCTGTTCTTTACCTTCTTCACACTATGAAACAGCTTTGTATTCACTTAAACAATGTATCAAGGCAAGAGATTGTGTTTTAGACTAAAAGAGACTGCATTATAAGAAGAGTCTTTACTTTGAAACTCTGTTCTTTTCCTTTCTCACACTATGAAACAGCTTTGTATTCAACTTAAACACTGTTTCAGGGCAAGAGATTGTGTTTTAGACTAAAAGGTAATGCATTATAAGAAGAATCTTTACTTTGAAACTCTGTTCTTTACCTTCTTCACACAATGAAACAGCTTTGTATTCACTTAAACAATGTATCAAGGCAAGAGATTGTGTTTTAGACTAAAAGAGACTGCATTATAAGAAGAGTCTTTACTTTGAAACTCTGTTCTTTACCTTTTTCACACTATGAAACAGCTTTATATTCAACTTTAACACTGTTTCAGGGCAAGAGATTGTGTTTTAGACTAAAAGGGAATGCATTATATGAAGAATCTTTACTTTGAAACTCTGTACTTTACCTTTTTCACACTATGAAACAGCTTTGTATTCACCTTAAACACTGTTTCAGGGCAAGAGATTGTTTAATAGACTAAAAGGTAATGCATTATAAGAAGAATCTTTACTTTGAAACTCTGTTCTTTACCTTTTTCACACTATGAAACAGCTTTGTATTCAACTTAAGCACTGTTTCAGGGCAAGAGATTGTGTTTTAGACTAAAAGGTAATGCATTATAAGAAGAATCTTTACTTTGAAACTCTGTTCTTTACCTTCTTCACACTATGAAACAGCTTTGTATTCGCCTTAAACACTGTTTCAGGGCAAGAGATTGTGTTTTAGATTAAAAGGTAATGCATTATAAGAAGAATCTTTACTTTGAAACTCTGTTCTTTACCTTTTTCACACTATGAAACAGCTTTGTATTCAACTTAAACACTGTTTCAGGGCAAGAGATTGTGTTTTAGACTAAAAGAGACTGCATTATAAGAAGAATCTTTACTTTGAAACTCTGTTCTTTACCTTTTTCACACTATGAAAGAGCTTTGTATTCACCTTAAACACTGTTTCATGGCAAGAGATTGTTTATTAGACTAAAAGGTAATGCATTATAAGAAGAATCTTTACTTTGAAACTCTGATCTTTACCTTTTTCACACTATGAAACAGCTTTGTATTCAACTTAAACACTGTTTCACGGCAAGAGATTGTGTTTTAGACTAAAAGGTAATGCATTATAAGAAGAATCTTTACTTTGAAACTCTGTTCTTTACCTTTTTCACACTATGAAACAGCTTTGTATTCACCTTAAACACTGTTTCAGGGCAAGAGATTGTTTATTAGACTAAAAGGTAATGCATTATAAGGAGAATCTTTACTTTGAAACTCTGTTCTTTACCTTTTTCACACTATGAAACAGCTTTGTATTCACTTAAACAATGTATCAAGGCAAGAGATTGTGTTTTTGACTAAAAGAGACTGCATTATAAGAAGAGTCTTTACTTTTAAACTCTGTTCTTTACCTTTTTCACACTATGAAACAGCTTTGTATTCAACTTAAACACTGTTTCAGGGCAAGAGATTGTGTTTTAGACTAAAAGGTAATGCATTATAAGAAGAATCTTTACTTTGAAACTCTGTTCTTTACCTTCTTCACACTATGAAACAGCTTTGTATTCACTTAAACAATGTATCAAGGCAAGAGATTGTGTTTTAGACTAAAAGGGAATGCATTATATGAAGAATCTTTACTTTGAAACTCTGTACTTTACCTTTTTCACACTATGAAACAGCTTTGTATTCACCTTAAACACTGTTTCAGGGCAAGAGATTGTTTATGTGACTAAAAGGTAATGCATTATAAGAAGAATCTTTACTTTGAAACTCTGTTCTTTACCTTTTTCACACTATGAAACAGCTTTGTATTCAACTTAAGCACTGTTTCAGGGCAAGAGATTGTGTTTTAGACTAAAAGGTAATGCATTATAAGAAGAATCTTTACTTTGAAACTCTGTTCTTTACCTTCTTCACACTATGAAACAGCTTTGTATTCGCCTTAAACACTGTTTCAGGGCAAGAGATTGTGTTTTAGATTAAAAGGTAATGCATTATAAGAAGAATCTTTACTTTGAAACTCTGTTCTTTACCTTTTTCACACTATGAAACAGCTTTGTATTCAACTTAAACACTGTTTCAGGGCAAGAGATTGTGTTTTAGACTAAAAGAGACTGCATTATAAGAAGAATCTTTACTTTGAAACTCTGTTCTTTACCTTTTTCACACTATGAAAGAGCTTTGTATTCACCTTAAACACTGTTTCATGGCAAGAGATTGTTTATTAGACTAAAAGGTAATGCATTATAAGAAGAATCTTTACTTTGAAACTCTGATCTTTACCTTTTTCACACTATGAAACAGCTTTGTATTCAACTTAAACACTGTTTCAGGGCAAGAGATTGTGTTTTAGACTAAAAGGTAATGCATTATAAGAAGAATCTTTACTTTGAAACTGTTCTTTACCTTTTTCACACTATGAAACAGCTTTGTATTCACCTTAAACACTGTTTCAGGGCAAGAGATTGTTTATTAGACTAAAAGGTAATGCATTATAAGGAGAATCTTTACTTTGAAACTCTGTTCTTTACCTTTTTCACACTATGAAACAGCTTTGTATTCAACTTAAACACTGTTTCAGGGCAAGAGACTGTGTTTTAGACTAAAAGAGACTGCATTATAAGAAGAATCTTTATTTTGAAACTCTGTTCTTTACCTTTTTCACACTATGAAACAGCTTTATATTCAACTTTAACACTGTTTCAGGGCAAGAGATTGTGTTTTAGACTAAAAGAGACTGCATTATAAGAAGAATATTTCCTTTGAAACTCTGTTCTTTACCTTTTTCACACTATGAAAGAGCTTTGTATTCACCTTAAACACTGTTTCATGGCAAGAGATTGTTTATTAGACTAAAAGGTAATGCATTATAAGAAGAATCTTTACTTTGAAACTCTGATCTTTACCTTTTTCACACTATGAAACAGCTTTGTATTCAACTTAAACACTGTTTCAGGGCAAGAGATTGTGTTTTAGACTAAAAGGTAATGCATTATAAGAAGAATCTTTACTTTGAAACTCTGTTCTTTACCTTTTTCACACTATGAAACAGCTTTGTATTCACCTTAAACACTGTTTCAGGGCAAGAGATTGTTTATTAGACTAAAAGGTAATGCATTATAAGGAGAATCTTTACTTTGAAACTCTGTTCTTTACCTTTTTCACACTATGAAACAGCTTTGTATTCACTTAAACAATGTATCAAGGCAAGAGATTGTGTTTTTGACTAAAAGAGACTGCATTATAAGAAGAGTCTTTACTTTGAAACTCTGTTCTTTACCTTTTTCACACTATGAAACAGCTTTGTATTCAACTTAAACACTGTTTCAGGGCAAGAGATTGTGTTTTAGACTAAAAGGTAATGCATTATAAGAAGAATCTTTACTTTGAAACTCTGTTCTTTACCTTTTTCACACTATGAAACAGCTTTGTATTCAACTTAAACACTGTTTCAGGGCAAGAGATTGTATTTTAGACTTAAAGGTAATGCATTATAAGAAGAATCTTTACTTTGAAACTCTGTTCTTTACCTTTTTCACACTATGAAACAGCTTTGTATTCACCTTAAACACTGTTTCAGGGCAAGAGATTGTTTATTAGACTAAAAGGTAATGCATTATAAGGAGAATCTTTACTTTGAAACTCTGTTCTTTACCTTTTTCACACTATGAAACAGCTTTGTATTCACTTAAACAATGTATCAAGGCAAGAGATTGTGTTTTTGACTAAAAGAGACTGCATTATAAGAAGAGTCTTTACTTTGAAACTCTGTTCTTTACCTTTTTCACACTATGAAACAGCTTTGTATTCAACTTAAACACTGTTTCAGGGCAAGAGATTGTGTTTTAGACTAAAAGGTAATGCATTATAAGAAGAATCTTTACTTTGAAACTCTGTTCTTTACCTTCTTCACACTATGAAACAGCTTTGTATTCACTTAAACAATGTATCAAGGCAAGAGATTGTGTTTTAGACTAAAAGAGACTGCATTATAAGAAGAGTCTACTTTGAAACTCTGTTCTTTACCTTTTTCACACTATGAAACAGCTTTGTATTCAACTTAAACACTGTTTCAGGGCAAGAGATTGTGTTTTAGACTAAAAGGTAATGCATTATAAGAAGAATCTTTACTTTGAAACTCTGTTCTTTACCTTCTTCACACTATGAAACAGCTTTGTATTCGCCTTAAACACTGTTTCAGGGCAAGAGAGTGTGTTTTAGATTAAAAGGTAATGCATTATAAGAAGAATCTTTACTTTGAAACTCTGTTCTTTACCTTCTTCACACTATGAAACAGCTTTGTATTTGCCTTAAACACTGTTTCAGGGCAAGAGATTGTGTTTTAGACTAAAAGAGACTGCATTATAAGAAGAATCTTTATTTTGAAACTCTGTTCTTTACCTTTTTCACACTATGAAACAGCTTTGTATTCAACTTAAACACTGTTTCAGGGCAAGAGACTGTGTTTTAGACTAAAAGAGACTGCATTATAAGAAGAATCTTTATTTTGAAACTCTGTTCTTTACCTTTTTCACACTATGAAACAGCTTTATATTCAACTTTAACACTGTTTCAGGGCAAGAGATTGTGTTTTAGACTAAAAGAGACTGCATTATAAGAAGAATCTTTACTTTGAAACTCTGTTCTTTACCTTTTTCACACTATGAAAGAGCTTTGTATTCACCTTAAACACTGTTTCTTGGCAAGAGATTGTTTATTAGACTAAAAGGTAATGCATTATAAGAAGAATCTTTACTTTGAAACTCTGATCTTTACCTTTTTCACACTATGAAACAGCTTTGTATTCAACTTAAACACTGTTTCAGGGCAAGAGATTGTGTTTTAGACTAAAAGGTAATGCATTATAAGAAGAATCTTTACTTTGAAACTGTTCTTTACCTTCTTCACACTATGAAACAGCTTTGTATTCACCTTAAACACTGTTTCAGGGCAAGAGAGTGTGTTTTAGATTAAAAGGTAATGCATTATAAGAAGAATCTTTACTTTGAAACTCTGTTCTTTACCTTCTTCACACTATGAAACAGCTTTGTATTTGCCTTAAACACTGTTTCAGGGCAAGAGATTGTGTTTTAGACTAAAAGAGACTGCATTATAAGAAGAATCTTTATTTTGAAACTCTGTTCTTTACCTTTTTCACACTATGAAATAGCTTTGTATTCAACTTAAACACTGTTTCAGAGCAAGACATCTTGTTTTTAACCAAATTGAATAACTTACAATGTGTTAAGAAAACACATATTTCAAGTGAAAAGAGTTTATACAGGGGAGAAACAAGTTGTTTTAACATGGTTCTAATGTGACCCCTGAAAGTAATTGCAACTCTGTTTTTACACCTCTAACCACAAGGAGGCAACGTTTCCACGCATTATAATTGTCTTATACATAGTTTCAGAGCAAGAAATATTGTTTTTAACCAAACTGAACAACTTAACCATTTAAAGTAATTGCAACTCTGTTTGTACATCTCTAACCATAAAGAAACAGGGCTTCTATGCATTGTAATCAGCTTATACACTGTTTCAGAGCAAGGCATTTTGTTTTTAACCAAATTGAATAGCTTAAACACTGTTTCAGGGCAAGAGATTGTGTTTTAGACTAAAAGGTAATGCATTATAAGAAGAATCTTTACTTTGAAACTTTGTTCTTTACCTTTTCACACTATGAAACACATTTATATTCAACTTAAACACTGTTTCAGGGCAAGAGATTGTGTTTTAGACTAAAAGATAATGCATTATAAGAAGAATCTTTACTTTGAAACTCTGTTCTTTACCTTCTTCACACTATGAAACAGCTTTGTATTCACTTAAACAATGTATCAAGGCAAGAGATTGTGTTTTAGACTAAAAGAGACTGCATTATAAGAAGAGTCTTTACTTTGAAACTCTGTTCTTTACCTTTCTCACACTATGAAACAGCTTTGTATTCAACTTAAACACTGTTTCAGGGCAAGAGATTGTGTTTTAGACTAAAAGGTAATGCATTATAAGAAGAATCTTTACTTTGAAACTCTGTTCTTTACCTTCTTCACACAATGAAACAGCTTTGTATTCACTTAAACAATGTATCAAGGCAAGAGATTGTGTTTTAGACTAAAAGAGACTGCATTATAAGAAGAGTCTTTACTTTGAAACTCTGTTCTTTACCTTTTTCACACTATGAAACAGCTTTGTATTCAACTTAAACACTGTTTCAGGGCAAGAGATTGTGTTTTAGACTAAAAGGTAATGCATTATAAGAAGAATCTTTACTTTGAAACTCTGTTCTTTACCTTCTTCACACTATGAAACAGCTTTGTATTCGCCTTAAACACTGTTTCAGGGCAAGAGATTGTGTTTTAGATTAAAAGGTAATGCATTATTAGAAGAATCTTTACTTTGAAACTCTGTTCTTTACCTTTTTCACACTATGAAACAGCTTTGTATTCAACTTAAACACTGTTTCAGGGCAAGAGATTGTGTTTTAGACTAAAAGAGACTGCATTATAAGAAGAATCTTTACTTTGAAACTCTGTTCTTTACCTTTTTCACACTATGAAAGAGCTTTGTATTCACCTTAAACACTGTTTCATGGCAAGAGATTATTAGACTAAAAGGTAATGCATTATAAGAAGAATCTTTACTTTGAAACTCTGATCTTTACCTTTTTCACACTATGAAACAGCTTTGTATTCAACTTAAACACTGTTTCAGGGCAAGAGATTGTGTTTTAGACTAAAAGGTAATGCATTATAAGAAGAATCTTTACTTTGAAACTCTGTTCTTTACCTTTTTCACACTATGAAACAGCTTTGTATTCACCTTAAACACTGTTTCAGGGCAAGAGATTGTTTATTAGACTAAAAGGTAATGCATTATAAGGAGAATCTTTACTTTGAAACTCTGTTCTTTACCTTTTTCACACTATGAAACAGCTTTGTATTCACTTAAACAATGTATCAAGGCAAGAGATTGTGTTTTTGACTAAAAGAGACTGCATTATAAGAAGAGTCTTTACTTTGAAACTCTGTTCTTTACCTTTTTCACACTATGAAACAGCTTTGTATTCAACTTAAACACTGTTTCAGGGCAAGAGATTGTGTTTTAGACTAAAAGGTAATGCATTATAAGAAGAATCTTTACTTTGAAACTCTGTTCTTTACCTTCTTCACACTATGAAACAGCTTTGTATTCACTTAAACAATGTATCAAGGCAAGAGATTGTGTTTTAGACTAAAAGAGACTGCATTATAAGAAGAGTCTACTTTGAAACTCTGTTCTTTACCTTTTTCACACTATGAAACAGCTTTGTATTCAACTTAAACACTGTTTCAGGGCAAGAGATTGTGTTTTAGACTAAAAGGTAATGCATTATAAGAAGAATCTTTACTTTGAAACTCTGTTCTTTACCTTCTTCACACTATGAAACAGCTTTGTATTCGCCTTAAACACTGTTTCAGGGCAAGAGAGTGTGTTTTAGATTAAAAGGTAATGCATTATAAGAAGAATCTTTACTTTGAAACTCTGTTCTTTACCTTCTTCACACTATGAAACAGCTTTGTATTTGCCTTAAACACTGTTTCAGGGCAAGAGATTGTGTTTTAGACTAAAAGAGACTGCATTATAAGAAGAATCTTTATTTTGAAACTCTGTTCTTTACCTTTTTCACACTATGAAACAGCTTTGTATTCAACTTAAACACTGTTTCAGGGCAAGAGACTGTGTTTTAGACTAAAAGAGACTGCATTATAAGAAGAATCTTTATTTTGAAACTCTGTTCTTTACCTTTTTCACACTATGAAACAGCTTTATATTCAACTTTAACACTGTTTCAGGGCAAGAGATTGTGTTTTAGACTAAAAGAGACTGCATTATAAGAAGAATCTTTACTTTGAAACTCTGTTCTTTACCTTTTTCACACTATGAAAGAGCTTTGTATTCACCTTAAACACTGTTTCATGGCAAGAGATTGTTTATTAGACTAAAAGGTAATGCATTATAAGAAGAATCTTTACTTTGAAACTCTGATCTTTACCTTTTTCACACTATGAAACAGCTTTGTATTCAACTTAAACACTGTTTCAGGGCAAGAGATTGTGTTTTAGACTAAAAGGTAATGCATTATAAGAGGAATCTTTACTTTGAAACTCTGTTCTTTATCTTTTTCACACTATGAAACAGCTTTGTATTCACCTTAAACACTGTTTCAGGGCAAGAGATTGTTTATTAGACTAAAAGGTAATGCATTATAAGGAGAATCTTTACTTTGAAACTCTGTTCTTTACCTTTTTCACACTATGAAACAGCTTTGTATTCAACTTAAACACTGTTTCAGGGCAAGAGAATGTGTTTTAGACTAAAAGGTAATGCATTATAAGAAGAATCTTTACTTTGAAACTCTGTTCTTTACGTTCTTCACACTATGAAACAGCTTTGTATTCACTTAAACAATGTATCAAGGCAAGAGATTGTGTTTTAGAGTAAAAGAGACTGCATTATAAGAAGAGTCTACTTTGAAACTCTGTTCTTTACCTTTTTCACACTATGAAACAGCTTTGTATTCAACTTAAACACTGTTTCAGGGCAAGAGATTGTGTTTTAGACTAAAAGGGAATGCATTATAAGAAGAATCTTTACTTTGAAACTGTTCTTTACCTTCTTCACACTATGAAACAGCTTTGTATTCAACTTAAACACTGTTTCAGGGCAAGAGACTGTGTTTTAGACTAAAAGAGACTGCATTATAAGAAGAATCTTTATTTTGAAACTCTGTTCTTTACCTTTTTCACACTATGAAACAGCTTTATATTCAACTTTAACACTGTTTCAGGGCAAGAGATTGTGTTTTAGACTAAAAGAGACTGCATTATAAGAAGAATATTTCCTTTGAAACTCTGTTCTTTACCTTTTTCACACTATGAAAGAGCTTTGTATTCACCTTAAACACTGTTTCATGGCAAGAGATTGTTTATTAGACTAAAAGGTAATGCATTATAAGAAGAATCTTTACTTTGAAACTCTGATCTTTACCTTTTTCACACTATGAAACAGCTTTGTATTCAACTTAAACACTGTTTCAGGGCAAGAGATTGTGTTTTAGACTAAAAGGTAATGCATTATAAGAAGAATCTTTACTTTGAAACTCTGTTCTTTACCTTTTTCACACTATGAAACAGCTTTGTATTCACCTTAAACACTGTTTCAGGGCAAGAGATTGTTTATTAGACTAAAAGGTAATGCATTATAAGGAGAATCTTTACTTTGAAACTCTGTTCTTTACCTTTTTCACACTATGAAACAGCTTTGTATTCACTTAAACAATGTATCAAGGCAAGAGATTGTGTTTTTGACTAAAAGAGACTGCATTATAAGAAGAGTCTTTACTTTGAAACTCTGTTCTTTACCTTTTTCACACTATGAAACAGCTTTGTATTCAACTTAAACACTGTTTCAGGGCAAGAGATTGTGTTTTAGACTAAAAGGTAATGCATTATAAGAAGAATCTTTACTTTGAAACTCTGTTCTTTACCTTTTTCACACTATGAAACAGCTTTGTATTCAACTTAAACACTGTTTCAGGGCAAGAGATTGTGTTTTAGACTTAAAGGTAATGCATTATAAGAAGAATCTTTACTTTGAAACTCTGTTCTTTACCTTTTTCACACTATGAAACAGCTTTGTATTCACCTTAAACACTGTTTCAGGGCAAGAGATTGTTTATTAGACTAAAAGGTAATGCATTATAAGGAGAATCTTTACTTTGAAACTCTGTTCTTTACCTTTTTCACACTATGAAACAGCTTTGTATTCACTTAAACAATGTATCAAGGCAAGAGATTGTGTTTTTGACTAAAAGAGACTGCATTATAAGAAGAGTCTTTACTTTGAAACTCTGTTCTTTACCTTTTTCACACTATGAAACAGCTTTGTATTCAACTTAAACACTGTTTCAGGGCAAGAGATTGTGTTTTAGACTAAAAGGTAATGCATTATAAGAAGAATCTTTACTTTGAAACTCTGTTCTTTACCTTCTTCACACTATGAAACAGCTTTGTATTCACTTAAACAATGTATCAAGGCAAGAGATTGTGTTTTAGACTAAAAGAGACTGCATTATAAGAAGAGTCTACTTTGAAACTCTGTTCTTTACCTTTTTCACACTATGAAACAGCTTTGTATTCAACTTAAACACTGTTTCAGGGCAAGAGATTGTGTTTTAGACTAAAAGGTAATGCATTATAAGAAGAATCTTTACTTTGAAACTCTGTTCTTTACCTTCTTCACACTATGAAACAGCTTTGTATTCGCCTTAAACACTGTTTCAGGGCAAGAGAGTGTGTTTTAGATTAAAAGGTAATGCATTATAAGAAGAATCTTTACTTTGAAACTCTGTTCTTTACCTTCTTCACACTATGAAACAGCTTTGTATTTGCCTTAAACACTGTTTCAGGGCAAGAGATTGTGTTTTAGACTAAAAGAGACTGCATTATAAGAAGAATCTTTATTTTGAAACTCTGTTCTTTACCTTTTTCACACTATGAAACAGCTTTGTATTCAACTTAAACACTGTTTCAGGGCAAGAGACTGTGTTTTAGACTAAAAGAGACTGCATTATAAGAAGAATCTTTATTTTGAAACTCTGTTCTTTACCTTTTTCACACTATGAAACAGCTTTATATTCAACTTTAACACTGTTTCAGGGCAAGAGATTGTGTTTTAGACTAAAAGAGACTGCATTATAAGAAGAATCTTTACTTTGAAACTCTGTTCTTTACCTTTTTCACACTATGAAAGAGCTTTGTATTCACCTTAAACACTGTTTCTTGGCAAGAGATTGTTTATTAGACTAAAAGGTAATGCATTATAAGAAGAATCTTTACTTTGAAACTCTGATCTTTACCTTTTTCACACTATGAAACAGCTTTGTATTCAACTTAAACACTGTTTCAGGGCAAGAGATTGTGTTTTAGACTAAAAGGTAATGCATTATAAGAAGAATCTTTACTTTGAAACTGTTCTTTACCTTCTTCACACTATGAAACAGCTTTGTATTCACCTTAAACACTGTTTCAGGGCAAGAGAGTGTGTTTTAGATTAAAAGGTAATGCATTATAAGAAGAATCTTTACTTTGAAACTCTGTTCTTTACCTTCTTCACACTATGAAACAGCTTTGTATTTGCCTTAAACACTGTTTCAGGGCAAGAGATTGTGTTTTAGACTAAAAGAGACTGCATTATAAGAAGAATCTTTATTTTGAAACTCTGTTCTTTACCTTTTTCACACTATGAAATAGCTTTGTATTCAACTTAAACACTGTTTCAGAGCAAGACATCTTGTTTTTAACCAAATTGAATAACTTACAATGTGTTAAGAAAACACATATTTCAAGTGAAAAGAGTTTATACAGGGGAGAAACAAGTTGTTTTAACATGGTTCTAATGTGACCCCTGAAAGTAATTGCAACTCTGTTTTTACACCTCTAACCACAAGGAGGCAACGTTTCCACGCATTATAATTATCTTATACATAGTTTCAGAGCAAGAAATATTGTTTTTAACCAAACTGAACAACTTAACCATTTAAAGTAATTGCAACTCTGTTTGTACATCTCTAACCATAAAGAAACAGGGCTTCTATGCATTGTAATCAGCTTATACACTGTTTCAGAGCAAGGCATTTTGTTTTTAACCAAATTGAATAGCTTAAACACTGTTACAGGGCAAGAGATTGTGTTTTAGACTAAAAGGTAATGCATTATAAGAAGAATCTTTACTTTGAAACTTTGTTCTTTACCTTTTCACACTATGAAACACATTTATATTCAACTTAAACACTGTTTCAGGGCAAGAGATTGTGTTTTAGACTAAAAGGTAATGCATTATAAGAAGAATCTTTACTTTGAAACTCTGTTCTTTACCTTCTTCACACTATGAAACAGCTTTGTATTCACTTAAACAATGTATCAAGGCAAGAGATTGTGTTTTAGACTAAAAGAGACTGCATTATAAGAAGAGTCTTTACTTTGAAACTCTGTTCTTTACCTTTCTCACACTATGAAACAGCTTTGTATTCAACTTAAACACTGTTTCAGGGCAAGAGATTGTGTTTTAGACTAAAAGGTAATGCATTATAAGAAGAATCTTTACTTTGAAACTCTGTTCTTTACCTTCTTCACACAATGAAACAGCTTTGTATTCACTTAAACAATGTATCAAGGCAAGAGATTGTGTTTTAGACTAAAAGAGACTGCATTATAAGAAGAGTCTTTACTTTGAAACTCTGTTCTTTACCTTTTTCACACTATGAAACAGCTTTGTATTCAACTTAAACACTGTTTCAGGGCAAGAGATTGTGTTTTAGACTAAAAGGTAATGCATTATAAGAAGAATCTTTACTTTGAAACTCTGTTCTTTACCTTCTTCACACTATGAAACAGCTTTGTATTCGCCTTAAACACTGTTTCAGGGCAAGAGATTGTGTTTTAGATTAAAAGGTAATGCATTATTAGAAGAATCTTTACTTTGAAACTCTGTTCTTTACCTTTTTCACACTATGAAACAGCTTTGTATTCAACTTAAACACTGTTTCAGGGCAAGAGATTGTGTTTTAGACTAAAAGAGACTGCATTATAAGAAGAATCTTTACTTTGAAACTCTGTTCTTTACCTTTTTCACACTATGAAAGAGCTTTGTATTCACCTTAAACACTGTTTCATGGCAAGAGATTGTTTATTAGACTAAAAGGTAATGCATTATAAGAAGAATCTTTACTTTGAAACTCTGATCTTTACCTTTTTCACACTATGAAACAGCTTTGTATTCAACTTAAACACTGTTTCAGGGCAAGAGATTGTGTTTTAGACTAAAAGGTAATGCATTATAAGAAGAATCTTTACTTTGAAACTCTGTTCTTTACCTTTTTCACACTATGAAACAGCTTTGTATTCACCTTAAACACTGTTTCAGGGCAAGAGATTGTTTATTAGACTAAAAGGTAATGCATTATAAGGAGAATCTTTACTTTGAAACTCTGTTCTTTACCTTTTTCACACTATGAAACAGCTTTGTATTCACTTAAACAATGTATCAAGGCAAGAGATTGTGTTTTTGACTAAAAGAGACTGCATTATAAGAAGAGTCTTTACTTTGAAACTCTGTTCTTTACCTTTTTCACACTATGAAACAGCTTTGTATTCAACTTAAACACTGTTTCAGGGCAAGAGATTGTGTTTTAGACTAAAAGGTAATGCATTATAAGAAGAATCTTTACTTTGAAACTCTGTTCTTTACCTTCTTCACACTATGAAACAGCTTTGTATTCACTTAAACAATGTATCAAGGCAAGAGATTGTGTTTTAGACTAAAAGAGACTGCATTATAAGAAGAGTCTACTTTGAAACTCTGTTCTTTACCTTTTTCACACTATGAAACAGCTTTGTATTCAACTTAAACACTGTTTCAGGGCAAGAGATTGTGTTTTAGACTAAAAGGTAATGCATTATAAGAAGAATCTTTACTTTGAAACTCTGTTCTTTACCTTCTTCACACTATGAAACAGCTTTGTATTCGCCTTAAACACTGTTTCAGGGCAAGAGAGTGTGTTTTAGATTAAAAGGTAATGCATTATAAGAAGAATCTTTACTTTGAAACTCTGTTCTTTACCTTCTTCACACTATGAAACAGCTTTGTATTTGCCTTAAACACTGTTTCAGGGCAAGAGATTGTGTTTTAGACTAAAAGAGACTGCATTATAAGAAGAATCTTTATTTTGAAACTCTGTTCTTTACCTTTTTCACACTATGAAACAGCTTTGTATTCAACTTAAACACTGTTTCAGGGCAAGAGACTGTGTTTTAGACTAAAAGAGACTGCATTATAAGAAGAATCTTTATTTTGAAACTCTGTTCTTTACCTTTTTCACACTATGAAACAGCTTTATATTCAACTTTAACACTGTTTCAGGGCAAGAGATTGTGTTTTAGACTAAAAGAGACTGCATTATAAGAAGAATCTTTACTTTGAAACTCTGTTCTTTACCTTTTTCACACTATGAAAGAGCTTTGTATTCACCTTAAACACTGTTTCATGGCAAGAGATTGTTTATTAGACTAAAAGGTAATGCATTATAAGAAGAATCTTTACTTTGAAACTCTGATCTTTACCTTTTTCACACTATGAAACAGCTTTGTATTCAACTTAAACACTGTTTCAGGGCAAGAGATTGTGTTTTAGACTAAAAGGTAATGCATTATAAGAGGAATCTTTACTTTGAAACTCTGTTCTTTATCTTTTTCACACTATGAAACAGCTTTGTATTCACCTTAAACACTGTTTCAGGGCAAGAGATTGTTTATTAGACTAAAAGGTAATGCATTATAAGGAGAATCTTTACTTTGAAACTCTGTTCTTTACCTTTTTCACACTATGAAACAGCTTTGTATTCAACTTAAACACTGTTTCAGGGCAAGAAAATGTGTTTTAGACTAAAAGGTAATGCATTATAAGAAGAATCTTTACTTTGAAACTCTGTTCTTTACGTTCTTCACACTATGAAACAGCTTTGTATTCACTTAAACAATGTATCAAGGCAAGAGATTGTGTTTTAGAGTAAAAGAGACTGCATTATAAGAAGAGTCTACTTTGAAACTCTGTTCTTTACCTTTTTCACACTATGAAACAGCTTTGTATTCAACTTAAACACTGTTTCAGGGCAAGAGATTGTGTTTTAGACTAAAAGGGAATGCATTATAAGAAGAATCTTTACTTTGAAACTGTTCTTTACCTTCTTCACACTATGAAACAGCTTTGTATTCGCCTTAAACACTGTTTCAGGGCAAGAGAGTGTGTTTTAGATTAAAAGGTAATGCATTATAAGAAGAATCTTTACTTTGAAACTCTGTTCTTTACCTTCTTCACACTATGAAACAGCTTTGTATTCACTTAAACAATGTATCAAGGCAAGAGATTGTGTTTTAGACTAAAAGAGACTGCATTATAAGAAGAGTCTTTACTTTGAAACTCTGTTCTTTACCTTTCTCACACTATGAAACAGCTTTGTATTCAACTTAAACACTGTTTCAGGGCAAGAGATTGTGTTTTAGACTAAAAGGTAATGCATTATAAGAAGAATCTTTACTTTGAAACTCTGTTCTTTACCTTCTTCACACAATGAAACAGCTTTGTATTCACTTAAACAATGTATCAAGGCAAGAGATTGTGTTTTAGACTAAAAGAGACTGCATTATAAGAAGAGTCTTTACTTTGAAACTCTGTTCTTTACCTTTTTCACACTATGAAACAGCTTTGTATTCAACTTAAACACTGTTTCAGGGCAAGAGATTGTGTTTTAGACTAAAAGGTAATGCATTATAAGAAGAATCTTTACTTTGAAACTCTGTTCTTTACCTTCTTCACACTATGAAACAGCTTTGTATTCACTTAAACAATGTATCAAGGCAAGAGATTGTGTTTTAGACTAAAAGAGACTGCATTATAAGAAGAGTCTTTACTTTGAAACTATGTTCTTTACCTTCTTCACACTATGAAACAGCTTTGTATTCAACTTAAACACTGTTTCAGGGCAAGAGATTGTGTTTTAGACTAAAAGGTAATGCATTATAAGAAGAATCTTTACTTTGAAACTCTGTTCTTTACCTTTTTCACACTATGAAACAGCTTTGTATTCGCCTTAAACACTGTTTCAGGGCAAGAGAGTGAGTTTTAGATTAAAAGGGAATGCATTATAAGAAGAATCTTTATTTTGAAACTCTGTTCTTTACCTTTTTCACACTATGAAACAGCTTTGTATTCAACTTAAGCACTGTTTCAGGGCAAGAGATTGTGTTTTAGACTAAAAGAGACTGCATTATAAGAAGAATCTTTATTTTGAAACTCTGTTCTTTACCTTTTTCACACTATGAAACAGCTTTATATTCAACTTTAACACTGTTTCAGGGCAAGAGATTGTGTTTTAGACTAAAAGGTAATGCATTATAAGAAGAATCTTTACTTTGAAACTCTGTTCTTTACCTTCGTCACACTATGAAACAGCTTTGTATTTGCCTTAAACACTGTTTCAGGGCAAGAGATTGTGTTTTAGATTAAAAGGTAATGCATTATAAGAAGAATCTTTACTTTGAAACTCTGTTCTTTACCGTCTTCACACTATGAAACAGCTTTGTATTCAACTTAAACACTGTTTCAGGGCAAGAGATTGTGTTTTAGACTAAAAGAGACTGCATTATAAGAAGAATCTTTACTTTGAAACTCTGTTCTTTACCTTTTTCACACTATGAAACAGCTTTGTATTCGCCTTAAACACTGTTTCAGGGCAAGAGATTGTGTTTTAGACTAAAAGGGAATGCATTATAAGAAGAATCTTTACTTTGAAACTCTGTTCTTTACCTTTTTCACACTATGAAAGAGCTTTGTATTCACCTTAAACACTGTTTCATGGCAAGAGATTGTTTATTAGACTAAAAGGTAATGCATTATAAGAAGAATCTTTACTTTGAAACTCTGATCTTTACCTTTTTCACACTATGAAACAGCTTTGTATTCAACTTAAACACTGTTTCAGGGCAAGAGATTGTGTTTTAGATTAAAAGGTAATGCATTATAAGAAGAATCTTTACTTTGAAACTCTGTTCTTTACCTTCTTCACACT
Source organism: Electrophorus electricus (assembly GCF_041902795.1). Lineage (NCBI taxonomy): Eukaryota > Metazoa > Chordata > Actinopteri > Gymnotiformes > Gymnotidae > Electrophorus > Electrophorus electricus. Next base: position 5,982,805 of record NC_137522.1, read on the forward strand.
ATGAAACAGCTTTGTATTCGCCTTAAACACTGTTTCAGGGCAAGAGATTGTGTTTTAGACTAAAAAAAACCGCATTTTAAGAAGAATCTTTATTTTGAAACTCTGTTCTTTACCTTTTTCACACTATGAAAGAGCTTTGTATTCAACTTAAACACTGTTTCAGGGCAAGAGATTGTGTTTTAGACTAAAAGGTAATGCATTATAAGAAGAATCTTTACTTTGAAACTCTGTTCTTTACCTTCTTCACACTATGAAACAGCTTTGTATTCAACTTAAACACTGTTTCAGGGCAAGAGATTGTGTTTTAGACTAAAAGGTAATGCATTATAAGAAGAATCTTTACTTTGAAACTTTGTTCTTTACCTTTTCACACTATGAAACACATTTATATTCAACTTAAACACTGTTTCAGGGCAAGAGATTGTGTTTTAGACTAAAAGGTAATGCATTATAAGAAGAATCTTTACTTTGAAACTCTGTTCTTTACCTTCTTCACACTATGAAACAGCTTTGTATTCACTTAAACAATGTATCAAGGCAAGAGATTGTGTTTTAGACTAAAAGAGACTGCATTATAAGAAGAGTCTTTACTTTGAAACTCTGTTCTTTACCTTTTTCACACTATGAAACAGCTTTGTATTCAACTTAAACACTGTTTTAGGGCAAGAGATTGTGTTTTAGACTAAAAGAGACTGCATTATAAGAAGAATCTTTATTTTGAAACTCTGTTCTTTACCTTTTTCACACTATGAAAGAGCTTTGTATTCACCTTAAACACTGTTTCATGGCAAGAGATTGTTTATTAGACTAAAAGGTAATGCATTATAAGAAGAATCTTTACTTTGAAACTCTGATCTTTACCTTTTTCACACTATGAAACAGCTTTGTATTCAACTTAAACACTGTTTCAGGGCAAGAGATTGTGTTTTAGATTAAAAGGTAATGCATTATAAGAAGAATCTTTACTTTGAAACTCTGTTCTTTACCTTCTTCACACTATGAAACAGCTTTGTATTCGCCTTAAACACTGTTTCAGGGCAAGAGATTGTGTTTTAGACTAAAAAAGACTGCATTTTAAGAAGAATCTTTATTTTGAAACTCTGTTCTTTACCTTTTTCACACTATGAAAGAGCTTTGTATTCAACTTAAACACTGTTTCAGGGCAAGAGATTGTGTTTTAGACTAAAAGGTAATGCATTATAAGAAGAATCTTTACTTTGAAACTTTGTTCTTTACCTTTTCACACTATGAAACACATTTATATTCAACTTAAACACTGTTTCAGGGCAAGAGATTGTGTTTTAGACTAAAAGGTAATGCATTATAAGAAGAATCTTTACTTTGAAACTCTGTTCTTTACCTTCTTCACACTATGAAACAGCTTTGTATTCACTTAAACAATGTATCAAGGCAAGAGATTGTGTTTTAGACTAAAAGAGACTGCATTATAAGAAGAGTCTTTACTTTGAAACTCTGTTCTTTACCTTTTTCACACTATGAAACAGCTTTGTATTCAACTTAAACACTGTTTCAGGGCAAGAGATTGTGTTTTAGACTAAAAGGTAATGCATTATAAGAAGAATCTTTACTTTGAAACTCTGTTCTTTACCTTCTTCACACTATGAAACAGCTTTGTATTCAACTTAGACACTGTTTCAGGGCAAGAGATTGTGTTTTAGACTAAAAGGTAATGCATTATAAGAAGAATCTTTACTTTGAAACTCTGTTCTTTACCTTTTTCACACTATGAAACAGCTTTGTATTCACCTTAAACACTGTTTCAGGGCAAGAGATTGTTTATTAGACTAAAAGGTAATGCATTATAAGAAGAATCTTTACTTTGAAACTCTGTTCTTTACCTTTTTCACACTATGAAACAGCTTTGTATTCAACTTAAACACTGTTTCAGGGCAAGAGATTGTGTTTTAGACTAAAAGAGACTGCATTATAAGAAGAATCTTTATTTTGAAACTCTGTTCTTTACCTTTTTCACACTATGAAACAGCTTTATATTCAACTTTAACACTGTTTCAGGGCAAGAGATTGTGTTTTAGACTAAAAGGGAATGCATTATATGAAGAATCTTTACTTTGAAACTCTGTTCTTTACCTTTTTCACACTATGAAACTACTTTGTATTCACGTTAAACACTGTTTCAGGGCAAGAGATTGTTTATTAGACTAAAAGGTAATGCATTATAAGAAGAATCTTTACTTTGAAACTCTGTTCTTTACCTTTTTCACACTATGAAACAGCTTTGTATTCAACTTAAGCACTGTTTCAGGGCAAGAGATTGTGTTTTAGACTAAAAGGGAATGCATTATATGAAGAATCTTTACTTAGAAACTCTGTTCTTTACCTTTTTCACACTATGAAATAGCTTTGTATTCAACTTAAACACTGTTTCAGAGCAAGACATCTTGTTTTTAACCAAATTGAATAACTTACAATGTGTTAAGAAAACACATATTTCAAGTGAAAAGAGTTTATACAGGGGATAAACAAGTTGTTTTAACATGGTTCTAATGTGACCCCTGAAAGTAATTGCAACTCTGTTTTTACACCTCTAACCACAAGGAGGCAACGTTTCCACGCATTATAATTGTCTTATACATAGTTTCAGAGCAAGAAATATTGTTTTTAACCAAACTGAACAACTTAACCATTTAAAGTAATTGCAACTCTGTTTGTACATCTCTAACCATAAAGAAACAGGGCTTCTATGCATTGTAATCAGCTTATACACTGTTTCAGAGCAAGACATCTTGTTTTTAACCAAATTGAATAGCTTAAACACTGTTTCAGGGCAAGAGATTGTGTTTTAGACTAAAAGGTAATGCATTATAAGAAGATTCTTTACTTTGAAACTTTGTTCTTTACCTTTTTCACACTATGAAACAGCTTTGTATTCACTTAAACAATGTATCAAGGCAAGAGATTGTGTTTTAGACTAAAAGAGACTGCATTATAAGAAGAGTCTTTACTTTGAAACTCTGTTCTTTACCTTTTTCACACTATGAAACAGCTTTGTATTCAACTTAACCACTGTTTCAGGGCAAGAGATTGTGTTTTAGGCTAAAAGGTAATGCATTATAAGAAGAATCTTTACTTTGAAACTCTGTTCTTTACCTTCTTCACACTATGAAACAGCTTTGTATTCAACTTAAACACTGTTTCAGGGCAAGAGATTGTGTTTTAGACTAAAAGGTAATGCATTATAAGAAGAATCTTTACTTTGAAACTCTGTTCTTTACCTTTTTCACACTATGAAACAGCTTTGTATTCGCCTTAAACACTGTTTCAGGGCAAGAGATTGTGTTTTAGACTAAAAGGGAATGCATTATAAGAAGAATCTTTACTTTGAAACTCTGTTCTTTACCTTTTTCACACTATGAAACAGCTTTGTATTCAACTTAAACACTGTTTCAGGGCAAGAGATTGTGTTTTAGACTAAAAGAGACTGCATTATAAGAAGAATCTTTATTTTGAAACTCTGTTCTTTACCTTCTTCACACTATGAAACAGCTTTATATTCAACTTTAAAACTGTTCCAGGGCAAGAGATTGTGTTTTAGACGAAAAGGGAATGCATTATATGAAGAATCTTTACTTTGAAACTCTGTTCTTTACCTTTTTCACACTATGAAACAGCTTTGTATTCGCCTTAAACACTGTTTCAGGGCAAGAGATTGTGTTTTAGACTAAAAGGGAATGCATTATAAGAAGAATCTTTACTTTGAAACTCTGTTCTTTACCTTTTTCACACTATGAAAGAGCTTTGTATTCACCTTAAACACTGTTTCATGGCAAGAGATTGTTTATTAGACTAAAAGGTAATGCATTATAAGAAGAATCTTTACTTTGAAACTCTGATCTTTACCTTTTTCACACTATGAAACAGCTTTGTATTCAACTTAAACACTGTTTCAGGGCAAGAGATTGTGTTTTAGACTAAAAGGTAATGCATTATAAGAAGAATCTTTACTTTGAAACTCTGTTCTTTACCTTCTTCACACTATGAAACAGCTTTGTATTCGCCTTAAACACTGTTTCAGGGCAAGAGATTGTGTTTTAGACTAAAAAAGACTGCATTTTAAGAAGAATCTTTATTTTGAAACTCTGTTCTTTACCTTTTTCACACTATGAATCAGCTTTATATTCAACTTTAACACTGTTTCAGGGCAAGAGATTGTGTTTTAGATTAAAAGGTAATGCATTATAAGAAGAATCTTTACTTTGAAACTCTGTTCTTTACCTTTTTCACACTATGAAACAGCTTTATATTCAACTTTAACACTGTTTCAGGGCAAGAGATTGTGTTTTAGACTAAAAGGTAATGCATTATATGAAGAATCTTTACTTAGAAACTCTGTTCTTTACCTTTTTCACACTATGAAATAGCTTTGTATTCAACTTAAACACTGTTTCAGAGCAAGACATCTTGTTTTTAACCAAATTGAATAACTTACAATGTGTTAAGAAAACACATATTTCAAGTGAAAAGAGTTTATACAGGGGAGAAACAAGTTGTTTTAACATGGTTCTAATGTGACCCCTGAAAGTAATTGCAACTCTGTTTTTACACCTCTAACCACAAGGAGGCAACGTTTCCACGCATTATAATTGTCTTATACATAGTTTCAGAGCAAGAAATATTGTTTTTAACCAAACTGAACAACTTAACCATTTAAAGTAATTGCAACTCTGTTTGTACATCTCTAACCATAAAGAAACAGGGCTTCTATGCATTGTAATCAGCTTATACAATGTTTCAGAGCAAGACATCTTGTTTTTAACCAAATTGAATAGCTTAAACACTGTTTCAGGGCAAGAGATTGTGTTTTAGACTAAAAGAGACTGCATTATAAGAAGAATCTTTATTTTGAAACTCTGTTCTTTACCTTTTTCACACTATGAAACAGCTTTATATTCAACTTTAACACTGTTTCAGGGCAAGAGATTGTGTTTTAGACTAAAAGGGAATGCATTATATGAAGAATCTTTACTTTGAAACTCTGTTCTTTACCTTTTTCACACTATGAAACAGCTTTGTATTCACCTTAAACACTGTTTCAGGGCAAGAGATTGTTTATTAGACTAAAAGGTAATGCATTATAAGAAGAATCTTTACTTTGAAACTCTGTTCTTTACCTTTTTCACACTATGAAACAGCTTTGTAGTCAACTTAAACACTGTTTCAGGGCAAGAGATTGTGTTTTAGACTAAAAGAGATTGCATTATAAGAAGAATCTTTATTTTGAAACTCTGTTCTTTACTTTTTTCACACTATGAAACAGCTTTATATTCAACTTAAACACTGTTTCCGGGCAAGAGATTGTGTTTTAGACTAAAAGAGACTGCATTATAAGAAGAATCTTTATTTTGAAACTCTGTTCTTTACCTTCTTCACACTATGAAACAGCTTTGTATTCGCCTTAAACACTGTTTCAGGGCAAGAGATTGTGTTTTAGACTAAAAGAGACTGCATTATGAGAAGAATCTTTATTTTGAAACTCTGTTCTTTACCTTTTTCACACTATGAAACAGCTTTATATTCAACTTTAACACTGTTTCAGGGCAAGAGATTGTGTTTTAGACTAAAAGGGAATGCATTATATGAAGAATCTTTACTTAGAAACTCTGTTCTTTACCTTTTTCACACTATGAAACAGCTTTGTATTCAACTTAAACACTGTTTCAGGGCAAGAGATTGTGTTTTAGACTAAAAGAGACTGCATTATAAGAAGAATCTTTATTTTGAAACTCTGTTCTTTACCTTTTTCAAACTATGAAACAGCTTTATATTCAACTTTAACACTGTTTCAGGGCAAGAGATTGTGTTTTAGACTAAAAGGCAATGCATTATATGAAGAATCTTTACTTTGAAACTCTGTTCTTTACCTTTTTCACACTATGAAACAGCTTTGTATTCACCTTAAACACTGTTTCAGGGCAAGAGATTGTGTTTTAGTCTAAAAGGTAATGCATTATAAGAAGAATCTTTACTTTGAAACTCTGTTTACCTTTTTCACACTATGAAACAGCTTTGTATTCAACTTAAACACTGTTTCAGGGCAAGAGATTGTGTTTTAGACTAAAAGAGACTGCATTATAAGAAGAATCTTTATTTTGAAACTCTGTTCTTTACCTTTTTCACACTATGAAACAGCTTTATATTCAACTTTAACACTGTTTCAGGGCAAGAAATTGTGTTTTAGACTAAAAGGTAATGCATTATATGAAGAATCTTTACTTAGAAACTCTGTTCTTTACCTTTTTCACACTATGAAATAGCTTTGTATTCAACTTAAACACTGTTTCAGAGCAAGACATCTTGTTTTTAACCAAATTGAATAACTTACAATGTGTTAAGAAAACACATATTTCAAGTGAAAAGAGTTTATACAGGGGAGAAACAAGTTGTTTTAACATGGTTCTAATGTGACCCCTGAAAGTAATTGCAACTCTGTTTTTACACCTCTAACCACAAGGAGGCAACGTTTCCATGCATTATAATTGTCTTATACATAGTTTCAGAGCAAGAAATATTGTTTTTAACCAAACTGAACAACTTAACCATTTAAAGTAATTGCAACTCTGTTTGTACATCTCTAACCATAAAGAAACAGGGCTTCTATGCATTGTAATCAGCTTATACACTGTTTCAGAGCAAGACATCTTGTTTTTAACCAAATTGAATAGCTTAAACACTGTTTCAGGGCAAGAGATTGTGTTTTAGACTAAAAGAGACTGCATTATAAGAAGAATCTTTATTTTGAAACTCTGTTCTTTACCTTTTTCACACTATGAAACAGCTTTATATTCAACTTTAACACTGTTTCAGGGCAAGAGATTGTGTTTTAGACTAAAAGGGAATGCATTATATGAAGAATCTTTACTTTGAAACTCTGTTCTTTACCTTTTTCACACTATGAAACAGCTTTGTATTCACCTTAAACACTGTTTCAGGGCAAGAGATTGTTATTAGACTAAAAGGTAATGCATTATAAGAAGAATCTTTACTTTGAAACTCTGTTCTTTACCTTTTTCACACTATGAAACAGCTTTGTAGTCAACTTAAACACTGTTTCAGGGCAAGAGATTGTGTTTTAGACTAAAAGAGATTGCATTATAAGAAGAATCTTTATTTTGAAACTCTGTTCTTTACTTTTTTCACACTATGAAACAGCTTTATATTCAACTTAAACACTGTTTCCGGGCAAGAGATTGTGTTTTAGACTAAAAGAGACTGCATTATAAGAAGAATCTTTATTTTGAAACTCTGTTCTTTACCTTCTTCACACTATGAAACAGCTTTGTATTCGCCTTAAACACTGTTTCAGGGCAAGAGATTGTGTTTTAGACTAAAAAAGACTGCATTTTAAGAAGAATCTTTATTTTGAAACTCTGTTCTTTACCTTTTTCACACTATGAATCAGCTTTATATTCAACTTTAACACTGTTTCAGGGCAAGAGATTGTGTTTTAGATTAAAAGGTAATGCATTATAAGAAGAATCTTTACTTTGAAACTCTGTTCTTTACCTTTTTCACACTATGAAACAGCTTTATATTCAACTTTAACACTGTTTCAGGGCAAGAGATTGTGTTTTAGACTAAAAGGTAATGCATTATATGAAGAATCTTTACTTAGAAACTCTGTTCTTTACCTTTTTCACACTATGAAATAGCTTTGTATTCAACTTAAACACTGTTTCAGAGCAAGACATCTTGTTTTTAACCAAATTGAATAACTTACAATGTGTTAAGAAAACACATATTTCAAGTGAAAAGAGTTTATACAGGGGAGAAACAAGTTGTTTTAACATGGTTCTAATGTGACCCCTGAAAGTAATTGCAACTCTGTTTTTACACCTCTAACCACAAGGAGGCAACGTTTCCACGCATTATAATTGTCTTATACATAGTTTCAGAGCAAGAAATATTGTTTTTAACCAAACTGAACAACTTAACCATTTAAAGTAATTGCAACTCTGTTTGTACATCTCTAACCATAAAGAAACAGGGCTTCTATGCATTGTAATCAGCTTATACAATGTTTCAGAGCAAGACATCTTGTTTTTAACCAAATTGAATAGCTTAAACACTGTTTCAGGGCAAGAGATTGTGTTTTAGACTAAAAGAGACTGCATTATAAGAAGAATCTTTATTTTGAAACTCTGTTCTTTACCTTTTTCACACTATGAAACAGCTTTATATTCAACTTTAACACTGTTTCAGGGCAAGAGATTGTGTTTTAGACTAAAAGGGAATGCATTATATGAAGAATCTTTACTTTGAAACTCTGTTCTTTACCTTTTTCACACTATGAAACAGCTTTGTATTCACCTTAAACACTGTTTCAGGGCAAGAGATTGTTTATTAGACTAAAAGGTAATGCATTATAAGAAGAATCTTTACTTTGAAACTCTGTTCTTTACCTTTTTCACACTATGAAACAGCTTTGTAGTCAACTTAAACACTGTTTCAGGGCAAGAGATTGTGTTTTAGACTAAAAGAGATTGCATTATAAGAAGAATCTTTATTTTGAAACTCTGTTCTTTACTTTTTTCACACTATGAAACAGCTTTATATTCAACTTAAACACTGTTTCCGGGCAAGAGATTGTGTTTTAGACTAAAAGAGACTGCATTATAAGAAGAATCTTTATTTTGAAACTCTGTTCTTTACCTTCTTCACACTATGAAACAGCTTTGTATTCGCCTTAAACACTGTTTCAGGGCAAGAGATTGTGTTTTAGACTAAAAGAGACTGCATTATGAGAAGAATCTTTATTTTGAAACTCTGTTCTTTACCTTTTTCACACTATGAAACAGCTTTATATTCAACTTTAACACTGTTTCAGGGCAAGAGATTGTGTTTTAGACTAAAAGGGAATGCATTATATGAAGAATCTTTACTTAGAAACTCTGTTCTTTACCTTTTTCACACTATGAAACAGCTTTGTATTCAACTTAAACACTGTTTCAGGGCAAGAGATTGTGTTTTAGACTAAAAGAGACTGCATTATAAGAAGAATCTTTATTTTGAAACTCTGTTCTTTACCTTTTTCAAACTATGAAACAGCTTTATATTCAACTTTAACACTGTTTCAGGGCAAGAGATTGTGTTTTAGACTAAAAGGCAATGCATTATATGAAGAATCTTTACTTTGAAACTCTGTTCTTTACCTTTTTCACACTATGAAACAGCTTTGTATTCACCTTAAACACTGTTTCAGGGCAAGAGATTGTGTTTTAGTCTAAAAGGTAATGCATTATAAGAAGAATCTTTACTTTGAAACTCTGTTTACCTTTTTCACACTATGAAACAGCTTTGTATTCAACTTAAACACTGTTTCAGGGCAAGAGATTGTGTTTTAGACTAAAAGAGACTGCATTATAAGAAGAATCTTTATTTTGAAACTCTGTTCTTTACCTTTTTCACACTATGAAACAGCTTTATATTCAACTTTAACACTGTTTCAGGGCAAGAAATTGTGTTTTAGACTAAAAGGTAATGCATTATATGAAGAATCTTTACTTAGAAACTCTGTTCTTTACCTTTTTCACACTATGAAATAGCTTTGTATTCAACTTAAACACTGTTTCAGAGCAAGACATCTTGTTTTTAACCAAATTGAATAACTTACAATGTGTTAAGAAAACACATATTTCAAGTGAAAAGAGTTTATACAGGGGAGAAACAAGTTGTTTTAACATGGTTCTAATGTGACCCCTGAAAGTAATTGCAACTCTGTTTTTACACCTCTAACCACAAGGAGGCAACGTTTCCATGCATTATAATTGTCTTATACATAGTTTCAGAGCAAGAAATATTGTTTTTAACCAAACTGAACAACTTAACCATTTAAAGTAATTGCAACTCTGTTTGTACATCTCTAACCATAAAGAAACAGGGCTTCTATGCATTGTAATCAGCTTATACACTGTTTCAGAGCAAGACATCTTGTTTTTAACCAAATTGAATAGCTTAAACACTGTTTCAGGGCAAGAGATTGTGTTTTAGACTAAAAGAGACTGCATTATAAGAAGAATCTTTATTTTGAAACTCTGTTCTTTACCTTTTTCACACTATGAAACAGCTTTATATTCAACTTTAACACTGTTTCAGGGCAAGAGATTGTGTTTTAGACTAAAAGGGAATGCATTATATGAAGAATCTTTACTTTGAAACTCTGTTCTTTACCTTTTTCACACTATGAAACAGCTTTGTATTCACCTTAAACACTGTTTCAGGGCAAGAGATTGTTATTAGACTAAAAGGTAATGCATTATAAGAAGAATCTTTACTTTGAAACTCTGTTCTTTACCTTTTTCACACTATGAAACAGCTTTGTAGTCAACTTAAACACTGTTTCAGGGCAAGAGATTGTGTTTTAGACTAAAAGAGATTGCATTATAAGAAGAATCTTTATTTTGAAACTCTGTTCTTTACTTTTTTCACACTATGAAACAGCTTTATATTCAACTTAAACACTGTTTCCGGGCAAGAGATTGTGTTTTAGACTAAAAGAGACTGCATTATAAGAAGAATCTTTATTTTGAAACTCTGTTCTTTACCTTCTTCACACTATGAAACAGCTTTGTATTCGCCTTAAACACTGTTTCAGGGCAAGAGATTGTGTTTTAGACTAAAAAAGACTGCATTTTAAGAAGAATCTTTATTTTGAAACTCTGTTCTTTACCTTTTTCACACTATGAAAGAGCTTTGTATTCAACTTAAACACTGTTTCAGGGCAAGAGATTGTGTTTTAGACTAAAAGGTAATGCATTATAAGAAGAATCTTTACTTTGAAACTTTGTTCTTTACCTTTTCACACTATGAAACACATTTATATTCAACTTAAACACTGTTTCAGGGCAAGAGATTGTGTTTTAGACTAAAAGGTAATGCATTATAAGAAGAATCTTTACTTTGAAACTCTGTTCTTTACCTTCTTCACACTATGAAACAGCTTTGTATTCACTTAAACAATGTATCAAGGCAAGAGATTGTGTTTTAGACTAAAAGAGACTGCATTATAAGAAGAGTCTTTACTTTGAAACTCTGTTCTTTACCTTTTTCACACTATGAAACAGCTTTGTATTCAACTTAAACACTGTTTCAGGGCAAGAGATTGTGTTTTAGACTAAAAGGTAATGCATTATAAGAAGAATCTTTACTTTGAAACTCTGTTCTTTACCTTCTTCACACTATGAAACAGCTTTGTATTCAACTTAGACACTGTTTCAGGGCAAGAGATTGTGTTTTAGACTAAAAGGTAATGCATTATAAGAAGAATCTTTACTTTGAAACTCTGTTCTTTACCTTTTTCACACTATGAAACAGCTTTGTATTCACCTTAAACACTGTTTCAGGGCAAGAGATTGTTTATTAGACTAAAAGGTAATGCATTATAAGAAGAATCTTTACTTTGAAACTCTGTTCTTTACCTTTTTCACACTATGAAACAGCTTTGTATTCAACTTAAACACTGTTTCAGGGCAAGAGATTGTGTTTTAGACTAAAAGAGACTGCATTATAAGAAGAATCTTTATTTTGAAACTCTGTTCTTTACCTTTTTCACACTATGAAACAGCTTTATATTCAACTTTAACACTGTTTCAGGGCAAGAGATTGTGTTTTAGACTAAAAGGGAATGCATTATATGAAGAATCTTTACTTTGAAACTCTGTTCTTTACCTTTTTCACACTATGAAACTACTTTGTATTCACGTTAAACACTGTTTCAGGGCAAGAGATTGTTTATTAGACTAAAAGGTAATGCATTATAAGAAGAATCTTTACTTTGAAACTCTGTTCTTTACCTTTTTCACACTATGAAACAGCTTTGTATTCAACTTAAGCACTGTTTCAGGGCAAGAGATTGTGTTTTAGACTAAAAGAGACTGCATTATAAGAAGAATCTTTATTTTGAAACTCTGTTCTTTACCTTTTTCACACTATGAAACAGCTTTATATTCAACTTTAACACTGTTTCAGGGCAAGAGATTGTGTTTTAGACTAAAAGGTAATGCATTATAAGAAGAATCTTTACTTTGAAACTCTGTTCTTTACCTTCTTCACACTATGAAACAGCTTTGTATTCGCCTTAAACACTGTTTCAGGGCAAGAGATTGTGTTTTAGATTAAAAGGTAATGCATTATAAGAAGAATCTTTACTTTGAAACTCTGTTCTTTACCGTCTTCACACTATGAAACAGCTTTGTATTCAACTTAAACACTGTTTCAGGGCAAGAGATTGTGTTTTAGACTAAAAGAGACTGCATTATAAGAAGAATCTTTATTTTGAAACTCTGTTCTTTACCTTTTTCACACTATGAAACAGCTTTATATTCAACTTTAACACTGTTTCAGGGCAAGAGATTGTGTTTTAGACTAAAAGGGAATGCATTATATGAAGAATCTTTACTTTGAAACTCTGTTCTTTACCTTTTTCACACTATGAAACAGCTTTGTATTCGCCTTAAACACTGTTTCAGGGCAAGAGATTGTGTTTTAGACTAAAAGGGAATGCATTATAAGAAGAATCTTTACTTTGAAACTCTGTTCTTTACCTTTTTCACACTATGAAAGAGCTTTGTATTCACCTTAAACACTGTTTCATGGCAAGAGATTGTTTATTAGACTAAAAGGTAATGCATTATAAGAAGAATCTTTACTTTGAAACTCTGATCTTTACCTTTTTCACACTATGAAACAGCTTTGTATTCAACTTAAACACTGTTTCAGGGCAAGAGATTGTGTTTTAGACTAAAAGGTAATGCATTATAAGAAGAATCTTTACTTTGAAACTCTGTTCTTTACCTTCTTCACACTATGAAACAGCTTTGTATTCGCCTTAAACACTGTTTCAGGGCAAGAGATTGTGTTTTAGACTAAAAAAGACTGCATTTTAAGAAGAATCTTTATTTTGAAACTCTGTTCTTTACCTATTTCACACTATGAAACAGCTTTATATTCAACTTTAACACTGTTTCAGGGCAAGAGATTGTGTTTTAGACTAAAAGGGAATGCATTATATGAAGAATCTTTACTTAGAAACTCTGTTCTTTACCTTTTTCACACTATGAAATAGCTTTGTATTCAACTTAAACACTGTTTCAGAGCAAGACATCTTGTTTTTAACCAAATTCAATAACTTACAATGTGTTAAGAAAACACATATTTCAAGTGAAAAGAGTTTATACAGGGGATAAACAAGTTGTTTTAACATGGTTCTAATGTGACCCCTGAAAGTAATTGCAACTCTGTTTTTACACCTCTAACCACAAGGAGGCAACGTTTCCACGCATTATAATTGTCTTATACATAGTTTCAGAGCAAGAAATATTGTTTTTAACCAAACTGAACAACTTAACCATTTAAAGTAATTGCAACTCTGTTTGTACATCTCTAACCATAAAGAAACAGGGCTTCTATGCATTGTAATCAGCTTATACACTGTTTCAGAGCAAGACATCTTGTTTTTAACCAAATTGAATAGCTTAAACACTGTTTCAGGGCAAGAGATTGTGTTTTAGACTAAAAGGTAATGCATTATAAGAAGATTCTTTACTTTGAAACTTTGTTCTTTACCTTTTTCACACTATGAAACAGCTTTGTATTCACTTAAACAATGTATCAAGGCAAGAGATTGTGTTTTAGACTAAAAGAGACTGCATTATAAGAAGAGTCTTTACTTTGAAACTCTGTTCTTTACCTTTTTCACACTATGAAACAGCTTTGTATTCAACTTAACCACTGTTTCAGGGCAAGAGATTGTGTTTTAGGCTAAAAGGTAATGCATTATAAGAAGAATCTTTACTTTGAAACTCTGTTCTTTACCTTCTTCACACTATGAAACAGCTTTGTATTCAACTTAAACACTGTTTCAGGGCAAGAGATTGTGTTTTAGACTAAAAGGTAATGCATTATAAGAAGAATCTTTACTTTGAAACTCTGTTCTTTACCTTTTTCACACTATGAAACAGCTTTGTATTCGCCTTAAACACTGTTTCAGGGCAAGAGATTGTGTTTTAGACTAAAAGGGAATGCATTATAAGAAGAATCTTTACTTTGAAACTCTGTTCTTTACCTTTTTCACACTATGAAACAGCTTTGTATTCAACTTAAACACTGTTTCAGGGCAAGAGATTGTGTTTTAGACTAAAAGAGACTGCATTATAAGAAGAATCTTTATTTTGAAACTCTGTTCTTTACCTTCTTCACACTATGAAACAGCTTTATATTCAACTTTAAAACTGTTCCAGGGCAAGAGATTGTGTTTTAGACGAAAAGGGAATGCATTATATGAAGAATCTTTACTTTGAAACTCTGTTCTTTACCTTTTTCACACTATGAAACAGCTTTGTATTCGCCTTAAACACTGTTTCAGGGCAAGAGATTGTGTTTTAGACTAAAAGGGAATGCATTATAAGAAGAATCTTTACTTTGAAACTCTGTTCTTTACCTTTTTCACACTATGAAAGAGCTTTGTATTCACCTTAAACACTGTTTCATGGCAAGAGATTGTTTATTAGACTAAAAGGTAATGCATTATAAGAAGAATCTTTACTTTGAAACTCTGATCTTTACCTTTTTCACACTATGAAACAGCTTTGTATTCAACTTAAACACTGTTTCAGGGCAAGAGATTGTGTTTTAGACTAAAAGGTAATGCATTATAAGAAGAATCTTTACTTTGAAACTCTGTTCTTTACCTTCTTCACACTATGAAACAGCTTTGTATTCGCCTTAAACACTGTTTCAGGGCAAGAGATTGTGTTTTAGACTAAAAAAGACTGCATTTTAAGAAGAATCTTTATTTTGAAACTCTGTTCTTTACCTTTTTCACACTATGAATCAGCTTTATATTCAACTTTAACACTGTTTCAGGGCAAGAGATTGTGTTTTAGATTAAAAGGTAATGCATTATAAGAAGAATCTTTACTTTGAAACTCTGTTCTTTACCTTTTTCACACTATGAAACAGCTTTATATTCAACTTTAACACTGTTTCAGGGCAAGAGATTGTGTTTTAGACTAAAAGGTAATGCATTATATGAAGAATCTTTACTTAGAAACTCTGTTCTTTACCTTTTTCACACTATGAAATAGCTTTGTATTCAACTTAAACACTGTTTCAGAGCAAGACATCTTGTTTTTAACCAAATTGAATAACTTACAATGTGTTAAGAAAACACATATTTCAAGTGAAAAGAGTTTATACAGGGGAGAAACAAGTTGTTTTAACATGGTTCTAATGTGACCCCTGAAAGTAATTGCAACTCTGTTTTTACACCTCTAACCACAAGGAGGCAACGTTTCCACGCATTATAATTGTCTTATACATAGTTTCAGAGCAAGAAATATTGTTTTTAACCAAACTGAACAACTTAACCATTTAAAGTAATTGCAACTCTGTTTGTACATCTCTAACCATAAAGAAACAGGGCTTCTATGCATTGTAATCAGCTTATACAATGTTTCAGAGCAAGACATCTTGTTTTTAACCAAATTGAATAGCTTAAACACTGTTTCAGGGCAAGAGATTGTGTTTTAGACTAAAAGAGACTGCATTATAAGAAGAATCTTTATTTTGAAACTCTGTTCTTTACCTTTTTCACACTATGAAACAGCTTTATATTCAACTTTAACACTGTTTCAGGGCAAGAGATTGTGTTTTAGACTAAAAGGGAATGCATTATATGAAGAATCTTTACTTTGAAACTCTGTTCTTTACCTTTTTCACACTATGAAACAGCTTTGTATTCACCTTAAACACTGTTTCAGGGCAAGAGATTGTTTATTAGACTAAAAGGTAATGCATTATAAGAAGAATCTTTACTTTGAAACTCTGTTCTTTACCTTTTTCACACTATGAAACAGCTTTGTAGTCAACTTAAACACTGTTTCAGGGCAAGAGATTGTGTTTTAGACTAAAAGAGATTGCATTATAAGAAGAATCTTTATTTTGAAACTCTGTTCTTTACTTTTTTCACACTATGAAACAGCTTTATATTCAACTTAAACACTGTTTCCGGGCAAGAGATTGTGTTTTAGACTAAAAGAGACTGCATTATAAGAAGAATCTTTATTTTGAAACTCTGTTCTTTACCTTCTTCACACTATGAAACAGCTTTGTATTCGCCTTAAACACTGTTTCAGGGCAAGAGATTGTGTTTTAGACTAAAAGAGACTGCATTATGAGAAGAATCTTTATTTTGAAACTCTGTTCTTTACCTTTTTCACACTATGAAACAGCTTTATATTCAACTTTAACACTGTTTCAGGGCAAGAGATTGTGTTTTAGACTAAAAGGGAATGCATTATATGAAGAATCTTTACTTAGAAACTCTGTTCTTTACCTTTTTCACACTATGAAACAGCTTTGTATTCAACTTAAACACTGTTTCAGGGCAAGAGATTGTGTTTTAGACTAAAAGAGACTGCATTATAAGAAGAATCTTTATTTTGAAACTCTGTTCTTTACCTTTTTCACACTATGAAACAGCTTTATATTCAACTTTAACACTGTTTCAGGGCAAGAGATTGTGTTTTAGACTAAAAGGCAATGCATTATATGAAGAATCTTTACTTTGAAACTCTGTTCTTTACCTTTTTCACACTATGAAACAGCTTTGTATTCACCTTAAACACTGTTTCAGGGCAAGAGATTGTGTTTTAGTCTAAAAGGTAATGCATTATAAGAAGAATCTTTACTTTGAAACTCTGTTTACCTTTTTCACACTATGAAACAGCTTTGTATTCAACTTAAACACTGTTTCAGGGCAAGAGATTGTGTTTTAGACTAAAAGAGACTGCATTATAAGAAGAATCTTTATTTTGAAACTCTGTTCTTTACCTTTTTCACACTATGAAACAGCTTTATATTCAACTTTAACACTGTTTCAGGGCAAGAAATTGTGTTTTAGACTAAAAGGTAATGCATTATATGAAGAATCTTTACTTAGAAACTCTGTTCTTTACCTTTTTCACACTATGAAATAGCTTTGTATTCAACTTAAACACTGTTTCAGAGCAAGACATCTTGTTTTTAACCAAATTGAATAACTTACAATGTGTTAAGAAAACACATATTTCAAGTGAAAAGAGTTTATACAGGGGAGAAACAAGTTGTTTTAACATGGTTCTAATGTGACCCCTGAAAGTAATTGCAACTCTGTTTTTACACCTCTAACCACAAGGAGGCAACGTTTCCATGCATTATAATTGTCTTATACATAGTTTCAGAGCAAGAAATATTGTTTTTAACCAAACTGAACAACTTAACCATTTAAAGTAATTGCAACTCTGTTTGTACATCTCTAACCATAAAGAAACAGGGCTTCTATGCATTGTAATCAGCTTATACACTGTTTCAGAGCAAGACATCTTGTTTTTAACCAAATTGAATAGCTTAAACACTGTTTCAGGGCAAGAGATTGTGTTTTAGACTAAAAGAGACTGCATTATAAGAAGAATCTTTATTTTGAAACTCTGTTCTTTACCTTTTTCACACTATGAAACAGCTTTGTATTCACCTTAAACACTGTTTCAGGGCAAGAGATTGTTTATTAGACTAAAAGGTAATGCATTATAAGAAGAATCTTTACTTTGAAACTCTGTTCTTTACCTTTTTCACACTATGAAACAGCTTTATATTCAACTTTAACACTGTTTCAGGGCAAGAGATTGTGTTTTAGACTAAAAGGGAATGCATTATATGAAGAATCTTTACTTAGAAACTCTGTTCTTTACCTTTTTCACACTATGAAACAGCTTTGTATTCAACTTAAACACTGTTTCAGGGCAAGAGATTGTGTTTTAGACTAAAAGAGACTGCATTATAAGAAGAATCTTTATTTTGAAACTCTGTTCTTTACCTTTTTCACACTATGAAACAGCTTTATATTCAACTTTAACACTGTTTCAGGGCAAGAGATTGTGTTTTAGACTAAAAGGCAATGCATTATATGAAGAATCTTTACTTTGAAACTCTGTTCTTTACCTTTTTCACACTATGAAACAGCTTTGTATTCACCTTAAACACTGTTTCAGGGCAAGAGATTGTGTTTTAGTCTAAAAGGTAATGCATTATAAGAAGAATCTTTACTTTGAAACTCTGTTTACCTTTTTCACACTATGAAACAGCTTTGTATTCAACTTAAACACTGTTTCAGGGCAAGAGATTGTGTTTTAGACTAAAAGAGACTGCATTATAAGAAGAATCTTTATTTTGAAACTCTGTTCTTTACCTTTTTCACACTATGAAACAGCTTTATATTCAACTTTAACACTGTTTCAGGGCAAGAGATTGTGTTTTAGACTAAAAGGTAATGCATTATAAGAAGAATCTTTACTTTGAAACTCTGTTCTTTACCTTCTTCACACTATGAAACAGCTTTGTATTCGCCTTAAACACTGTTTCAGGGCAAGAGATTGTGTTTTAGATTAAAAGGGAATGCATTATATGAAGAATCTTTACTTAGAAACTCTGTTCTTTACCTTTTTCACACTATGAAATAGCTTTGTATTCAACTTAAACACTGTTTCAGAGCAAGACATCTTGTTTTTAACCAAATTGAATAACTTACAATGTGTTAAGAAAACACATATTTCAAGTGAAAAGAGTTTATACAGGGGAGAAACAAGTTGGTTTAACATGGTTCTAATGTGACCCCTGAAAGTAATTGCAACTCTGTTTTTACACCTCTAACCACAAGGAGGCAACGTTTCCACGCATTATAATTGTCTTATACATAGTTTCAGAGCAAGAAATATTGTTTTTAACCAAACTGAACAACTTAACCATTTAAAGTAATTGCAACTCTGTTTGTACATCTCTAACCATAAAGAAACAGGGCTTCTATGCATTGTAATCAGCTTATACACTGTTTCAGAGCAAGACATCTTGTTTTTAACCAAATTGAATAGCTTAAACACTGTTTCAGGGCAAGAGATTGTGTTTTAGACTAAAAGGTAATGCATTATAAGAAGAATCTTTACTTTGAAACTCTGTTCTTTACCTTCTTCACACTATGAAACAGCTTTGTATTCACTTAAACAATGTATCAAGGCAAGAGATTGTGTTTTAGACTAAAAGAGACTGCATTATAAGAAGAGTCTTTACTTTGAAACTCTGTTCTTTACCTTTTTCACACTATGAAACAGCTTTGTATTCAACTTAAACACTGTTTCAGGGCAAGAGATTGTGTTTTAGACTAAAAGGTAATGCATTATAAGAAGAATCTTTACTTTGAAACTCTGTTTACCTTTTTCACACTATGAAACAGCTTTGTATTCAACTTAAACACTGTTTCAGGGCAAGAGATTGTGTTTTAGACTAAAAGAGACTGCATTATAAGAAGAATCTTTATTTTGAAACTCTGTTCTTTACCTTTTTCACACTATGAAACAGCTTTATATTCAACTTTAACACTGTTTCAGGGCAAGAGATTGTGTTTTAGACTAAAAGGGAATGCATTATATGAAGAATCTTTACTTTGAAACTCTGTTCTTTACCTTTTTCACACTATGAAACAGCTTTGTATTCACCTTAAACACTCTTTCAGGGCAAGAGATTGTGTTTTAGATTAAAAGGTAATGCATTATAAGAAGAATCTTTACTTTGAAACTCTGTTCTTTACCTTTTTCACACTATGAAACAGCTTTATATTCAACTTTAACACTGTTTCAGGGCAAGAGATTGTGTTTTAGACTAAAAGGGAATGCATTATATGAAGAATCTTTACTTAGAAACTGTTCTTTACCTTTTTCACACTATGAAACAGCTTTGTATTCAACTTAAACACTGTTTCAGGGCAAGAGATTGTGTTTTAGACTAAAAGAGACTGCATTATAAGAAGAATCTTTATTTTGAAACTCTGTTCTTTACCTTTTTCACACTATGAAACAGCTTTATATTCAACTTTAACACTGTTTCAGGGCAAGAGATTGTGTTTTAGACTAAAAGGCAATGCATTATATGAAGAATCTTTACTTTGAAACTCTGTTCTTTACCTTTTTCACACTATGAAACAGCTTTGTATTCACCTTAAACACTGTTTCAGGGCAAGAGATTGTGTTTTAGTCTAAAAGGTAATGCATTATAAGAAGAATCTTTACTTTGAAACTCTGTTTACCTTTTTCACACTATGAAACAGCTTTGTATTCAACTTAAACACTGTTTCAGGGCAAGAGATTGTGTTTTAGACTAAAAGAGACTGCATTATAAGAAGAATCTTTATTTTGAAACTCTGTTCTTTACCTTTTTCACACTATGAAACAGCTTTATATTCAACTTTAACACTGTTTCAGGGCAAGAAATTGTGTTTTAGACTAAAAGGTAATGCATTATATGAAGAATCTTTACTTAGAAACTCTGTTCTTTACCTTTTTCACACTATGAAATAGCTTTGTATTCAACTTAAACACTGTTTCAGAGCAAGACATCTTGTTTTTAACCAAATTGAATAACTTACAATGTGTTAAGAAAACACATATTTCAAGTGAAAAGAGTTTATACAGGGGAGAAACAAGTTGTTTTAACATGGTTCTAATGTGACCCCTGAAAGTAATTGCAACTCTGTTTTTACACCTCTAACCACAAGGAGGCAACGTTTCCACGCATTATAATTGTCTTATACATAGTTTCAGAGCAAGAAATATTGTTTTTAACCAAACTGAACAACTTAACCATTTAAAGTAATTGCAACTCTGTTTGTACATCTCTAACCATAAAGAAACAGGGCTTCTATGCATTGTAATCAGCTTATACACTGTTTCAGAGCAAGACATCTTGTTTTTAACCAAATTGAATAGCTTAAACACTGTTTCAGGGCAAGAGATTGTGTTTTAGACTAAAAGGTAATGCATTATAAGAAGAATCTTTACTTTGAAACTCTGTTCTTTACCTTCTTCACACTATGAAACAGCTTTGTATTCACTTAAACAATGTATCAAGGCAAGAGATTGTGTTTTAGACTAAAAGAGACTGCATTATAAGAAGAGTCTTTACTTTGAAACTCTGTTCTTTACCTTTTTCACACTATGAAACAGCTTTGTATTCAACTTAAACACTGTTTCAGGGCAAGAGATTGTGTTTTAGACTAAAAGGTAATGCATTATAAGAAGAATCTTTACTTTGAAACTCTGTTTACCTTTTTCACACTATGAAACAGCTTTGTATTCAACTTAAACACTGTTTCAGGGCAAGAGATTGTGTTTTAGACTAAAAGAGACTGCATTATAAGAAGAATCTTTATTTTGAAACTCTGTTCTTTACCTTTTTCACACTATGAAACAGCTTTATATTCAACTTTAACACTGTTTCAGGGCAAGAGATTGTGTTTTAGACTAAAAGGGAATGCATTATATGAAGAATCTTTACTTTGAAACTCTGTTCTTTACCTTTTTCACACTATGAAACAGCTTTGTATTCACCTTAAACACTCTTTCAGGGCAAGAGATTGTGTTTTAGATTAAAAGGTAATGCATTATAAGAAGAATCTTTACTTTGAAACTCTGTTCTTTACCTTTTTCACACTATGAAACAGCTTTATATTCAACTTTAACACTGTTTCAGGGCAAGAGATTGTGTTTTAGACTAAAAGGGAATGCATTATATGAAGAATCTTTACTTAGAAACTGTTCTTTACCTTTTTCACACTATGAAACAGCTTTATATTCAACTTTAACACTGTTTCAGGGCAAGAGATTGTGTTTTAGACTAAAAGGCAATGCATTATATGAAGAATCTTTACTTTGAAACTCTGTTCTTTACCTTTTTCACACTATGAAACAGCTTTGTATTCACCTTAAACACTGTTTCAGGGCAAGAGATTGTGTTTTAGTCTAAAAGGTAATGCATTATAAGAAGAATCTTTACTTTGAAACTCTGTTTACCTTTTTCACACTATGAAACAGCTTTGTATTCAACTTAAACACTGTTTCAGGGCAAGAGATTGTGTTTTAGACTAAAAGAGACTGCATTATAAGAAGAATCTTTATTTTGAAACTCTGTTCTTTACCTTTTTCACACTATGAAACAGCTTTATATTCAACTTTAACACTGTTTCAGGGCAAGAGATTGTGTTTTAGACTAAAAGGTAATGCATTATAAGAAGAATCTTTACTTTGAAACTCTGTTCTTTACCTTCTTCACACTATGAAACAGCTTTGTATTCGCCTTAAACACTGTTTCAGGGCAAGAGATTGTGTTTTAGATTAAAAGGGAATGCATTATATGAAGAATCTTTACTTAGAAACTCTGTTCTTTACCTTTTTCACACTATGAAATAGCTTTGTATTCAACTTAAACACTGTTTCAGAGCAAGACATCTTGTTTTTAACCAAATTGAATAACTTACAATGTGTTAAGAAAACACATATTTCAAGTGAAAAGAGTTTATACAGGGGAGAAACAAGTTGGTTTAACATGGTTCTAATGTGACCCCTGAAAGTAATTGCAACTCTGTTTTTACACCTCTAACCACAAGGAGGCAACGTTTCCACGCATTATAATTGTCTTATACATAGTTTCAGAGCAAGAAATATTGTTTTTAACCAAACTGAACAACTTAACCATTTAAAGTAATTGCAACTCTGTTTGTACATCTCTAACCATAAAGAAACAGGGCTTCTATGCATTGTAATCAGCTTATACACTGTTTCAGAGCAAGACATCTTGTTTTTAACCAAATTGAATAGCTTAAACACTGTTTCAGGGCAAGAGATTGTGTTTTAGACTAAAAGGTAATGCATTATAAGAAGAATCTTTACTTTGAAACTCTGTTCTTTACCTTCTTCACACTATGAAACAGCTTTGTATTCACTTAAACAATGTATCAAGGCAAGAGATTGTGTTTTAGACTAAAAGAGACTGCATTATAAGAAGAGTCTTTACTTTGAAACTCTGTTCTTTACCTTTTTCACACTATGAAACAGCTTTGTATTCAACTTAAACACTGTTTCAGGGCAAGAGATTGTGTTTTAGACTAAAAGGTAATGCATTATAAGAAGAATCTTTACTTTGAAACTCTGTTTACCTTTTTCACACTATGAAACAGCTTTGTATTCAACTTAAACACTGTTTCAGGGCAAGAGATTGTGTTTTAGACTAAAAGAGACTGCATTATAAGAAGAATCTTTATTTTGAAACTCTGTTCTTTACCTTTTTCACACTATGAAACAGCTTTATATTCAACTTTAACACTGTTTCAGGGCAAGAGATTGTGTTTTAGACTAAAAGGGAATGCATTATATGAAGAATCTTTACTTTGAAACTCTGTTCTTTACCTTTTTCACACTATGAAACAGCTTTGTATTCACCTTAAACACTCTTTCAGGGCAAGAGATTGTGTTTTAGATTAAAAGGTAATGCATTATAAGAAGAATCTTTACTTTGAAACTCTGTTCTTTACCTTTTTCACACTATGAAACAGCTTTATATTCAACTTTAACACTGTTTCAGGGCAAGAGATTGTGTTTTAGACTAAAAGGGAATGCATTATATGAAGAATCTTTACTTAGAAACTCTGTTCTTTACCTTTTTTACACTATGAAATAGCTTTGTATTCAACTTAAACACTGTTTCAGAGCAAGACATCTTGTTTTTAACCAAATTGAATAACTTACAATGTGTTAAGAAAACACATATTTCAAGTGAAAAGAGTTTATACAGGGGAGAAACAAGTTGGTTTAACATGGTTCTAATGTGACCCCTGAAAGTAATTGCAACTCTGTTTTTACACCTCTAACCACAAGGAGGCAACGTTTCCACGCATTATAATTGTCTTATACATAGTTTCAGAGCAAGAAATATTGTTTTTAACCAAACTGAACAACTTAACCATTTAAAGTAATTGCAACTCTGTTTATACATCTCTAACCATAAAGAAACAGGGCTTCTATGCATTGTAATCAGCTTATACACTGTTTCAGAGCAAGACATCTTGTTTTTAACCAAATTGAATAGCTTAAACACTGTTTCAGGGCAAGAGATTGTGTTTTAGACTAAAAGGTAATGCATTATAAGAAGAATCTTTACTTTGAAACTCTGTTCTTTACCTTCTTCACACTATGAAACAGCTTTGTATTCACTTAAACAATGTATCAAGGCAAGAGATTGTGTTTTAGACTAAAAGGTAATGCATTATAAGAAGAATCTTTACTTTGAAACTCTGTTCTTTACCTTCTTCACACTATGAAACAGCTTTGTATTCGCCTTAAACACTGTTTCAGGGCAAGAGATTGTGTTTTAGATTAAAAGGGAATGCATTATATGAAGAATCTTTACTTAGAAACTCTGTTCTTTACCTTTTTCACACTATGAAATAGCTTTGTATTCAACTTAAACACTGTTTCAGAGCAAGACATCTTGTTTTTAACCAAATTGAATAACTTACAATGTGTTAAGAAAACACATATTTCAAGTGAAAAGAGTTTATACAGGGGAGAAACAAGTTGGTTTAACATGGTTCTAATGTGACCCCTGAAAGTAATTGCAACTCTGTTTTTACACCTCTAACCACAAGGAGGCAACGTTTCCACGCATTATAATTGTCTTATACATAGTTTCAGAGCAAGAAATATTGTTTTTAACCAAACTGAACAACTTAACCATTTAAAGTAATTGCAACTCTGTTTGTACATCTCTAACCATAAAGAAACAGGGCTTCTATGCATTGTAATCAGCTTATACACTGTTTCAGAGCAAGACATCTTGTTTTTAACCAAATTGAATAGCTTAAACACTGTTTCAGGGCAAGAGATTGTGTTTTAGACTAAAAGGTAATGCATTATAAGAAGAATCTTTACTTTGAAACTCTGTTCTTTACCTTCTTCACACTATGAAACAGCTTTGTATTCACTTAAACAATGTATCAAGGCAAGAGATTGTGTTTTAGACTAAAAGAGACTGCATTATAAGAAGAGTCTTTACTTTGAAACTCTGTTCTTTACCTTTTTCACACTATGAAACAGCTTTGTATTCAACTTAAACACTGTTTCAGGGCAAGAGATTGTGTTTTAGACTAAAAGGTAATGCATTATAAGAAGAATCTTTACTTTGAAACTCTGTTTACCTTTTTCACACTATGAAACAGCTTTGTATTCAACTTAAACACTGTTTCAGGGCAAGAGATTGTGTTTTAGACTAAAAGAGACTGCATTATAAGAAGAATCTTTATTTTGAAACTCTGTTCTTTACCTTTTTCACACTATGAAACAGCTTTATATTCAACTTTAACACTGTTTCAGGGCAAGAGATTGTGTTTTAGACTAAAAGGGAATGCATTATATGAAGAATCTTTACTTTGAAACTCTGTTCTTTACCTTTTTCACACTATGAAACAGCTTTGTATTCACCTTAAACACTCTTTCAGGGCAAGAGATTGTGTTTTAGATTAAAAGGTAATGCATTATAAGAAGAATCTTTACTTTGAAACTCTGTTCTTTACCTTTTTCACACTATGAAACAGCTTTATATTCAACTTTAACACTGTTTCAGGGCAAGAGATTGTGTTTTAGACTAAAAGGGAATGCATTATATGAAGAATCTTTACTTAGAAACTCTGTTCTTTACCTTTTTCACACTATGAAATAGCTTTGTATTCAACTTAAACACTGTTTCAGAGCAAGACATCTTGTTTTTAACCAAATTGAATAACTTACAATGTGTTAAGAAAACACATATTTCAAGTGAAAAGAGTTTATACAGGGGAGAAACAAGTTGGTTTAACATGGTTCTAATGTGACCCCTGAAAGTAATTGCAACTCTGTTTTTACACCTCTAACCACAAGGAGGCAACGTTTCCACGCATTATAATTGTCTTATACATAGTTTCAGAGCAAGAAATATTGTTTTTAACCAAACTGAACAACTTAACCATTTAAAGTAATTGCAACTCTGTTTGTACATCTCTAACCATAAAGAAACAGGGCTTCTATGCATTGTAATCAGCTTATACACTGTTTCAGAGCAAGACATCTTGTTTTTAACCAAATTGAATAGTTTAAACACTGTTTCAGGGCAAGAGATTGTGTTTTAGACTAAAAGGTAATGCATTATAAGAAGAATCTTTACTTTGAAACTCTGTTCTTTACCTTCTTCACACTATGAAACAGCTTTGTATTCACTTAAACAATGTATCAAGGCAAGAGATTGTGTTTTAGACTAAAAGAGACTGCATTATAAGAAGAGTCTTTACTTTGAAACTCTGTTCTTTACCTTTTTCACACTATGAAACAGCTTTGTATTCAACTTAAACACTGTTTCAGGGCAAGAGATTGTGTTTTAGACTAAAAGGTAATGCATTATAAGAAGAATCTTTACTTTGAAACTCTGTTTACCTTTTTCACACTATGAAACAGCTTTGTATTCAACTTAAACACTGTTTCAGGGCAAGAGATTGTGTTTTAGACTAAAAGAGACTGCATTATAAGAAGAATCTTTATTTTGAAACTCTGTTCTTTACCTTTTTCACACTATGAAACAGCTTTATATTCAACTTTAACACTGTTTCAGGGCAAGAGATTGTGTTTTAGACTAAAAGGGAATGCATTATATGAAGAATCTTTACTTTGAAACTCTGTTCTTTACCTTTTTCACACTATGAAACAGCTTTGTATTCAACTTAAGCCCTGTTTCAGGGCAAGAGATTGTGTTTTAGATTAAAAGGTAATGCATTATAAGAAGAATCTTTACTTTGAAACTCTGTTCTTTACCTTTTTCACACTATGAAACAGCTTTATATTCAACTTTAACACTGTTTCAGGGCAAGAGATTGTGTTTTAGACTAAAAGGTAATGCATTATAAGAAGAATCTTTACTTTGAAACTCTGTTCTTTACCTTCTTCACACTATGAAACAGCTTTGTATTCGCCTTAAACACTGTTTCAGGGCAAGAGATTGTGTTTTAGATTAAAAGGGAATGCATTATATGAAGAATCTTTACTTAGAAACTCTGTTCTTTACCTTTTTCACACTATGAAATAGCTTTGTATTCAACTTAAACACTGTTTCAGAGCAAGACATCTTGTTTTTAACCAAATTGAATAACTTACAATGTGTTAAGAAAACACATATTTCAAGTGAAAAGAGTTTATACAGGGGAGAAACAAGTTGGTTTAACATGGTTCTAATGTGACCCCTGAAAGTAATTGCAACTCTGTTTTTACACCTCTAACCACAAGGAGGCAACGTTTCCACGCATTATAATTGTCTTATACATAGTTTCAGAGCAAGAAATATTGTTTTTAACCAAACTGAACAACTTAACCATTTAAAGTAATTGCAACTCTGTTTGTACATCTCTAACCATAAAGAAACAGGGCTTCTATGCATTGTAATCAGCTTATACACTGTTTCAGAGCAAGACATCTTGTTTTTAACCAAATTGAATAGCTTAAACACTGTTTCAGGGCAAGAGATTGTGTTTTAGACTAAAAGGTAATGCATTATAAGAAGAATCTTTACTTTGAAACTCTGTTCTTTACCTTCTTCACACTATGAAACAGCTTTGTATTCACTTAAACAATGTATCAAGGCAAGAGATTGTGTTTTAGACTAAAAGAGACTGCATTATAAGAAGAGTCTTTACTTTGAAACTCTGTTCTTTACCTTTTTCACACTATGAAACAGCTTTGTATTCAACTTAAACACTGTTTCAGGGCAAGAGATTGTGTTTTAGACTAAAAGGTAATGCATTATAAGAAGAATCTTTACTTTGAAACTCTGTTTACCTTTTTCACACTATGAAACAGCTTTGTATTCAACTTAAACACTGTTTCAGGGCAAGAGATTGTGTTTTAGACTAAAAGAGACTGCATTATAAGAAGAATCTTTATTTTGAAACTCTGTTCTTTACCTTTTTCACACTATGAAACAGCTTTATATTCAACTTTAACACTGTTTCAGGGCAAGAGATTGTGTTTTAGACTAAAAGGGAATGCATTATATGAAGAATCTTTACTTTGAAACTCTGTTCTTTACCTTTTTCACACTATGAAACAGCTTTGTATTCAACTTAAGCCCTGTTTCAGGGCAAGAGATTGTGTTTTAGATTAAAAGGTAATGCATTATAAAAAAGAATCTTTACTTTGAAACTCTGTTCTTTACCTTTTTCACACTATGAAACAGCTTTATATTCAACTTTAACACTGTTTCAGGGCAAGAGATTGTGTTTTAGACTAAAAGGTAATGCATTATAAGAAGAATCTTTACTTTGAAACTCTGTTCTTTACCTTCTTCACACTATGAAACAGCTTTGTATTCGCCTTAAACACTGTTTCAGGGCAAGAGATTGTGTTTTAGATTAAAAGGGAATGCATTATATGAAGAATCTTTACTTAGAAACTCTGTTCTTTACCTTTTTCACACTATGAAATAGCTTTGTATTCAACTTAAACACTGTTTCAGAGCAAGACATCTTGTTTTTAACCAAATTGAATAACTTACAATGTGTTAAGAAAACACATATTTCAAGTGAAAAGAGTTTATACAGGGGAGAAACAAGTTGGTTTAACATGGTTCTAATGTGACCCCTGAAAGTAATTGCAACTCTGTTTTTACACCTCTAACCACAAGGAGGCAACGTTTCCACGCATTATAATTGTCTTATACATAGTTTCAGAGCAAGAAATATTGTTTTTAACCAAACTGAACAACTTAACCATTTAAAGTAATTGCAACTCTGTTTGTACATCTCTAACCATAAAGAAACAGGGCTTCTATGCATTGTAATCAGCTTATACACTGTTTCAGAGCAAGACATCTTGTTTTTAACCAAATTGAATAGCTTAAACACTGTTTCAGGGCAAGAGATTGTGTTTTAGACTAAAAGGTAATGCATTATAAGAAGAATCTTTACTTTGAAACTCTGTTCTTTACCTTCTTCACACTATGAAACAGCTTTGTATTCACTTAAACAATGTATCAAGGCAAGAGATTGTGTTTTAGACTAAAAGAGACTGCATTATAAGAAGAGTCTTTACTTTGAAACTCTGTTCTTTACCTTTTTCACACTATGAAACAGCTTTGTATTCAACTTAAACACTGTTTCAGGGCAAGAGATTGTGTTTTAGACTAAAAGGTAATGCATTATAAGAAGAATCTTTACTTTGAAACTCTGTTTACCTTTTTCACACTATGAAACAGCTTTGTATTCAACTTAAACACTGTTTCAGGGCAAGAGATTGTGTTTTAGACTAAAAGAGACTGCATTATAAGAAGAATCTTTATTTTGAAACTCTGTTCTTTACCTTTTTCACACTATGAAACAGCTTTGTATTCACCTTAAACACTCTTTCAGGGCAAGAGATTGTGTTTTAGATTAAAAGGTAATGCATTATAAGAAGAATCTTTACTTTGAAACTCTGTTCTTTACCTTTTTCACACTATGAAACAGCTTTATATTCAACTTTAACACTGTTTCAGGGCAAGAGATTGTGTTTTAGACTAAAAGGGAATGCATTATATGAAGAATCTTTACTTTGAAACTCTGTTCTTTACCTTTTTCACACTATGAAACAGCTTTGTATTCACCTTAAATACTGTTTCAGGGCAAGAGATTGTGTTTTAGACTAAAAGGGAATGCATTATAAGAAGAATCTTTACTTTGAAACTCTGTTCTTTACCTTTTTCACACTATGAAACAGCTTTGTATTCAACTTAAACACTGTTTCAGGGCAAGAGATTGTGTTTTAGACTAAAAGAGACTGCATTATAAGAAGAATCTTTATTTTGAAACTCTGTTCTTTACCTTTTTCACACTATGAAACAGCTTTATATTCAACTTTAACACTGTTTCAGGGCAAGAGATTGTGTTTTAGACTAAAAGGGAATGCATTATATGAAGAATCTTTACTTTGAAACTATGTACTTTACCTTTTTCACACTATGAAACAGCTTTGTATTCACCTTAAACACTGTTTCAGGGCAAGAGATTGTTTATTAGACTAAAAGGTAATGCATTATAAGAAGAATCTTTACTTTGAAACTCTGTTCTTTACCTTTTTCACACTATGAAACAGCTTTGTATTCAACTTAAGCACTGTTTCAGGGCAAGAGATTGTGTTTTAGACTAAAAGGTAATGCATTATAAGAAGAATCTTTACTTTGAAACTCTGTTCTTTACCTTCTTCACACTATGAAACAGCTTTGTATTCGCCTTAAACACTGTTTCAGGGCAAGAGATTGTTTATTAGACTAAAAGGTAA
Organism: Electrophorus electricus; assembly: GCF_041902795.1. Taxonomy (NCBI): domain Eukaryota; kingdom Metazoa; phylum Chordata; class Actinopteri; order Gymnotiformes; family Gymnotidae; genus Electrophorus; species Electrophorus electricus. The sequence goes on from NC_137522.1 coordinate 6,013,026, forward strand.
TGCATTATAAGAAGAATCTTTACTTTGAAACTCTGATCTTTACCTTTTTCACACTATGAAACAGCTTTGTATTCAACTTAAACACTGTTTCAGGGCAAGAGATTGTGTTTTAGACTAAAAGGTAATGCATTATAAGAAGAATCTTTACTTTGAAACTTTGTTCTTTACCTTTTCACACTATGAAACACATTTATATTCAACTTAAACACTGTTTCAGGGCAAGAGATTGTGTTTTAGACTAAAAGGTAATGCATTATAAGAAGAATCTTTACTTTGAAACTCTGTTCTTTACCTTCTTCACACTATGAAACAGCTTTGTATTCACTTAAACAATGTATCAAGGCAAGAGATTGTGTTTTAGACTAAAAGAGACTGCATTATAAGAAGAGTCTTTACTTTGAAACTCTGTTCTTTTCCTTTCTCACACTATGAAACAGCTTTGTATTCAACTTAAACACTGTTTCAGGGCAAGAGATTGTGTTTTAGACTAAAAGGTAATGCATTATAAGAAGAATCTTTACTTTGAAACTCTGTTCTTTACCTTCTTCACACAATGAAACAGCTTTGTATTCACTTAAACAATGTATCAAGGCAAGAGATTGTGTTTTAAACTAAAAGAGACTGCATTATAAGAAGAGTCTTTACTTTGAAACTCTGTTCTTTACCTTTTTCACACTATGAAACAGCTTTATATTCAACTTTAACACTGTTTCAGGGCAAGAGATTGTGTTTTAGACTAAAAGGGAATGCATTATATGAAGAATCTTTACTTTGAAACTCTGTACTTTACCTTTTTCACACTATGAAACAGCTTTGTATTCACCTTAAACACTGTTTCAGGGCAAGAGATTGTTTAATAGACTAAAAGGTAATGCATTATAAGAAGAATCTTTACTTTGAAACTCTGTTCTTTACCTTTTTCACACTATGAAACAGCTTTGTATTCAACTTAAGCACTGTTTCAGGGCAAGAGATTGTGTTTTAGACTAAAAGAGACTGCATTATAAGAAGAATCTTTACTTTGAAACTCTGTTCTTTACCTTTTTCACACTATGAAAGAGCTTTGTATTCACCTTAAACACTGTTTCATGGCAAGAGATTGTTTATTAGACTAAAAGGTAATGCATTATAAGAAGAATCTTTACTTTGAAACTCTGATCTTTACATTTTTCACACTATGAAACAGCTTTGTATTCAACTTAAACACTGTTTCACGGCAAGAGATTGTGTTTTAGACTAAAAGGTAATGCATTATAAGAAGAATCTTTACTTTGAAACTTTGTTCTTTACCTTTTCACACTATGAAACACATTTATATTCAACTTAAACACTGTTTCAGGGCAAGAGATTGTGTTTTAGACTAAAAGGTAATGCATTATAAGAAGAATCTTTACTTTGAAACTCTGTTCTTTACCTTCTTCACACTATGAAACAGCTTTGTATTCACTTAAACAATGTATCAAGGCAAGAGATTGTGTTTTAGACTAAAAGAGACTGCATTATAAGAAGAGTCTTTACTTTGAAACTCTGTTCTTTTCCTTTCTCACACTATGAAACAGCTTTGTATTCAACTTAAACACTGTTTCAGGGCAAGAGATTGTGTTTTAGACTAAAAGGTAATGCATTATAAGAAGAATCTTTACTTTGAAACTCTGTTCTTTACCTTCTTCACACAATGAAACAGCTTTGTATTCACTTAAACAATGTATCAAGGCAAGAGATTGTGTTTTAGACTAAAAGAGACTGCATTATAAGAAGAGTCTTTACTTTGAAACTCTGTTCTTTACCTTTTTCACACTATGAAACAGCTTTATATTCAACTTTAACACTGTTTCAGGGCAAGAGATTGTGTTTTAGACTAAAAGGGAATGCATTATATGAAGAATCTTTACTTTGAAACTCTGTACTTTACCTTTTTCACACTATGAAACAGCTTTGTATTCACCTTAAACACTGTTTCAGGGCAAGAGATTGTTTAATAGACTAAAAGGTAATGCATTATAAGAAGAATCTTTACTTTGAAACTCTGTTCTTTACCTTTTTCACACTATGAAACAGCTTTGTATTCAACTTAAGCACTGTTTCAGGGCAAGAGATTGTGTTTTAGACTAAAAGGTAATGCATTATAAGAAGAATCTTTACTTTGAAACTCTGTTCTTTACCTTCTTCACACTATGAAACAGCTTTGTATTCGCCTTAAACACTGTTTCAGGGCAAGAGATTGTGTTTTAGATTAAAAGGTAATGCATTATAAGAAGAATCTTTACTTTGAAACTCTGTTCTTTACCTTTTTCACACTATGAAACAGCTTTGTATTCAACTTAAACACTGTTTCAGGGCAAGAGATTGTGTTTTAGACTAAAAGAGACTGCATTATAAGAAGAATCTTTACTTTGAAACTCTGTTCTTTACCTTTTTCACACTATGAAAGAGCTTTGTATTCACCTTAAACACTGTTTCATGGCAAGAGATTGTTTATTAGACTAAAAGGTAATGCATTATAAGAAGAATCTTTACTTTGAAACTCTGATCTTTACCTTTTTCACACTATGAAACAGCTTTGTATTCAACTTAAACACTGTTTCACGGCAAGAGATTGTGTTTTAGACTAAAAGGTAATGCATTATAAGAAGAATCTTTACTTTGAAACTCTGTTCTTTACCTTTTTCACACTATGAAACAGCTTTGTATTCACCTTAAACACTGTTTCAGGGCAAGAGATTGTTTATTAGACTAAAAGGTAATGCATTATAAGGAGAATCTTTACTTTGAAACTCTGTTCTTTACCTTTTTCACACTATGAAACAGCTTTGTATTCACTTAAACAATGTATCAAGGCAAGAGATTGTGTTTTTGACTAAAAGAGACTGCATTATAAGAAGAGTCTTTACTTTTAAACTCTGTTCTTTACCTTTTTCACACTATGAAACAGCTTTGTATTCAACTTAAACACTGTTTCAGGGCAAGAGATTGTGTTTTAGACTAAAAGGTAATGCATTATAAGAAGAATCTTTACTTTGAAACTCTGTTCTTTACCTTCTTCACACTATGAAACAGCTTTGTATTCACTTAAACAATGTATCAAGGCAAGAGATTGTGTTTTAGACTAAAAGGGAATGCATTATATGAAGAATCTTTACTTTGAAACTCTGTACTTTACCTTTTTCACACTATGAAACAGCTTTGTATTCACCTTAAACACTGTTTCAGGGCAAGAGATTGTTTATGTGACTAAAAGGTAATGCATTATAAGAAGAATCTTTACTTTGAAACTCTGTTCTTTACCTTTTTCACACTATGAAACAGCTTTGTATTCAACTTAAGCACTGTTTCAGGGCAAGAGATTGTGTTTTAGACTAAAAGGTAATGCATTATAAGAAGAATCTTTACTTTGAAACTCTGTTCTTTACCTTCTTCACACTATGAAACAGCTTTGTATTCGCCTTAAACACTGTTTCAGGGCAAGAGATTGTGTTTTAGATTAAAAGGTAATGCATTATAAGAAGAATCTTTACTTTGAAACTCTGTTCTTTACCTTTTTCACACTATGAAACAGCTTTGTATTCAACTTAAACACTGTTTCAGGGCAAGAGATTGTGTTTTAGACTAAAAGAGACTGCATTATAAGAAGAATCTTTACTTTGAAACTCTGTTCTTTACCTTTTTCACACTATGAAAGAGCTTTGTATTCACCTTAAACACTGTTTCATGGCAAGAGATTGTTTATTAGACTAAAAGGTAATGCATTATAAGAAGAATCTTTACTTTGAAACTCTGATCTTTACCTTTTTCACACTATGAAACAGCTTTGTATTCAACTTAAACACTGTTTCAGGGCAAGAGATTGTGTTTTAGACTAAAAGGTAATGCATTATAAGAAGAATCTTTACTTTGAAACTGTTCTTTACCTTTTTCACACTATGAAACAGCTTTGTATTCACCTTAAACACTGTTTCAGGGCAAGAGATTGTTTATTAGACTAAAAGGTAATGCATTATAAGGAGAATCTTTACTTTGAAACTCTGTTCTTTACCTTTTTCACACTATGAAACAGCTTTGTATTCAACTTAAACACTGTTTCAGGGCAAGAGACTGTGTTTTAGACTAAAAGAGACTGCATTATAAGAAGAATCTTTATTTTGAAACTCTGTTCTTTACCTTTTTCACACTATGAAACAGCTTTATATTCAACTTTAACACTGTTTCAGGGCAAGAGATTGTGTTTTAGACTAAAAGAGACTGCATTATAAGAAGAATATTTCCTTTGAAACTCTGTTCTTTACCTTTTTCACACTATGAAAGAGCTTTGTATTCACCTTAAACACTGTTTCATGGCAAGAGATTGTTTATTAGACTAAAAGGTAATGCATTATAAGAAGAATCTTTACTTTGAAACTCTGATCTTTACCTTTTTCACACTATGAAACAGCTTTGTATTCAACTTAAACACTGTTTCAGGGCAAGAGATTGTGTTTTAGACTAAAAGGTAATGCATTATAAGAAGAATCTTTACTTTGAAACTCTGTTCTTTACCTTTTTCACACTATGAAACAGCTTTGTATTCACCTTAAACACTGTTTCAGGGCAAGAGATTGTTTATTAGACTAAAAGGTAATGCATTATAAGGAGAATCTTTACTTTGAAACTCTGTTCTTTACCTTTTTCACACTATGAAACAGCTTTGTATTCACTTAAACAATGTATCAAGGCAAGAGATTGTGTTTTTGACTAAAAGAGACTGCATTATAAGAAGAGTCTTTACTTTGAAACTCTGTTCTTTACCTTTTTCACACTATGAAACAGCTTTGTATTCAACTTAAACACTGTTTCAGGGCAAGAGATTGTGTTTTAGACTAAAAGGTAATGCATTATAAGAAGAATCTTTACTTTGAAACTCTGTTCTTTACCTTTTTCACACTATGAAACAGCTTTGTATTCAACTTAAACACTGTTTCAGGGCAAGAGATTGTGTTTTAGACTTAAAGGTAATGCATTATAAGAAGAATCTTTACTTTGAAACTCTGTTCTTTACCTTTTTCACACTATGAAACAGCTTTGTATTCACCTTAAACACTGTTTCAGGGCAAGAGATTGTTTATTAGACTAAAAGGTAATGCATTATAAGGAGAATCTTTACTTTGAAACTCTGTTCTTTACCTTTTTCACACTATGAAACAGCTTTGTATTCACTTAAACAATGTATCAAGGCAAGAGATTGTGTTTTTGACTAAAAGAGACTGCATTATAAGAAGAGTCTTTACTTTGAAACTCTGTTCTTTACCTTTTTCACACTATGAAACAGCTTTGTATTCAACTTAAACACTGTTTCAGGGCAAGAGATTGTGTTTTAGACTAAAAGGTAATGCATTATAAGAAGAATCTTTACTTTGAAACTCTGTTCTTTACCTTCTTCACACTATGAAACAGCTTTGTATTCACTTAAACAATGTATCAAGGCAAGAGATTGTGTTTTAGACTAAAAGAGACTGCATTATAAGAAGAGTCTACTTTGAAACTCTGTTCTTTACCTTTTTCACACTATGAAACAGCTTTGTATTCAACTTAAACACTGTTTCAGGGCAAGAGATTGTGTTTTAGACTAAAAGGTAATGCATTATAAGAAGAATCTTTACTTTGAAACTCTGTTCTTTACCTTCTTCACACTATGAAACAGCTTTGTATTCGCCTTAAACACTGTTTCAGGGCAAGAGAGTGTGTTTTAGATTAAAAGGTAATGCATTATAAGAAGAATCTTTACTTTGAAACTCTGTTCTTTACCTTCTTCACACTATGAAACAGCTTTGTATTTGCCTTAAACACTGTTTCAGGGCAAGAGATTGTGTTTTAGACTAAAAGAGACTGCATTATAAGAAGAATCTTTATTTTGAAACTCTGTTCTTTACCTTTTTCACACTATAAAACAGCTTTGTATTCAACTTAAACACTGTTTCAGGGCAAGAGACTGTGTTTTAGACTAAAAGAGACTGCATTATAAGAAGAATCTTTATTTTGAAACTCTGTTCTTTACCTTTTTCACACTATGAAACAGCTTTATATTCAACTTTAACACTGTTTCAGGGCAAGAGATTGTGTTTTAGACTAAAAGAGACTGCATTATAAGAAGAATCTTTACTTTGAAACTCTGTTCTTTACCTTTTTCACACTATGAAAGAGCTTTGTATTCACCTTAAACACTGTTTCTTGGCAAGAGATTGTTTATTAGACTAAAAGGTAATGCATTATAAGAAGAATCTTTACTTTGAAACTCTGATCTTTACCTTTTTCACACTATGAAACAGCTTTGTATTCAACTTAAACACTGTTTCAGGGCAAGAGATTGTGTTTTAGACTAAAAGGTAATGCATTATAAGAAGAATCTTTACTTTGAAACTGTTCTTTACCTTCTTCACACTATGAAACAGCTTTGTATTCACCTTAAACACTGTTTCAGGGCAAGAGAGTGTGTTTTAGATTAAAAGGTAATGCATTATAAGAAGAATCTTTACTTTGAAACTCTGTTCTTTACCTTCTTCACACTATGAAACAGCTTTGTATTTGCCTTAAACACTGTTTCAGGGCAAGAGATTGTGTTTTAGACTAAAAGAGACTGCATTATAAGAAGAATCTTTATTTTGAAACTCTGTTCTTTACCTTTTTCACACTATGAAATAGCTTTGTATTCAACTTAAACACTGTTTCAGAGCAAGACATCTTGTTTTTAACCAAATTGAATAACTTACAATGTGTTAAGAAAACACATATTTCAAGTGAAAAGAGTTTATACAGGGGAGAAACAAGTTGTTTTAACATGGTTCTAATGTGACCCCTGAAAGTAATTGCAACTCTGTTTTTACACCTCTAACCACAAGGAGGCAACGTTTCCACGCATTATAATTGTCTTATACATAGTTTCAGAGCAAGAAATATTGTTTTTAACCAAACTGAACAACTTAACCATTTAAAGTAATTGCAACTCTGTTTGTACATCTCTAACCATAAAGAAACAGGGCTTCTATGCATTGTAATCAGCTTATACACTGTTTCAGAGCAAGGCATTTTGTTTTTAACCAAATTGAATAGCTTAAACACTGTTTCAGGGCAAGAGATTGTGTTTTAGACTAAAAGGTAATGCATTATAAGAAGAATCTTTACTTTGAAACTTTGTTCTTTACCTTTTCACACTATGAAACACATTTATATTCAACTTAAACACTGTTTCAGGGCAAGAGATTGTGTTTTAGACTAAAAGGTAATGCATTATAAGAAGAATCTTTACTTTGAAACTCTGTTCTTTACCTTCTTCACACTATGAAACAGCTTTGTATTCACTTAAACAATGTATCAAGGCAAGAGATTGTGTTTTAGACTAAAAGAGACTGCATTATAAGAAGAGTCTTTACTTTGAAACTCTGTTCTTTACCTTTCTCACACTATGAAACAGCTTTGTATTCAACTTAAACACTGTTTCAGGGCAAGAGATTGTGTTTTAGACTAAAAGGTAATGCATTATAAGAAGAATCTTTACTTTGAAACTCTGTTCTTTACCTTCTTCACACAATGAAACAGCTTTGTATTCACTTAAACAATGTATCAAGGCAAGAGATTGTGTTTTAGACTAAAAGAGACTGCATTATAAGAAGAGTCTTTACTTTGAAACTCTGTTCTTTACCTTTTTCACACTATGAAACAGCTTTGTATTCAACTTAAACACTGTTTCAGGGCAAGAGATTGTGTTTTAGACTAAAAGGTAATGCATTATAAGAAGAATCTTTACTTTGAAACTCTGTTCTTTACCTTCTTCACACTATGAAACAGCTTTGTATTCGCCTTAAACACTGTTTCAGGGCAAGAGATTGTGTTTTAGATTAAAAGGTAATGCATTATTAGAAGAATCTTTACTTTGAAACTCTGTTCTTTACCTTTTTCACACTATGAAACAGCTTTGTATTCAACTTAAACACTGTTTCAGGGCAAGAGATTGTGTTTTAGACTAAAAGAGACTGCATTATAAGAAGAATCTTTACTTTGAAACTCTGTTCTTTACCTTTTTCACACTATGAAAGAGCTTTGTATTCACCTTAAACACTGTTTCATGGCAAGAGATTGTTTATTAGACTAAAAGGTAATGCATTATAAGAAGAATCTTTACTTTGAAACTCTGATCTTTACCTTTTTCACACTATGAAACAGCTTTGTATTCAACTTAAACACTGTTTCAGGGCAAGAGATTGTGTTTTAGACTAAAAGGTAATGCATTATAAGAAGAATCTTTACTTTGAAACTCTGTTCTTTACCTTTTTCACACTATGAAACAGCTTTGTATTCACCTTAAACACTGTTTCAGGGCAAGAGATTGTTTATTAGACTAAAAGGTAATGCATTATAAGGAGAATCTTTACTTTGAAACTCTGTTCTTTACCTTTTTCACACTATGAAACAGCTTTGTATTCACTTAAACAATGTATCAAGGCAAGAGATTGTGTTTTTGACTAAAAGAGACTGCATTATAAGAAGAGTCTTTACTTTGAAACTCTGTTCTTTACCTTTTTCACACTATGAAACAGCTTTGTATTCAACTTAAACACTGTTTCAGGGCAAGAGATTGTGTTTTAGACTAAAAGGTAATGCATTATAAGAAGAATCTTTACTTTGAAACTCTGTTCTTTACCTTCTTCACACTATGAAACAGCTTTGTATTCACTTAAACAATGTATCAAGGCAAGAGATTGTGTTTTAGACTAAAAGAGACTGCATTATAAGAAGAGTCTACTTTGAAACTCTGTTCTTTACCTTTTTCACACTATGAAACAGCTTTGTATTCAACTTAAACACTGTTTCAGGGCAAGAGATTGTGTTTTAGACTAAAAGGTAATGCATTATAAGAAGAATCTTTACTTTGAAACTCTGTTCTTTACCTTCTTCACACTATGAAACAGCTTTGTATTCGCCTTAAACACTGTTTCAGGGCAAGAGAGTGTGTTTTAGATTAAAAGGTAATGCATTATAAGAAGAATCTTTACTTTGAAACTCTGTTCTTTACCTTCTTCACACTATGAAACAGCTTTGTATTTGCCTTAAACACTGTTTCAGGGCAAGAGATTGTGTTTTAGACTAAAAGAGACTGCATTATAAGAAGAATCTTTATTTTGAAACTCTGTTCTTTACCTTTTTCACACTATGAAACAGCTTTGTATTCAACTTAAACACTGTTTCAGGGCAAGAGACTGTGTTTTAGACTAAAAGAGACTGCATTATAAGAAGAATCTTTATTTTGAAACTCTGTTCTTTACCTTTTTCACACTATGAAACAGCTTTATATTCAACTTTAACACTGTTTCAGGGCAAGAGATTGTGTTTTAGACTAAAAGAGACTGCATTATAAGAAGAATCTTTACTTTGAAACTCTGTTCTTTACCTTTTTCACACTATGAAAGAGCTTTGTATTCACCTTAAACACTGTTTCATGGCAAGAGATTGTTTATTAGACTAAAAGGTAATGCATTATAAGAAGAATCTTTACTTTGAAACTCTGATCTTTACCTTTTTCACACTATGAAACAGCTTTGTATTCAACTTAAACACTGTTTCAGGGCAAGAGATTGTGTTTTAGACTAAAAGGTAATGCATTATAAGAGGAATCTTTACTTTGAAACTCTGTTCTTTATCTTTTTCACACTATGAAACAGCTTTGTATTCACCTTAAACACTGTTTCAGGGCAAGAGATTGTTTATTAGACTAAAAGGTAATGCATTATAAGGAGAATCTTTACTTTGAAACTCTGTTCTTTACCTTTTTCACACTATGAAACAGCTTTGTATTCAACTTAAACACTGTTTCAGGGCAAGAGAATGTGTTTTAGACTAAAAGGTAATGCATTATAAGAAGAATCTTTACTTTGAAACTCTGTTCTTTACGTTCTTCACACTATGAAACAGCTTTGTATTCACTTAAACAATGTATCAAGGCAAGAGATTGTGTTTTAGAGTAAAAGAGACTGCATTATAAGAAGAGTCTACTTTGAAACTCTGTTCTTTACCTTTTTCACACTATGAAACAGCTTTGTATTCAACTTAAACACTGTTTCAGGGCAAGAGATTGTGTTTTAGACTAAAAGGGAATGCATTATAAGAAGAATCTTTACTTTGAAACTGTTCTTTACCTTCTTCACACTATGAAACAGCTTTGTATTCGCCTTAAACACTGTTTCAGGGCAAGAGAGTGTGTTTTAGATTAAAAGGTAATGCATTATAAGAAGAATCTTTACTTTGAAACTCTGTTCTTTACCTTCTTCACACTATGAAACAGCTTTGTATTCACTTAAACAATGTATCAAGGCAAGAGATTGTGTTTTAGACTAAAAGAGACTGCATTATAAGAAGAGTCTTTACTTTGAAACTCTGTTCTTTACCTTTCTCACACTATGAAACAGCTTTGTATTCAACTTAAACACTGTTTCAGGGCAAGAGATTGTGTTTTAGACTAAAAGGTAATGCATTATAAGAAGAATCTTTACTTTGAAACTCTGTTCTTTACCTTCTTCACACAATGAAACAGCTTTGTATTCACTTAAACAATGTATCAAGGCAAGAGATTGTGTTTTAGACTAAAAGAGACTGCATTATAAGAAGAGTCTTTACTTTGAAACTCTGTTCTTTACCTTTTTCACACTATGAAACAGCTTTGTATTCAACTTAAACACTGTTTCAGGGCAAGAGATTGTGTTTTAGACTAAAAGGTAATGCATTATAAGAAGAATCTTTACTTTGAAACTCTGTTCTTTACCTTCTTCACACTATGAAACAGCTTTGTATTCACTTAAACAATGTATCAAGGCAAGAGATTGTGTTTTAGACTAAAAGAGACTGCATTATAAGAAGAGTCTTTACTTTGAAACTATGTTCTTTACCTTCTTCACACTATGAAACAGCTTTGTATTCAACTTAAACACTGTTTCAGGGCAAGAGATTGTGTTTTAGACTAAAAGGTAATGCATTATAAGAAGAATCTTTACTTTGAAACTCTGTTCTTTACCTTTTTCACACTATGAAACAGCTTTGTATTCGCCTTAAACACTGTTTCAGGGCAAGAGAGTGAGTTTTAGATTAAAAGGGAATGCATTATAAGAAGAATCTTTATTTTGAAACTCTGTTCTTTACCTTTTTCACACTATGAAACAGCTTTGTATTCAACTTAAGCACTGTTTCAGGGCAAGAGATTGTGTTTTAGACTAAAAGAGACTGCATTATAAGAAGAATCTTTATTTTGAAACTCTGTTCTTTACCTTTTTCACACTATGAAACAGCTTTATATTCAACTTTAACACTGTTTCAGGGCAAGAGATTGTGTTTTAGACTAAAAGGTAATGCATTATAAGAAGAATCTTTACTTTGAAACTCTGTTCTTTACCTTCGTCACACTATGAAACAGCTTTGTATTTGCCTTAAACACTGTTTCAGGGCAAGAGATTGTGTTTTAGATTAAAAGGTAATGCATTATAAGAAGAATCTTTACTTTGAAACTCTGTTCTTTACCGTCTTCACACTATGAAACAGCTTTGTATTCAACTTAAACACTGTTTCAGGGCAAGAGATTGTGTTTTAGACTAAAAGAGACTGCATTATAAGAAGAATCTTTACTTTGAAACTCTGTTCTTTACCTTTTTCACACTATGAAACAGCTTTGTATTCGCCTTAAACACTGTTTCAGGGCAAGAGATTGTGTTTTAGACTAAAAGGGAATGCATTATAAGAAGAATCTTTACTTTGAAACTCTGTTCTTTACCTTTTTCACACTATGAAAGAGCTTTGTATTCACCTTAAACACTGTTTCATGGCAAGAGATTGTTTATTAGACTAAAAGGTAATGCATTATAAGAAGAATCTTTACTTTGAAACTCTGATCTTTACCTTTTTCACACTATGAAACAGCTTTGTATTCAACTTAAACACTGTTTCAGGGCAAGAGATTGTGTTTTAGATTAAAAGGTAATGCATTATAAGAAGAATCTTTACTTTGAAACTCTGTTCTTTACCTTCTTCACACTATGAAACAGCTTTGTATTCGCCTTAAACACTGTTTCAGGGCAAGAGATTGTGTTTTAGACTAAAAAAAACCGCATTTTAAGAAGAATCTTTATTTTGAAACTCTGTTCTTTACCTTTTTCACACTATGAAAGAGCTTTGTATTCAACTTAAACACTGTTTCAGGGCAAGAGATTGTGTTTTAGACTAAAAGGTAATGCATTATAAGAAGAATCTTTACTTTGAAACTCTGTTCTTTACCTTCTTCACACTATGAAACAGCTTTGTATTCAACTTAAACACTGTTTCAGGGCAAGAGATTGTGTTTTAGACTAAAAGGTAATGCATTATAAGAAGAATCTTTACTTTGAAACTTTGTTCTTTACCTTTTCACACTATGAAACACATTTATATTCAACTTAAACACTGTTTCAGGGCAAGAGATTGTGTTTTAGACTAAAAGGTAATGCATTATAAGAAGAATCTTTACTTTGAAACTCTGTTCTTTACCTTCTTCACACTATGAAACAGCTTTGTATTCACTTAAACAATGTATCAAGGCAAGAGATTGTGTTTTAGACTAAAAGAGACTGCATTATAAGAAGAGTCTTTACTTTGAAACTCTGTTCTTTACCTTTTTCACACTATGAAACAGCTTTGTATTCAACTTAAACACTGTTTTAGGGCAAGAGATTGTGTTTTAGACTAAAAGAGACTGCATTATAAGAAGAATCTTTATTTTGAAACTCTGTTCTTTACCTTTTTCACACTATGAAAGAGCTTTGTATTCACCTTAAACACTGTTTCATGGCAAGAGATTGTTTATTAGACTAAAAGGTAATGCATTATAAGAAGAATCTTTACTTTGAAACTCTGATCTTTACCTTTTTCACACTATGAAACAGCTTTGTATTCAACTTAAACACTGTTTCAGGGCAAGAGATTGTGTTTTAGATTAAAAGGTAATGCATTATAAGAAGAATCTTTACTTTGAAACTCTGTTCTTTACCTTCTTCACACTATGAAACAGCTTTGTATTCGCCTTAAACACTGTTTCAGGGCAAGAGATTGTGTTTTAGACTAAAAAAGACTGCATTTTAAGAAGAATCTTTATTTTGAAACTCTGTTCTTTACCTTTTTCACACTATGAAAGAGCTTTGTATTCAACTTAAACACTGTTTCAGGGCAAGAGATTGTGTTTTAGACTAAAAGGTAATGCATTATAAGAAGAATCTTTACTTTGAAACTTTGTTCTTTACCTTTTCACACTATGAAACACATTTATATTCAACTTAAACACTGTTTCAGGGCAAGAGATTGTGTTTTAGACTAAAAGGTAATGCATTATAAGAAGAATCTTTACTTTGAAACTCTGTTCTTTACCTTCTTCACACTATGAAACAGCTTTGTATTCACTTAAACAATGTATCAAGGCAAGAGATTGTGTTTTAGACTAAAAGAGACTGCATTATAAGAAGAGTCTTTACTTTGAAACTCTGTTCTTTACCTTTTTCACACTATGAAACAGCTTTGTATTCAACTTAAACACTGTTTCAGGGCAAGAGATTGTGTTTTAGACTAAAAGGTAATGCATTATAAGAAGAATCTTTACTTTGAAACTCTGTTCTTTACCTTCTTCACACTATGAAACAGCTTTGTATTCAACTTAGACACTGTTTCAGGGCAAGAGATTGTGTTTTAGACTAAAAGGTAATGCATTATAAGAAGAATCTTTACTTTGAAACTCTGTTCTTTACCTTTTTCACACTATGAAACAGCTTTGTATTCACCTTAAACACTGTTTCAGGGCAAGAGATTGTTTATTAGACTAAAAGGTAATGCATTATAAGAAGAATCTTTACTTTGAAACTCTGTTCTTTACCTTTTTCACACTATGAAACAGCTTTGTATTCAACTTAAACACTGTTTCAGGGCAAGAGATTGTGTTTTAGACTAAAAGAGACTGCATTATAAGAAGAATCTTTATTTTGAAACTCTGTTCTTTACCTTTTTCACACTATGAAACAGCTTTATATTCAACTTTAACACTGTTTCAGGGCAAGAGATTGTGTTTTAGACTAAAAGGGAATGCATTATATGAAGAATCTTTACTTTGAAACTCTGTTCTTTACCTTTTTCACACTATGAAACTACTTTGTATTCACGTTAAACACTGTTTCAGGGCAAGAGATTGTTTATTAGACTAAAAGGTAATGCATTATAAGAAGAATCTTTACTTTGAAACTCTGTTCTTTACCTTTTTCACACTATGAAACAGCTTTGTATTCAACTTAAGCACTGTTTCAGGGCAAGAGATTGTGTTTTAGACTAAAAGAGACTGCATTATAAGAAGAATCTTTATTTTGAAACTCTGTTCTTTACCTTTTTCACACTATGAAACAGCTTTATATTCAACTTTAACACTGTTTCAGGGCAAGAGATTGTGTTTTAGACTAAAAGGTAATGCATTATAAGAAGAATCTTTACTTTGAAACTCTGTTCTTTACCTTCTTCACACTATGAAACAGCTTTGTATTCGCCTTAAACACTGTTTCAGGGCAAGAGATTGTGTTTTAGATTAAAAGGTAATGCATTATAAGAAGAATCTTTACTTTGAAACTCTGTTCTTTACCGTCTTCACACTATGAAACAGCTTTGTATTCAACTTAAACACTGTTTCAGGGCAAGAGATTGTGTTTTAGACTAAAAGAGACTGCATTATAAGAAGAATCTTTATTTTGAAACTCTGTTCTTTACCTTTTTCACACTATGAAACAGCTTTATATTCAACTTTAACACTGTTTCAGGGCAAGAGATTGTGTTTTAGACTAAAAGGGAATGCATTATATGAAGAATCTTTACTTTGAAACTCTGTTCTTTACCTTTTTCACACTATGAAACAGCTTTGTATTCGCCTTAAACACTGTTTCAGGGCAAGAGATTGTGTTTTAGACTAAAAGGGAATGCATTATAAGAAGAATCTTTACTTTGAAACTCTGTTCTTTACCTTTTTCACACTATGAAAGAGCTTTGTATTCACCTTAAACACTGTTTCATGGCAAGAGATTGTTTATTAGACTAAAAGGTAATGCATTATAAGAAGAATCTTTACTTTGAAACTCTGATCTTTACCTTTTTCACACTATGAAACAGCTTTGTATTCAACTTAAACACTGTTTCAGGGCAAGAGATTGTGTTTTAGACTAAAAGGTAATGCATTATAAGAAGAATCTTTACTTTGAAACTCTGTTCTTTACCTTCTTCACACTATGAAACAGCTTTGTATTCGCCTTAAACACTGTTTCAGGGCAAGAGATTGTGTTTTAGACTAAAAAAGACTGCATTTTAAGAAGAATCTTTATTTTGAAACTCTGTTCTTTACCTATTTCACACTATGAAACAGCTTTATATTCAACTTTAACACTGTTTCAGGGCAAGAGATTGTGTTTTAGACTAAAAGGGAATGCATTATATGAAGAATCTTTACTTAGAAACTCTGTTCTTTACCTTTTTCACACTATGAAATAGCTTTGTATTCAACTTAAACACTGTTTCAGAGCAAGACATCTTGTTTTTAACCAAATTGAATAACTTACAATGTGTTAAGAAAACACATATTTCAAGTGAAAAGAGTTTATACAGGGGATAAACAAGTTGTTTTAACATGGTTCTAATGTGACCCCTGAAAGTAATTGCAACTCTGTTTTTACACCTCTAACCACAAGGAGGCAACGTTTCCACGCATTATAATTGTCTTATACATAGTTTCAGAGCAAGAAATATTGTTTTTAACCAAACTGAACAACTTAACCATTTAAAGTAATTGCAACTCTGTTTGTACATCTCTAACCATAAAGAAACAGGGCTTCTATGCATTGTAATCAGCTTATACACTGTTTCAGAGCAAGACATCTTGTTTTTAACCAAATTGAATAGCTTAAACACTGTTTCAGGGCAAGAGATTGTGTTTTAGACTAAAAGGTAATGCATTATAAGAAGATTCTTTACTTTGAAACTTTGTTCTTTACCTTTTTCACACTATGAAACAGCTTTGTATTCACTTAAACAATGTATCAAGGCAAGAGATTGTGTTTTAGACTAAAAGAGACTGCATTATAAGAAGAGTCTTTACTTTGAAACTCTGTTCTTTACCTTTTTCACACTATGAAACAGCTTTGTATTCAACTTAACCACTGTTTCAGGGCAAGAGATTGTGTTTTAGGCTAAAAGGTAATGCATTATAAGAAGAATCTTTACTTTGAAACTCTGTTCTTTACCTTCTTCACACTATGAAACAGCTTTGTATTCAACTTAAACACTGTTTCAGGGCAAGAGATTGTGTTTTAGACTAAAAGGTAATGCATTATAAGAAGAATCTTTACTTTGAAACTCTGTTCTTTACCTTTTTCACACTATGAAACAGCTTTGTATTCGCCTTAAACACTGTTTCAGGGCAAGAGATTGTGTTTTAGACTAAAAGGGAATGCATTATAAGAAGAATCTTTACTTTGAAACTCTGTTCTTTACCTTTTTCACACTATGAAACAGCTTTGTATTCAACTTAAACACTGTTTCAGGGCAAGAGATTGTGTTTTAGACTAAAAGAGACTGCATTATAAGAAGAATCTTTATTTTGAAACTCTGTTCTTTACCTTCTTCACACTATGAAACAGCTTTATATTCAACTTTAAAACTGTTCCAGGGCAAGAGATTGTGTTTTAGACGAAAAGGGAATGCATTATATGAAGAATCTTTACTTTGAAACTCTGTTCTTTACCTTTTTCACACTATGAAACAGCTTTGTATTCGCCTTAAACACTGTTTCAGGGCAAGAGATTGTGTTTTAGACTAAAAGGGAATGCATTATAAGAAGAATCTTTACTTTGAAACTCTGTTCTTTACCTTTTTCACACTATGAAAGAGCTTTGTATTCACCTTAAACACTGTTTCATGGCAAGAGATTGTTTATTAGACTAAAAGGTAATGCATTATAAGAAGAATCTTTACTTTGAAACTCTGATCTTTACCTTTTTCACACTATGAAACAGCTTTGTATTCAACTTAAACACTGTTTCAGGGCAAGAGATTGTGTTTTAGACTAAAAGGTAATGCATTATAAGAAGAATCTTTACTTTGAAACTCTGTTCTTTACCTTCTTCACACTATGAAACAGCTTTGTATTCGCCTTAAACACTGTTTCAGGGCAAGAGATTGTGTTTTAGACTAAAAAAGACTGCATTTTAAGAAGAATCTTTATTTTGAAACTCTGTTCTTTACCTTTTTCACACTATGAAACAGCTTTATATTCAACTTTAACACTGTTTCAGGGCAAGAGATTGTGTTTTAGATTAAAAGGTAATGCATTATAAGAAGAATCTTTACTTTGAAACTCTGTTCTTTACCTTTTTCACACTATGAAACAGCTTTATATTCAACTTTAACACTGTTTCAGGGCAAGAGATTGTGTTTTAGACTAAAAGGTAATGCATTATATGAAGAATCTTTACTTAGAAACTCTGTTCTTTACCTTTTTCACACTATGAAATAGCTTTGTATTCAACTTAAACACTGTTTCAGAGCAAGACATCTTGTTTTTAACCAAATTGAATAACTTACAATGTGTTAAGAAAACACATATTTCAAGTGAAAAGAGTTTATACAGGGGAGAAACAAGTTGTTTTAACATGGTTCTAATGTGACCCCTGAAAGTAATTGCAACTCTGTTTTTACACCTCTAACCACAAGGAGGCAACGTTTCCACGCATTATAATTGTCTTATACATAGTTTCAGAGCAAGAAATATTGTTTTTAACCAAACTGAACAACTTAACCATTTAAAGTAATTGCAACTCTGTTTGTACATCTCTAAACATAAAGAAACAGGGCTTCTATGCATTGTAATCAGCTTATACAATGTTTCAGAGCAAGACATCTTGTTTTTAACCAAATTGAATAGCTTAAACACTGTTTCAGGGCAAGAGATTGTGTTTTAGACTAAAAGAGACTGCATTATAAGAAGAATCTTTATTTTGAAACTCTGTTCTTTACCTTTTTCACACTATGAAACAGCTTTATATTCAACTTTAACACTGTTTCAGGGCAAGAGATTGTGTTTTAGACTAAAAGGGAATGCATTATATGAAGAATCTTTACTTTGAAACTCTGTTCTTTACCTTTTTCACACTATGAAACAGCTTTGTATTCACCTTAAACACTGTTTCAGGGCAAGAGATTGTTTATTAGACTAAAAGGTAATGCATTATAAGAAGAATCTTTACTTTGAAACTCTGTTCTTTACCTTTTTCACACTATGAAACAGCTTTGTAGTCAACTTAAACACTGTTTCAGGGCAAGAGATTGTGTTTTAGACTAAAAGAGATTGCATTATAAGAAGAATCTTTATTTTGAAACTCTGTTCTTTACTTTTTTCACACTATGAAACAGCTTTATATTCAACTTAAACACTGTTTCCGGGCAAGAGATTGTGTTTTAGACTAAAAGAGACTGCATTATAAGAAGAATCTTTATTTTGAAACTCTGTTCTTTACCTTCTTCACACTATGAAACAGCTTTGTATTCGCCTTAAACACTGTTTCAGGGCAAGAGATTGTGTTTTAGACTAAAAGAGACTGCATTATGAGAAGAATCTTTATTTTGAAACTCTGTTCTTTACCTTTTTCACACTATGAAACAGCTTTATATTCAACTTTAACACTGTTTCAGGGCAAGAGATTGTGTTTTAGACTAAAAGGGAATGCATTATATGAAGAATCTTTACTTAGAAACTCTGTTCTTTACCTTTTTCACACTATGAAACAGCTTTGTATTCAACTTAAACACTGTTTCAGGGCAAGAGATTGTGTTTTAGACTAAAAGAGACTGCATTATAAGAAGAATCTTTATTTTGAAACTCTGTTCTTTACCTTTTTCACACTATGAAACAGCTTTATATTCAACTTTAACACTGTTTCAGGGCAAGAGATTGTGTTTTAGACTAAAAGGCAATGCATTATATGAAGAATCTTTACTTTGAAACTCTGTTCTTTACCTTTTTCACACTATGAAACAGCTTTGTATTCACCTTAAACACTGTTTCAGGGCAAGAGATTGTGTTTTAGTCTAAAAGGTAATGCATTATAAGAAGAATCTTTACTTTGAAACTCTGTTTACCTTTTTCACACTATGAAACAGCTTTGTATTCAACTTAAACACTGTTTCAGGGCAAGAGATTGTGTTTTAGACTAAAAGAGACTGCATTATAAGAAGAATCTTTATTTTGAAACTCTGTTCTTTACCTTTTTCACACTATGAAACAGCTTTATATTCAACTTTAACACTGTTTCAGGGCAAGAGATTGTGTTTTAGACTAAAAGGTAATGCATTATATGAAGAATCTTTACTTAGAAACTCTGTTCTTTACCTTTTTCACACTATGAAATAGCTTTGTATTCAACTTAAACACTGTTTCAGAGCAAGACATCTTGTTTTTAACCAAATTGAATAACTTACAATGTGTTAAGAAAACACATATTTCAAGTGAAAAGAGTTTATACAGGGGAGAAACAAGTTGTTTTAACATGGTTCTAATGTGACCCCTGAAAGTAATTGCAACTCTGTTTTTACACCTCTAACCACAAGGAGGCAACGTTTCCATGCATTATAATTGTCTTATACATAGTTTCAGAGCAAGAAATATTGTTTTTAACCAAACTGAACAACTTAACCATTTAAAGTAATTGCAACTCTGTTTGTACATCTCTAACCATAAAGAAACAGGGCTTCTATGCATTGTAATCAGCTTATACACTGTTTCAGAGCAAGACATCTTGTTTTTAACCAAATTGAATAGCTTAAACACTGTTTCAGGGCAAGAGATTGTGTTTTAGACTAAAAGAGACTGCATTATAAGAAGAATCTTTATTTTGAAACTCTGTTCTTTACCTTTTTCACACTATGAAACAGCTTTATATTCAACTTTAACACTGTTTCAGGGCAAGAGATTGTGTTTTAGACTAAAAGGGAATGCATTATATGAAGAATCTTTACTTTGAAACTCTGTTCTTTACCTTTTTCACACTATGAAACAGCTTTGTATTCACCTTAAACACTGTTTCAGGGCAAGAGATTGTTTATTAGACTAAAAGGTAATGCATTATAAGAAGAATCTTTACTTTGAAACTCTGTTCTTTACCTTTTTCACACTATGAAACAGCTTTGTAGTCAACTTAAACACTGTTTCAGGGCAAGAGATTGTGTTTTAGACTAAAAGAGATTGCATTATAAGAAGAATCTTTATTTTGAAACTCTGTTCTTTACTTTTTTCACACTATGAAACAGCTTTATATTCAACTTAAACACTGTTTCCGGGCAAGAGATTGTGTTTTAGACTAAAAGAGACTGCATTATAAGAAGAATCTTTATTTTGAAACTCTGTTCTTTACCTTCTTCACACTATGAAACAGCTTTGTATTCGCCTTAAACACTGTTTCAGGGCAAGAGATTGTGTTTTAGACTAAAAGAGACTGCATTATAAGAAGAATCTTTATTTTGAAACTCTGTTCTTTACCTTTTTCACACTATGAAACAGCTTTATATTCAACTTTAACACTGTTTCAGGGCAAGAGATTGTGTTTTAGACTAAAAGGGAATGCATTATATGAAGAATCTTTACTTAGAAACTCTGTTCTTTACCTTTTTCACACTATGAAACAGCTTTGTATTCAACTTAAACACTGTTTCAGGGCAAGAGATTGTGTTTTAGACTAAAAGAGACTGCATTATAAGAAGAATCTTTATTTTGAAACTCTGTTCTTTACCTTTTTCACACTATGAAACAGCTTTATATTCAACTTTAACACTGTTTCAGGGCAAGAGATTGTGTTTTAGACTAAAAGGCAATGCATTATATGAAGAATCTTTACTTTGAAACTCTGTTCTTTACCTTTTTCACACTATGAAACAGCTTTGTATTCACCTTAAACACTGTTTCAGGGCAAGAGATTGTGTTTTAGTCTAAAAGGTAATGCATTATAAGAAGAATCTTTACTTTGAAACTCTGTTTACCTTTTTCACACTATGAAACAGCTTTGTATTCAACTTAAACACTGTTTCAGGGCAAGAGATTGTGTTTTAGACTAAAAGAGACTGCATTATAAGAAGAATCTTTATTTTGAAACTCTGTTCTTTACCTTTTTCACACTATGAAACAGCTTTATATTCAACTTTAACACTGTTTCAGGGCAAGAGATTGTGTTTTAGACTAAAAGGTAATGCATTATAAGAAGAATCTTTACTTTGAAACTCTGTTCTTTACCTTTTTCACACTATGAAACAGCTTTATATTCAACTTTAACACTGTTTCAGGGCAAGAGATTGTGTTTTAGATTAAAAGGGAATGCATTATATGAAGAATCTTTACTTAGAAACTCTGTTCTTTACCTTTTTCACACTATGAAATAGCTTTGTATTCAACTTAAACACTGTTTCAGAGCAAGACATCTTGTTTTTAACCAAATTGAATAACTTACAATGTGTTAAGAAAACACATATTTCAAGTGAAAAGAGTTTATACAGGGGAGAAACAAGTTGGTTTAACATGGTTCTAATGTGACCCCTGAAAGTAATTGCAACTCTGTTTTTACACCTCTAACCACAAGGAGGCAACGTTTCCACGCATTATAATTGTCTTATACATAGTTTCAGAGCAAGAAATATTGTTTTTAACCAAACTGAACAACTTAACCATTTAAAGTAATTGCAACTCTGTTTGTACATCTCTAACCATAAAGAAACAGGGCTTCTATGCATTGTAATCAGCTTATACACTGTTTCAGAGCAAGACATCTTGTTTTTAACCAAATTGAATAGCTTAAACACTGTTTCAGGGCAAGAGATTGTGTTTTAGACTAAAAGGTAATGCATTATAAGAAGAATCTTTACTTTGAAACTCTGTTCTTTACCTTCTTCACACTATGAAACAGCTTTGTATTCACTTAAACAATGTATCAAGGCAAGAGATTGTGTTTTAGACTAAAAGAGACTGCATTATAAGAAGAGTCTTTACTTTGAAACTCTGTTCTTTACCTTTTTCACACTATGAAACAGCTTTGTATTCAACTTAAACACTGTTTCAGGGCAAGAGATTGTGTTTTAGACTAAAAGGTAATGCATTATAAGAAGAATCTTTACTTTGAAACTCTGTTTACCTTTTTCACACTATGAAACAGCTTTGTATTCAACTTAAACACTGTTTCAGGGCAAGAGATTGTGTTTTAGACTAAAAGAGACTGCATTATAAGAAGAATCTTTATTTTGAAACTCTGTTCTTTACCTTTTTCACACTATGAAACAGCTTTATATTCAACTTTAACACTGTTTCAGGGCAAGAGATTGTGTTTTAGACTAAAAGGGAATGCATTATATGAAGAATCTTTACTTTGAAACTCTGTTCTTTACCTTTTTCACACTATGAAACAGCTTTGTATTCACCTTAAACACTCTTTCAGGGCAAGAGATTGTGTTTTAGATTAAAAGGTAATGCATTATAAGAAGAATCTTTACTTTGAAACTCTGTTCTTTACCTTTTTCACACTATGAAACAGCTTTATATTCAACTTTAACACTGTTTCAGGGCAAGAGATTGTGTTTTAGACTAAAAGGGAATGCATTATATGAAGAATCTTTACTTAGAAACTCTGTTCTTTACCTTTTTCACACTATGAAACAGCTTTGTATTCAACTTAAACACTGTTTCAGGGCAAGAGATTGTGTTTTAGACTAAAAGAGACTGCATTATAAGAAGAATCTTTATTTTGAAACTCTGTTCTTTACCTTTTTCACACTATGAAACAGCTTTATATTCAACTTTAACACTGTTTCAGGGCAAGAGATTGTGTTTTAGACTAAAAGGCAATGCATTATATGAAGAATCTTTACTTTGAAACTCTGTTCTTTACCTTTTTCACACTATGAAACAGCTTTGTATTCACCTTAAACACTGTTTCAGGGCAAGAGATTGTGTTTTAGTCTAAAAGGTAATGCATTATAAGAAGAATCTTTACTTTGAAACTCTGTTTACCTTTTTCACACTATGAAACAGCTTTGTATTCAACTTAAACACTGTTTCAGGGCAAGAGATTGTGTTTTAGACTAAAAGAGACTGCATTATAAGAAGAATCTTTATTTTGAAACTCTGTTCTTTACCTTTTTCACACTATGAAACAGCTTTATATTCAACTTTAACACTGTTTCAGGGCAAGAGATTGTGTTTTAGACTAAAAGGTAATGCATTATAAGAAGAATCTTTACTTTGAAACTCTGTTCTTTACCTTCTTCACACTATGAAACAGCTTTGTATTCGCCTTAAACACTGTTTCAGGGCAAGAGATTGTGTTTTAGATTAAAAGGGAATGCATTATATGAAGAATCTTTACTTAGAAACTCTGTTCTTTACCTTTTTCACACTATGAAATAGCTTTGTATTCAACTTAAACACTGTTTCAGAGCAAGACATCTTGTTTTTAACCAAATTGAATAACTTACAATGTGTTAAGAAAACACATATTTCAAGTGAAAAGAGTTTATACAGGGGAGAAACAAGTTGGTTTAACATGGTTCTAATGTGACCCCTGAAAGTAATTGCAACTCTGTTTTTACACCTCTAACCACAAGGAGGCAACGTTTCCACGCATTATAATTGTCTTATACATAGTTTCAGAGCAAGAAATATTGTTTTTAACCAAACTGAACAACTTAACCATTTAAAGTAATTGCAACTCTGTTTGTACATCTCTAACCATAAAGAAACAGGGCTTCTATGCATTGTAATCAGCTTATACACTGTTTCAGAGCAAGACATCTTGTTTTTAACCAAATTGAATAGCTTAAACACTGTTTCAGGGCAAGAGATTGTGTTTTAGACTAAAAGGTAATGCATTATAAGAAGAATCTTTACTTTGAAACTCTGTTCTTTACCTTCTTCACACTATGAAACAGCTTTGTATTCACTTAAACAATGTATCAAGGCAAGAGATTGTGTTTTAGACTAAAAGAGACTGCATTATAAGAAGAGTCTTTACTTTGAAACTCTGTTCTTTACCTTTTTCACACTATGAAACAGCTTTGTATTCAACTTAAACACTGTTTCAGGGCAAGAGATTGTGTTTTAGACTAAAAGGTAATGCATTATAAGAAGAATCTTTACTTTGAAACTCTGTTTACCTTTTTCACACTATGAAACAGCTTTGTATTCAACTTAAACACTGTTTCAGGGCAAGAGATTGTGTTTTAGACTAAAAGAGACTGCATTATAAGAAGAATCTTTATTTTGAAACTCTGTTCTTTACCTTTTTCACACTATGAAACAGCTTTATATTCAACTTTAACACTGTTTCAGGGCAAGAGATTGTGTTTTAGACTAAAAGGTAATGCATTATATGAAGAATCTTTACTTAGAAACTCTGTTCTTTACCTTTTTCACACTATGAAATAGCTTTGTATTCAACTTAAACACTGTTTCAGAGCAAGACATCTTGTTTTTAACCAAATTGAATAACTTACAATGTGTTAAGAAAACACATATTTCAAGTGAAAAGAGTTTATACAGGGTAGAAACAAGTTGTTTTAACATGGTTCTAATGTGACCCCTGAAAGTAATTGCAACTCTGTTTTTACACCTCTAACCACAAGGAGGCAACGTTTCCATGCATTATAATTGTCTTATACATAGTTTCAGAGCAAGAAATATTGTTTTTAACCAAACTGAACAACTTAACCATTTAAAGTAATTGCAACTCTGTTTGTACATCTCTAACCATAAAGAAACAGGGCTTCTATGCATTGTAATCAGCTTATACACTGTTTCAGAGCAAGACATCTTGTTTTTAACCAAATTGAATAGCTTAAACACTGTTTCAGGGCAAGAGATTGTGTTTTAGACTAAAAGAGACTGCATTATAAGAAGAATCTTTATTTTGAAACTCTGTTCTTTACCTTTTTCACACTATGAAACAGCTTTATATTCAACTTTAACACTGTTTCAGGGCAAGAGATTGTGTTTTAGACTAAAAGGGAATGCATTATATGAAGAATCTTTACTTTGAAACTCTGTTCTTTACCTTTTTCACACTATGAAACAGCTTTGTATTCACCTTAAACACTGTTTCAGGGCAAGAGATTGTTTATTAGACTAAAAGGTAATGCATTATAAGAAGAATCTTTACTTTGAAACTCTGTTCTTTACCTTTTTCACACTATGAAACAGCTTTGTAGTCAACTTAAACACTGTTTCAGGGCAAGAGATTGTGTTTTAGACTAAAAGAGATTGCATTATAAGAAGAATCTTTATTTTGAAACTCTGTTCTTTACTTTTTTCACACTATGAAACAGCTTTATATTCAACTTAAACACTGTTTCCGGGCAAGAGATTGTGTTTTAGACTAAAAGAGACTGCATTATAAGAAGAATCTTTATTTTGAAACTCTGTTCTTTACCTTCTTCACACTATGAAACAGCTTTGTATTCGCCTTAAACACTGTTTCAGGGCAAGAGATTGTGTTTTAGACTAAAAGAGACTGCATTATAAGAAGAATCTTTATTTTGAAACTCTGTTCTTTACCTTTTTCACACTATGAAACAGCTTTATATTCAACTTTAACACTGTTTCAGGGCAAGAGATTGTGTTTTAGACTAAAAGGGAATGCATTATATGAAGAATCTTTACTTAGAAACTCTGTTCTTTACCTTTTTCACACTATGAAACAGCTTTGTATTCAACTTAAACACTGTTTCAGGGCAAGAGATTGTGTTTTAGACTAAAAGAGACTGCATTATAAGAAGAATCTTTATTTTGAAACTCTGTTCTTTACCTTTTTCACACTATGAAACAGCTTTATATTCAACTTTAACACTGTTTCAGGGCAAGAGATTGTGTTTTAGACTAAAAGGCAATGCATTATATGAAGAATCTTTACTTTGAAACTCTGTTCTTTACCTTTTTCACACTATGAAACAGCTTTGTATTCACCTTAAACACTGTTTCAGGGCAAGAGATTGTGTTTTAGTCTAAAAGGTAATGCATTATAAGAAGAATCTTTACTTTGAAACTCTGTTTACCTTTTTCACACTATGAAACAGCTTTGTATTCAACTTAAACACTGTTTCAGGGCAAGAGATTGTGTTTTAGACTAAAAGAGACTGCATTATAAGAAGAATCTTTATTTTGAAACTCTGTTCTTTACCTTTTTCACACTATGAAACAGCTTTATATTCAACTTTAACACTGTTTCAGGGCAAGAGATTGTGTTTTAGACTAAAAGGTAATGCATTATAAGAAGAATCTTTACTTTGAAACTCTGTTCTTTACCTTCTTCACACTATGAAACAGCTTTGTATTCGCCTTAAACACTGTTTCAGGGCAAGAGATTGTGTTTTAGATTAAAAGGGAATGCATTATATGAAGAATCTTTACTTAGAAACTCTGTTCTTTACCTTTTTCACACTATGAAATAGCTTTGTATTCAACTTAAACACTGTTTCAGAGCAAGACATCTTGTTTTTAACCAAATTGAATAACTTACAATGTGTTAAGAAAACACATATTTCAAGTGAAAAGAGTTTATACAGGGGAGAAACAAGTTGGTTTAACATGGTTCTAATGTGACCCCTGAAAGTAATTGCAACTCTGTTTTTACACCTCTAACCACAAGGAGGCAACGTTTCCACGCATTATAATTGTCTTATACATAGTTTCAGAGCAAGAAATATTGTTTTTAACCAAACTGAACAACTTAACCATTTAAAGTAATTGCAACTCTGTTTGTACATCTCTAACCATAAAGAAACAGGGCTTCTATGCATTGTAATCAGCTTATACACTGTTTCAGAGCAAGACATCTTGTTTTTAACCAAATTGAATAGCTTAAACACTGTTTCAGGGCAAGAGATTGTGTTTTAGACTAAAAGGTAATGCATTATAAGAAGAATCTTTACTTTGAAACTCTGTTCTTTACCTTCTTCACACTATGAAACAGCTTTGTATTCACTTAAACAATGTATCAAGGCAAGAGATTGTGTTTTAGACTAAAAGAGACTGCATTATAAGAAGAGTCTTTACTTTGAAACTCTGTTCTTTACCTTTTTCACACTATGAAACAGCTTTGTATTCAACTTAAACACTGTTTCAGGGCAAGAGATTGTGTTTTAGACTAAAAGGTAATGCATTATAAGAAGAATCTTTACTTTGAAACTCTGTTTACCTTTTTCACACTATGAAACAGCTTTGTATTCAACTTAAACACTGTTTCAGGGCAAGAGATTGTGTTTTAGACTAAAAGAGACTGCATTATAAGAAGAATCTTTATTTTGAAACTCTGTTCTTTACCTTTTTCACACTATGAAACAGCTTTATATTCAACTTTAACACTGTTTCAGGGCAAGAGATTGTGTTTTAGACTAAAAGGGAATGCATTATATGAAGAATCTTTACTTTGAAACTCTGTTCTTTACCTTTTTCACACTATGAAACAGCTTTGTATTCACCTTAAACACTCTTTCAGGGCAAGAGATTGTGTTTTAGATTAAAAGGTAATGCATTATAAGAAGAATCTTTACTTTGAAACTCTGTTCTTTACCTTTTTCACACTATGAAACAGCTTTATATTCAACTTTAACACTGTTTCAGGGCAAGAGATTGTGTTTTAGACTAAAAGGGAATGCATTATATGAAGAATCTTTACTTAGAAACTCTGTTCTTTACCTTTTTCACACTATGAAACAGCTTTGTATTCAACTTAAACACTGTTTCAGGGCAAGAGATTGTGTTTTAGACTAAAAGAGACTGCATTATAAGAAGAATCTTTATTTTGAAACTCTGTTCTTTACCTTTTTCACACTATGAAACAGCTTTATATTCAACTTTAACACTGTTTCAGGGCAAGAGATTGTGTTTTAGACTAAAAGGCAATGCATTATATGAAGAATCTTTACTTTGAAACTCTGTTCTTTACCTTTTTCACACTATGAAACAGCTTTGTATTCACCTTAAACACTGTTTCAGGGCAAGAGATTGTGTTTTAGTCTAAAAGGTAATGCATTATAAGAAGAATCTTTACTTTGAAACTCTGTTTACCTTTTTCACACTATGAAACAGCTTTGTATTCAACTTAAACACTGTTTCAGGGCAAGAGATTGTGTTTTAGACTAAAAGAGACTGCATTATAAGAAGAATCTTTATTTTGAAACTCTGTTCTTTACCTTTTTCACACTATGAAACAGCTTTATATTCAACTTTAACACTGTTTCAGGGCAAGAGATTGTGTTTTAGACTAAAAGGTAATGCATTATAAGAAGAATCTTTACTTTGAAACTCTGTTCTTTACCTTCTTCACACTATGAAACAGCTTTGTATTCGCCTTAAACACTGTTTCAGGGCAAGAGATTGTGTTTTAGATTAAAAGGGAATGCATTATATGAAGAATCTTTACTTAGAAACTCTGTTCTTTACCTTTTTCACACTATGAAATAGCTTTGTATTCAACTTAAACACTGTTTCAGAGCAAGACATCTTGTTTTTAACCAAATTGAATAACTTACAATGTGTTAAGAAAACACATATTTCAAGTGAAAAGAGTTTATACAGGGGAGAAACAAGTTGGTTTAACATGGTTCTAATGTGACCCCTGAAAGTAATTGCAACTCTGTTTTTACACCTCTAACCACAAGGAGGCAACGTTTCCACGCATTATAATTGTCTTATACATAGTTTCAGAGCAAGAAATATTGTTTTTAACCAAACTGAACAACTTAACCATTTAAAGTAATTGCAACTCTGTTTGTACATCTCTAACCATAAAGAAACAGGGCTTCTATGCATTGTAATCAGCTTATACACTGTTTCAGAGCAAGACATCTTGTTTTTAACCAAATTGAATAGCTTAAACACTGTTTCAGGGCAAGAGATTGTGTTTTAGACTAAAAGGTAATGCATTATAAGAAGAATCTTTACTTTGAAACTCTGTTCTTTACCTTCTTCACACTATGAAACAGCTTTGTATTCACTTAAACAATGTATCAAGGCAAGAGATTGTGTTTTAGACTAAAAGAGACTGCATTATAAGAAGAGTCTTTACTTTGAAACTCTGTTCTTTACCTTTTTCACACTATGAAACAGCTTTGTATTCAACTTAAACACTGTTTCAGGGCAAGAGATTGTGTTTTAGACTAAAAGGTAATGCATTATAAGAAGAATCTTTACTTTGAAACTCTGTTTACCTTTTTCACACTATGAAACAGCTTTGTATTCAACTTAAACACTGTTTCAGGGCAAGAGATTGTGTTTTAGACTAAAAGAGACTGCATTATAAGAAGAATCTTTATTTTGAAACTCTGTTCTTTACCTTTTTCACACTATGAAACAGCTTTATATTCAACTTTAACACTGTTTCAGGGCAAGAGATTGTGTTTTAGACTAAAAGGGAATGCATTATATGAAGAATCTTTACTTTGAAACTCTGTTCTTTACCTTTTTCACACTATGAAACAGCTTTGTATTCACCTTAAACACTCTTTCAGGGCAAGAGATTGTGTTTTAGATTAAAAGGTAATGCATTATAAGAAGAATCTTTACTTTGAAACTCTGTTCTTTACCTTTTTCACACTATGAAACAGCTTTATATTCAACTTTAACACTGTTTCAGGGCAAGAGATTGTGTTTTAGACTAAAAGGGAATGCATTATATGAAGAATCTTTACTTAGAAACTCTGTTCTTTACCTTTTTTACACTATGAAATAGCTTTGTATTCAACTTAAACACTGTTTCAGAGCAAGACATCTTGTTTTTAACCAAATTGAATAACTTACAATGTGTTAAGAAAACACATATTTCAAGTGAAAAGAGTTTATACAGGGGAGAAACAAGTTGGTTTAACATGGTTCTAATGTGACCCCTGAAAGTAATTGCAACTCTGTTTTTACACCTCTAACCACAAGGAGGCAACGTTTCCACGCATTATAATTGTCTTATACATAGTTTCAGAGCAAGAAATATTGTTTTTAACCAAACTGAACAACTTAACCATTTAAAGTAATTGCAACTCTGTTTGTACATCTCTAACCATAAAGAAACAGGGCTTCTATGCATTGTAATCAGCTTATACACTGTTTCAGAGCAAGACATCTTGTTTTTAACCAAATTGAATAGCTTAAACACTGTTTCAGGGCAAGAGATTGTGTTTTAGACTAAAAGGTAATGCATTATAAGAAGAATCTTTACTTTGAAACTCTGTTCTTTACCTTCTTCACACTATGAAACAGCTTTGTATTCACTTAAACAATGTATCAAGGCAAGAGATTGTGTTTTAGACTAAAAGAGACTGCATTATAAGAAGAGTCTTTACTTTGAAACTCTGTTCTTTACCTTTTTCACACTATGAAACAGCTTTGTATTCAACTTAAACACTGTTTCAGGGCAAGAGATTGTGTTTTAGACTAAAAGGTAATGCATTATAAGAAGAATCTTTACTTTGAAACTCTGTTTACCTTTTTCACACTATGAAACAGCTTTGTATTCAACTTTAACACTGTTTCAGGGCAAGAGATTGTGTTTTAGACTAAAAGGGAATGCATTATATGAAGAATCTTTACTTTGAAACTCTGTTCTTTACCTTTTTCACACTATGAAACAGCTTTGTATTCACCTTAAACACTCTTTCAGGGCAAGAGATTGTGTTTTAGATTAAAAGGTAATGCATTATAAGAAGAATCTTTACTTTGAAACTCTGTTCTTTACCTTTTTCACACTATGAAACAGCTTTATATTCAACTTTAACACTGTTTCAGGGCAAGAGATTGTGTTTTAGACTAAAAGGGAATGCATTATATGAAGAATCTTTACTTAGAAACTCTGTTCTTTACCTTTTTCACACTATGAAATAGCTTTGTATTCAACTTAAACACTGTTTCAGAGCAAGACATCTTGTTTTTAACCAAATTGAATAACTTACAATGTGTTAAGAAAACACATATTTCAAGTGAAAAGAGTTTATACAGGGGAGAAACAAGTTGGTTTAACATGGTTCTAATGTGACCCCTGAAAGTAATTGCAACTCTGTTTTTACACCTCTAACCACAAGGAGGCAACGTTTCCACGCATTATAATTGTCTTATACATAGTTTCAGAGCAAGAAATATTGTTTTTAACCAAACTGAACAACTTAACCATTTAAAGTAATTGCAACTCTGTTTGTACATCTCTAACCATAAAGAAACAGGGCTTCTATGCATTGTAATCAGCTTATACACTGTTTCAGAGCAAGACATCTTGTTTTTAACCAAATTGAATAGTTTAAACACTGTTTCAGGGCAAGAGATTGTGTTTTAGACTAAAAGGTAATGCATTATAAGAAGAATCTTTACTTTGAAACTCTGTTCTTTACCTTCTTCACACTATGAAACAGCTTTGTATTCACTTAAACAATGTATCAAGGCAAGAGATTGTGTTTTAGACTAAAAGAGACTGCATTATAAGAAGAGTCTTTACTTTGAAACTCTGTTCTTTACCTTTTTCACACTATGAAACAGCTTTGTATTCAACTTAAACACTGTTTCAGGGCAAGAGATTGTGTTTTAGACTAAAAGGTAATGCATTATAAGAAGAATCTTTACTTTGAAACTCTGTTTACCTTTTTCACACTATGAAACAGCTTTGTATTCAACTTAAACACTGTTTCAGGGCAAGAGATTGTGTTTTAGACTAAAAGAGACTGCATTATAAGAAGAATCTTTATTTTGAAACTCTGTTCTTTACCTTTTTCACACTATGAAACAGCTTTATATTCAACTTTAACACTGTTTCAGGGCAAGAGATTGTGTTTTAGACTTAAAGGGAATGCATTATATGAAGAATCTTTACTTTGAAACTCTGTTCTTTACCTTTTTCACACTATGAAACAGCTTTGTATTCAACTTAAGCCCTGTTTCAGGGCAAGAGATTGTGTTTTAGATTAAAAGGTAATGCATTATAAGAAGAATCTTTACTTTGAAACTCTGTTCTTTACCTTTTTCACACTATGAAACAGCTTTATATTCAACTTTAACACTGTTTCAGGGCAAGAGATTGTGTTTTAGACTAAAAGGTAATGCATTATAAGAAGAATCTTTACTTTGAAACTCTGTTCTTTACCTTCTTCACACTATGAAACAGCTTTGTATTCGCCTTAAACACTGTTTCAGGGCAAGAGATTGTGTTTTAGATTAAAAGGGAATGCATTATATGAAGAATCTTTACTTAGAAACTCTGTTCTTTACCTTTTTCACACTATGAAATAGCTTTGTATTCAACTTAAACACTGTTTCAGAGCAAGACATCTTGTTTTTAACCAAATTGAATAGCTTAAACACTGTTTCAGGGCAAGAGATTGTGTTTTAGACTAAAAGGTAATGCATTATAAGAAGAATCTTTACTTTGAAACTCTGTTCTTTACCTTCTTCACACTATGAAACAGCTTTGTATTCACTTAAACAATGTATCAAGGCAAGAGATTGTGTTTTAGACTAAAAGAGACTGCATTATAAGAAGAGTCTTTACTTTGAAACTCTGTTCTTTACCTTTTTCACACTATGAAACAGCTTTGTATTCAACTTAAACACTGTTTCAGGGCAAGAGATTGTGTTTTAGACTAAAAGGTAATGCATTATAAGAAGAATCTTTACTTTGAAACTCTGTTTACCTTTTTCACACTATGAAACAGCTTTGTATTCAACTTAAACACTGTTTCAGGGCAAGAGATTGTGTTTTAGACTAAAAGAGACTGCATTATAAGAAGAATCTTTATTTTGAAACTCTGTTCTTTACCTTTTTCACACTATGAAACAGCTTTATATTCAACTTTAACACTGTTTCAGGGCAAGAGATTGTGTTTTAGACTTAAAGGGAATGCATTATATGAAGAATCTTTACTTTGAAACTCTGTTCTTTACCTTTTTCACACTATGAAACAGCTTTGTATTCAACTTAAGCCCTGTTTCAGGGCAAGAGATTGTGTTTTAGATTAAAAGGTAATGCATTATAAGAAGAATCTTTACTTTGAAACTCTGTTCTTTACCTTTTTCACACTATGAAACAGCTTTATATTCAACTTTAACACTGTTTCAGGGCAAGAGATTGTGTTTTAGACTAAAAGGTAATGCATTATAAGAAGAATCTTTACTTTGAAACTCTGTTCTTTACCTTCTTCACACTATGAAACAGCTTTGTATTCGCCTTAAACACTGTTTCAGGGCAAGAGATTGTGTTTTAGATTAAAAGGGAATGCATTATATGAAGAATCTTTACTTAGAAACTCTGTTCTTTACCTTTTTCACACTATGAAATAGCTTTGTATTCAACTTAAACACTGTTTCAGAGCAAGACATCTTGTTTTTAACCAAATTGAATAGCTTAAACACTGTTTCAGGGCAAGAGATTGTGTTTTAGACTAAAAGGTAATGCATTATAAGAAGAATCTTTACTTTGAAACTCTGTTCTTTACCTTCTTCACACTATGAAACAGCTTTGTATTCACTTAAACAATGTATCAAGGCAAGAGATTGTGTTTTAGACTAAAAGGTAATGCATTATAAGAAGAATCTTTACTTTGAAACTCTGTTTACCTTTTTCACACTATGAAACAGCTTTGTATTCAACTTAAACACTGTTTCAGGGCAAGAGATTGTGTTTTAGACTAAAAGAGACTGCATTATAAGAAGAATCTTTATTTTGAAACTCTGTTCTTTACCTTTTTCACACTATGAAACAGCTTTATATTCAACTTTAACACTGTTTCAGGGCAAGAGATTGTGTTTTAGACTAAAAGGGAATGCATTATATGAAGAATCTTTACTTTGAAACTCTGTTCTTTACCTTTTTCACACTATGAAACAGCTTTGTATTCACCTTAAACACTCTTTCAGGGCAAGAGATTGTGTTTTAGATTAAAAGGTAATGCATTATAAGAAGAATCTTTACTTTGAAACTCTGTTCTTTACCTTTTTCACACTATGAAACAGCTTTATATTCAACTTTAACACTGTTTCAGGGCAAGAGATTGTGTTTTAGACTAAAAGGGAATGCATTATATGAAGAATCTTTACTTAGAAACTCTGTTCTTTACCTTTTTCACACTATGAAATAGCTTTGTATTCAACTTAAACACTGTTTCAGAGCAAGACATCTTGTTTTTAACCAAATTGAATAACTTACAATGTGTTAAGAAAACACATATTTCAAGTGAAAAGAGTTTATACAGGGGAGAAACAAGTTGGTTTAACATGGTTCTAATGTGACCCCTGAAAGTAATTGCAACTCTGTTTTTACACCTCTAACCACAAGGAGGCAACGTTTCCACGCATTATAATTGTCTTATACATAGTTTCAGAGCAAGAAATATTGTTTTTAACCAAACTGAACAACTTAACCATTTAAAGTAATTGCAACTCTGTTTGTACATCTCTAACCATAAAGAAACAGGGCTTCTATGCATTGTAATCAGCTTATACACTGTTTCAGAGCAAGACATCTTGTTTTTAACCAAATTGAATAGTTTAAACACTGTTTCAGGGCAAGAGATTGTGTTTTAGACTAAAAGGTAATGCATTATAAGAAGAATCTTTACTTTGAAACTCTGTTCTTTACCTTCTTCACACTATGAAACAGCTTTGTATTCACTTAAACAATGTATCAAGGCAAGAGATTGTGTTTTAGACTAAAAGAGACTGCATTATAAGAAGAGTCTTTACTTTGAAACTCTGTTCTTTACCTTTTTCACACTATGAAACAGCTTTGTATTCAACTTAAACACTGTTTCAGGGCAAGAGATTGTGTTTTAGACTAAAAGGTAATGCATTATAAGAAGAATCTTTACTTTGAAACTCTGTTTACCTTTTTCACACTATGAAACAGCTTTGTATTCAACTTAAACACTGTTTCAGGGCAAGAGATTGTGTTTTAGACTAAAAGAGACTGCATTATAAGAAGAATCTTTATTTTGAAACTCTGTTCTTTACCTTTTTCACACTATGAAACAGCTTTATATTCAACTTTAACACTGTTTCAGGGCAAGAGATTGTGTTTTAGACTTAAAGGGAATGCATTATATGAAGAATCTTTACTTTGAAACTCTGTTCTTTACCTTTTTCACACTATGAAACAGCTTTGTATTCAACTTAAGCCCTGTTTCAGGGCAAGAGATTGTGTTTTAGATTAAAAGGTAATGCATTATAAGAAGAATCTTTACTTTGAAACTCTGTTCTTTACCTTTTTCACACTATGAAACAGCTTTATATTCAACTTTAACACTGTTTCAGGGCAAGAGATTGTGTTTTAGACTAAAAGGTAATGCATTATAAGAAGAATCTTTACTTTGAAACTCTGTTCTTTACCTTCTTCACACTATGAAACAGCTTTGTATTCGCCTTAAACACTGTTTCAGGGCAAGAGATTGTGTTTTAGATTAAAAGGGAATGCATTATATGAAGAATCTTTACTTAGAAACTCTGTTCTTTACCTTTTTCACACTATGAAATAGCTTTGTATTCAACTTAAACACTGTTTCAGAGCAAGACATCTTGTTTTTAACCAAATTGAATAACTTACAATGTGTTAAGAAAACACATATTTCAAGTGAAAAGAGTTTATACAGGGGAGAAACAAGTTGGTTTAACATGGTTCTAATGTGACCCCTGAAAGTAATTGCAACTCTGTTTTTACACCTCTAACCACAAGGAGGCAACGTTTCCACGCATTATAATTGTCTTATACATAGTTTCAGAGCAAGAAATATTGTTTTTAACCAAACTGAACAACTTAACCATTTAAAGTAATTGCAACTCTGTTTGTACATCTCTAACCATAAAGAAACAGGGCTTCTATGCATTGTAATCAGCTTATACACTGTTTCAGAGCAAGACATCTTGTTTTTAACCAAATTGAATAGCTTAAACACTGTTTCAGGGCAAGAGATTGTGTTTTAGACTAAAAGGTAATGCATTATAAGAAGAATCTTTACTTTGAAACTCTGTTCTTTACCTTCTTCACACTATGAAACAGCTTTGTATTCACTTAAACAATGTATCAAGGCAAGAGATTGTGTTTTAGACTAAAAGAGACTGCATTATAAGAAGAGTCTTTACTTTGAAACTCTGTTCTTTACCTTTTTCACACTATGAAACAGCTTTGTATTCAACTTAAACACTGTTTCAGGGCAAGAGATTGTGTTTTAGACTAAAAGGTAATGCATTATAAGAAGAATCTTTACTTTGAAACTCTGTTTACCTTTTTCACACTATGAAACAGCTTTGTATTCAACTTAAACACTGTTTCAGGGCAAGAGATTGTGTTTTAGACTAAAAGAGACTGCATTATAAGAAGAATCTTTATTTTGAAACTCTGTTCTTTACCTTTTTCACACTATGAAACAGCTTTGTATTCACCTTAAACACTCTTTCAGGGCAAGAGATTGTGTTTTAGATTAAAAGGTAATGCATTATAAGAAGAATCTTTACTTTGAAACTCTGTTCTTTACCTTTTTCACACTATGAAACAGCTTTATATTCAACTTTAACACTGTTTCAGGGCAAGAGATTGTGTTTTAGACTAAAAGAGACTGCATTATAAGAAGAGTCTTTACTTTGAAACTCTGTTCTTTACCTTTTTCACACTATGAAACAGCTTTGTATTCAACTTAAACACTGTTTCAGAGCAAGACATCTTGTTTTTAACCAAATTGAATAACTTACAATGTGTTAAGAAAACACATATTTCAAGTGAAAAGAGTTTATACAGGGGAGAAACAAGTTGGTTTAACATGGTTCTAATGTGACCCCTAAAAGTAATTGCAACTCTGTTTTTACACCTCTAACCACAAGGAGGCAACGTTTCCACGCATTATAATTGTCTTATACATAGTTTCAGAGCAAGAAATATTGTTTTTAACCAAACTGAACAACTTAACCATTTAAAGTAATTGCAACTCTGTTTGTACATCTCTAACCATAAAGAAACAGGGCTTCTATGCATTGTAATCAGCTTATACACTGTTTCAGAGCAAGACATCTTGTTTTTAACCAAATTGAATAACTTACAATGTGTTAAGAAAACACATATTTCAAGTGAAAAGAGTTTATACAGGGGAGAAACAAGTTGGTTTAACATGGTTCTAATGTGACCCCTGAAAGTAATTGCAACTCTGTTTTTACACCTCTAACCACAAGGAGGCAACGTTTCCACGCATTATAATTGTCTTATACATAGTTTCAGAGCAAGAAATATTGTTTTTAACCAAACTGAACAACTTAACCATTTAAAGTAATTGCAACTCTGTTTGTACATCTCTAACCATAAAGAAACAGGGCTTCTATGCATTGTAATCAGCTTATACAATGTTTCAGAGCAAGACATCTTGTTTTTAACCAAATTGAATAACTTACAATGTGTTAAGAAAACACATATTTCAAGTGAAAAGAGTTTATACAGGGGAGAAACAAGTTGGTTTAACATGGTTCTAATGTGACCCCTGAAAGTAATTGCAACTCTGTTTTTACACCTCTAACCACAAGGAGGCAACGTTTCCACGCATTATAATTGTCTTATACATAGTTTCAGAGCAAGAAATATTGTTTTTAACCAAACTGAACAACTTAACCATTTAAAGTAATTGCAACTCTGTTTGTACATCTCTAACCATAAAGAAACAGGGCTTCTATGCATTGTAATCAGCTTATACACTGTTTCAGAGCAAGACATCTTGTTTTTAACCAAATTGAATAGCTTAAACACTGTTTCAGGGCAAGAGATTGTGTTTTAGACTAAAAGGGAATGCATTATATGAAGAATCTTTACTTTGAAACTCTGTTCTTTACCTTTTTCACACTATGAAACAGCTTTGTATTCAACTTAAGCCCTGTTTCAGGGCAAGAGATTGTGTTTTAGACTAAAAGGTAATGCATTATAAGAAGAATCTTTACTTTGAAACTCTGTTCTTTACCTTCTTCACACTATGAAACAGCTTTGTATTCGCCTTAAACACTGTTTCAGCGCAAGAGATTGTGTTTTAGATTAAAAGGGAATGCCTTATATGAAGAATCTTTACTTAGAAACTCTGTTCTTTACCTTTTTCACACTATGAAATAGCTTTGTATTCAACTTAAACACTGTTTCAGAGCAAGACATCTTGTTTTTAACCAAATTGAATAACTTACAATGTGTTAAGAAAACACATATTTCAAGTGAAAAGAGTTTATACAGGGGAGAAACAAGTTGGTTTAACATGGTTCTAATGTGACCCCTGAAAGTAATTGCAACTCTGTTTTTACACCTCTAACCACAAGGAGGCAACGTTTCCACGCATTATAATTGTCTTATACATAGTTTCAGAGCAAGAAATATTGTTTTTAACCAAACTGAACAACTTAACCATTTAAAGTAATTGCAACTCTGTTTGTACATCTCTAACCATAAAGAAACAGGGCTTCTATGCATTGTAATCAGCTTATACACTGTTTCAGAGCAAGACATCTTGTTTTTAACCAAATTGAATAGCTTAAACACTGTTTCAGGGCAAGAGATTGTGTTTTAGACTAAAAGGTAATGCATTATAAGAAGAATCTTTACTTTGAAACTCTGTTCTTTACCTTCTTCACACTATGAAACAGCTTTGTATTCACTTAAACAATGTATCAAGGCAAGAGATTGTGTTTTAGACTAAAAGAGACTGCATTATAAGAAGAGTCTTTACTTTGAAACTCTGTTCTTTACCTTTTTCACACTATGAAACAGCTTTGTATTCAACTTAAACACTGTTTCAGGGCAAGAGATTGTGTTTTAGACTAAAAGGTAATGCATTATAAGAAGAATCTTTACTTTGAAACTCTGTTTACCTTTTTCACACTATGAAACAGCTTTGTATTCAACTTAAACACTGTTTCAGGGCAAGAGATTGTGTTTTAGACTAAAAGAGACTGCATTATAAGAAGAATCTTTATTTTAAAACTCTGTTCTTTACCTTTTTCACACTATGAAACAGCTTTATATTCAACTTTAACACTGTTTCAGGGCAAGAGATTGTGTTTTAGACTAAAAGGGAATGCATTATATGAAGAATCTTTACTTTGAAACTCTGTTCTTTACCTTTTTCACACTATGAAACAGCTTTGTATTCACCTTAAACACTCTTTCAGGGCAAGAGATTGTGTTTTAGATTAAAAGGTAATGCATTATAAGAAGAATCTTTACTTTGAAACTCTGTTCTTTACCTTTTTCACACTATGAAACAGCTTTATATTCAACTTTAACACTGTTTCAGGGCAAGAGATTGTGTTTTAGACTAAAAGGGAATGCATTATATGAAGAATCTTTACTTAGAAACTCTGTTCTTTACCTTTTTCACACTATGAAATAGCTTTGTATTCAACTTAAACACTGTTTCAGAGCAAGACATCTTGTTTTTAACCAAATTGAATAACTTACAATGTGTTAAGAAAACACATATTTCAAGTGAAAAGAGTTTATACAGGGGAGAAACAAGTTGGTTTAACATGGTTCTAATGTGACCCCTGAAAGTAATTGCAACTCTGTTTTTACACCTCTAACCACAAGGAGGCAACGTTTCCACGCATTATAATTGTCTTATACATAGTTTCAGAGCAAGAAATATTGTTTTTAACCAAACTGAACAACTTAACCATTTAAAGTAATTGCAACTCTGTTTGTACATCTCTAACCATAAAGAAACAGGGCTTCTATGCATTGTAATCAGCTTATACACTGTTTCAGAGCAAGACATCTTGTTTTTAACCAAATTGAATAACTTACAATGTGTTAAGAAAACACATATTTCAAGTGAAAAGAGTTTATACAGGGGAGAAACAAGTTGGTTTAACATGGTTCTAATGTGACCCCTGAAAGTAATTGCAACTCTGTTTTTACACCTCTAACCACAAGGAGGCAACGTTTCCACGCATTATAATTGTCTTATACATAGTTTCAGAGCAATAAATATTGTTTTTAACCAAACTGAACAACTTAACCATTTAAAGTAATTGCAACTCTGTTTATACATCTCTAACCATAAAGAAACAGGGCTTCTATGCATTGTAATCAGCTTATACACTGTTTCAGAGCAAGACATCTTGTTTTTAACCAAATTGAATAGCTTAAACACTGTTTCAGGGCAAGAGATTGTGTTTTAGACTAAAAGGTAATGCATTATAAGAAGAATCTTTACTTTGAAACTCTGTTCTTTACCTTCTTCACACTATGAAACAGCTTTGTATTCACTTAAACAATGTATCAAGGCAAGAGATTGTGTTTTAGACTAAAAGAGACTGCATTATAAGAAGAGTCTTTACTTTGAAACTCTGTTCTTTACCTTTTTCACACTATGAAACAGCTTTGTATTCAACTTAAACACTGTTTCAGGGCAAGAGATTGTGTTTTAGACTAAAAGGTAATGCATTATAAGAAGAATCTTTACTTTGAAACTCTGTTTACCTTTTTCACACTATGAAACAGCTTTGTATTCAACTTAAACACTGTTTCAGGGCAAGAGATTGTGTTTTAGACTAAAAGAGACTGCATTATAAGAAGAATCTTTATTTTGAAACTCTGTTCTTTACCTTTTTCACACTATGAAACAGCTTTATATTCAACTTTAACACTGTTTCAGGGCAAGAGATTGTGTTTTAGACTAAAAGGGAATGCATTATATGAAGAATCTTTACTTTGAAACTCTGTTCTTTACCTTTTTCACACTATGAAACAGCTTTGTATTCACCTTAAACACTCTTTCAGGGCAAGAGATTGTGTTTTAGATTAAAAGGTAATGCATTATAAGAAGAATCTTTACTTTGAAACTCTGTTCTTTACCTTTTTCACACTATGAAACAGCTTTATATTCAACTTTAACACTGTTTCAGGGCAAGAGATTGTGTTTTAGACTAAAAGGGAATGCATTATATGAAGAATCTTTACTTAGAAACTCTGTTCTTTACCTTTTTCACACTATGAAATAGCTTTGTATTCAACTTAAACACTGTTTCAGAGCAAGACATCTTGTTTTTAACCAAATTGAATAACTTACAATGTGTTAAGAAAACACATATTTCAAGTGAAAAGAGTTTATACAGGGGAGAAACAAGTTGGTTTAACATGGTTCTAATGTGACCCCTGAAAGTAATTGCAACTCTGTTTTTACACCTCTAACCACAAGGAGGCAACGTTTCCACGCATTATAATTGTCTTATACATAGTTTCAGAGCAAGAAATATTGTTTTTAACCAAACTGAACAACTTAACCATTTAAAGTAATTGCAACTCTGTTTGTACATCTCTAACCATAAAGAAACAGGGCTTCTATGCATTGTAATCAGCTTATACACTGTTTCAGAGCAAGACATCTTGTTTTTAACCAAATTGAATAGCTTAAACACTGTTTCAGGGCAAGAGATTGTGTTTTAGACTAAAAGGTAATGCATTATAAGAAGAATCTTTACTTTGAAACTTTGTTCTTTACCTTTTCACA
The DNA here is from genome assembly GCF_041902795.1 of Electrophorus electricus. Classification (NCBI taxonomy): domain Eukaryota; kingdom Metazoa; phylum Chordata; class Actinopteri; order Gymnotiformes; family Gymnotidae; genus Electrophorus; species Electrophorus electricus. Next base: position 6,054,597 of record NC_137522.1, read on the forward strand.
CTATGAAACACATTTATATTCAACTTAAACACTGTTTCAGGGCAAGATATTGTGTTTTAGACTAAAAGGTAATGCATTATAAGAAGAATCTTTACTTTGAAACTCTGTTTACCTTTTTCACACTATGAAACAGCTTTGTATTCAACTTAAACACTGTTTAAGGGCAAGAGATTGTGTTTTAGACTAAAAGAGACTGCATTATAAGAAGAATCTTTATTTTGAAACTCTGTTCTTTACCTTTTTCACACTATGAAACAGCTTTATATTCAACTTTAACACTGTTTCAGGGCAAGAGATTGTGTTTTAGACTAAAAGGGAATGCATTATATGAAGAATCTTTACTTTGAAACTCTGTTCTTTACCTTTTTCACACTATGAAACAGCTTTGTATTCACCTTAAACACTGTTTCAGGGCAAGAGATTGTGTTTTAGACTAAAAGGTAATGCATTATAAGAAGAATCTTTACTTTGAAACTCTGTTTACCTTTTTCACACTATGAAACAGCTTTGTATTCAACTTAAACACTGTTTAAGGGCAAGAGATTGTGTTTTAGACTAAAAGAGACTGCATTATAAGAAGAATCTTTATTTTGAAACTCTGTTCTTTACCTTTTTCACACTATGAAACAGCTTTATATTCAACTTTAACACTGTTTCAGGGCAAGAGATTGTGTTTTAGACTAAAAGGGAATGCATTATATGAAGAATCTTTACTTTGAAACTCTGTTCTTTACCTTTTTCACACTATGAAACAGCTTTGTATTCACCTTAAACACTGTTTCAGGGCAAGAGATTGTTTATTAGACTAAAAGGTAATGCATTATAAGAAGAATCTTTACTTTGAAACTCTGTTCTTTACCTTTTTCACACTATGAAACAGCTTTGTATTCAACTTAAGCCCTGTTTCAGGCCAAGAGATTGTGTTTTAGACTAAAAGAGACTGCATTATAAGAAGAATCTTTATTTTGAAACTCTGTTCTTTACCTTTTTCACACTATGAAACAGCTTTATATTCAACTTTAACACTGTTTCAGGGCAAGAGATTGTGTTTTAGACTAAAAGGTAATGCATTATAAGAAGAATCTTTACTTTGAAACTCTGTTCTTTACCTTCTTCAGACTATGAAACAGCTTTGTATTCGCCTTAAACACTGTTTCAGGGCAAGAGATTGTGTTTTAGATTAAAAGGGAATGCATTATATGAAGAATCTTTACTTAGAAACTCTGTTCTTTACCTTTTTCACACTATGAAATAGCTTTGTATTCAACTTAAACACTGTTTCAGAGCAAGACATCTTGTTTTTAACCAAATTGAATAGCTTAAACACTGTTTCAGGGCAAGAGATTGTGTTTTAGACTAAAAGGTAATGCATTATAAGAAGAATCTTTACTTTGAAACTCTGTTCTTTACCTTCTTCACACTATGAAACAGCTTTGTATTCACTTAAACAATGTATCAAGGCAAGAGATTGTGTTTTAGACTAAAAGAGACTGCATTATAAGAAGAGTCTTTACTTTGAAACTCTGTTCTTTACCTTTTTCACACTATGAAACAGCTTTGTATTCAACTTAAACACTGTTTCAGGGCAAGAGATTGTGTTTTAGACTAAAAGGTAATGCATTATAAGAAGAATCTTTACTTTGAAACTCTGTTTACCTTTTTCACACTATGAAACAGCTTTGTATTCAACTTAAACACTGTTTCAGGGCAAGAGATTGTGTTTTAGACTAAAAGAGACTGCATTATAAGAAGAATCTTTATTTTGAAACTCTGTTCTTTACCTTTTTCACACTATGAAACAGCTTTATATTCAACTTTAACACTGTTTCAGGGCAAGAGATTGTGTTTTAGACTAAAAGGGAATGCATTATATGAAGAATCTTTACTTTGAAACTCTGTTCTTTACCTTTTTCACACTATGAAACAGCTTTGTATTCACCTTAAACACTCTTTCAGGGCAAGAGATTGTGTTTTAGATTAAAAGGTAATGCATTATAAGAAGAATCTTTACTTTGAAACTCTGTTCTTTACCTTTTTCACACTATGAAACAGCTTTATATTCAACTTTAACACTGTTTCAGGGCAAGAGATTGTGTTTTAGACTAAAAGGGAATGCATTATATGAAGAATCTTTACTTAGAAACTCTGTTCTTTACCTTTTTCACACTATGAAATAGCTTTGTATTCAACTTAAACACTGTTTCAGAGCAAGACATCTTGTTTTTAACCAAATTGAATAACTTACAATGTGTTAAGAAAACACATATTTCAAGTGAAAAGAGTTTATACAGGGGAGAAACAAGTTGGTTTAACATGGTTCTAATGTGACCCCTGAAAGTAATTGCAACTCTGTTTTTACACCTCTAACCACAAGGAGGCAACGTTTCCACGCATTATAATTGTCTTATACATAGTTTCAGAGCAAGAAATATTGTTTTTAACCAAACTGAACAACTTAACCATTTAAAGTAATTGCAACTCTGTTTGTACATCTCTAACCATAAAGAAACAGGGCTTCTATGCATTGTAATCAGCTTATACACTGTTTCAGAGCAAGACATCTTGTTTTTAACCAAATTGAATAGCTTAAACACTGTTTCAGGGCAAGAGATTGTGTTTTAGACTAAAAGGTAATGCATTATAAGAAGAATCTTTACTTTGAAACTCTGTTCTTTACCTTCTTCACACTATGAAACAGCTTTGTATTCACTTAAACAATGTATCAAGGCAAGAGATTGTGTTTTAGACTAAAAGAGACTGCATTATAAGAAGAGTCTTTACTTTGAAACTCTGTTCTTTACCTTTTTCACACTATGAAACAGCTTTGTATTCAACTTAAACACTGTTTCAGGGCAAGAGATTGTGTTTTAGACTAAAAGGTAATGCATTATAAGAAGAATCTTTACTTTGAAACTCTGTTTACCTTTTTCACACTATGAAACAGCTTTGTATTCAACTTAAACACTGTTTCAGGGCAAGAGATTGTGTTTTAGACTAAAAGAGACTGCATTATAAGAAGAATCTTTATTTTGAAACTCTGTTCTTTACCTTTTTCACACTATGAAACAGCTTTATATTCAACTTTAACACTGTTTCAGGGCAAGAGATTGTGTTTTAGACTAAAAGGGAATGCATTATATGAAGAATCTTTACTTTGAAACTCTGTTCTTTACCTTTTTCACACTATGAAACAGCTTTGTATTCACCTTAAACACTCTTTCAGGGCAAGAGATTGTGTTTTAGATTAAAAGGTAATGCATTATAAGAAGAATCTTTACTTTGAAACTCTGTTCTTTACCTTTTTCACACTATGAAACAGCTTTATATTCAACTTTAACACTGTTTCAGGGCAAGAGATTGTGTTTTAGACTAAAAGGGAATGCATTATATGAAGAATCTTTACTTAGAAACTCTGTTCTTTACCTTTTTCACACTATGAAATAGCTTTGTATTCAACTTAAACACTGTTTCAGAGCAAGACATCTTGTTTTTAACCAAATTGAATAACTTACAATGTGTTAAGAAAACACATATTTCAAGTGAAAAGAGTTTATACAGGGGAGAAACAAGTTGGTTTAACATGGTTCTAATGTGACCCCTGAAAGTAATTGCAACTCTGTTTTTACACCTCTAACCACAAGGAGGCAACGTTTCCACGCATTATAATTGTCTTATACATAGTTTCAGAGCAAGAAATATTGTTTTTAACCAAACTGAACAACTTAACCATTTAAAGTAATTGCAACTCTGTTTGTACATCTCTAACCATAAAGAAACAGGGCTTCTATGCATTGTAATCAGCTTATACACTGTTTCAGAGCAAGACATCTTGTTTTTAACCAAATTGAATAGCTTAAACACTGTTTCAGGGCAAGAGATTGTGTTTTAGACTAAAAGGTAATGCATTATAAGAAGAATCTTTACTTTGAAACTTTGTTCTTTACCTTTTCACACTATGAAACACATTTATATTCAACTTAAACACTGTTTCAGGGCAAGAGATTGTGTTTTAGACTAAAAGGTAATGCATTATAAGAAGAATCTTTACTTTGAAACTCTGTTTACCTTTTTCACACTATGAAACAGCTTTGTATTCAACTTAAACACTGTTTAAGGGCAAGAGATTGTGTTTTAGACTAAAAGAGACTGCATTATAAGAAGAATCTTTATTTTGAAACTCTGTTCTTTACCTTTTTCACACTATGAAACAGCTTTGTATTCACTTAAACAATGTATCAAGGCAAGAGATTGTGTTTTAGACTAAAAGAGACTGCATTATAAGAAGAGTCTTTACTTTGAAACTCTGTTCTTTACCTTTTTCACACTATGAAACAGCTTTGTATTCAACTTAAACACTGTTTCAGGGCAAGAGATTGTGTTTTAGACTAAAAGGTAATGCATTATAAGAAGAATCTTTACTTTGAAACTCTGTTTACCTTTTTCACACTATGAAACAGCTTTGTATTCAACTTAAACACTGTTTCAGGGCAAGAGATTGTGTTTTAGACTAAAAGAGACTGCATTATAAGAAGAATCTTTATTTTGAAACTCTGTTCTTTACCTTTTTCACACTATGAAACAGCTTTATATTCAACTTTAACACTGTTTCAGGGCAAGAGATTGTGTTTTAGACTAAAAGGGAATGCATTATATGAAGAATCTTTACTTTGAAACTCTGTTCTTTACCTTTTTCACACTATGAAACAGCTTTGTATTCACCTTAAACACTCTTTCAGGGCAAGAGATTGTGTTTTAGATTAAAAGGTAATGCATTATAAGAAGAATCTTTACTTTGAAACTCTGTTCTTTACCTTTTTCACACTATGAAACAGCTTTATATTCAACTTTAACACTGTTTCAGGGCAAGAGATTGTGTTTTAGACTAAAAGGGAATGCATTATATGAAGAATCTTTACTTAGAAACTCTGTTCTTTACCTTTTTCACACTATGAAATAGCTTTGTATTCAACTTAAACACTGTTTCAGAGCAAGACATCTTGTTTTTAACCAAATTGAATAACTTACAATGTGTTAAGAAAACACATATTTCAAGTGAAAAGAGTTTATACAGGGGAGAAACAAGTTGGTTTAACATGGTTCTAATGTGACCCCTGAAAGTAATTGCAACTCTGTTTTTACACCTCTAACCACAAGGAGGCAACGTTTCCACGCATTATAATTGTCTTATACATAGTTTCAGAGCAAGAAATATTGTTTTTAACCAAACTGAACAACTTAACCATTTAAAGTAATTGCAACTCTGTTTGTACATCTCTAACCATAAAGAAACAGGGCTTCTATGCATTGTAATCAGCTTATACACTGTTTCAGAGCAAGACATCTTGTTTTTAACCAAATTGAATAGCTTAAACACTGTTTCAGGGCAAGAGATTGTGTTTTAGACTAAAAGGTAATGCATTATAAGAAGAATCTTTACTTTGAAACTTTGTTCTTTACCTTTTCACACTATGAAACACATTTATATTCAACTTAAACACTGTTTCAGGGCAAGATATTGTGTTTTAGACTAAAAGGTAATGCATTATAAGAAGAATCTTTACTTTGAAACTCTGTTTACCTTTTTCACACTATGAAACAGCTTTGTATTCAACTTAAACACTGTTTAAGGGCAAGAGATTGTGTTTTAGACTAAAAGAGACTGCATTATAAGAAGAATCTTTATTTTGAAACTCTGTTCTTTACCTTTTTCACACTATGAAACAGCTTTATATTCAACTTTAACACTGTTTCAGGGCAAGAGATTGTGTTTTAGACTAAAAGGGAATGCATTATATGAAGAATCTTTACTTTGAAACTCTGTTCTTTACCTTTTTCACACTATGAAACAGCTTTGTATTCACCTTAAACACTGTTTCAGGGCAAGAGATTGTGTTTTAGACTAAAAGGTAATGCATTATAAGAAGAATCTTTACTTTGAAACTCTGTTTACCTTTTTCACACTATGAAACAGCTTTGTATTCAACTTAAACACTGTTTAAGGGCAAGAGATTGTGTTTTAGACTAAAAGAGACTGCATTATAAGAAGAATCTTTATTTTGAAACTCTGTTCTTTACCTTTTTCACACTATGAAACAGCTTTATATTCAACTTTAACACTGTTTCAGGGCAAGAGATTGTGTTTTAGACTAAAAGGGAATGCATTATATGAAGAATCTTTACTTTGAAACTCTGTTCTTTACCTTTTTCACACTATGAAACAGCTTTGTATTCACCTTAAACACTGTTTCAGGGCAAGAGATTGTTTATTAGACTAAAAGGTAATGCATTATAAGAAGAATCTTTACTTTGAAACTCTGTTCTTTACCTTTTTCACACTATGAAACAGCTTTGTATTCAACTTAAGCCCTGTTTCAGGCCAAGAGATTGTGTTTTAGACTAAAAGAGACTGCATTATAAGAAGAATCTTTATTTTGAAACTCTGTTCTTTACCTTTTTCACACTATGAAACAGCTTTATATTCAACTTTAACACTGTTTCAGGGCAAGAGATTGTGTTTTAGACTAAAAGGTAATGCATTATAAGAAGAATCTTTACTTTGAAACTCTGTTCTTTACCTTCTTCAGACTATGAAACAGCTTTGTATTCGCCTTAAACACTGTTTCAGGGCAAGAGATTGTGTTTTAGATTAAAAGGGAATGCATTATATGAAGAATCTTTACTTAGAAACTCTGTTCTTTACCTTTTTCACACTATGAAATAGCTTTGTATTCAACTTAAACACTGTTTCAGAGCAAGACATCTTGTTTTTAACCAAATTGAATAGCTTAAACACTGTTTCAGGGCAAGAGATTGTGTTTTAGACTAAAAGGTAATGCATTATAAGAAGAATCTTTACTTTGAAACTCTGTTCTTTACCTTCTTCACACTATGAAACAGCTTTGTATTCACTTAAACAATGTATCAAGGCAAGAGATTGTGTTTTAGACTAAAAGAGACTGCATTATAAGAAGAGTCTTTACTTTGAAACTCTGTTCTTTACCTTTTTCACACTATGAAACAGCTTTGTATTCAACTTAAACACTGTTTCAGGGCAAGAGATTGTGTTTTAGACTAAAAGGTAATGCATTATAAGAAGAATCTTTACTTTGAAACTCTGTTTACCTTTTTCACACTATGAAACAGCTTTGTATTCAACTTAAACACTGTTTCAGGGCAAGAGATTGTGTTTTAGACTAAAAGAGACTGCATTATAAGAAGAATCTTTATTTTGAAACTCTGTTCTTTACCTTTTTCACACTATGAAACAGCTTTATATTCAACTTTAACACTGTTTCAGGGCAAGAGATTGTGTTTTAGACTAAAAGGGAATGCATTATATGAAGAATCTTTACTTTGAAACTCTGTTCTTTACCTTTTTCACACTATGAAACAGCTTTGTATTCACCTTAAACACTCTTTCAGGGCAAGAGATTGTGTTTTAGATTAAAAGGTAATGCATTATAAGAAGAATCTTTACTTTGAAACTCTGTTCTTTACCTTTTTCACACTATGAAACAGCTTTATATTCAACTTTAACACTGTTTCAGGGCAAGAGATTGTGTTTTAGACTAAAAGGGAATGCATTATATGAAGAATCTTTACTTAGAAACTCTGTTCTTTACCTTTTTCACACTATGAAATAGCTTTGTATTCAACTTAAACACTGTTTCAGAGCAAGACATCTTGTTTTTAACCAAATTGAATAACTTACAATGTGTTAAGAAAACACATATTTCAAGTGAAAAGAGTTTATACAGGGGAGAAACAAGTTGGTTTAACATGGTTCTAATGTGACCCCTGAAAGTAATTGCAACTCTGTTTTTACACCTCTAACCACAAGGAGGCAACGTTTCCACGCATTATAATTGTCTTATACATAGTTTCAGAGCAAGAAATATTGTTTTTAACCAAACTGAACAACTTAACCATTTAAAGTAATTGCAACTCTGTTTGTACATCTCTAACCATAAAGAAACAGGGCTTCTATGCATTGTAATCAGCTTATACACTGTTTCAGAGCAAGACATCTTGTTTTTAACCAAATTGAATAGCTTAAACACTGTTTCAGGGCAAGAGATTGTGTTTTAGACTAAAAGGTAATGCATTATAAGAAGAATCTTTACTTTGAAACTCTGTTCTTTACCTTCTTCACACTATGAAACAGCTTTGTATTCACTTAAACAATGTATCAAGGCAAGAGATTGTGTTTTAGACTAAAAGAGACTGCATTATAAGAAGAGTCTTTACTTTGAAACTCTGTTCTTTACCTTTTTCACACTATGAAACAGCTTTGTATTCAACTTAAACACTGTTTCAGGGCAAGAGATTGTGTTTTAGACTAAAAGGTAATGCATTATAAGAAGAATCTTTACTTTGAAACTCTGTTTACCTTTTTCACACTATGAAACAGCTTTGTATTCAACTTAAACACTGTTTCAGGGCAAGAGATTGTGTTTTAGACTAAAAGAGACTGCATTATAAGAAGAATCTTTATTTTGAAACTCTGTTCTTTACCTTTTTCACACTATGAAACAGCTTTATATTCAACTTTAACACTGTTTCAGGGCAAGAGACTGTGTTTTAGACTAAAAGGGAATGCATTATATGAAGAATCTTTACTTTGAAACTCTGTTCTTTACCTTTTTCACACTATGAAACAGCTTTGTATTCACCTTAAACACTCTTTCAGGGCAAGAGATTGTGTTTTAGATTAAAAGGTAATGCATTATAAGAAGAATCTTTACTTTGAAACTCTGTTCTTTACCTTTTTCACACTATGAAACAGCTTTATATTCAACTTTAACACTGTTTCAGGGCAAGAGATTGTGTTTTAGACTAAAAGGGAATGCATTATATGAAGAATCTTTACTTAGAAACTCTGTTCTTTACCTTTTTCACACTATGAAATAGCTTTGTATTCAACTTAAACACTGTTTCAGAGCAAGACATCTTGTTTTTAACCAAATTGAATAACTTACAATGTGTTAAGAAAACACATATTTCAAGTGAAAAGAGTTTATACAGGGGAGAAACAAGTTGGTTTAACATGGTTCTAATGTGACCCCTGAAAGTAATTGCAACTCTGTTTTTACACCTCTAACCACAAGGAGGCAACGTTTCCACGCATTATAATTGTCTTATACATAGTTTCAGAGCAAGAAATATTGTTTTTAACCAAACTGAACAACTTAACCATTTAAAGTAATTGCAACTCTGTTTGTACATCTCTAACCATAAAGAAACAGGGCTTCTATGCATTGTAATCAGCTTATACACTGTTTCAGAGCAAGACATCTTGTTTTTAACCAAATTGAATAGCTTAAACACTGTTTCAGGGCAAGAGATTGTGTTTTAGACTAAAAGGTAATGCATTATAAGAAGAATCTTTACTTTGAAACTTTGTTCTTTACCTTTTCACACTATGAAACACATTTATATTCAACTTAAACACTGTTTCAGGGCAAGAGATTGTGTTTTAGACTAAAAGGTAATGCATTATAAGAAGAATCTTTACTTTGAAACTCTGTTTACCTTTTTCACACTATGAAACAGCTTTGTATTCAACTTAAACACTGTTTAAGGGCAAGAGATTGTGTTTTAGACTAAAAGAGACTGCATTATAAGAAGAATCTTTATTTTGAAACTCTGTTCTTTACCTTTTTCACACTATGAAACAGCTTTATATTCAACTTTAACACTGTTTCAGGGCAAGAGATTGTGTTTTAGACTAAAAGGGAATGCATTATATGAAGAATCTTTACTTTGAAACTCTGTTCTTTACCTTTTTCACACTATGAAACAGCTTTGTATTCACCTTAAACACTGTTTCAGGGCAAGAGATTGTGTTTTAGACTAAAAGGTAATGCATTATAAGAAGAATCTTTACTTTGAAACTCTGTTTACCTTTTTCACACTATGAAACAGCTTTGTATTCAACTTAAACACTGTTTAAGGGCAAGAGATTGTGTTTTAGACTAAAAGAGACTGCATTATAAGAAGAATCTTTATTTTGAAACTCTGTTCTTTACCTTTTTCACACTATGAAACAGCTTTATATTCAACTTTAACACTGTTTCAGGGCAAGAGATTGTGTTTTAGACTAAAAGGGAATGCATTATATGAAGAATCTTTACTTTGAAACTCTGTTCTTTACCTTTTTCACACTATGAAACAGCTTTGTATTCACCTTAAACACTGTTTCAGGGCAAGAGATTGTTTATTAGACTAAAAGGTAATGCATTATAAGAAGAATCTTTACTTTGAAACTCTGTTCTTTACCTTTTTCACACTATGAAACAGCTTTGTATTCAACTTAAGCCCTGTTTCAGGGCAAGAGATTGTGTTTTAGACTAAAAGAGACTGCATTATAAGAAGAATCTTTATTTTGAAACTCTGTTCTTTACCTTTTTCACACTATGAAACAGCTTTATATTCAACTTTAACACTGTTTCAGGGCAAGAGATTGTGTTTTAGACTAAAAGGTAATGCATTATAAGAAGAATCTTTACTTTGAAACTCTGTTCTTTACCTTCTTCAGACTATGAAACAGCTTTGTATTCGCCTTAAACACTGTTTCAGGGCAAGAGATTGTGTTTTAGATTAAAAGGGAATGCATTATATGAAGAATCTTTACTTAGAAACTCTGTTCTTTACCTTTTTCACACTATGAAATAGCTTTGTATTCAACTTAAACACTGTTTCAGAGCAAGACATCTTGTTTTTAACCAAATTGAATAACTTACAATGTGTTAAGAAAACACATATTTCAAGTGAAAAGAGTTTATACAGGGGAGAAACAAGTTGGTTTAACATGGTTCTAATGTGACCCCTGAAAGTAATTGCAACTCTGTTTTTACACCTCTAACCACAAGGAGGCAACGTTTCCATGCATTATAATTGTCTTATACATAGTTTCAGAGCAAGAAATATTGTTTTTAACCAAACTGAACAACTTAAACATTTAAAGTAATTGCAACTCTGTTTGTACATCTCTAACCATAAAGAAACAGGGCTTCTATGCATTGTAATCAGCTTATACACTGTTTCAGAGCAAGACATCTTGTTTTTAACCTAATTGAATAGCTTAAACACTGTTTCAGGGCAAGAGATTGTGTTTTAGACTAAAAGGTAATGCATTATAAGAAGAATCTTTACTTTGAAACTCTGTTCTTTACCTTCTTCACACTATGAAACAGCTTTGTATTCAACTTAAACACTGTTTCAGGGCAAGAGATTGTGTTTTAGACTAAAAGGTAATGCATTATAAGAAGAATCTTTACTTTGAAACTCTGTTCTTTACCTTCTTCACACTATGAAACAGCTTTGTATTCAACTTAAACACTGTTTCAGGGCAAGAGATTGTGTTTTAGACTAAAAGGTAATGCATTATAAGAAGAATCTTTACTTTGAAACTCTGTTCTTTACCTTTTTCACACTATGAAACAGCTTTGTATTCACCTTAAACACTGTTTCAGGGCAAGAGATTGTGTTTTAGACTAAAAGGGAATGCATTATAAGAAGAATCTTTACTTTGAAACTCTGTTCTTTACCTTTTTCACACTATGAAACAGCTTTGTATTCAACTTAAACACTGTTTCAGGGCAAGAGATTGTGTTTTAGACTAAAAGAGACTGCATTATAAGAAGAATCTTTATTTTGAAACTCTGTTCTTTACCTTTTTCACACTATGAAACAGCTTTATATTCAACTTTAACACTGTTTCAGGGCAAGAGATTGTGTTTTAGACTAAAAGGTAATGCATTATAAGAAGAATCTTTACTTTGAAACTCTGTTCTTTACCTTCTTCACACTATGAAACAGCTTTGTATTCACTTAAACAATGTATCAAGGCAAGAGATTGTGTTTTAGACTAAAAGGTAATGCATTATAAGAAGAATCTTTACTTTGAAACTCTGTTCTTTACCTTTTTCACACTATGAAACAGCTTTGTATTCAACTTAAGCCCTGTTTCAGGGCAAGAGATTGTGTTTTAGACTAAAAGAGACTGCATTATAAGAAGAATCTTTATTTTGAAACTCTGTTCTTTACCTTTTTCACACTATGAAACAGCTTTATATTCAACTTTAACACTGTTTCAGGGCAAGAGATTGTGTTTTAGACTAAAAGGTAATGCATTATAAGAAGAATCTTTACTTTGAAACTCTGTTCTTTACCTTCTTCAGACTATGAAACAGCTTTGTATTCGCCTTAAACACTGTTTCAGGGCAAGAGATTGTGTTTTAGATTAAAAGGGAATGCATTATATGAAGAATCTTTACTTAGAAACTCTGTTCTTTACCTTTTTCACACTATGAAATAGCTTTGTATTCAACTTAAACACTGTTTCAGAGCAAGACATCTTGTTTTTAACCAAATTGAATAACTTACAATGTGTTAAGAAAACACATATTTCAAGTGAAAAGAGTTTATACAGGGGAGAAACAAGTTGGTTTAACATGGTTCTAATGTGACCCCTGAAAGTAATTGCAACTCTGTTTTTACACCTCTAACCACAAGGAGGCAACGTTTCCATGCATTATAATTGTCTTATACATAGTTTCAGAGCAAGAAATATTGTTTTTAACCAAACTGAACAACTTAAACATTTAAAGTAATTGCAACTCTGTTTGTACATCTCTAACCATAAAGAAACAGGGCTTCTATGCATTGTAATCAGCTTATACACTGTTTCAGAGCAAGACATCTTGTTTTTAACCTAATTGAATAGCTTAAACACTGTTTCAGGGCAAGAGATTGTGTTTTAGACTAAAAGGTAATGCATTATAAGAAGAATCTTTACTTTGAAACTCTGTTCTTTACCTTCTTCACACTATGAAACAGCTTTGTATTCAACTTAAACACTGTTTCAGGGCAAGAGATTGTGTTTTAGACTAAAAGGTAATGCATTATAAGAAGAATCTTTACTTTGAAACTCTGTTCTTTACCTTCTTCACACTATGAAACAGCTTTGTATTCAACTTAAACACTGTTTCAGGGCAAGAGATTGTGTTTTAGACTAAAAGGTAATGCATTATAAGAAGAATCTTTACTTTGAAACTCTGTTCTTTACCTTTTTCACACTATGAAACAGCTTTGTATTCACCTTAAACACTGTTTCAGGGCAAGAGATTGTGTTTTAGACTAAAAGGGAATGCATTATAAGAAGAATCTTTACTTTGAAACTCTGTTCTTTACCTTTTTCACACTATGAAACAGCTTTGTATTCAACTTAAACACTGTTTCAGGGCAAGAGATTGTGTTTTAGACTAAAAGAGACTGCATTATAAGAAGAATCTTTATTTTGAAACTCTGTTCTTTACCTTTTTCACACTATGAAACAGCTTTATATTCAACTTTAACACTGTTTCAGGGCAAGAGATTGTGTTTTAGACTAAAAGGTAATGCATTATAAGAAGAATCTTTACTTTGAAACTCTGTTCTTTACCTTCTTCACACTATGAAACAGCTTTGTATTCACTTAAACAATGTATCAAGGCAAGAGATTGTGTTTTAGACTAAAAGAGACTGCATTATAAGAAGAGTCTTTACTTTGAAACTCTGTTCTTTACCTTTTTCACACTATGAAACAGCTTTGTAGTCAACTTAAACACTGTGTCAGGGCAAGAGATTGTGTTTTAGACTAAAAGAGACTGCATTATAAGAAGAATCTTTATTTTGAAACTCTGTTCTTTACCTTTTTCACACTATGAAACAGCTTTATATTCAACTTTAACACTGTTTCAGGGCAAGAGATTGTGTTTTAGACTAAAAGGTAATGCATTATAAGAAGAATCTTTACTTTGAAACTCTGTTCTTTACCTTCTTCACACTATGAAACAGCTTTGTATTCGCCTTAAACACTGTTTCAGGGCAAGAGATTGTGTTTTAGATTAAAAGGTAATGCATTATAAGAAGAATCTTTACTTTGAAACTCTGTTCTTTACCGTCTTCACACTATGAAACAGCTTTGTATTCGCCTTAAACACTGTTTCAGGGCAAGAGATTGTGTTTTAGACTAAAAGAGACTGCATTATAAGAAGAATCTTTATTTTGAAACTCTGTTCTTTACCTTTTTCACACTATGAAACAGCTTTATATTCAACTTTAACACTGTTTCAGGGCAAGAGATTGTGTTTTAGACAAAAAGGGAATGCATTATATGAAGAATCTTTACTTTGAAACTCTGTTCTTTACCTTTTTCACACTATGAAACAGGTTTGTATTCGCCTTAAACACTGTTTCAGGGCAAGAGATTGTGTTTTAGACTAAAAGGGAATGCATTATAAGAAGAATCTTTACTTTGAAACTCTGTTCTTTACCTTTTTCACACTAATCTTAAACACTTTTTAATCTTAAACACTGTTTCAGGGCAAGAGATTGTTTATTAGACTAAAAGGTAATGCATTATAAGAAGAATCTTTACTTTGAAACTCTGTTCTTTACCTTTTTCACACTATGAAACAGCTTTGTATTAACCTTAAACACTGTTTCAGGGCAAGAGATTGTTTATTAGACTAAAAGGTAATGCATTATAAGAAGAATCTTTACTTTGAAACTCTGTTCTTTACCTTTTTCACACTATGAAACAGCTTTGTATTCAACTTAAACACTGTTTCAGGGCAAGAGATTGTGTTTTAGACTAAAAGGGAATGCATTATATGAAGAATCTTTACTTTGAAACTCTGTTCTTTACCTTTTTCACACTATGAAACAGCTTTGTATTCAACTTAAACACTGTTTCAGGGCAAGAGATTGTGTTTTAGACTAAAAGGGAATGCATTATATGAAGAATCTTTACTTTGAAACTCTGTTCTTTACCTTTTTCACACTATGAAACAGCTTTGTATTCACCTTAAACACTGTTTCAGGGCAAGAGATTGTTTATTAGACTAAAAGGTAATGCATTATAAGAAGAATCTTTACTTTGAAACTCTGTTCTTTACCTTTTTCACACTATGAAACAGCTTTGTATTAACCTTAAACACTGTTTCAGGGCAAGAGATTGTTTATTAGACTAAAAGGTAATGCATTATAAGAAGAATCTTTACTTTGAAACTCTGTTCTTTACCTTTTTCACACTATGAAACAGCTTTGTATTCAACTTAAACACTGTTTCAGGGCAAGAGATTGTGTTTTAGACTAAAAGGGAATGCATTATATGAAGAATCTTTACTTTGAAACTCTGTTCTTTACCTTTTTCACACTATGAAACAGCTTTGTATTCACCTTAAACACTGTTTCAGGGCAAGAGATTGTTTATTAGACTAAAAGGTAATGCATTATAAGAAGAATCTTTACTTTGAAACTCTGTTCTTTACCTTTTTCACACTATGAAACAGCTTTGTATTCAACTTAAACACTGTTTCAGGGCAAGAGATTGTGTTTTAGACTAAAAGAGACTGCATTATAAGAAGAATCTTTACTTTGAAACTCTGTTCTTTACCTTTTTCACACTATGAAACAGCTTTGTATTCAACTTAAACACTGTTTCAGGGCAAGAGATTGTGTTTTAGACTAAAAGAGACTGCATTATAAGAAGAATCTTTATTTTGAAACTCTGTTCTTTACCTTTTTCACACTATGAAACAGCTTTGTATTCAACTTAAGCACTGTTTCAGGGCAAGAGATTGTGTTTTAGACTAAAAGAGACTGCATTATAAGAAGAATCTTTATTTTGAAACTCTGTTCTTTACCTTTTTCACACTATGAAACAGCTTTATATTCAACTTTAACACTGTTTCAGGGTAAGAGATTGTGTTTTAGACTAAACGGTAATGCATTATAAGAAGAATCTTTACTTTGAAACTCTGTTCTTTACCTTCTTCACACTATGAAACAGCTTTGTATTCTCCTTAAACACTGTTTCAGGGCAAGAGATTGTGTTTTAGATTAAAAGGTAATGCATTATAAGAAGAATCTTTACTTTGAAACTCTGTTCTTTACCTTTTTCACACTATGAAACAGCTTTGTATTCAACTTAAACACTGTTTCAGGGCAAGAGATTGTGTTTTAGACTAAAAGAGACTGCATTATAAGAAGAATCTTTATTTTGAAACTCTGTTCTTTACCTTTTTCACACTATGAAACAGCTTTATATTCAACTTTAACACTGTTTCAGGGCAAGAGATTGTGTTTTAGACTAAAAGGGAATGCATTATATGAAGAATCTTTACTTTGAAACTCTGTTCTTTACCTTTTTCACACTATGAAACAGCTTTGTATTCACTTAAACAATGTATCAAGGCAAGAGATTGTGTTTTAGACTAAAAGAGACTGCATTATAAGAAGAATCTTTATTTTGAAACTCTGTTCTTTACCTTTTTCACACTATGAAACAGCTTTATATTCAACTTTAACACTGTTTCAGGGCAAGAGATTGTGTTTTAGACTAAAAGGGAATGCATTATAAGAAGAATCTTTACTTAGAAACTCTGTTCTTTACCTTTTTCACACTATGAAATAGCTTTGTATTCAACTTAAACACTGTTTCAGAGCAAGACATCTTGTTTTTAACCAAATTGAATAACTTACAATGTGTTAAGAAAACACATATTTCAAGTGAAAAGAGTTTATACAGGGGAGAAACAAGTTGTTTTAACATGGTTCTAATGTGACCCCTGAAAGTAATTGCAACTCTGTTTTTACACCTCTAACCACAAGGAGGCAACGTTTCCATGCATTATAATTGTCTTATACATAGTTTCAGAGCAAGAAATATTGTTTTTAACCAAACTGAACAACTTAACCATTTAAAGTAATTGCAACTCTGTTTGTACATCTCTAACCATAAAGAAACAGGGCTTCTATGCATTGTAATCAGCTTATACACTGTTTCAGAGGAAGACATCTTGTTTTTAACCAAATTGAATAGCTTAAACACTGTTTCAGGGCAAGAGATTGTGTTTTAGACTAAAAGGTAATGCATTATAAGAAGAATCTTTACTTTGAAACTCTGTTCTTTACCTTTTCACACTATGAAACACATTTATATTCAACTTAAACACTGTTTCAGGGCAAGAGATTGTGTTTTAGACTAAAAGGGAATGCATTATAAGAAGAATCTTTACTTTGAAACTCTGTTCTTTACCTTTTTCACACTATGAAACAGCTTTGTATTCACCTTAAACACTGTTTCAGGGCAAGAGATTGTTTATTAGACTAAAAGGTAATGCATTATAAGAAGAATCTTTACTTTGAAACTCTGTTCTTTACCTTTTTCACACTATGAAACAGCTTTGTATTCAACTTAAACACTGTTTCAGGGCAAGAGATTGTGTTTTAGACTAAAAGGGAATGCATTATATGAAGAATCTTTACTTTGAAACTCTGTTCTTTACCTTTTTCACACTATGAAACAGCTTTGTATTCACCTTAAACACTGTTTCAGGGCAAGAGATTGTTTATTAGACTAAAAGGTAATGCATTATAAGAAGAATCTTTACTTTGAAACTCTGTTCTTTACCTTTTTCACACTATGAAACAGCTTTGTATTCACCTTAAACACTGTTTCAGGGCAAGAGATTGTGTTTTAGACTAAAAGAGACTGCATTATAAGAAGAATCTTTATTTTGAAACTCTGTTCTTTACCTTTTTCACACTATGAAACAGATTTATATTCAACTTAATCACTGTTTCAGGGCAAGAGATTGTTTATTAGACTAAAAGGTAATGCATTATAAGAAGAATCTTTACTTTGAAAGTCTGTTCTTTACCTTTTTCACACTATGAAACAGCTTTGTATTAACCTTAAACACTGTTTCAGGGCAAGAGATTGTGTTTTAGACTAAAAGAGACTGCATTATAAGAAGAATCTTTATTTTGAAACTCTGTTCTTTACCTTTTTCACACTATGAAACAGCTTTATATTCAACTTTAACACTGTTTCAGGGCAAGAGATTGTGTTTTAGACCTAAAGGGAATGCATTATATGAAGAATCTTTACTTTGAAACTGTTCTTTACCTTTTTCACACTATGAAACAGCTTTGTATTCACCTTAAACACTGTTTCAGGGCAAGAGATTGTTTATTAGACTAAAAGGTAATGCAATATAAGAAGAATCTTTACTTTGAAACTCTGTTCTTTACCTTTTTCACACTATGAAACAGCTTTGTATTAAACTTAAACACTGTTTCAGGGCAAGAGATTGTGTTTTAGACTAAAAGAGACTGCATTATAAGAAGAATCTTTATTTTGAAACTCTGTTCTTTACCTTCTTCACACTATGAACCAGCTTTGTATTCGCCTTAAATACTGTTTCAGGGCAAGAGATTGTGTTTTAGATTAAAAAGTAATGCATTATAAGAAGAATCTTTACTTTGAAACTCTGTTCTTTACCTTTTTCACACTATGAAACAGCTTTGTATTCTCCTTAAACACTGTTTCAGGGCAAGAGATTGTTTATTAGACTAAAAGGTAATGCATTATAAGAAGAATCTTTACTTTGAAACTCTGTTCTTTACCTTTTTCACACTATGAAACAGCTTTATATTCAACTTTAACACTGTTTCAGGGCAAGAGATTGTGTTTTAGACTAAACGGTAATGCATTATAAGAAGAATCTTTACTTTGAAACTCTGTTCTTTACCTTCTTTACACTATGAAACAGCTTTGTATTCGCCTTAAACACTGTTTCAGGGCAAGAGATTGTGTTTTAGATTAAAAGGTAATGCATTATAAGAAGAATCTTTACTTTGAAACTCTGTTCTTTACCTTTTTCACACTATGAAACAGCTTTGTATTCAACTTAAACACTGTTTCAGGGCAAGAGATTGTGTTTTAGACTAAAAGAGACTGCATTATAAGAAGAATCTTTATTTTGAAACTCTGTTCTTTACCTTCTTCACACTATGAAACAGCTTTGTATTCGCCTTAAACACTGTTTCAGGGCAAGAGATTGTGTTTTAGATTAAAAGGTAATGCATTATAAGAAGAATCTTTACTTTGAAACTCTGTTCTTTACCTTTTTCACACTATGAAACAGCTTTGTATTCTCCTTAAACACTGTTTCAGGGCAAGAGATTGTTTATTAGACTAAAAGGTAATGCATTATAAGAAGAATCTTTACTTTGAAACTCTGTTCTTTACCTTTTTCACACTATGAAACAGCTTTGTATTCAACTTAAACACTGTTTCAGGGCAAGAGATTGTGTTTTAGACTAAAAGAGACTGCATTATAAGAAGAATCTTTATTTTGAAACTCTGTTCTTTACTTTCTTCACACTATGAAACAGCTTTGTATTCGCCTTAAACACTGTTTCAGGGCAAGAAATTGTTTATTAGTCTAAAAGGTAATGCATTATAAGAAGAATCTTTACTTTGAAACTCTGTTCTTTACCTTTTTCACACTATGAAACAGCTTTGTATTCAACTTAAACACTGTTTCAGGGCAAGAGATTGTGTTTTAGACTAAAAGAGACTGCATTATAAGAAGAATCTTTATTTTGAAACTCTGTTCTTTACCTTCTTCACACTATGAAACAGCTTTGTATTCGCCATAAACACTGTTTCAGGGCAAGAGATTGTGTTTTAGATTAAAAGGTAATGCATTATAAGAAGAATCTTTACTTTGAAACTCTGTTCTTTACCTTTTTCACACTATGAAACAGCTTTGTATTCTCCTTAAACACTGTTTCAGGGCAAGAGATTGTTTATTAGACTAAAAGGTAATGCATTATAAGAAGAATCTTTACTTTGAAACTCTGTTCTTTACCTTTTTCACACTATGAAACAGCTTTGTATTCAACTTAAACACTGTTTCAGGGCAAGAGATTGTGTTTTAGACTAAAAGAGACTGCATTATAAGAAGAATCTTTATTTTGAAACTCTGTTCTTTACCTTTTTCACACTATGAAACAGCTTTATATTCAACTTTAACACTGTTTCAGGGCAAGAGATTGTGTTTTAGACTAAAAGGGAATGCATTATATGAAGAATCTTTACTTTGAAACTCTGTTCTTTACCTTTTTCACACTATGAAATAGCTTTGTATTCAACTTAAACACTGTTTCAGAGCAAGACATCTTGTTTTTAACCAAATTGAATAACTTACAATGTGTTAAGAAAACACATATTTCAAGTGAAAAGAGTTTATACAGGGGAGAAACAAATTGTTTTAACATGGTTCTAATGTGACCCCTGAAAGTAATTGCAACTCTGTTTTTACACCTCTAACCACAAGGAGGCAACGTTTCCACGCATTATAATTGTCTTATACATAGTTTCAGAGCAAGAAATATTGTTTTTAACCAAACTGAACAACTTAACCATTTAAAGTAATTGCAACTCTGTTTGTACATCTCTAACCATAAAGAAACAGGGCTTCTATGCATTGTAATCAGCTTATACACTGTTTCAGAGCAAGACATCTTGTTTTTAACCAAATTGAATAGCTTAAACACTGTTTCAGGGCAAGAGATTGTGTTTTAGACTAAAAGGTAATGCATTATAAGAAGAATCTTTACTTTGAAACTCTGTTCTTTACCTTTTTCACACTATGAAACAGCTTTATATTCAACTTTAACACTGTTTCAGGGCAAGAGATTGTGTTTTAGACTAAAAGGGAATGCATTATATGAAGAATCTTTACTTTGAAACTCTGTTCTTTACCTTTTTCACACTATGAAATAGCTTTGTATTCAACTTAAACACTGTTTCAGAGCAAGACATCTTGTTTTTAACCAAATTGAATAACTTACAATGTGTTAAGAAAACACATATTTCAAGTGAAAAGAGTTTATACAGGGGAGAAACAAATTGTTTTAACATGGTTCTAATGTGACCCCTGAAAGTAATTGCAACTCTGTTTTTACACCTCTAACCACAAGGAGGCAACGTTTCCACGCATTATAATTGTCTTATACATAGTTTCAGAGCAAGAAATATTGTTTTTAACCAAACTGAACAACTTAACCATTTAAAGTAATTGCAACTCTGTTTGTACATCTCTAACCATAAAGAAACAGGGCTTCTATGCATTGTAATCAGCTTATACACTGTTTCAGAGCAAGACATCTTGTTTTTAACCAAATTGAATAGCTTAAACACTGTTTCAGGGCAAGAGATTGTGTTTTAGACTAAAAGGTAATGCATTATAAGAAGAATCTTTACTTTGAAACTCTGTTCTTTACCTTTTTCACACTATGAAACAGCTTTGTATTCAACTTAAACACTGTTTCAGGGCAAGAGATTGTGTTTTAGACTAAAAGAGACTGCATTATAAGAAGAATCTTTATTTTGAAACTCTGTTCTTTACCTTTTTCACACTATGAAACAGCTTTATATTCAACTTTAACACTGTTTCAGGGCAAGAGATTGTGTTTTAGACTAAAAGGGAATGCATTATATGAAGAATCTTTACTTTGAAACTCTGTTCTTTACCTTTTTCACACTATGAAACAGCTTTGTATTCACTTAAACACTGTTTCAGGGCAAGAGATTGTGTTTTAGACTAAAAGGTAATGCATTATAAGAAGAATCTTTACTTTGAAACTCTGTTCTTTACCTTCTTCACACTATGAACCAGCTTTGTATTCGCCTTAAATACTGTTTCAGGGCAAGCGATTGTGTTTTAGATTAAAAAGTAATGCATTATAAGAAGAATCTTTACTTTGAAACTCTGTTCTTTACCTTTTTCACACTATGAAACAGCTTTGTATTCTCCTTAAACACTGTTTCAGGGCAAGAGATTGTTTATTAGACTAAAAGGTAATGCATTATAAGAAGAATCTTTACTTTGAAACTCTGTTCTTTACCTTTTTCACACTATGAAACAGCTTTGTATTCAACTTAAACACTGTTTCAGGGCAAGAGATTGTGTTTTAGACTAAAAGAGACTGCATTATAAGAAGAATCTTTATTTTGAAACTCTGTTCTTTACCTTTTTCACACTATGAAACAGCTTTATATTCAACTTTAACACTGTTTCAGGGCAAGAGATTGTGTTTTAGACTAAAAGGGAATGCATTATATGAAGAATCTTTACTTTGAAACTCTGTTCTTTACCTTTTTCACACTATGAAACAGCTTTGTATTCACTTAAACAATGTATCAAGGCAAGAGATTGTGTTTTAGACTAAAAGAGACTGCATTATAAGAAGAATCTTTATTTTGAAACTCTGTTCTTTACCTTTTTCACACTATGAAACAGCTTTATATTCAACTTTAACACTGTTTCAGGGCAAGAGATTGTGTTTTAGACTAAAAGGGAATGCATTATAAGAAGAATCTTTACTTAGAAACTCTGTTCTTTACCTTTTTCACACTATGAAATAGCTTTGTATTCAACTTAAACACTGTTTCAGAGCAAGACATCTTGTTTTTAACCAAATTGAATAACTTACAATGTGTTAAGAAAACACATATTTCAAGTGAAAAGAGTTTATACAGGGGAGAAACAAGTTGTTTTAACATGGTTCTAATGTGACCCCTGAAAGTAATTGCAACTCTGTTTTTACACCTCTAACCACAAGGAGGCAACGTTTCCACGCATTATAATTGTCTTATACATAGTTTCAGAGCAAGAAATATTGTTTTTAACCAAACTGAACAACTTAACCATTTAAAGTAATTGCAACTCTGTTTGTACATCTCTAACCATAAAGAAACAGGGCTTCTATGCATTGTAATCAGCTTATACACTGTTTCAGAGGAAGACATCTTGTTTTTAACCAAATTGAATAGCTTAAACACTGTTTCAGGGCAAGAGATTGTGTTTTAGACTAAAAGGTAATGCATTATAAGAAGAATCTTTACTTTGAAACTCTGTTCTTTACCTTTTCACACTATGAAACACATTTATATTCAACTTAAACACTGTTTCAGGGCAAGAGATTGTGTTTTAGACTAAAAGGGAATGCATTATAAGAAGAATCTTTACTTTGAAACTCTGTTCTTTACCTTTTTCACACTATGAAACAGCTTTGTATTCACCTTAAACACTGTTTCAGGGCAAGAGATTGTTTATTAGACTAAAAGGTAATGCATTATAAGAAGAATCTTTACTTTGAAACTCTGTTCTTTACCTTTTTCACACTATGAAACAGCTTTGTATTCAACTTAAACACTGTTTCAGGGCAAGAGATTGTGTTTTAGACTAAAAGGGAATGCATTATATGAAGAATCTTTACTTTGAAACTCTGTTCTTTACCTTTTTCACACTATGAAACAGCTTTGTATTCACCTTAAACACTGTTTCAGGGCAAGAGATTGTTTATTAGACTAAAAGGTAATGCATTATAAGAAGAATCTTTACTTTGAAACTCTGTTCTTTACCTTTTTCACACTATGAAACAGCTTTGTATTCACCTTAAACACTGTTTCAGGGCAAGAGATTGTGTTTTAGACTAAAAGAGACTGCATTATAAGAAGAATCTTTATTTTGAAACTCTGTTCTTTACCTTTTTCACACTATGAAACAGCTTTATATTCAACTTTAACACTGTTTCAGGGCAAGAGATTGTGTTTTAGACTAAAAGAGACTGCATTATAAGAAGAATCTTTATTTTGAAACTCTGTTCTTTACCTTCTTCACACTATGAACCAGCTTTGTATTCGCCTTAAATACTGTTTCAGGGCAAGCGATTGTGTTTTAGATTAAAAAGTAATGCATTATAAGAAGAATCTTTACTTTGAAACTCTGTTCTTTACCTTTTTCACACTATGAAACAGCTTTGTATTCTCCTTAAACACTGTTTCAGGGCAAGAGATTGTTTATTAGACTAAAAGGTAATGCATTATAAGAAGAATCTTTACTTTGAAACTCTGTTCTTTACCTTTTTCACACTATGAAACAGCTTTGTATTCAACTTAAACACTGTTTCAGGGCAAGAGATTGTGTTTTAGACTAAAAGAGACTGCATTATAAGAAGAATCTTTATTTTGAAACTCTGTTCTTTACCTTTTTCACACTATGAAACAGCTTTATATTCAACTTTAACACTGTTTCAGGGCAAGAGATTGTGTTTTAGACTAAAAGGGAATGCATTATATGAAGAATCTTTACTTTGAAACTCTGTTCTTTACCTTTTTCACACTATGAAACAGCTTTGTATTCACTTAAACAATGTATCAAGGCAAGAGATTGTGTTTTAGACTAAAAGAGACTGCATTATAAGAAGAATCTTTATTTTGAAACTCTGTTCTTTACCTTTTTCACACTATGAAACAGCTTTATATTCAACTTTAACACTGTTTCAGGGCAAGAGATTGTGTTTTAGACTAAAAGGGAATGCATTATAAGAAGAATCTTTACTTAGAAACTCTGTTCTTTACCTTTTTCACACTATGAAATAGCTTTGTATTCAACTTAAACACTGTTTCAGAGCAAGACATCTTGTTTTTAACCAAATTGAATAACTTACAATGTGTTAAGAAAACACATATTTCAAGTGAAAAGAGTTTATACAGGGGAGAAACAAGTTGTTTTAACATGGTTCTAATGTGACCCCTGAAAGTAATTGCAACTCTGTTTTTACACCTCTAACCACAAGGAGGCAACGTTTCCACGCATTATAATTGTCTTATACATAGTTTCAGAGCAAGAAATATTGTTTTTAACCAAACTGAACAACTTAACCATTTAAAGTAATTGCAACTCTGTTTGTACATCTCTAACCATAAAGAAACAGGGCTTCTATGCATTGTAATCAGCTTATACACTGTTTCAGAGGAAGACATCTTGTTTTTAACCAAATTGAATAGCTTAAACACTGTTTCAGGGCAAGAGATTGTGTTTTAGACTAAAAGGTAATGCATTATAAGAAGAATCTTTACTTTGAAACTCTGTTCTTTACCTTTTCACACTATGAAACACATTTATATTCAACTTAAACACTGTTTCAGGGCAAGAGATTGTGTTTTAGACTAAAAGGGAATGCATTATAAGAAGAATCTTTACTTTGAAACTCTGTTCTTTACCTTTTTCACACTATGAAACAGCTTTGTATTCACCTTAAACACTGTTTCAGGGCAAGAGATTGTTTATTAGACTAAAAGGTAATGCATTATAAGAAGAATCTTTACT
This sequence comes from Electrophorus electricus, assembly GCF_041902795.1. NCBI lineage: Eukaryota > Metazoa > Chordata > Actinopteri > Gymnotiformes > Gymnotidae > Electrophorus > Electrophorus electricus. The sequence continues at coordinate 6,079,616 of NC_137522.1, forward strand.
TTGAAACTCTGTTCTTTACCTTTTTCACACTATGAAACAGCTTTGTATTCAACTTAAACACTGTTTCAGGGCAAGAGATTGTGTTTTAGACTAAAAGGGAATGCATTATATGAAGAATCTTTACTTTGAAACTCTGTTCTTTACCTTTTTCACACTATGAAACAGCTTTGTATTCACCTTAAACACTGTTTCAGGGCAAGAGATTGTTTATTAGACTAAAAGGTAATGCATTATAAGAAGAATCTTTACTTTGAAACTCTGTTCTTTACCTTTTTCACACTATGAAACAGCTTTGTATTCACCTTAAACACTGTTTCAGGGCAAGAGATTGTGTTTTAGACTAAAAGAGACTGCATTATAAGAAGAATCTTTATTTTGAAACTCTGTTCTTTACCTTTTTCACACTATGAAACAGCTTTATATTCAACTTTAACACTGTTTCAGGGCAAGAGATTGTGTTTTAGACTAAAAGAGACTGCATTATAAGAAGAATCTTTATTTTGAAACTCTGTTCTTTACCTTCTTCACACTATGAAACAGCTTTGTATTCGCCTTAAACACTGTTTCAGGGCAAGAGATTGTGTTTTAGATTAAAAGGTAATGCATTATAAGAAGAATCTTTACTTTGAAACTCTGTTCTTTACCTTTTTCACACTATGAAACAGCTTTGTATTCACCTTAAACAATGTTTCAGGGCAAGAGATTGTTTATTAGACTAAAAGGTAATGCATTATAAGAAGAATCTTTACTTTGAAACTCTGTTCTTTACCTTTTTCACACTATGAAACAGCTTTGTATTCAACTTAAGCACTGTTTCAGGGCAAGAGATTGTGTTTTAGACTAAAAGAGACTGCATTATAAGAAGAATCTTTACTTTGAAACTCTGTTCTTTACCTTTTTCACACTATGAAACAGCTTTGTATTAACCTTAAACACTGTTTCAGGGCAAGAGATTGTTTATTAGACTAAAAGGTAATGCATTATAAGAAGAATCTTTACTTTGAAAGTCTGTTCTTTACCTTTTTCACACTATGAAACAGCTTTGTATTAACCTTAAACACTGTTTCAGGGCAAGAGATTGTTTATTAGACTAAAAGGTAATGCATTATAAGAAGAATCTTTACTTTGAAACTCTGTTCTTTACCTTTTTCACACTATGAAACAGCTTTATATTCAACTTTAACACTGTTTCAGGGCAAGAGATTGTGTTTTAGACTAAACGGTAATGCATTATAAGAAGAATCTTTACTTTGAAACTCTGTTCTTTACCTTTTTCACACTATGAAATAGCTTTGTATTCAACTTAAACACTGTTTCAGAGCAAGACATCTTGTTTTTAACCAAATTGAATAACTTACAATGTGTTAAGAAAACACATATTTCAAGTGAAAAGAGTTTATACAGGGGAGAAACAAATTGTTTTAACATGGTTCTAATGTGACCCCTGAAAGTAATTGCAACTCTGTTTTTACACCTCTAACCACAAGGAGGCAACGTTTCCACGCATTATAATTGTCTTATACATAGTTTCAGAGCAAGAAATATTGTTTTTAACCAAACTGAACAACTTAACCATTTAAAGTAATTGCAACTCTGTTTGTACATCTCTAACCATAAAGAAACAGGGCTTCTATGCATTGTAATCAGCTTATACACTGTTTCAGAGCAAGACATCTTGTTTTTAACCAAATTGAATAGCTTAAACACTGTTTCAGGGCAAGAGATTGTGTTTTAGACTAAAAGGTAATGCATTATAAGAAGAATCTTTACTTTGAAACTCTGTTCTTTACCTTTTTCACACTATGAAACAGCTTTGTATTCAACTTAAACACTGTTTCAGGGCAAGAGATTGTGTTTTAGACTAAAAGAGACTGCATTATAAGAAGAATCTTTATTTTGAAACTCTGTTCTTTACCTTTTTCACACTATGAAACAGCTTTATATTCAACTTTAACACTGTTTCAGGGCAAGAGATTGTGTTTTAGACTAAAAGGGAATGCATTATATGAAGAATCTTTACTTTGAAACTCTGTTCTTTACCTTTTTCACACTATGAAACAGCTTTGTATTCACTTAAACACTGTTTCAGGGCAAGAGATTGTGTTTTAGACTAAAAGGTAATGCATTATAAGAAGAATCTTTACTTTGAAACTCTGTTCTTTACCTTCTTCACACTATGAACCAGCTTTGTATTCGCCTTAAATACTGTTTCAGGGCAAGAGATTGTGTTTTAGATTAAAAAGTAATGCATTATAAGAAGAATCTTTACTTTGAAACTCTGTTCTTTACCTTTTTCACACTATGAAACAGCTTTGTATTCTCCTTAAACACTGTTTCAGGGCAAGAGATTGTTTATTAGACTAAAAGGTAATGCATTATAAGAAGAATCTTTACTTTGAAACTCTGTTCTTTACCTTTTTCACACTATGAAACAGCTTTGTATTCAACTTAAACACTGTTTCAGGGCAAGAGATTGTGTTTTAGACTAAAAGAGACTGCATTATAAGAAGAATCTTTATTTTGAAACTCTGTTCTTTACCTTTTTCACACTATGAAACAGCTTTATATTCAACTTTAACACTGTTTCAGGGCAAGAGATTGTGTTTTAGACTAAAAGGGAATGCATTATATGAAGAATCTTTACTTTGAAACTCTGTTCTTTACCTTTTTCACACTATGAAACAGCTTTGTATTCACTTAAACAATGTATCAAGGCAAGAGATTGTGTTTTAGACTAAAAGAGACTGCATTATAAGAAGAATCTTTATTTTGAAACTCTGTTCTTTACCTTTTTCACACTATGAAACAGCTTTATATTCAACTTTAACACTGTTTCAGGGCAAGAGATTGTGTTTTAGACTAAAAGGGAATGCATTATAAGAAGAATCTTTACTTAGAAACTCTGTTCTTTACCTTTTTCACACTATGAAATAGCTTTGTATTCAACTTAAACACTGTTTCAGAGCAAGACATCTTGTTTTTAACCAAATTGAATAACTTACAATGTGTTAAGAAAACACATATTTCAAGTGAAAAGAGTTTATACAGGGGAGAAACAAGTTGTTTTAACATGGTTCTAATGTGACCCCTGAAAGTAATTGCAACTCTGTTTTTACACCTCTAACCACAAGGAGGCAACGTTTCCACGCATTATAATTGTCTTATACATAGTTTCAGAGCAAGAAATATTGTTTTTAACCAAACTGAACAACTTAACCATTTAAAGTAATTGCAACTCTGTTTGTACATCTCTAACCATAAAGAAACAGGGCTTCTATGCATTGTAATCAGCTTATACACTGTTTCAGAGGAAGACATCTTGTTTTTAACCAAATTGAATAGCTTAAACACTGTTTCAGGGCAAGAGATTGTGTTTTAGACTAAAAGGTAATGCATTATAAGAAGAATCTTTACTTTGAAACTCTGTTCTTTACCTTTTCACACTATGAAACACATTTATATTCAACTTAAACACTGTTTCAGGGCAAGAGATTGTGTTTTAGACTAAAAGGGAATGCATTATAAGAAGAATCTTTACTTTGAAACTCTGTTCTTTACCTTTTTCACACTATGAAACAGCTTTGTATTCACCTTAAACACTGTTTCAGGGCAAGAGATTGTTTATTAGACTAAAAGGTAATGCATTATAAGAAGAATCTTTACTTTGAAACTCTGTTCTTTACCTTTTTCACACTATGAAACAGCTTTGTATTCAACTTAAACACTGTTTCAGGGCAAGAGATTGTGTTTTAGACTAAAAGGGAATGCATTATATGAAGAATCTTTACTTTGAAACTCTGTTCTTTACCTTTTTCACACTATGAAACAGCTTTGTATTCACCTTAAACACTGTTTCAGGGCAAGAGATTGTTTATTAGACTAAAAGGTAATGCAATATAAGAAGAATCTTTACTTTGAAACTCTGTTCTTTACCTTTTTCACACTATGAAACAGCTTTGTATTAAACTTAAACACTGTTTCAGGGCAAGAGATTGTGTTTTAGACTAAAAGAGACTGCATTATAAGAAGAATCTTTATTTTGAAACTCTGTTCTTTACCTTCTTCACACTATGAACCAGCTTTGTATTCGCCTTAAATACTGTTTCAGGGCAAGAGATTGTGTTTTAGATTAAAAAGTAATGCATTATAAGAAGAATCTTTACTTTGAAACTCTGTTCTTTACCTTTTTCACACTATGAAACAGCTTTGTATTCTCCTTAAACACTGTTTCAGGGCAAGAGATTGTTTATTAGACTAAAAGGTAATGCATTATAAGAAGAATCTTTACTTTGAAACTCTGTTCTTTACCTTTTTCACACTATGAAACAGCTTTATATTCAACTTTAACACTGTTTCAGGGCAAGAGATTGTGTTTTAGACTAAACGGTAATGCATTATAAGAAGAATCTTTACTTTGAAACTCTGTTCTTTACCTTCTTTACACTATGAAACAGCTTTGTATTCGCCTTAAACACTGTTTCAGGGCAAGAGATTGTGTTTTAGATTAAAAGGTAATGCATTATAAGAAGAATCTTTACTTTGAAACTCTGTTCTTTACCTTTTTCACACTATGAAACAGCTTTGTATTCAACTTAAACACTGTTTCAGGGCAAGAGATTGTGTTTTAGACTAAAAGAGACTGCATTATAAGAAGAATCTTTATTTTGAAACTCTGTTCTTTACCTTCTTCACACTATGAAACAGCTTTGTATTCGCCTTAAACACTGTTTCAGGGCAAGAGATTGTGTTTTAGATTAAAAGGTAATGCATTATAAGAAGAATCTTTACTTTGAAACTCTGTTCTTTACCTTTTTCACACTATGAAACAGCTTTGTATTCTCCTTAAACACTGTTTCAGGGCAAGAGATTGTTTATTAGACTAAAAGGTAATGCATTATAAGAAGAATCTTTACTTTGAAACTCTGTTCTTTACCTTTTTCACACTATGAAACAGCTTTGTATTCAACTTAAACACTGTTTCAGGGCAAGAGATTGTGTTTTAGACTAAAAGAGACTGCATTATAAGAAGAATCTTTATTTTGAAACTCTGTTCTTTACTTTCTTCACACTATGAAACAGCTTTGTATTCGCCTTAAACACTGTTTCAGGGCAAGAAATTGTTTATTAGTCTAAAAGGTAATGCATTATAAGAAGAATCTTTACTTTGAAACTCTGTTCTTTACCTTTTTCACACTATGAAACAGCTTTGTATTCAACTTAAACACTGTTTCAGGGCAAGAGATTGTGTTTTAGACTAAAAGAGACTGCATTATAAGAAGAATCTTTATTTTGAAACTCTGTTCTTTACCTTCTTCACACTATGAAACAGCTTTGTATTCGCCATAAACACTGTTTCAGGGCAAGAGATTGTGTTTTAGATTAAAAGGTAATGCATTATAAGAAGAATCTTTACTTTGAAACTCTGTTCTTTACCTTTTTCACACTATGAAACAGCTTTGTATTCTCCTTAAACACTGTTTCAGGGCAAGAGATTGTTTATTAGACTAAAAGGTAATGCATTATAAGAAGAATCTTTACTTTGAAACTCTGTTCTTTACCTTTTTCACACTATGAAACAGCTTTGTATTCAACTTAAACACTGTTTCAGGGCAAGAGATTGTGTTTTAGACTAAAAGAGACTGCATTATAAGAAGAATCTTTATTTTGAAACTCTGTTCTTTACCTTTTTCACACTATGAAACAGCTTTATATTCAACTTTAACACTGTTTCAGGGCAAGAGATTGTGTTTTAGACTAAAAGGGAATGCATTATATGAAGAATCTTTACTTTGAAACTCTGTTCTTTACCTTTTTCACACTATGAAATAGCTTTGTATTCAACTTAAACACTGTTTCAGAGCAAGACATCTTGTTTTTAACCAAATTGAATAACTTACAATGTGTTAAGAAAACACATATTTCAAGTGAAAAGAGTTTATACAGGGGAGAAACAAATTGTTTTAACATGGTTCTAATGTGACCCCTGAAAGTAATTGCAACTCTGTTTTTACACCTCTAACCACAAGGAGGCAACGTTTCCACGCATTATAATTGTCTTATACATAGTTTCAGAGCAAGAAATATTGTTTTTAACCAAACTGAACAACTTAACCATTTAAAGTAATTGCAACTCTGTTTGTACATCTCTAACCATAAAGAAACAGGGCTTCTATGCATTGTAATCAGCTTATACACTGTTTCAGAGCAAGACATCTTGTTTTTAACCAAATTGAATAGCTTAAACACTGTTTCAGGGCAAGAGATTGTGTTTTAGACTAAAAGGTAATGCATTATAAGAAGAATCTTTACTTTGAAACTCTGTTCTTTACCTTTTTCACACTATGAAACAGCTTTATATTCAACTTTAACACTGTTTCAGGGCAAGAGATTGTGTTTTAGACTAAAAGGGAATGCATTATATGAAGAATCTTTACTTTGAAACTCTGTTCTTTACCTTTTTCACACTATGAAATAGCTTTGTATTCAACTTAAACACTGTTTCAGAGCAAGACATCTTGTTTTTAACCAAATTGAATAACTTACAATGTGTTAAGAAAACACATATTTCAAGTGAAAAGAGTTTATACAGGGGAGAAACAAATTGTTTTAACATGGTTCTAATGTGACCCCTGAAAGTAATTGCAACTCTGTTTTTACACCTCTAACCACAAGGAGGCAACGTTTCCACGCATTATAATTGTCTTATACATAGTTTCAGAGCAAGAAATATTGTTTTTAACCAAACTGAACAACTTAACCATTTAAAGTAATTGCAACTCTGTTTGTACATCTCTAACCATAAAGAAACAGGGCTTCTATGCATTGTAATCAGCTTATACACTGTTTCAGAGCAAGACATCTTGTTTTTAACCAAATTGAATAGCTTAAACACTGTTTCAGGGCAAGAGATTGTGTTTTAGACTAAAAGGTAATGCATTATAAGAAGAATCTTTACTTTGAAACTCTGTTCTTTACCTTTTTCACACTATGAAACAGCTTTGTATTCAACTTAAACACTGTTTCAGGGCAAGAGATTGTGTTTTAGACTAAAAGAGACTGCATTATAAGAAGAATCTTTATTTTGAAACTCTGTTCTTTACCTTTTTCACACTATGAAACAGCTTTATATTCAACTTTAACACTGTTTCAGGGCAAGAGATTGTGTTTTAGACTAAAAGGGAATGCATTATATGAAGAATCTTTACTTTGAAACTCTGTTCTTTACCTTTTTCACACTATGAAACAGCTTTGTATTCACTTAAACACTGTTTCAGGGCAAGAGATTGTGTTTTAGACTAAAAGGTAATGCATTATAAGAAGAATCTTTACTTTGAAACTCTGTTCTTTACCTTCTTCACACTATGAACCAGCTTTGTATTCGCCTTAAATACTGTTTCAGGGCAAGCGATTGTGTTTTAGATTAAAAAGTAATGCATTATAAGAAGAATCTTTACTTTGAAACTCTGTTCTTTACCTTTTTCACACTATGAAACAGCTTTGTATTCTCCTTAAACACTGTTTCAGGGCAAGAGATTGTTTATTAGACTAAAAGGTAATGCATTATAAGAAGAATCTTTACTTTGAAACTCTGTTCTTTACCTTTTTCACACTATGAAACAGCTTTGTATTCAACTTAAACACTGTTTCAGGGCAAGAGATTGTGTTTTAGACTAAAAGAGACTGCATTATAAGAAGAATCTTTATTTTGAAACTCTGTTCTTTACCTTTTTCACACTATGAAACAGCTTTATATTCAACTTTAACACTGTTTCAGGGCAAGAGATTGTGTTTTAGACTAAAAGGGAATGCATTATATGAAGAATCTTTACTTTGAAACTCTGTTCTTTACCTTTTTCACACTATGAAACAGCTTTGTATTCACTTAAACAATGTATCAAGGCAAGAGATTGTGTTTTAGACTAAAAGAGACTGCATTATAAGAAGAATCTTTATTTTGAAACTCTGTTCTTTACCTTTTTCACACTATGAAACAGCTTTATATTCAACTTTAACACTGTTTCAGGGCAAGAGATTGTGTTTTAGACTAAAAGGGAATGCATTATAAGAAGAATCTTTACTTAGAAACTCTGTTCTTTACCTTTTTCACACTATGAAATAGCTTTGTATTCAACTTAAACACTGTTTCAGAGCAAGACATCTTGTTTTTAACCAAATTGAATAACTTACAATGTGTTAAGAAAACACATATTTCAAGTGAAAAGAGTTTATACAGGGGAGAAACAAGTTGTTTTAACATGGTTCTAATGTGACCCCTGAAAGTAATTGCAACTCTGTTTTTACACCTCTAACCACAAGGAGGCAACGTTTCCACGCATTATAATTGTCTTATACATAGTTTCAGAGCAAGAAATATTGTTTTTAACCAAACTGAACAACTTAACCATTTAAAGTAATTGCAACTCTGTTTGTACATCTCTAACCATAAAGAAACAGGGCTTCTATGCATTGTAATCAGCTTATACACTGTTTCAGAGGAAGACATCTTGTTTTTAACCAAATTGAATAGCTTAAACACTGTTTCAGGGCAAGAGATTGTGTTTTAGACTAAAAGGTAATGCATTATAAGAAGAATCTTTACTTTGAAACTCTGTTCTTTACCTTTTCACACATTTATATTCAACTTAAACACTGTTTCAGGGCAAGAGATTGTGTTTTAGACTAAAAGGGAATGCATTATAAGAAGAATCTTTACTTTGAAACTCTGTTCTTTACCTTTTTCACACTATGAAACAGCTTTGTATTCACCTTAAACACTGTTTCAGGGCAAGAGATTGTTTATTAGACTAAAAGGTAATGCATTATAAGAAGAATCTTTACTTTGAAACTCTGTTCTTTACCTTTTTCACACTATGAAACAGCTTTGTATTCAACTTAAACACTGTTTCAGGGCAAGAGATTGTGTTTTAGACTAAAAGGGAATGCATTATATGAAGAATCTTTACTTTGAAACTCTGTTCTTTACCTTTTTCACACTATGAAACAGCTTTGTATTCACCTTAAACACTGTTTCAGGGCAAGAGATTGTTTATTAGACTAAAAGGTAATGCATTATAAGAAGAATCTTTACTTTGAAACTCTGTTCTTTACCTTTTTCACACTATGAAACAGCTTTGTATTCACCTTAAACACTGTTTCAGGGCAAGAGATTGTGTTTTAGACTAAAAGAGACTGCATTATAAGAAGAATCTTTATTTTGAAACTCTGTTCTTTACCTTTTTCACACTATGAAACAGCTTTATATTCAACTTTAACACTGTTTCAGGGCAAGAGATTGTGTTTTAGACTAAAAGAGACTGCATTATAAGAAGAATCTTTATTTTGAAACTCTGTTCTTTACCTTCTTCACACTATGAAACAGCTTTGTATTCGCCTTAAACACTGTTTCAGGGCAAGAGATTGTGTTTTAGATTAAAAGGTAATGCATTATAAGAAGAATCTTTACTTTGAAACTCTGTTCTTTACCTTTTTCACACTATGAAACAGCTTTGTATTCACCTTAAACAATGTTTCAGGGCAAGAGATTGTTTATTAGACTAAAAGGTAATGCATTATAAGAAGAATCTTTACTTTGAAACTCTGTTCTTTACCTTTTTCACACTATGAAACAGCTTTGTATTCAACTTAAGCACTGTTTCAGGGCAAGAGATTGTGTTTTAGACTAAAAGAGACTGCATTATAAGAAGAATCTTTACTTTGAAACTCTGTTCTTTACCTTTTTCACACTATGAAACAGCTTTGTATTAACCTTAAACACTGTTTCAGGGCAAGAGATTGTTTATTAGACTAAAAGGTAATGCATTATAAGAAGAATCTTTACTTTGAAAGTCTGTTCTTTACCTTTTTCACACTATGAAACAGCTTTGTATTAACCTTAAACACTGTTTCAGGGCAAGAGATTGTTTATTAGACTAAAAGGTAATGCATTATAAGAAGAATCTTTACTTTGAAACTCTGTTCTTTACCTTTTTCACACTATGAAACAGCTTTATATTCAACTTTAACACTGTTTCAGGGCAAGAGATTGTGTTTTAGACTAAACGGTAATGCATTATAAGAAGAATCTTTACTTTGAAACTCTGTTCTTTACCTTTTTCACACTATGAAATAGCTTTGTATTCAACTTAAACACTGTTTCAGAGCAAGACATCTTGTTTTTAACCAAATTGAATAACTTACAATGTGTTAAGAAAACACATATTTCAAGTGAAAAGAGTTTATACAGGGGAGAAACAAATTGTTTTAACATGGTTCTAATGTGACCCCTGAAAGTAATTGCAACTCTGTTTTTACACCTCTAACCACAAGGAGGCAACGTTTCCACGCATTATAATTGTCTTATACATAGTTTCAGAGCAAGAAATATTGTTTTTAACCAAACTGAACAACTTAACCATTTAAAGTAATTGCAACTCTGTTTGTACATCTCTAACCATAAAGAAACAGGGCTTCTATGCATTGTAATCAGCTTATACACTGTTTCAGAGCAAGACATCTTGTTTTTAACCAAATTGAATAGCTTAAACACTGTTTCAGGGCAAGAGATTGTGTTTTAGACTAAAAGGTAATGCATTATAAGAAGAATCTTTACTTTGAAACTCTGTTCTTTACCTTTTTCACACTATGAAACAGCTTTGTATTCAACTTAAACACTGTTTCAGGGCAAGAGATTGTGTTTTAGACTAAAAGAGACTGCATTATAAGAAGAATCTTTATTTTGAAACTCTGTTCTTTACCTTTTTCACACTATGAAACAGCTTTATATTCAACTTTAACACTGTTTCAGGGCAAGAGATTGTGTTTTAGACTAAAAGGGAATGCATTATATGAAGAATCTTTACTTTGAAACTCTGTTCTTTACCTTTTTCACACTATGAAACAGCTTTGTATTCACTTAAACACTGTTTCAGGGCAAGAGATTGTGTTTTAGACTAAAAGGTAATGCATTATAAGAAGAATCTTTACTTTGAAACTCTGTTCTTTACCTTCTTCACACTATGAACCAGCTTTGTATTCGCCTTAAATACTGTTTCAGGGCAAGAGATTGTGTTTTAGATTAAAAAGTAATGCATTATAAGAAGAATCTTTACTTTGAAACTCTGTTCTTTACCTTTTTCACACTATGAAACAGCTTTGTATTCTCCTTAAACACTGTTTCAGGGCAAGAGATTGTTTATTAGACTAAAAGGTAATGCATTATAAGAAGAATCTTTACTTTGAAACTCTGTTCTTTACCTTTTTCACACTATGAAACAGCTTTGTATTCAACTTAAACACTGTTTCAGGGCAAGAGATTGTGTTTTAGACTAAAAGAGACTGCATTATAAGAAGAATCTTTATTTTGAAACTCTGTTCTTTACCTTTTTCACACTATGAAACAGCTTTATATTCAACTTTAACACTGTTTCAGGGCAAGAGATTGTGTTTTAGACTAAAAGGGAATGCATTATATGAAGAATCTTTACTTTGAAACTCTGTTCTTTACCTTTTTCACACTATGAAACAGCTTTGTATTCACTTAAACAATGTATCAAGGCAAGAGATTGTGTTTTAGACTAAAAGAGACTGCATTATAAGAAGAATCTTTATTTTGAAACTCTGTTCTTTACCTTTTTCACACTATGAAACAGCTTTATATTCAACTTTAACACTGTTTCAGGGCAAGAGATTGTGTTTTAGACTAAAAGGGAATGCATTATAAGAAGAATCTTTACTTAGAAACTCTGTTCTTTACCTTTTTCACACTATGAAATAGCTTTGTATTCAACTTAAACACTGTTTCAGAGCAAGACATCTTGTTTTTAACCAAATTGAATAACTTACAATGTGTTAAGAAAACACATATTTCAAGTGAAAAGAGTTTATACAGGGGAGAAACAAGTTGTTTTAACATGGTTCTAATGTGACCCCTGAAAGTAATTGCAACTCTGTTTTTACACCTCTAACCACAAGGAGGCAACGTTTCCACGCATTATAATTGTCTTATACATAGTTTCAGAGCAAGAAATATTGTTTTTAACCAAACTGAACAACTTAACCATTTAAAGTAATTGCAACTCTGTTTGTACATCTCTAACCATAAAGAAACAGGGCTTCTATGCATTGTAATCAGCTTATACACTGTTTCAGAGGAAGACATCTTGTTTTTAACCAAATTGAATAGCTTAAACACTGTTTCAGGGCAAGAGATTGTGTTTTAGACTAAAAGGTAATGCATTATAAGAAGAATCTTTACTTTGAAACTCTGTTCTTTACCTTTTCACACTATGAAACACATTTATATTCAACTTAAACACTGTTTCAGGGCAAGAGATTGTGTTTTAGACTAAAAGGGAATGCATTATAAGAAGAATCTTTACTTTGAAACTCTGTTCTTTACCTTTTTCACACTATGAAACAGCTTTGTATTCACCTTAAACACTGTTTCAGGGCAAGAGATTGTTTATTAGACTAAAAGGTAATGCATTATAAGAAGAATCTTTACTTTGAAACTCTGTTCTTTACCTTTTTCACACTATGAAACAGCTTTGTATTCAACTTAAACACTGTTTCAGGGCAAGAGATTGTGTTTTAGACTAAAAGGGAATGCATTATATGAAGAATCTTTACTTTGAAACTCTGTTCTTTACCTTTTTCACACTATGAAACAGCTTTGTATTCACCTTAAACACTGTTTCAGGGCAAGAGATTGTTTATTAGACTAAAAGGTAATGCATTATAAGAAGAATCTTTACTTTGAAACTCTGTTCTTTACCTTTTTCACACTATGAAACAGCTTTGTATTCACCTTAAACACTGTTTCAGGGCAAGAGATTGTGTTTTAGACTAAAAGAGACTGCATTATAAGAAGAATCTTTATTTTGAAACTCTGTTCTTTACCTTTTTCACACTATGAAACAGCTTTATATTCAACTTTAACACTGTTTCAGGGCAAGAGATTGTGTTTTAGACTAAAAGAGACTGCATTATAAGAAGAATCTTTATTTTGAAACTCTGTTCTTTACCTTCTTCACACTATGAAACAGCTTTGTATTCGCCTTAAACACTGTTTCAGGGCAAGAGATTGTGTTTTAGATTAAAAGGTAATGCATTATAAGAAGAATCTTTACTTTGAAACTCTGTTCTTTACCTTTTTCACACTATGAAACAGCTTTGTATTCACCTTAAACAATGTTTCAGGGCAAGAGATTGTTTATTAGACTAAAAGGTAATGCATTATAAGAAGAATCTTTACTTTGAAACTCTGTTCTTTACCTTTTTCACACTATGAAACAGCTTTGTATTCAACTTAAGCACTGTTTCAGGGCAAGAGATTGTGTTTTAGACTAAAAGAGACTGCATTATAAGAAGAATCTTTACTTTGAAACTCTGTTCTTTACCTTTTTCACACTATGAAACAGCTTTGTATTAACCTTAAACACTGTTTCAGGGCAAGAGATTGTTTATTAGACTAAAAGGTAATGCATTATAAGAAGAATCTTTACTTTGAAAGTCTGTTCTTTACCTTTTTCACACTATGAAACAGCTTTGTATTAACCTTAAACACTGTTTCAGGGCAAGAGATTGTTTATTAGACTAAAAGGTAATGCATTATAAGAAGAATCTTTACTTTGAAACTCTGTTCTTTACCTTTTTCACACTATGAAACAGCTTTATATTCAACTTTAACACTGTTTCAGGGCAAGAGATTGTGTTTTAGACTAAACGGTAATGCATTATAAGAAGAATCTTTACTTTGAAACTCTGTTCTTTACCTTCTTTACACTATGAAACAGCTTTGTATTCGCCTTAAACACTGTTTCAGGGCAAGAGATTGTGTTTTAGATTAAAAGGTAATGCATTATAAGAAGAATCTTTACTTTGAAACTCTGTTCTTTACCTTTTTCACACTATGAAACAGCTTTGTATTCAACTTAAACACTGTTTCAGGGCAAGAGATTGTGTTTTAGACGAAAAGAGACTGCATTATAAGAAGAATCTTTATTTTGAAACTCTGTTCTTTACCTTCTTCACACTATGAAACAGCTTTGTATTCGCCTTAAACACTGTTTCAGGGCAAGAGATTGTGTTTTAGATTAAAAGGTAATGCATTATAAGAAGAATCTTTACTTTGAAACTCTGTTCTTTACCTTTTTCACACTATGAAACAGCTTTGTATTCTCCTTAAACACTGTTTCAGGGCAAGAGATTGTTTATTAGACTAAAAGGTAATGCATTATAAGAAGAATCTTTACTTTGAAACTCTGTTCTTTACCTTTTTCACACTATGAAACAGCTTTGTATTCAACTTAAACACTGTTTCAGGGCAAGAGATTGTGTTTTAGACTAAAAGAGACTGCATTATAAGAAGAATCTTTATTTTGAAACTCTGTTCTTTACTTTCTTCACACTATGAAATAGCTTTGTATTCGCCTTAAACACTGTTTCAGGGCAAGAAATTGTTTATTAGTCTAAAAGGTAATGCATTATAAGAAGAATCTTTACTTTGAAACTCTGTTCTTTACCTTTTTCACACTATGAAACAGCTTTGTATTCAACTTAAACACTGTTTCAGGGCAAGAGATTGTGTTTTAGACTAAAAGAGACTGCATTATAAGAAGAATCTTTATTTTGAAACTCTGTTCTTTACCTTCTTCACACTATGAAACAGCTTTGTATTCGCCATAAACACTGTTTCAGGGCAAGAGATTGTGTTTTAGATTAAAAGGTAATGCATTATAAGAAGAATCTTTACTTTGAAACTCTGTTCTTTACCTTTTTCACACTATGAAACAGCTTTGTATTCTCCTTAAACACTGTTTCAGGGCAAGAGATTGTGTTTTAGACTAAAAGAGACTGCATTATAAGAAGAATCTTTATTTTGAAACTCTGTTCTTTACCTTTTTCACACTATGAAACAGCTTTATATTCAACTTTAACACTGTTTCAGGGCAAGAGATTGTGTTTTAGACTAAAAGGGAATGCATTATATGAAGAATCTTTACTTTGAAACTCTGTTCTTTACCTTTTTCACACTATGAAATAGCTTTGTATTCAACTTAAACACTGTTTCAGAGCAAGACATCTTGTTTTTAACCAAATTGAATAACTTACAATGTGTTAAGAAAACACATATTTCAAGTGAAAAGAGTTTATACAGGGGAGAAACAAATTGTTTTAACATGGTTCTAATGTGACCCCTGAAAGTAATTGCAACTCTGTTTTTACACCTCTAACCACAAGGAGGCAACGTTTCCACGCATTATAATTGTCTTATACATAGTTTCAGAGCAAGAAATATTGTTTTTAACCAAACTGAACAACTTAACCATTTAAAGTAATTGCAACTCTGTTTGTACATCTCTAACCATAAAGAAACAGGGCTTCTATGCATTGTAATCAGCTTATACACTGTTTCAGAGCAAGACATCTTGTTTTTAACCAAATTGAATAGCTTAAACACTGTTTCAGGGCAAGAGATTGTGTTTTAGACTAAAAGGTAATGCATTATAAGAAGAATCTTTACTTTGAAACTCTGTTCTTTACCTTTTTCACACTATGAAACAGCTTTGTATTCAACTTAAACACTGTTTCAGGGCAAGAGATTGTGTTTTAGACTAAAAGAGACTGCATTATAAGAAGAATCTTTATTTTGAAACTCTGTTCTTTACCTTTTTCACACTATGAAACAGCTTTATATTCAACTTTAACACTGTTTCAGGGCAAGAGATTGTTTATTAGACTAAAAGGTAATGCATTATAAGAAGAATCTTTACTTTGAAACTCTGTTCTTTACCTTTTTCACACTATGAAACAGCTTTGTATTCACCTTAAACACTGTTTCAGGGCAAGAGATTGTGTTTTAGACTAAAAGAGACTGCATTATAAGAAGAATCTTTATTTTGAAACTCTGTTCTTTACCTTTTTCACACTATGAAACAGCTTTATATTCAACTTTAACACTGTTTCAGGGCAAGAGATTGTGTTTTAGACTAAAAGAGACTGCATTATAAGAAGAATCTTTATTTTGAAACTCTGTTCTTTACCTTCTTCACACTATGAAACAGCTTTGTATTCGCCTTAAACACTGTTTCAGGGCAAGAGATTGTGTTTTAGATTAAAAGGTAATGCATTATAAGAAGAATCTTTACTTTGAAACTCTGTTCTTTACCTTTTTCACACTATGAAACAGCTTTGTATTCACCTTAAACAATGTTTCAGGGCAAGAGATTGTTTATTAGACTAAAAGGTAATGCATTATAAGAAGAATCTTTACTTTGAAACTCTGTTCTTTACCTTTTTCACACTATGAAACAGCTTTGTATTCAACTTAAGCACTGTTTCAGGGCAAGAGATTGTGTTTTAGACTAAAAGAGACTGCATTATAAGAAGAATCTTTACTTTGAAACTCTGTTCTTTACCTTTTTCACACTATGAAACAGCTTTGTATTAACCTTAAACACTGTTTCAGGGCAAGAGATTGTTTATTAGACTAAAAGGTAATGCATTATAAGAAGAATCTTTACTTTGAAAGTCTGTTCTTTACCTTTTTCACACTATGAAACAGCTTTGTATTAACCTTAAACACTGTTTCAGGGCAAGAGATTGTTTATTAGACTAAAAGGTAATGCATTATAAGAAGAATCTTTACTTTGAAACTCTGTTCTTTACCTTTTTCACACTATGAAACAGCTTTATATTCAACTTTAACACTGTTTCAGGGCAAGAGATTGTGTTTTAGACTAAACGGTAATGCATTATAAGAAGAATCTTTACTTTGAAACTCTGTTCTTTACCTTCTTTACACTATGAAACAGCTTTGTATTCGCCTTAAACACTGTTTCAGGGCAAGAGATTGTGTTTTAGATTAAAAGGTAATGCATTATAAGAAGAATCTTTACTTTGAAACTCTGTTCTTTACCTTTTTCACACTATGAAACAGCTTTGTATTCAACTTAAACACTGTTTCAGGGCAAGAGATTGTGTTTTAGACGAAAAGAGACTGCATTATAAGAAGAATCTTTATTTTGAAACTCTGTTCTTTACCTTCTTCACACTATGAAACAGCTTTGTATTCGCCTTAAACACTGTTTCAGGGCAAGAGATTGTGTTTTAGATTAAAAGGTAATGCATTATAAGAAGAATCTTTACTTTGAAACTCTGTTCTTTACCTTTTTCACACTATGAAACAGCTTTGTATTCTCCTTAAACACTGTTTCAGGGCAAGAGATTGTTTATTAGACTAAAAGGTAATGCATTATAAGAAGAATCTTTACTTTGAAACTCTGTTCTTTACCTTTTTCACACTATGAAACAGCTTTGTATTCAACTTAAACACTGTTTCAGGGCAAGAGATTGTGTTTTAGACTAAAAGAGACTGCATTATAAGAAGAATCTTTATTTTGAAACTCTGTTCTTTACTTTCTTCACACTATGAAATAGCTTTGTATTCGCCTTAAACACTGTTTCAGGGCAAGAAATTGTTTATTAGTCTAAAAGGTAATGCATTATAAGAAGAATCTTTACTTTGAAACTCTGTTCTTTACCTTTTTCACACTATGAAACAGCTTTGTATTCAACTTAAACACTGTTTCAGGGCAAGAGATTGTGTTTTAGACTAAAAGAGACTGCATTATAAGAAGAATCTTTATTTTGAAACTCTGTTCTTTACCTTCTTCACACTATGAAACAGCTTTGTATTCGCCATAAACACTGTTTCAGGGCAAGAGATTGTGTTTTAGATTAAAAGGTAATGCATTATAAGAAGAATCTTTACTTTGAAACTCTGTTCTTTACCTTTTTCACACTATGAAACAGCTTTGTATTCTCCTTAAACACTGTTTCAGGGCAAGAGATTGTGTTTTAGACTAAAAGAGACTGCATTATAA